>NC_073739.1:73450921-74106826 GCF_023634155.1 Falco peregrinus
GCTGTTGCTGTGCAGCTCTTAATTGAATTAAGTGTGTATTAAACTGGTTCTCTTCCCTGATCCCAGAGGAGCAAGCTTAGTGCACTGGAGCGTATGGATGCTATTGATTTCAGAAAGCACTGGTTAAAGGCTGTACAAAAGTGCTCTGTGGCCAAAGTCCAGATTCTTCTGTGTATATAATAAGGCCAAGGAAGTGTTAGCCTAAAAAGTTAGGGAATATGCTGTTTACTTAAGGGATTCACATACCTAAAATTATTATTAGATTTCCCAAGCGGTGCTATTAAAAAAAAAAAAAAAGTCTTACACATACAATTTTAGCCTTATTTTGGAACCATTAGTTCTTTTTACAGTTAGTTCTCTAGGAGACTATGTTGTCCTGTGTGTGGTTTCCTCTCATATCTATATATATCTATATATAAAAGCCTATATATATTTAGGCACACTGTCAAAACTTGTTTTTTAACTACCTGCCTGAGGCTGTTTTTTCATACTATTTGTAGAATATAGACTAAAATTTCTGCATTCCCAAATCCATCTATCTACAAAGAAAAAGGTATTCTGCAGAAAAATCTGAAGGCAAACAGCAACAGTCTTTTTTTTTTTTTTTCCCAGCAGTCTGTGTCCAGCTTTATAGCAAAGAGGAAAAGTAATCCCCAGTGAAGGTTTGTAACACAGGAGATTCAAGGCAGGACCTGCTATGTCCTAGGCATTGCATGCTGGTGTTCTCTTTATTTTATAGAAACTCATTTCACACTTGCATCACTTTTGTCTTTAGCACAGGAAGGTCGTGTGCACATGTGGAGTGAAGACTGTCTCCATTTGCAAATGGGAAAATTAAGGAGAACTAAGTTACAAAGTTTGCTGGAAGCTTTGGATAAACACTGCCTTTTGACATGATGGAGCAATTTTTAAAAAAAACTTTTGGAATAAAAGCTTCTAATGGACTTTTAAATGTATTTTGAGGGTCAGCATGAAATACTGCAAAGGAACCTTTCCATGTTTTATGTGTTCCCACCATGTTCATGTGCTCTTTTGCTACAGTGTCCTCTGGATGTTGTTTCACCTTTGCAGGTGCAACAGATTGTTTGCTTTGAGTCTTGAGTTTTACTGACATGGCAAACTAGGGATTGGATTTAGATTTTATTATTTTCTTAAAGATGCACAACTCGGGTGCTCAGAAAAAAGCAGTTTGCATGAACTAAATGGGTCAATAGCCCAAACAAAGCTTTTTTAGAGAAAGAATTTGCTAGTATTTGTTTCACAAATACATCACATCAGAGCACAAAGTCTTATCAGAGATGTTGGATAACTGAATCCAAAAATGAGTGCAGCTTGTGCTTGGATGTTTTTTCTCCTGTTGGATAGGTTGCGGAATCAAAAATAATAGAAGAAGATCATTAGGACAAAGCTGGGGAGCTTTCTTGGTGTTCAATATTTACATTATCATTTGGCTAAGCCCTCAGTTACAGCATTTTGTCAGCAAAAGTTTTCCCTCAAGTCCTTAGAAAAAGTTTGAATTTAAAAAGGCAGATACTGTGCAGAATTTATTTCCCATGTTTGTTAAAAACATTTTTTCTAGTTTTACACAAAAGTAGGTCACACTAGGGTGCATTGGGGTTTTTTTTGTGGCTTACAAACAAAAATGTAATCACAGAAGGATGCATTTTAATGAAACGATTAACAGGGAGATTTGTAAAAGCATTTGGTGAATGTCAGGTTTCCAGGAAGCCAGACAGTTTGGGAAAGGGCCAGACTTTTTAAGAGATTCAATTACCTGTAATAATATTTGAAATGCATTAAGTGTCAACAAGAAAGAATAAGGTAACCTGAAAAGTAATTTACAAAGATGTATCGTGAAATATAGTGGGTTTGGAGGTCTGAAAAAATTCAAGAAGCAATGGAAGAAGTGTTTAGTGACAACTTCTGAAAAAAAGTAAGGCAAGAGAAATGAAAGATCATGGGTCTTAGTGATGTTTGTGCCATCTGGGTGCAATGGGTCCTGATGCTGCTAAGGCCGGGGTGAAGGGTGAAGTTTCAACCCATGTGAAGGCTCTGATAGTTCTTGGAGAATGTGTGTGCCTGGTTCTTAGGGTGATGCCTATGCAAGGAGATCTGATGCTTTCTGCAGGGCTTTGTGCAGGACCCATGTACTAGTTTTGCGGATGAAACAGCTGCTTTAAATATTAGTGCTAAGGCTCATGACACTGTGGCATAGTATGACACACAGCTACTTGGTTTTGTATTGTAGGTGAGTATTTTGCCTCTGGTGTTTTCCTGGGAGAAATGTGTCTGGTGAGAATTAGAACAAACTAAAGCTACTAAATCTTGCAGCGTGGTAATACTAATCTCTTTGGTGGACTCTTGAATTAATACTATTGCTCTGCTACAATATAATGCAGTTGAATGTAAATTGCTTCAAAGAAATCCTGCCGGTGTTGCTCCTTGTTACCCTACAACATTTGAGTTAAAATAATAGGGAAAAAAGGGTGGCTTAGCTTCAATGTCTGATACTGTTAGGAGTGAGTTGCTCTTCCCTGCATCAGAGAGCTTCTCACAGCTGTTGAGAGAAGTACTTAGCCCCAAAATGCAAGACTTGTATCCCCTAGGGCTGGTGAAGAAGAGGTTGTGAATAATTTGACTTGAAGTCAAGGTGGTGCTCACTGGAGCAGGAAATTAGGAGTGCTATTTTTAAATGCTGAAGAACTTATTAAAAAGCAGTAATAGTTTTCATTAGACAAAGAGCTTTGAGTTTGGGATGCTCATGATTTGAGGTAGCATCGTTCATCAGGTAAGTGTTTTTTGAAGAGTGCCAAGTAGATCTGTCTTTCTGGAAGTGTTGGTGACTATCATAAAAATTAAGTAAGGGATATGAATCTTAGTGACATAAATCTTGGCATCCCAAGTATGTCTCTCTAAACTGGCAGCTGGTGTTGCCACACATTAGCATTTAGAATAAAATAAAAATGACAAATTTATCTAATGTGAGAATAAAACTAACACAGGAATTCTGCCCAGTCTGTGTCTTTTGGTCCTTTCTGTCCTTTGCTCTGTGTCTGTGATTTTCCAAGAATTTTGAAGATGAGGAAGATGCAAGCTCTCATACACCTTCCCCTTCTAACACCAGGTAGAAAATGGCCCATGGACATAGACTTGCAGCAAAGGAGGAATAATTCAGACATTAGAGAAGAAAATTCTGACCGTAAGAATGGGAGTCACTAGGAAAGGTTACCTAGAGAGGCTGGAAAATCCACATCCGTGGAAATTTTAAAAATCTTATTGTGGAGGACTCTGCATGGATGTGCTGGCTCTGTTCAACCCTATTTCAAGCAGGGAGATGGAGCAGAGGCCTGTTGAGGTACCTTCCAAACTAGGTTAGTGTGCTTTGTCTGACAGAAAGAGGGCAGTCAATGTTTGAAGACAGTTATGCAAGGTTAAAATCAAGAAAGGAGAAGTCTTACCTCCCTTTGTCCTTGCCCAAGACAGAAAAGCATGTTAATGCAAAGAATATTTGACATTAAAAAATTATGTACAACCAGAGCAGAATAAGGTCTAGATCCCCATGGCTGCAAAAAGTCTCTTTGATTTTTTTCCAGACCTTTGGGTTTCTTAGCAGCAAGTTCCCTGCCTAAGGGCTTTTCAGAGAATGGGAAGTCTAAAGCTGGCAGGTCTTGGGATTAATTTTATATTTTCCTGCTGAATGTAAGTCCAAGAAATGTGCTTGGAAGGTGCATGGTAATCATTGTAACACATACACAACTCTGCTGAAACACCCTGACCCTAAGCAGGTCATAAGCTTTGAGAAGTAACCTTTTTCCATGATGTTAAAAATATTCTTTAGCTTTGAAAGACTTTATAGTTCCCTAGAGTGTGAACAAAAGCTTTGTATTCGGTGCTTCAGGAAGATTTTCTGTTTGTTAGTGCCCAAGATGTCTCTTCAGAACAGGGATGACTCCTGAGGTATCACACTCTTTAGTACCTGGTTGTGCATGTTTGCACGGATCTGTACATGGGAGGTTTCCTTGCGTTGTTCAGTCAGTCTTGTTCAAGGAGTGGTACACATGTAAGTAAAACTAAGGAAGATGTTTTTTTCACTGATTATTCAATGGAAAGCCGATTAGCAAGACCTTGAAACCTAATATCCCCAACAGACGGTTCACAGCACTGCATGAAACCTGGTTTGCAGCAGGCAATGAAAATTAGAGGTGACTTGAGAGAGAGCCATCATAATATGTTTGGAGGGGAAACTCAGGCTCAGGCACACAGTGGAGTTTGCATTGGATGACAATTCATGCAGGTCAGCTGAGCTGTGATAACGGGCTTAGTGATGGCCTCTGACGACCAAAGAGAGGTCAAAACCAGTCTGTTGGATGGGTCCTGTCCCACTCACTGCTGGAGTGTGATCCTGCACCTTCCTTTTCAGAAACACTAACACTTCTGTGGCCGGGTCTCCAGCCTGGCTGTCTGCACCCAGCAGCCCTCCATCCCTGGGAGCAGTGGAAGGGGACCAGCCTCATCCCAGATACCATCTGCATCCTTGGGAACACAGAGCACATGAGGACACTGTGCATCCCCAAAGCTGCAGCAAGGAGCTTGCCGACCCATGGTGACCTGCTGGGCTCTGAACTTTTTTGTAGCTAGACTGTCACATTTTGGATTTCTACTTTCTCACCATCCTCATGGCAATTAACGTTTTGTGTGGCTTTCAAGAAAAAAACTAAAAAATTTGCTTCCCAGTGCCATTTGAGGTTTTTTTCTAGTCTAGTGACTCAGAAAATAAGCCTTAGGTTTGCTGAGGCTGCTTATGGTTTTTAGAAATCGTTGCTTTTAAAGTGAGGGGCTCGGTTTCTAAATGCCCTTTTGAGGGGGCTGAAAATACTGCCTTCAGTCTCCAGAACCGCTGCTGCATTTCACACTGGTGGGGCTTTTCAGGTATAGAAAGTGTTTGGAGCAGGGTAGGTTTTGATTGCAACATCCCAAAGTAATGACAGTAGGAAGAGAGGGTCAGGAGGGAAGGGGAGCGGGGAGATGGCCGGGGAGGTGGTGTCTGGTGTGGTTGTGGGTTGGCTGGGACTTGTTTGCTGGAGAAGGCAAAACCCCTCTCTGAGGGCATGGTCCTTCTCTTGATTCACTGCATGCTGTTTGGAAAGGGCAGCCTGGCTGGATTTCTGTCTGGTCTTTTAAATAAATTTCTGCTCTCCAAAGCCTTTACTGCATTAAATGTAAAGATTAGCATTGAAGCTCATGCTCCCAAGGTGTCTGAAGCAGCAGCAGACTGGTGCCCATTCACTTGATCTCCATTAAGGTGCATCACAGTGATTTTGCCTGAATGCACTGTAGCCGCTTTTGGCTGTGGCCACGCTGTTGTCCCTAGTTTGGGGTCCTGAGTTCCTGACTTGAGGTCTCAGGGTGGTTGGCAGGTTGGGAAGGTGTCTGTGCTTCTGCAACCCTCCACCAAGGGCTGGTTAGGGCCCATGGAGTGGGCTGGTGCTTAATGAGCTGTGGCCATGTGGATAATGAAGCTAAACCTAAACCTTGCACATCTCCTTCCATCTTAAAAATTATGAACTGCAACATAATGTATCCGGGCAACCTTATTTTTGGCATTTTTTTTTCCTCTTCCGCTCCAAGTGTTGTATTTCTGCTTTGGAAGCTGGTCTGCTTTATTTTTATCCCTCTCATCTGACAGTCCAGAAAGCTTGCTTGCATCTTTTTTATTTTTTTTTAAATAAAATTAATGTTTAATGAAAGATGAGCAATTTTAAGATGCAAATTTACAAATACAGTGTTTCGATGCAGGAGAAGTCATGAGCAACCTGCCTGTCCCCAAGACTTCATAGGGCTGCAAGGCTGTAAATCCTGGGGATGAGTAGCTGAGATGGGTTAATCAAGGGCTTATTTTTTTTTTTTAATATTATTACCTAGTGTATCGAGCCTATTTCAATAAAAGTAATCCAAAATAATCTTGGCAGATTATGGTTTTAAGAAATCATGTTTTAATTCTGCTTCTTTCCTTACTGGATTCCTGTTACAGTTTGCACTTGCAAGCTTTTTGTAGAAGTGGTAAGAAATTTGTAGCAGTGTGCTCTGTCAGTGGAGAACAGAGAGTCTGTGAAATAGCTGTTCCTTGCAGAAAAGCCTGCAGTGGCAACTCATGTGGGGTTCCTCACAACAGGCAACACCTCCTGTTCTGTCTTGCCTCCTGCAATGCAGGTTGGGTGTTTGATCATCTGCCTTCTCTGCACAAACCGTATTGGGCACCCAAACTCTTCAGCTTTTCAAGGCTGAAGGCAGGGAAAAGAGCAAAAGAGAAGGAGATATTTGGAGATTTCTTAGCATAGTTCTCTGGAATGTTCAGAGCTGTACAGGTGTTTTAGTCTGATTTTGCATTGAGTGTGTTTCTTTAAAATCCTGGGTTTTCCCAGTAGATAAGATTTCCATTTTTTTGACTAATTCTACTTTATTGTATTTTCAGTGTTTTCCATCTTAAGGCAGGGTATCTGGCTTCAGTTCTCCTTTTCTGAGAAAAGCACTGGGACATTTAAATAATTCAAGAGAGAAATTATATGCACTCAGCAAACAGATCTCAAAAAACTGAAAGAAGCTTAAAATCTAGGCCTCCAAAGTCACTTCCATATATTTCCTTTTTAAAAGAATGTATTTTTAATTAGCTTTTAGAAACAAAGTGCTATGCTGACATACACAAACTTGCCCAGTGTTTTGTCATGGGACAGAACAAAGTGAAATCGAAGTTAGAAACTATTGTGCTATAATATGTGAAATAGATGCTATGATACCAAATCAGTTCACCTGATAAAACCCAGAGTTACAAGATCATTGTATTGCTGTTTTCCAGATGATAGGAAGATAATTGAGTTTCTATGCTTTGCAACAACAGAAGTTCATGCAAGAGCTCTTCTGGCTCTGGTAAAAATAAAAATAAAGAAGGGAATTAAAGGAGAATTCCCTTTTCCAGGTAGTAAGAGTTCTGGTCTGATTGCAATTTCTAAACAGGATTTCTGATTTGACTTTTGCAGTGTCATTCAACATCTTTCCCTACGAAATCATTTCAGGGGTGAGGTTTGGATTGTGACATGTCTCTGTCCCTCTCCACGCAGCGCAGCTGCAGGACGGCTCCTGCCCTGGGTATCGTCAGTTGTCAGACAAAATATGAAGTAATGCAGTAACCTGAAGGGAGCCTGGCATTTGCTGGTAGAATTAATGGAAGAAAAGTAGTTGAAGACAGACAGAAGAAGACCTGTCCACCAGAGGTTGGTGTTGAAGGGGTCAGCCCAGCTCATTTTGAAGCTGCTGCCACATGGTTTCTTGGTGCCACCACATCATTAGTTTGAGTTTGAGGTGTTACAGTCCTGCTTTAGCGCCTGGCTGGAGCTCGGAGACAGGCTGATCTCCAGCAGCGGCTGGTTTGCTTGGGGCACCTGGGAGAGCAGGGATGGTGCGGGGACTCCACAGTGCTCTCACCTCTCCTCCCTGGGGAATTCCCTCCACATGTTGGGGTTTCCACTGGGTTTTGAGCCAGTATAAGAAGATCTTTGAAGATGACCAAATAATCAAGAGAGGAACAGAGGCTACTTATGCCTTCCATCTGCACCTCCAAGGGTGGATCAGGCTCAGTGGAGCAAATCTACTTCTGCCCCCCGCTGCCATCAACATGCAGATGGTTGTTTCTGAGTTTGTCACCTGTTCTCCTTTTTTCGTTTTGAAGGAGGGGGCTGTTTAGGTTTTATGCAGCATTTTTAAAGCTGTGTGTGACACCCTGCTCCTCATTTCCTCACCCACCCTGCACATACTGGACTATGCTAGCAACTATTTGAAAAGAGCCGCTCTTTATTCAGGTCTGTGCTCACTTTTTGCCAGAACAGGAGAACATGGGGCTAGCAAAGCAGGGAAGGGCATATACCTGCTCCGTCTGATGCTGGGTGGAAAGAACAACACTTCATCATGCTCTGGCTGCTGGGTTTCAATGCTTGCTGACAACTCCTCATGAGCTTTCCTGCTTGGGAAGAGCAGTTCTTCCAGCAGTTTCAGAGTGTTTCCTTCTCTGTGTTGTTTTCCTTGTTGGTGCTGGCTCTTCCCTGCCTGCGGGTTGCTTATAATGAAACATTAATCATCGCTGCACTGAGTCAGATTTTTTTGCTTAGATAAGTAGTGCAGTGGTATGGCTATCAAATCCCTCGCTTTGGCAGCGCCTTAATGTCTTGCTTGGGATGTTGTGATGACTTTCAAGCTGCAAGTGTTTAAGAAAAGGGTTTTCAGATATGAAGAGGTGGGCTGGATTTTCTAGTGCTGAAATACATGTTGAATAGTGAATATATACCATACAGTCTTTGGGAATATTCTGGTAAAAACACATACATATTTAAGCTCCTGATCCCCAGAGTATTTCTAAGCACATGACAAAAGAGATGTATTGTAAATCTGTTGATACAGGCAATATCGCATAGCTGCTTAAGTGTTTGAAGGATTAGTACTTCAGGGTTCAATAACCAGATTTTTGCCTACACGGCTCTTGATTTTTTCTTGAAAAAACCAAACCCATATATTTAATTTGTAATATTTGAGTCCAAGATTGCACTAGCACTTTTTTTAGTGTTAAAAAGTCTATTTGGTTTAAATGAGGCTGACTTAACAGTAGAAGGTTTTGGGGAAAAACAAGGGAGTGTGGTGGTTCTGTTTTGTGTCTTTTTGTTTTAGTGATTATATCCCATTAAAGAGAATGATTATGATGAGAGTTTGTGTGGGGGAGTCAGCTTGTTGCATGTTCTTAAATCTTTGGCCTGTGCCTGAAAGCCTGCCTGGCTTCTTTTAAATATGATTTGCTGTTATACACATCTGAACAGCGTAGTACAAGAAAGTGTGTATGTTGCTTCTGTAAATTCAGTGTATGGTTAATATACCAGTGGTGTATGGGATGGTAAAGATTATTATGTGTGTTTGCTCTGAATGGACTCGCTCATTTGTTCTTTCAGCCCAATGAGAGCACTGGCTCAGAAACTTGAATATTTAAAACACCCAAAGACAAGTCTTTGCTTTCCAGGCTTTGCTTCCTGTCTTTGCAGAGACAATGACTGCATAAAACCGTGTGATTAGATAAAGCACGTTATTAGATCATTATAGATAGATCTGTCCCATGTGATTAGATCATTATTTATAGACATAACATTTATTTATGTATTTTTAATTGGTGCACAATTCAGCACTGAAGCCTTTTAAAGCACCAAAGAGATACATGAGAACTACTAAGACAGTGACTTCTGTACTTGAAACCTTTGCCCCAGACTGTGTGAAGGTTTAGAGGGATCATATATAGTGTGAATATTTAAAAAATTAGTCTCCTAACCAGTCCACAGTGGTACAGGGGTCCTTGAAGAGTGATGTCGATGTCTGCACAGTGTGTATCTGGGTTGTGGCATCTGGCCCCTGCTGAAGCTTGTGAGGAGACTTCCAGGGGGATAGCACCTCCTGAAGTTATCCTGGGAGCACATGCTCTGCTGGTTGGGTGTAGGTCCTACAGTCTTGTCAGAAAATACTTAATAATTGCCAAAAACATAGGAAAACCCCTTACATTCCCAGAAGCTGAACTTGCTCTATCTCTAGCCTGCAATCACTCCTCTTTTTTTAATAGATAATTTTCAATCAGCCAAAAAACCTGCGAGGAACTGGGCCAAAGGCTGCAGTGTTTTACCCTGTTCAGCTGTTGCTGGAACCAGAGGACCATCCTCAGTTTGGTTGTGTGAAACCTCAAAAGCAGCCATAAAATTTGGCCACCTCCAAAAGCACGATTGCACATTGCCTGAGGAACATCAAAGGAGGCTTAGGCTGGTATCACGCTGGCTTTCTTGGTGAGCGCTGCTTACGTCCTTGGTGTTGTTAAGGCAGCCGAACACAGTGTGTTCACTCCCCCTGACTGCGGTGGTTTGAGGCTCCAGAATTGCTGCCCCGAGAGGTCTGGCCACAGAAGGGAATGGATGCTGTGGTCAGCATCAGCATCAGCAGCATCTTGTCTCTGAGAGGTGACAGCTCGTTGCTTCCAATGAGCTTCTACTAGCAGGGTTAACCTTCAATTTGGGAAAGAAAAATGCAGTTTGGCGTGCATGCTTTGGGAGGCTGCTGTAGTTCAGCTGGAGGTTAAGAGGACAGAGGCAGGAATAGCAGGGTTATGGTTCAGTGGCTTGTGTCCTTCAGAGGTCACAGATGAGCCCTTGTCGCCACAAAAAACATCTGCATTGACTTGAGAGCAGGAACAGGAGCTAAACTAAAACTTAAGAGTGCAGAGACTGACCATCCAGCTGTGGAAATTCTGCATTTCAAGTGCACCATACTGCTGACTGTGGTTGAGGTGATGTCCTGGTTTCAGAGATGCACTCCCTAAGATAGTGATGGGTAGCTGGCTTCACGTGTGCTCTTGCTTGCCTGTCAGGGCTGTAGGGAGGGAAGCTGAGCTCTGACAACGTGTCAAAGTGCTTCACACAGCTAAATTGACCCTTCATGGAGAATGAGTGAAGTGTGCCTATGTAGTGTTGAAGGCAAATGCAGCTGCTGCCTCCAGGTAGATATTGGTGATAGAGATGTTAATTGTTATCTGAACACCATTAGGTTTAAAGGAGATGCAGTATACTGGGAAGTGGAGGAGGCCATTGGATAAGTAAGTGAGCAGTGTTATGAGATCTGGGAAAACTGAGATAGGAAGGATCTCTGAAAGTCCCTTCTTAAGCTCTGCTTGGCACAGTTGCTTGGGAGCAATCACAGTAGGCTGATAATTATTTCCAATGCTCAGGTCAAATCAGAGTTGATTAATGGGTTTTAGGAATAGTGATATGGAAATATGTCTTGTTAAATCTGGTAATAATAATAGTTTTGCTTGTCTTAATGCAGAGTTAAGAGATAATAGAAAACAGCTTCTTTTTTCCTTCTTTCTTTTTTTAAATTGTGACCTTTCCAGAACACAGTAAAATCACATCAGTCCATCTTCCAACTGTATTCAGTTGGCACAGTTTTAAGCTGTATGTTTTCTTGTGTGTATCAAAATTTAATTTAAACAATTTGTTAAGCGCATTTGTTTTTTTAATATAGAGTTGCAGTCTTAGAACATCAGACATTTGTGGTTTGTTTCTAATTCTGGATTCATGACTCCTGCAGACAATGCGGTCCAAACTTAACATATTATTTGCATTTTCTTGTTTTATGAATAATTATTGCAGAGGTCTTTCCCACAAGAAGGTCTTGAGAAAAGTGGAAGCATTTAAAAGTAATTACAGATCTACAAAGCCTTCTTTTTTTCTCTTATTTTATGTAACCGTTGTTCTCAAAAAGAACTGGAGTGTGCAGTAAATTCCTATAGGAGTGTTCAGAATGTTATGTGGATGCTCAGTCCTTTTCTTCAGAAAGCTTTGCAACTGAGAAATTTGCAGTTGAGGCTATCAAGGTGTAGGTAGACGAATGCTTATTCCAAGGTCATACAGGAGTAGGTGACATTAGTGAAGGCTTTTGAAAACTGGGTCATTTGTTTAGGTGCCTAAATGTAAATGTTAAGTCTGTTACTTACATGCTTGTCATTTTGCCTAGTTCTCTGTGTGCATATGTGTGTGCGAGACACCTGTGCTATTTTGAAACTTGGTAAGGAGATGTTTCTAGGAATTTGCATACTTAAAATTAGATTCCACTGTGATTACATAACTGTAAAGTAAATCCAGAAAAGCATTGTTGACTTTAATTATGTTACTCCAGGTTTTTGCTTCTATAAATGATGTCAGAAACAAATTCTGAATAACCTGAACATTCACAGTGGTGCTTCCCAGCACCAGCTCTGAACTGTTCAGCAAGTGGAAGAGATCCAAAGGATGATTAGGCATGGTGGTGTACAGAGGATGCCGAATGACTGCAGAATTGCATGGGCGCCGTTCTTCAAGAAACACTTTAAACATAGCTCTCCTGTCATTCAACAAGCTTGCAATACCTTGTTTCCCTAAGCAAGCCTTTTCTGTTCTGCTACAAAGTTGAGTAGCCTTTAAGGGCTCATAGGTAGGTATTTTTAACTATCTGACAGCTATAGACATTTGCTTTGATACAGTCTGGGACATTAGATCATGTGAGAATTAGCTGATTTTAAGTCTTGTCTGTAAAACAGTAATTTCATTCTGGTCTAAATAAATGCAAAAAGGCAAGTCTATCTTCCTTCAGTACTAAAAGTACATTACACGTAAAAGAATATTGGAAAGCTTTAAAAAGTCATTTAGAAATTGCAAAGCTTTTCCTGCGTTCCACCTGACCTGAACTTGAAGAAGAGGCTGGCTGCTGGAGACAGTTTGTGTAAAAAGAGGGTCAGGACTAAAGAGAATAATTTCATCGTACAAAAAGGCTTCTGTATCAGCATCAGATAGGGTTTTAGATTTGATCCTCTCATTAATAATGGATGGCCAGATGGATGCTTCCTTCCCTGCCGTCTTCTTTTTAATTCATCTGAACGATGGCGGAAAATACAGTCCATTGGTTAAAGCCAGGCAGTCTGTCTATTTTAAAAGCTCACTGTGTCTGTCCCTGAATCTTCTCTCACACCACAGCAGCTTTGGCAGGTTGAAAAGTACGCTTGGAAGGTTTCCTTACCAAGCAGAGCAGGTCAAACAGCCTAGTTGTTTAATGCACAAAAGACCTAAAACTGCGAAGCTGCATCACCATGGCCCTGGCTCAGCATTTTCTTACCATGTGCAACACAACTGGCTTTGTCTTTCCCTGCTTTCAGACCAAAGCCACCTGCGTGATTGCCTCACTGTCCTGAAAGCCATCCCTTTGCTGTCCCCAGAGGATGACAGCCACTTGAATGTAGGCAAGACTGCAGTGGCATGCAGTGAGGGAAGGGCTCGCACTGCCTGACCTTGGTGCGGGAGCTGGGGCCTTTGTGCAACACCACGCTTCCACGTTTTACTGTAAACCGATAATGTACAGCAGGTGTTTTTTCAGCATTCACCTGTTTATAGTGAATAGGTGAATAGTATTTAGTGATAACAGTAAAATCCCATTGTGTTCCTGGTCCAGTGGAACTACTTTCCAGGATATCACGCACCATGAATTATAGTATCATGTCACACAATATGTTTTGGAGATGCATCTCTTTGCATGAGCTCACTTATGTTGTATGGACATAGAAATAAAGATAGAGGAGGCAGTGGATGGCTTGAGGGCTCCAGGAGTAATAAGCAGCTCCTACCAAGGGGCAGTGGTTGGTTTTGTGAGAACTGAAGCAGCTTCTTCTGAGCGGTGCTGCTGAAGAGGACAGACCCAATGGCCTTTGAGGTAATGCCAGCAGTGGAAGCCTCTGTAGACTTCACAGTGGTGTTAAACCAACTGCTCCTGGACTGAAAGCCATCTGGTGTCGCACAGCTGTCACCTTGTGCTCAGATGACTCGGGGCGAGGGTAGGAGGAATTAGGGGAGCCTGGCTCCCTTCCCACTGCCTCACCCTGCCTTCCCTGCACAGCAGAGCATTGCAGGTGGTGGGTAGGATGGCAAAGGTGAAAGGGAAGGACGGCTGCTCATCCTCATGCCATGTGTCTTTTGCCAGTGTTGGTGCTTAGCCTGAGGACACGGTGCCTCATGTGGTGCCTTGCAGGGCCACGTATGGAAGACTTCATATGAGGCTGTATAGGATGCATACCTTTTCGTAGCTCTATTCCCTCTTTAGAAAATGGGAACAATCTCATTTCCTTAACTGAAGATTTTACTAACTCCCTGTGTTCGGATGCTGCGAGAGCACCTGGTAAACAAACACTTCCTATGGAAAGCCGTTTGTGTGCATTGTTATACTGGCAGTGAGGTTTTCAAAACAAATCCAAGTATAGGCTAGATTTTTACCTCACTGTTCTGCCCCTTTTATTGTGTAACATTTCCTGCACAAATTTTGCATTTCTATGCTTGACTATTTCAGTGTCCTGTTGGTGAACTGTCCTTTGTTCTCAGGGCCTGCTGGGTTGATACTATAAACATCCTGACAGTTACTAGGTTTGATTTAGGAAATCTCCATGTTTGCACAGGTCTTTTGATTTTTGGTGTAGTCTACATAACATACCTGAAAAGCAAAGCAGTTAAGAAAGCAGTACAGGGAACCTTTCTGCAAGAGTTGGTAGAGAGTTTGCCACTGCCTTCATTTAGTTATGCTGTATTAGATATCTTTTCTGTGTCCAGTTTGTCTGGTTAACTACATGTTTTAAAGTAGGATCCATCTGATCATATTCAGATATCTCCATTTGACTTAGTCACACATTTTTCAGGCAATGGAGCAGAAAGTGCACTTGATAGATGTCGCGCATCTAGTCTGAAAATCAAGATCTGCAACAGGTCAGATAATTTCCTAAGAGTGTACATTCCTCTCCTTTGGCCAGAAAGGGAGCCCATGGTGACAAGCTCAGATTAAGCTGATGTTAAGGAGCAGAAATCCCAGTTTGCATGTCCCTGTATTCCTTTTGGTTACTTGTGTTGAGGCTGTGGTTTGACTGTGCAGTAAATCCAGGTTTAGGGCTTGTACAGCTGGATTGAAAGCACTGAGGCCGTAAGATACAAAATGCTGACTGGTACAAAACTCACTGTCAATTCAAATTTGTTCAAAATATCTCAAAGCCTGCCAGTGTAAGATTTATATTCTTATTGCCAGATTGAATATCAGTAGTCTTCCTATGGCTGGCGTAAAGCTGACCTGTAGTGACTCTGGCTAATTCAGCAGAAACATAACCATGTGCCCAGATCTGATTTGTACCACTGGGTAATCCAGAATAAAACAGATTTGCTACTGTCCTGAAGGATTTCAGAGCTTGGACTGTTACAGGAAAACCATCGTTCAGCAATACTGTGTCTCCTAGTGAAAAACTTCAATTCAGTTCCTAGGTGTTTTTTCCCCCCATTGTTACTTTTTTTGCTATCAGATGCTAACTAAAAAGTAGAATAAATGAATGCTACACTTGAGTAGAAATTAGTAAATTAACATCTTTTGCTGGTAGTGGATTTATTTCTGTGGTGCTGAAATGCCCAGATGACTTTAGGAAAACAAGTATGATACCTTCATCTATACATAAAAGATTAACAGTATCCGTCAAACATAACATTTAAAGCAATTATAAAGTGATCTCACTCAAGAGATGAAAGGAATTTTTGGAATAAGGGCATGTATGTTTTTCTGGAGGTTTAGGCTAGGCTGGAAATGCCAGAAGGGTTATTCTGGAGGACTACATGTTGGCCGTTTACACAAATCACCTTTTAAAAATCAGTAATGGGATGTTTTAATGACCCTCTGTATTTCCTTTTCCCCCTACGAGAAAGTGATTATTGGAGCTCTTTACATCGCTCCTTTGAGGGTCACGTAAGAAGAAAAACCTCAGCTAGTCAGAAAAAAAAAGAAAAAAAAGTTGTGTTTATGTCCTGAATATCCATATATGCTTTTTGATAGTTCCAGCCTCAACTCATTATAAAGAAAGTACTCTTTCTTTTCTGTAAGCAATCATTTAAGATAGCTCTGCCTTAAGAAAGCCTAAAAGAAGCAACCTTTCTTCACCTATATCACCTCTGTTTAACTTGGTATTTTGAACTAGAAGGCTGGAGATGAAAAAAAAATTGTGTTACTTCCTGAGCTATAACTAAAAACTTTCACTGAGGAAGGGAGAAGATATCCTGTTCATTTACGTGGGTGGTATTTCAGCCTTTGAGAGCACATCTTATGTGAGAGTGCTGGGTGGAAGAAGGGCAGGTAAAGGCTGATTTTTCTGCTGTAAATACTCAGGGATGAAGATGAGAAGAGCTGATAAACACCAAGAAGAACAGAAAGCTGTAGAAGCTACACATCTGTGGGTCTAAACTCATTGTGAATACTTGAAGCTGAAATACAGACCATTTCCAACTATGCAGTGTGGTAGGACAGCTTTCTAGCAAAATAAATTAGACATAAATCCTTTTCAAGTTAAAATTTGCTGACTTTTACTGAGTAGAGGGTGAAAGACTTGCTGTCATAGATGGGGACTGGATTTGGTGATGCCCAGCAGAATCCTTGTGGCTGGTGGCTGGTGAGGGAGGGAGCAGGCTGCTCCACTCACTGAGGGGGGTGGTGGTACATCTTTGGGAAGAGGCACGTACCTGGGCTGTGCAGGCTGCAGCCCTGCAAAGTGGCTGGTTGTTTCTGTGGTTGGATGGAGAGGAGTGGTACCTGGGCTGTTGGCATTGCTGGGTGAGAAGGGACCATGTTTTTTCAAGGTGTTTGCCTCAGCATCTTTTTGATCCTCTGAAAGCATCTGACCCACAAGCTTCATCTTCCTGCAAAGGAGGGTGCCTGTCTGGTGCTGTGGGTTGGCTCTGAGTGCAACCTGTGGGCTCTTGCAGCAGACGAGGGTAAATCTAAGCCCTAAAACAAATACTCAGCACGGTGAGGGTCTTTCTAAACTGAAAGCCCATGAAGGGGTCATCCCCTTTGAGGATCCTCCTCAAACTGTGTGGTCATGCTCTCTGCACCATCATGACCCTGCTAATTGATCAGGACTAAAACACTTTCAATGTTGAGTGCAGTAAAATTAAGTAGAATTTTTCTGACCCTGTATCTTTCCAGTTGAGATGGTCCAACCCTGCAAATATCCTATCTACAAAATCTTACTCCAGTTACCTTATCCCTTAAACTGCAAACAAAAAAGATCTCAACAGAGCGCACTTACTGAGACCTAGGTAGGCTGTGAGATTAAATCACTGGGCAGAGAGTGAGATTCAGTAGTCCCAGAGGGATCCAGAGCAACAAGGACAAAACCACTTTAGTGGAAAGTTGACCCCAGGAACAGGGACTCCTGTCCCCAGGACAAGGGACTTGTGTCCCCACAGGGCTGCCCATTCCCAGTGCTGGCCTGGTTCACTCCAAGCAAGTGTCAGTGCCAGGGTGGGCGTAAAATCAGAGTTTTGTGGACACAAGTCTTGTACTCCATGCAAGGCAGTGGGATGGTTTGGCAGGTCTGTCTCCTACAGAATGTGAACAACAAGGTGGTGGTAACTCCAGTAAATTTTCACCCATGGGTCATACGTCCATTTTGATGGAAGTCAAGTCAGTCAATTTCTTCTTAGTGTGGAGTCTGTAATTCTTATCAGGTTGTTCTATTTTTTCCCTTGATGAACAATTTCCCACCTTTTTATTTCTTGCTCCCATGGATATTGGACAGCCTGAGCTGCTCTTCTCACCTCTCAGCAGGGAGGTGCTCAGTTCAGTTTTGTGCTGCCTGTTTCATCTGGAAGGAGTATTTCCTATTTATGTTTGTCAGGAGTCTTTTTTCTGAAGCCAGAAGGTTTTGTTTGAGAAAATCAAATCCCTTGAAAGTACTGTATAATTACCTACATGATTATCTTAAATGTCTGCCATGGCTCTGCAGTGAGCTCAGAGGTATAGACAGACAATCTGCAGCATATCTAAACCCGCAGTTTTTCCTGCAGAGAGAAGGAATGGAGTTTTGAAGGCTGCCTGCCTCCAGCATGGTGGAGTGGGTCATCATTTTCTCTCTCTGGAGGATTGTGTGTGCATGGGGGGGGACAGTCCTCCAGCAATGTCGCTGAATGCATTATGGATGAGTTTTGCATGGGATGCATGTGCCTCTGGATGCCCCATCCCACCCAGCTAACTGCAGGATTGAAGTGGAGGTCAGCATCAAGTTGTGCCCTTGGCCAATGCAGAGATTTGGAGAACATGGAGCTAAAACTGTGAGCTGTTTTGGAAAAGCCCCAAGTTCTCCAGGCTGGAGACTGGGGCAGCCCATTTGCTCTGGGGATAGTTTGCAAAGGGCAGCCTGTAACATGTCCACCCAATGCCAAAATTAACTACCGAAGAGCAAAACTCCTTAAATTATTAGGCCAAAAAGGGGCTTAAAGGGTGACCTGGTCTGATCATCTCTAGAGCTTGAATGGTTTTGAACCCTGTGTGGTTACTGGGAGCTATACTGATGTTTGCTGTTGAAGCAATGACAAGGGTGTCTTTGTCATAACTCACTGGATGTTACCCATTGTATGACCTCTCACTAAGACAGAAAATGATGCCGAAGGGAGAAAAGTAAGAGGGATTAAAATGGAGAGATCTACTCTCTTCCACATCCCAAGAGAGATTGGCTCTAATTATTGCTCCAGGCAGGTATTTGTCTAATTCAGTGTGAAGACCGTGGGTGATGGAGGCTCGTCTCTTGAGAGTTACCTCCAGTGCTCTGGTATTCTTTATCGTCGTTAGTGTTACCTAATTGCTAACCTAAACCTACCCCAACATGATTCACATACATAACTCCACCACAGGCAAGGGGAATAGACTACTCTTTTCCTCCTGGTAATGCGGGGCATTTGTAAGTACATGAGGAACTTTAGCTTGTGTTCTCAGACACCACCTGCATGGCTTTGTCCTTTTTAGACTAGCAGGCCCTGATTTCTTGAATATTTCTCAATAAATCACATTTTCTAGACTTGTAGTCATGTCAGAACTTGGGTCCAACTGGGCAATTTTGCTGCTGAGACCTTCCCAGCCCTGTGTGAGGCTACATGGCTACTTCATACACTTGGCAGGCTTTGACCCTCTTGGCACATCCTGGGGCAATGACAATTTTTTTCCCACAACAGCTTGACTTCATTGACACAAATGATTCACTACAAACCCTGCATCTCTTCCCAAAGATTTGCCACCTAGCCAACTCTATCTACATGTAATTTTCCTTTTGTAGCACTCTGCACTTGTCCTTGCTGAACTTTATCCTAATTTTTAGACAATTTCATTTTATTTTTGCCAAGATGATTTTAGATGCTAATCCTGTTCTCCAGTATGTCTGCAGTCACTCCCAGCTTCGTGTAATCTGCAAGATTTAATAAGTGTGCTCTCTTTCATCGTCCAGGTCACTAATGAATGTGCTGAGCAGAACTAGACTATATAGATCCAGCAGAGCTCTGCTCACAGTGTCCTTCTGTGTTCACAGTATATCATTAATAACTACTCCCTGGGTATGGCTTTATAGTAGTCTCATTTAATCGTGTTTCTCTAGTTTATTTATGAGAAAGTTGTTGGAGACGGTATCAAAAGCTATAATAAAGCCCAGATAAATGACACCTAACAAATTCTCCATTATGAAAAGAAATTAATTTGATTTGATTTTTTTATTGTCACTTCTGTATCTGCTGCTGCTTATATTTTTATCTTCCACATACATGCAAACTGTTTCTGTGTTTGTTTTAGAGTTTTTTAGAGGATTGAAGCTAGGCTGACTGATGTAGCATCCTTTCACTGCTTCTCTTGAAGACAGGCACTGTGCTTGCCTTTGTCCTGACTTCCAGCACCTTACCTGTCTGAGCTCTCAGTTGACCAGGAGGGAGGTATATGGGATGGCTTCAGCTGGTTTTGTAGGGAATTTAGAAGGTCATTTTTCCTACCCTACTGATTTGGAAAAATGTGGCTTGGGCAGAGGACTGATCTCACCCTGGAATGGGCAAAGAAGAGGGTAGTATACCTTTGTAGTGATAATGTGTTATAGTACTAACAGTACTAATTCCCTGTGTGCAGCAGGCAATTTTAACAAGGACTAAAGCAAAAGTCAAACCCGCATTGCCCTGTTCAGTGTCATTTTTCAATAACTTTCTCTCTATTTGAGTAACACTTTTCCAGACTGACTTCTTGGTATTAATACACATATAAAGGGTAACAATTTTTTTTTTAATCTTCTGCAAGTTTAATTTCAGTTTTATGCCTGATGTTTCTAATATTTCTGCCTGTGTGTTCACAGTAATTTATAACTCCTGCTCAGTAACCTCTTAGTCTTCTTTCTTCTTGTCTTTGAGGTAAACGAAAGGCTTGTGATGCTGCCAAGTCTTCTGATCCTTCTTCCGCACTGACGTTTTATTGTGCCTGTGCCTTTTAAGCACAGAATATTGTTTCCTCGAGAAACTACAGCTCACCTTGATTTCTTTTTTCTTTAAAGTCTTCTGCATGAATTCTTGCCTAGCAGGTTTTTCTTTTCTTTTTTAAATGTACTGAAGCCAGACATTTCTGTTTTGCTGTTCCCAGTCCCTTGCATATGGCAGATTTCATCATTTCACAGGCACTCTTACATGAGTTTCCTTCCACCTTCTTAGCCCTCTCTGGAGGCATTTCCTTACCTATGACTTGACCTGTCAGTTATGTGAGAATATTGCTCCAAAGGCACCAGGAATCTGTATCCTGCTGCTTTCTTTTTCTAGCAGATACCTATGTTTGTACTCGCCCATTACCATTGAGTCAGTTATTATCAGGTAGCCTGATCCATTTAATCTTCTTTGTTTGGAGTTCATTATGCCTTCTCCCATATTCCCCCCACCCCCCCCACCCCTCCCAATTTTATTGTTATCCAGAGAATTCAGCAGTTATTCCTCCCTCTGTGTTCTGGAGCTCAGAGCAAGTATATACCTTATGCTTGGTATACCAAGAGATGCTGCCTCTACTTTTTCTCTGCTGGTCCATATATAAGCTATGCATCTTTATATCAGTATTCCAGATCTGTGTCTTACTACAACAAGTTCCAGTTGTAGTAAGTCAGTTAAATCATCACTTTTGTCTTAAATTAAATCTGAGGTCTTAAGTAAGACCTAAGTTCTGTGTTAAAAGCAATGTATTCACCGGTGTTGCATTAGATATCTAAGATATTCAGATAATTTAACCCTATTTCCTGGTCAATCTGTGACTGTATTATCACCCCTTCTTTTTAGATCTGTGCCCAGGCTGATTCTGTCTTTATTCTTTCCTCTGGTTTTGTCCCCTACACCTCCTACTCTGAGCCTAACTCAGGAGTCCCTCTCACTAAGCAATGGGCCAATTCCTCCTTTCCTGAGCTGATGTCCACGCCTGTTGAGCTGCTGGTGTAACATCATCCTGTTAGTGAAAATGCTGAGGTCCTCCTAGGAGCATCACGTATGGCCCTGATGAGTTTTCCCCGTCCCTACCTGAGCTTCCTTGGGCTCACTCCTGTCCAGGTAGGTAGTGTCATGCAGCCAGGGGGGTGTCAGAACACTTTGGATCCACCTTTTGGGCAGCATTTTGCAAGAGTCTCCCCTCATACTTAGCTCTTGGGGTCACGGGCTCTTGCTACAGGCTCTTCTGCCTAACCCAACACTTGCATCCATGTCTGCAGGAGCAGACGTTCAAGCTGCAAGCTCGAAGCTGTTGCCATCTTCTACCTTCCCGGTGCACAGCTAGAAAATAGCTCTCAGAAAGGGACTGGTCAACCACACTTGACTCACATCGGGGATTTTCCTTTTTTCATAGATCCTAATGATCCTAGGAAAAAATCCTTTCTTGCCCTCTTGCTTGCTAACCCCCAGCTCTCACTGCCTCTTGGCTGCCTGTGTGCCTGCCTCTCTGAATTGCAAGAAACTGGGGAATTCACCTGCTCGGCTTTTGTCCCAGGAAGCTGGGCAGCCACCCCCCGAGATGCTTTACCTGCGGGTAGGGTTAGTCCTGCCAGGCAGAGGAGGGATCCCACTGCCTGCCCGTCCCTCCTGCAGCTTGGTGGGGAGCTAAATCAGAGAAGTGGCCGGGTTAAGCCTAGCTCAGCCCAAAAACACCGGCATGGAGTAGGGCAGAGCAACATCAACCCGCCTCGGTCACCCGTGACCCCGGTGACATGCCGTGCCCCTTCGGTGGCCCTTGGAGTGGGTGTGGTCGGAGTGTCTTTTGCTTCGGTGTCAGGACTGGAGCTGTGGCAGGAGCATCCCCAGGGCTCCCCAGCTCCCGGTTTCACCGCGGAGGTCAGAGGCTAACGGTGACCTGTCCGCTCCCTCGCCGAGGAGAGCAGCTGGTGCCCTCAAGCGGTAAATCGCAGGAGGAGCCCGGCTGCGGCCGTGGGCTCCTGCCCCGGGCGCGGTGCTGGGCTGGGGCTGCGGGACCCCTGCAGTGCTTGTGGCACTTCTAACCATGGCGTTTCCCCCTTACAGGACCGGACGGCGTGGTGACTGCGGGGGGAAGGAGACACTGTTTGCGGCGGAGCAGGAGTCCCGACAGCAAGTCTACCCGGACAGGCACAGACGCCCCCCACTGCTTCATCCGCCAGCCTCTCCGTGAGGCCAGCTGCAGCGTCTTTGCACCATACAGCCTGCCTCGACTGTGCTTGTGGTCAGTTGGATCCCCAAAAACGTCCCCGTGAGATTAGATGGGGCTTGCTTTGGGTCCACAGCCCCACTCCAGTGTGGCCCCAGGGGCTGTGGGGGGCTGTGGCAGGTGGTGGAGCCAAGGTCCAGGGAGCCGTCTGGGGCCAGGGCTGCTGCTGTGAGGGGATGCACAGGGACAGCGATGCCTATCACGCAGGACAACGCCGGGGTCTTCCTCCCCCTCCTGTGCCAGTGGCTGCAGAACAGCCGTCGGGAGGGGGCTGAGGGGGCCGAGCAGCAGCTCTGCCGCTCGGCTGTCCAGAAGCTGAGCGAATACATCCAGCTCAACTTCTCTGTGGACGAGAGCAAACTGCAGCCAGGGAGCTGTGGGACGTCAGATACAGAGATCTGCACCGTGTACCTGGCCCAGGAGATGCGGAAAACTGAGGTTCTTGGGTTGAGCTTTGGGAACATCCCTGCTCTGGGGGACTATGGGGAGAAGCGTCGGGGAGGGAAGAAGAGGAAGGGGCCTAAGGGGCCAGTGCTCGACGTTGGGTGCATCTGGGTGACAGACTTGAAGAAAAACAGCCCAGCCGGAAAGTGCGGGAGAGTGCGCCTGAAGGATGAGATCCTTTCTCTGAACGGCCAGTTGATGGTTGGCGTGGACGTGACTGGTGCAAGGTAAGGGTGGAAGAGCAGCGGCTAGCAGCTGCCTCTTGTGGCATGTGGCACGGGTCATAGGTGGCACTGGTTTACGTCTGAGAGCAGAGGTTTTGGCCTCTGATTTCCAGTCCCTGACAGACCTCTGGTTTTTTTCTTAAGGTCTGCATAAAATACGTGGGATAAAAAACCAAAAAAACCTCAGTCTGCTACTTGCATATCCACTGGAAAGTTTTGAGGGGTTGTTGTGTTGACGAACAGTACGTTATAAGCATCAGAGGGTCTCCACTAAAACAGGAGTCTTCCTGGGTTTAGATAAAACTGTTTTCTTAAGTAAAAATGAACACAGAATGAGCAACACTGAAAGGTTTTTTCCCCCATCTTCTTTTTGTTGAGTCATTTGAGTTGAGGGAAGATTTTGTTGTCTGAGACTTTTTCAAAGTTTTCCAGACTGGAAAAACTTAATTTTAATAAATTCCCTTTGATTTTGTTGTGTTTGCTCTTTTTCTGTCTCCTGTCCCAGAAAACTTGAAACCTTTAAGAGATCAAATCTCAAATGAAGGTTCTTGCAATGATACAGATGATTCTTGCTTTTTTATTTCAGCTGCTGCATGCTGTAAAATGAGTCAGTGGCCCAGCTTTGCTCTTTGTGGGCCAGCAGAGTTGTTCACGTTTCCCTTTGCAAAGCCATCCTCTGCTAAAGATGAGGAAGCAAATGTCCATTCATATCTGGAGTTGCAACATACCCGAGGGCATGAAATCCTCCCCCTGTTGCCAAAGGGGGGTTCATCCTGGGGAGGGACTGTTTTGGAAACAAAACGCTAGTGAAGTCACTCTTCTTTAAAAGGAAATTCTGTTGATCTGGGTAATCCAGCATGTTTTATGAGCATTGGGAGTAATAAGCCATTTTAGACCAGCTGAGAAAGTGCTCCAGCAAGTGAGATTTGCAACGGGGAAATAACAAGTTTTAACAGAAATAAGCTGTATCCTGAAAAAAGAAAACCAAACAAAGAAGAATTGAATCTTTACAGATTCACCCAGTGAGAATATAGCATTGATGGGAAGAATTACTGGTTATTTATCTGCTGATTTAGCTGTCGGGCTTGTGAAGCCACAATGGCCTCGGGGGGTGATGCTTGCAAGTTATAATCCTGCAAAACTGCATGGCCTCAGCTCCCAACAGGCAGTGAATGCATCAGTGGTTTGGGGTGACTGACAGTCCCGATTCTGCCACTTGGCAGAATAAAAGTATTGACTCCTTGATCTGGGGGTGCTGGGCAGGGCAACCTGGCTGTGGTTTTGCAGGCATGATAACAACCCTCTGTAATTTCAAATCTGTAATTCAATGACTGTATAAATATTGGTACTGTGGCGGTGTCAGTCAGTGGCACCCCCAAATTTGAGAGGTTTTGTGGCAAAAAGCGGTTTGTTTGGTTTCCCCTTTGCCAGATGTCACTGTTTCTAAAATCCAAGGGAACTGCTTGCAATGGCCAGCAATAATATTACCTTATTATTAATGAAAAGATGAAAGATAATAACCAACAGAGTCCAAAACGTTTGGATATCTGCTCTTTTTATCCTATCTTCGAAGACTTCATTTTGGGCTTCTTCCTTTTGGAAAGCTCTGATATTAGACCAGTGAGCTGTAACTGCTGCTAATGAGAAACAAGTACTCCATTTTCCTTAGTTGAGATTTTTTTTTGGCCATTACGAAGGCAGAGTTTTGGTGGTGTGGGGCCAGTGTTGTTCATAAGATCCTGTTTTAGAATATTCTGCATCCAATTTAGGCCAAAATTTAGGACATCTCTTAGTCAAAACCTGATCTATTTTCAGCATCCAAAACATCCTTGCCTAACGTTCTACGTGATGACAGAGGTGATGTTGATGGATGATAGTTTGGGACCTTGAGGATGCTTTCAGTTTGGAGCACTTGGTTTTGCCTCTCAGGGAGGTGGCTGGTAGCTCCAACCCCATGTTCATCTGGTCTGCTCCAGGGTGCTTTGAGAGTCCTTCAATAGGTTTCTCCATTGGGGTGCTCAGAAGGGACATAATTCTGTCTAGGTTTATAGTAGGCTGAAAGGCAATGTCAGCTTGTCTTCTGGGAAGACTGTTTCAAAAATTCCTGGAGTATTTCCATATTGCTGCTATGGTAGCAGTGGCAGAGCCCTTTCCCCTTGGCTCTTCAAGGTGTTGGGGCAGGACAGCACACTGGATAGTAGTCCTGGCTCAATTTCTGTCTGCCCAATTATTCTCTGGCTGGGTGAAAAACCATTCCAGGTTGATACAGATGGGTGTGAGTGCTGTGATTTGCGGTGTGAGGTACTTAGTGTACCTGCACATGGTCAGTGAAATGAAAATACTGCATTAGCTCCTGTAGCACCAGGCTAGATTGGGCAAGCAAAGTCACTGCTTGCAAGTTTATTCCTCACCTGCCAAGTGTGCCAAGGCAGCCCCACCTTGCCTGTGAGTGTGCTGTCCACACCTGCATTTTAGGAGATCTCCTGATCTATTTCTGTAACAGTGGGGAAGTTGGCATGAGTGTCTCATGCCTCTGCCACTTTCCTGGGGGTTACCACCTCTGCAGCAGAATTGGCAGAAGTGTGCTCATGTACCCTGGGCTCCATGGCACCACCTCCAGCTCCGTCCCACCATGCAAACCCTCCCTGTTCCAAGGGGCTAAGCCAATGCACTGGATAATGGGTAGGAGAGGTATGGGCATGGAGCCCTTCTGCTGGGTGTCCTACGGATGTGGTCAGCCTCTAGAGGACACAGGGGCAGATGGCTGGAGCCATAACAGATTGGGCAGCCCTGGACAGATTGTCCTGTTTTGTCACCTGCCTGGTGTAGGTCCAGTGCCTATATGTCCTCAGGTCATGGAGTGATGATGGGTCAGACACAGTGCAGAAGAGCAGCACGACACTTCTTGAAGGAGCTGGCTGTGGGTATCACTCACCTGTGTCTCCTTGCTAGGAAAGCTGAATCTGACTTTCTTAAAGAAGTGTTATTTATTTAAATTCCACGAGTGCCATGTAAACAGGAGAAACAGGTTGATTATTGCTGAGCATGTTTCTTTTTCTTTTTTATTTTTATTTTTATTTAAACTTTATGCAGTATTATAATCATCAAAGTTCTTTGTTTAACAAGGTATTACTACACTAAAGAGGAATGATGTAGGTGGTGGCATTTTTAGTGATGTTAGTGACTGATGGAAAGTTATTACTCCCTTCAGAGTTAGCAAATTGCGTGTGTCTATCAAACACAATGGCAGGGAAATGAGCTGTATTGGTGTACTGAATAAAGGTTAGTCAAAACTCTGCATGTTTATTTATCTTCTGTCTATACAACTGTATCTCCAAAACACATGGGTTATGCTCCCCGAGACAACAACTTCCTATGTATTTTGGAACTCCTCCTCTCATTTTGGGCTATTACTCATTTACTGGAGGGATGCTGTTGGTATTCCTGCAGATGACAGATGAATCTTTCATTTCTTGAGCATGACTGAACAGGGCTTCATTAAGCAAGTCATGGGGAGCATTGCAAAATAATTATTTTGTCATGAATGTAATTCAGTTTCAAATATTTGATTACGAATTTCATCAAGCATAGCTGCAGTGCTTGGACACAGCTACCATATACATCTAGTCTTTAAAATCCATGCTGAACATATTTCCAAATTTGAACTGTTTTTGAAGAAAGTCAAGTAAGATACATTACAAGTGATGACAGTGTGGTATAAACATGAGATAGTATTACAATTTTGTCATTGAGGAAACCCAACCACTGCTCCAAACCATCATGTTCCTCATTGCCAAAAATGACCAAACATTGCCACGTGTGGGAATACAGTTAGAGAACTGAAAAAAACAGTGTGTTTTTTAACCCACAACCTGGAGTCACTTCCAAAAAATGAACAGAGAAGTGTTTTGACAGCCATACCTCTGCACAGCGTTTTCTTAGTCTCTCCTCTTCAGCCACTGTCCGGGGGGAGCTGCTAGGATTCCTCCACACAAGATACAGCATGCCAAATACCAGGGAAATCGGTTTATTTTCAAAGATGCTGAGAAAGACCTTCAGAAATCAGATGGGCAATGGAAAGTGAGCTTCATGTGCCACTACTGAAAGCGAAGCTTTGACCTTACCTGAAGTTGGGGGTTTCCAGCAGAGCCAAGGTCTTTCCTGAGTGGTTCCTGCTGCTGCACATCACATCTCTGTGCTCCGGGATAGCTAGGCATTATGCAGGTAACATCCTGGTCCTCCCAGCAAGCCAATGCTACTAGTAGTTATATACTAGTATATATATATATGTGTATATATATATATAGTATAACCATACCTATATGTGTGATATATGGACATTGCAAACACAGTCCTGCTTCTCTGTAAGCGCTAGTAGCTGATTACAGAGCACAATACTGAACGTCTAACCAAATTACAGGTCTCAAAATGTGCAAAGCACTTTGTGCTGCTTGCCTGCAGCAGTCAATAACAGTCCTGGGCTCAGCTGGATGAAATCATGAGGTTCTGTGTCAAACAGTCATCACTGGCGCTGGAAAGCCAACATGTAGTTGCTGGCTGTATTCAGAGCCAAATTCTGCTCTGCATGGTGGTCTTCAGGAGAGTGCTCTTCTTCTTTGCCCCCTAGCTGGGAACCCTGTATGCAAGGACATGCAGAGTGGCATATCTGCTGCGAGGATGGGAACAGAGAACGGGGACCTTTGCTGCATCTGAGTAGAGTTGCCCAAAAATCTGACAGTGTGGTTTGAAAACGGATGTTTCAGAAGACCACACCTTTCAAGGCACGTTTTATTGAGCTCATTCTACCCGAGAAGGCTGAACCGACTGATATTTTATCATAAACTGCTTTGTCCCTGCAACAGGAAGATTTTCTTGTTGGGAAGATCCCCTCCCCAAACGTGATCCCTCTGATTTCTGAGCACAAGGCTCCAGTTTTGCATTTTCCATGGGGCACTGCTTCCTGCCATGCTGTGGTGAGATGCTGCCACTGCAGGAGGCTGGCTGGCCTTGCCGTGGCCACTTTGTCTCCATGCTGGTGTCCACCATTGTCTGTGGAGCATCTGCAGGATTTTGTAGCATTGTGTTACTCAGCAGTGTGTTTAAAATGCTTCCAGGTGCTCCAGCTGGTGTGTGAGGTTGGCATGTGGTGGGAACAGGGAGCAAGGGCTGTGCTCCCTCTGCTCATCAGCTGAGGCTCTTGGTTTTTTTAGTAACAAATCCATTCCTTATTAGAGTCTGGTGTTAGGGTATATGAATGCTTGTGTTATGGTGGAAGGGGAGGTTTTCAGGTTTCTGTGCCTGTGATGGGCTTGCGTTTCTCTGGATGTCATTGTGGATTTATTTTCCACTTGGCAGAGCAATCTCCTTTATATATCTTTTTTTCTTAGGGAAAAATCACCCCAAGAAAACTATCCCAGGTCATTGCAAAGAGCTTCGTCGTGCTACACCCCCACCTCCCAGGCATCTTAGGTTACATGGGTTGATTGCTTCAGTTTACTGTATTTCCTCACCTCCTTCCTAAAGCAAAAGTGCTGCCAACACAAAGTGCTGCTCAGTATAAGCAGCTGCTTTGCCTGGTGTTAGTAGGGCCTTCTTTTGGTTATGTTCATAAGAAAATATTTTTGTTTTAAGAGGAAAACAAATGGAAATGTATCCTGGCCCTTTGCCCTTGGCCAAGGGGCAAACATTTCTGTGGGAGCTCCTTGTTAAAATATTAACAGCACTGACTACACAGAGAAAAACAAACACAGTGGTCCTAGAGACTGCAGGCTCCAGATACAATCTCAGGGAACAGATTTCTCATAACTGACCAAAAACATACCCCCAACCTATTGTGGAGCTGAATTAGTTTCCTTTTTTATATCATATTACCAATCTTCATGCTGCTAAGTGATGGGTCAGGGCACAGAGGCTGAGACCTGGGGCTTGTTATCACGGGCACGGATGGGAAGCGTATGCTGACATGCCCTCCAAGCTGCCTGGTGCGTGAGTCCAAGGATGGAAAATAAGCAGCATGTAGGGATTTTCGTGGAGGGTTTTCTCCTCCAGTTGAGCTGCTCTGTGAGGGGAGACAGTGAATGTGTGCTCAACCTGTGCAAAATGAGAGGAAGTCTATGGATGTCTAACATTTCTCAGGCACAGTGTAAATCTCACTGTGCTCCTAAAATCTTGTACGCTGGAGCATGGAGCCTCCTCTGAAGCACAGCTGCTGTATTTTATGCTGATAGTGGATATTAATTCCCCCCTTAAAATGTATCAGGACTAAGAAACTAAGAAATTCCCCCCTTAAAATATAACAGGACTAAGAAACTAAGAGGGAGATGTTTTTCTTCCCTTGCTTTATGTCTTCAGGAAAGGTATGAGCAGACTTAGCCACACATGTTGAGAAATAAATTGCTCTGAAGAAATGAGCTTTATCTCAAATCCTCTCTCAAGAGCCAAAGACTTAAGCAGAAGGTCACTAATCCTCAGAACTCAGCAGAGATCATTTAGCTTGTTTGTCCTGTTTGCTTTATTAGTCTGAGCATGGGTTTGCTCTGTTTCCTCTCCGCACTCTCTGGTTCCTGCCTTCCCTCTCAGCCTACCCACACCGAGCCCAGCTTCTGTGGAGGCAAAACCTGTTTGCTTGTAGCAATGGATATTTGCAGCATCCCACCTATACAACTGCCTCCTCAACAGGCTTTCCAAACCCCTCATTCTCCTCAATTTTACATCTGATTTATCTTCTCACCTGGCTCAGTTTTGTCTAAACCCCATAAAAGATGATGGGAAGACTCCCACTAAAATAAATTGCTCATGTCCTGTATGTGTTTGCATGTTTGTCCCCAAATTTTGGGACCAATATGCTTGTCATTGCTTTCTACAATCTTTTGCCACAGAACAGAGCTGGGCTCTCTCAGTAGAAAGCAGGATCCCCAGAGAGCCTACATGTATAATTAGGCAACATCCCCAGGGTCATCTGCAGCAAATGCTCCTCAGCTCCAGCTCTGCATGCTTTCTTTTCAGAGAGATTGCATCAGGCTTGAAAAGAATGGGATAGGGTCTCTTGATGTTGCCTTGGGAGGTGTAGAAACTTCAGAGGTTATGGAGTGGGTAGTCCTGGATTTTTGTGTGTGCTTTTGCTTTGTTCCACTGAGCTGTGAAAGCTCTGCTTAGAAGGCTGTACTTTGTTGCCAAATGTATGGCTGTCCATCTCCATTTAATCTGCTGTTCCGGCTGTGCTGTAATTACAAGAGAACAAGCTCACTGTTTGAGAGGGAGCTCTGCCCTCCCCAGTCATCTACTGTGGGAACAGCCTGGTTTGGTGAATCAGTCTTGTGCCTCATCACTTATCCCTGATGCCAAAGTGCCAGCAAAGAGCCCTTTTCCATCCTGAGTGGCATTTTCAGCCTTGCACACAGCAAGCATCCCATGCTCTCAGGTCATTTGGAAGCACAGTCAGGATGCAGCAGAACTTAACTAATTGGCAAACTGCTGGAATGCACAAAATAAGGTCACTTTTTTCCACCACCCAGCCAAGGAGCAGGTGAGGCCTTCAGCCACAGCAGCAGTTATTTTCACAGCGTCTCCAGCAGTGCATATGTTAGCACAGAACAGTGTTTTAGCTATCAATAATTAAAAATATAGATGTTAAAAAACATGAGCAAGGAACATTTTGTGCCCATTATTCTTGCTCTTTCTGTAATGCTTGTGCCCTTACACACGAATTTGCAATGTGCAGTCATTCACAGTGTCTCTTCTAATCTGTAAACGTGAATTTCACTTCATATTCTGGGAGTCCAAAGTTTTGAACAAAGCAGGCTGTGGGCTAAAGACTGATTTCCATGAGACGGGAGCACCGAGCTGCTGCAGCCCGAGGAACTGACTGGAACCATGTTACTGGGTTGCAGCAAGATACATGGCAGGTTGTCCTTTCTCACCTGTACCGACTGGTGTGCCATGAGTCCTGGAAAGGCACAGCTTCTCCAGTCTTCATTGAAATGTTTTTTCTTGTAGCATTGGGCTAAGCAAGCAGTGCTCCCATTCTCAGAAGAGTTTCAGGGCTGCTCTGCAAGAAGGTGATGATCCTATTTTCTTGCATCCTGACATACCTTTGGCTGTGATGGTTGCTGTCCTGGAAGATACACTAGGACTGAGCTGTGACCCTCAGAGCTAAAAGCATTAATGGCAGCAGCAGCTTAAAACCCACTAATCTCCTGTCACTAGGAATCAGGTCAGGCTTGGAAAGGACAGGGGTGTGTAGAGTTTAAAGATGATGAACAGGAGATGGTTCCACAGGCAGAAGCCATGCTCAACATCAGCCTCAGTGAGATGGCTTGTCAGCCTGAACCGGCCATCTATGGACATAAGTGAGAGGATAAATATAAGAAATGTAGGTGTGATCCACAGAGGCAGGTATAAAACTCCAGAGACAGCTGCTGTGGTGGATAGCTTTGGGGCCGGGCTTTTTTTCCCGTAGAAAACTCATTGCTTTTCTTATCTGATGTGACACTTGCCTCTAGCTCCGAGCAGTATCACATGCTCCTTGAAACTTATTTTTCTGTCTCCTTTCTACCAGATGTAGGCTAAGATGGGAATTGCAAGCTCTGCACATCACTCATCATTCTTGCCATTTTCTCTGGATGAAATGTATGACACTCAGCAAGATCATAGAATCACAGAATAATTTAGGTTGGAAGAGACCTTTAAGATCATCTGTTAACCCAGCACTGCCAGGTCCATCGCTAAACCACATCCCTAAGCACTGCATCTACAAGTCTTCTGAACACCTCCAGGGACGGTGATTCCACCACCTCCCAGGCAGCCTGTCCCAGTGCTCCACCACCCTGTCAGTGACATTTTTCCCGACACCCAACCTAAACCTCCCCGGCACAGACCGAGGCCGTCTCCTCTTGCCCTGTCACTTGTCACCTGGGAGAAGAGACCGACCCCCCCTGCCCACACCCTCCTGTCAGGCAGCTGCAGGGAGCCACAAGGTGCCCCTAAGCCCGCCAGCCTTGTGCCCCAGCCCTGGCACTGGCTTCATCTGAGCCTCCAAAGGGAAACAGTTTAACAGACCAGTACCAGTAAAAAGGTAAGCTGGCAGGCACTGCTGGGAAGTTTGGGGCAGTTCAGGAAGGCTTGTACCTACTGAGATAGGGCAATAGCAGCAAACTTCGCCCTAGAGCATCCAAGACTCAGGAAGCCTCGCCAGCCTGAAGGCTCTTTAACAAGAATGTGAGAAACTAGAGGCAGATGGGAAATGGATTCAAGCTTTTTCAAAATGCAACAGAATTGTTGAAATGTGGCTGGGGAAGATTATTGCTTCTGCTGATGCCTAAGACTTTTCTATTGTTTAAAAAGGCAACAAGATCTGTTTTTTCCCTTCTCCATAATAGTATGTACTATAGATATTATAGATAACTTTTTAATTTTTATTATTATACAGTATGATAGGTAACTGGTTGATCTTCTAAAAAACCCAAACCGCTACCTTGGCAAAACAAAGAACTGATTAATAGAACAACCATTTTGACTGTGTTTTCCCAGTCTGTTGCTTGATCATTGGAATGGGTTCAGGCTAGCGATGAAAGAAAGTCAGTGATCTCCTCCTCCTCCTCCTTGTACACATTGACCAGCTGCTCTTTGTGCCGTGATAACTGAAGAATGACTAAGTGCTTGCCAATTTTTCATAGCCTGGGCTATTTTTGGTCTGGTAGTGAAGAGAAAAACACAGACATGTGGTAACCAGGAAACTTTGTGGTACCATCTATTGGAACACAGACCCCAGGTGAGGAAAATGGGATAAAGGTTGGACAGTACCTTCTTGAAAACTCACAGACGATAAACGGAGCCAGACTGGAGTGTGACATTCTCACTAAAAAATGGTTTCTAACAAACACACTAATTGTTCTGCTGAAAAAGACATTTCGTACTTTCATCTGTAGAAAAGCTCTAGTAAAACAGAGATTTTTCTCAGTTTCCTCTAGAGGGCAATGTCATATAAATATTTCAAGCAATTTTTGGGTTATGTCAACTGGGAATTTAGCCTGCCTTATCTAATTCTAAGACAGCAGTAAAATGTGTTGCTTTACATGCTTTTTAGGATGTGTATACACATAATATAACTAATTGTTTCTTGGGCTTGTTCAGTGTGGTAGCTGATCCCTTTAAAGAGCACAGAAATATGTTTGTTGTGCATTTTGGGCAGATTTGGCTATGCAAATGCAGAGAGGGAAGTGCTCATGAAGACCTGACTCTCCCTTATACTTGTGCAGCTTCAAGGGCTTTCAGGACCTACTCCTTATTTAAACTATTGTACAAGAGATTATAACCCAGTCCTCTGAGGATGAAGTTACTGGTTGCTTCACTTTATGCTGGTGGCTGGAACTGCAGTGTGGAAGATAAATATAAACACCAAGTCTAAGTGGTCCATAGGACCTAGGAAACAGAAGGGTTTTGTGTTACTGATTACCTCCCTAAGAATGTAGGTATTCCCAAATTCATGAACTGTATTGCTTATTTAATGGATGTTAGTAACAGCACAATTTTCAAATTAGTGGTCCATATAAACAGCTGCTAAAATTAGTATGAATCAAAGGTATAATAATTGAACTTAAGGGATTTTGTCTCCTGTTTTCAGTCACTGTATTGTAAAAAATGACAAATATGGATACAGGCTGTTCTGTTTTCCTTAAATCTAACATGTATAATTTGAAACATGCTTATACAGGTACAAACTTCTTTTCTGTTGTCTCTGTCATTACCTTCCTCCCTTCCCCCAGACCAACACTACTAAAAGGGAAATTTGACCTTGACTTCCCAACATGAAAATGGCTTTAGGGAAATCCTTTTAGAATTCATCTCCTTTCCCTTCCTGATGGTGACTAGTCCTCTGGAGCATCACCATTAATGGCCTTATTGGATTAACTTCCAAATAACATATGTTTACTGAATTTGTGGGTTAACATTCTTTGTAAAATATCTCTTCCAAAAAAGTAATGGACAGTCTGCAGTTGCCAAGTTCTCTAAATGAATAAATGTGTGTGTTTGTTTTTCCCCAAACAGGAGAAGCAATTAATTCAAGTAAAACACTTATTCCCAAAAGCGCTGTATTTGAAAACAAGGACCTGTGACTGAAAAGCGCAATAGTTGCTTTGGCTTCAAAGTCTGCAGGCTTTAGGTAGCAAAGCAGGATTTGCCCTCTATTTTTGAGTAATAGGAGCTCTAAGAAAGATCTGAGGACACAGCTCTTCTGTAGCCTTTACAAGTTAAATAGGTGAGCCTTGCCTTTTAATTACTGCTGCTGGCCAGGCAGCACTTTCTCTTAAATCATGTCGTAACAGAAGTATGATAAGGAGTTTGTAAATTTTAAGTTGTTGGGAAAAAAATTTTAGAGACACTAGTGGCAACTAAACATTCTTAGTTTCACTTCTTATGCTGCATGGATCTAATGAATAGCTGCAGGTTTGAACCATATCTTCATCACCACCTTGGTTTAGGGCTCATGTGTGGATCTCGCTGGCTCTAAGGTATCTGACAGCTTAATGCTTAATCACGGGGGATTATTCTTTGCCTTTGGCTGGAAGGAGCTATGTTTGGGGCTGTAGGTGTGTGGCGAGGTTGATTCACCCTGAGCTGCAGTCTCTGTACGTGGGTAGCCCTGGGAATGTCGGGCTTGAGTGGCTGCAGGTACTGAAGGAACTACCAAGGGTTCATGACTTTGTTTCCTCCTGCTCACTCTCTCTGTTTTCCTTGCTGTTGATTGGTCTGAAGTGCAGCTTTCTTGCACAGAAAAACAGAGCTATGCCTGAGGTCTCTAACAACAGCATAACACTGTGGGCTTTGGTGGAATTGCTTCCCGTGTTCCTCCATGAAAATGGGGAAAATCTGCCCTCCATGTTTCCCCACATGACTCTACATCTGACCCAGCAACACACAAAATTGTACTCTCTCAGATCTGTTCTTTGATCATTGCCTGCATTTGGAAAGTAAGCAGTATGTACAGCAGAGAGAAAATTATTTAGTGAACTGGCCAACTTCATCAGGATGAACTATGTGGTTAAAATAAATTGGATTTCAATAATTCACCAGTTATGCGGTGATGAAAGAAGTAAGAATAGTTTAGAAAAAGCGTCTGGATGCCAAATGGATCAGAAGTTAATGTCTGGTGCATGGAATTCAAAGCTGACAAGGTTTACTGCAGGGCTCTGCCTTTAAATGGATTGTGTTTTAAATAGTGTGTGAGAAAGGCAGAATCTCAGTACTTCATTAAAATTATTTTGTGACTCAAATGCTTTCTCTGATGACCCAAGAATCAAATAATAGACTGTGGAAATGAGTTTAAGGGGCATCATCATTAAAAAAAAAAAAAAAGATGCAAGTTAGTAGAGAAGTAAACATCCGTCATGAGAGAGGTGGATTTCAGAAGAGCTTGAAAGCAAAGGAGCTAAAAGACAAGATGGTAGAAGAAATTTAGGATGGAAGAAGGACTTAGAAAGTCATTAATTCTGGCTGGCTGGATAATATTCAAAAGTATTTTGTCTAATATGTAATTAAATTAGATATCATTATCTGTTGAAACAGTTCACCCAGCTCTAATAACCAAGGAAACCAATCTTGAGTCCAGGTATCAGCTCCCATACTCCCTGAGGTTTTCCCAGCCTCGAGGATATTCTCTCATTTAATGATAGTATCAATAGTAATATTAAGGAATATGAGGAGGCATATTCTCCCTTTCTGTATAATCTTCAACATGCACAGCAGTGCGCTTGGGAACCACTGGCCATGTACTACATTAGAGGAATCATGCATGACTTGGTGAAGCCAAGTCGAGATCTCCTTTAGATTAAAAAATATACCTTTCTATACAACAAGTCAGATGCTGGTGTGGAAATCCAGCATGAACCCATTATAAATAACTAATTTAAACTCTGTGTAAAGTTTTGCCTTCTTCACATATTAGTGGCATTTTTTACTTGCTTGTAGTTTACGTTGCTTTCTGCAGGGAGCCCGTGCTGGTTGCCTGCTTTACCTTCCATTTCTCTTCTGCGTGCTTCTATTTTAAATCATTTACTTGTAAGTTATGTTTGCATAAACTGTATATGACTCGGAGCTATATATCTAACTCCTGTCAGGGTCTTACAGCCTAATGGATAGCACGTGTGGACTTAAGAAGTGTTTGGGTCCTGGTCAAGCCTTTTCCCCCTGCTGCGAACAAGTCACAGCACCTGTGACAGGGAGGTGATGACAGCAGCTTGCTTTCCTCAGGTGCCTGAGCTCTCCGGGGGGAAGGCACTTTATTAAATGCTGGTTTTACTGTGGAGTGTTTCTTTCCAGGTACCTGTCTGTTGGAGGGTTGTAAAGTCAGAGCAGCTCCATAAGGGCTAAAGTTCTTTGAAATACCTGTTTCTGCAGAAGTGCAATTGAGCAATACAAATAAACCCTAGCTTATGAGATACCTGCCTGGTTTTGAATTTAGCCATTATCCAAGTCTTCCCAAGTGCCTCCAAGAGGCATCAGTGTAAACAAATGAGGCTTACTTATCTGTAGGGTTTTGCTAGGATAATGACAGAACGGAAAACCTGAATTCTGTTTTTCCGAGGTCTTGAAGCCAAAACACTGTCCTTTTCTAGTGCAGGCTTTGAGAAAAAGAACAACCAACCGACCAACAACCTTGTTTTTGTCACGGTGCTCCAGCCAACACACAGCTGAAGTTTGATTTCCAGATACGGTATTTGAGGTTTGTTGTGAAGTGAGAAGGTCCAAAGCCAAGCCTGCTGGAGCTGCCAGATTTCTGGCATCTGCTGGCAATTGCTCTGGTTTCTAAAACTTTGCATACTACACCCTCACCGGGTTATCTTTTAGAGCTGAAACAGTGCAAAAGTCTAGCAGGACAGCTCTGGATGTGGGATGTGTGTTTACAGAGGAAAAAGGAGCCACTTTGGGGCTTTATTGGGGAAAATGTGATGAAATGGTTTCCTGTTAAATGTAATTCTTACTTGGTGAGAACTTCCTTGCAAGTATAAACAGGCTCTTTGGGAAGCAACTGAGCTGAGAAGGAACCACTATCAAGACGAGCATGTGAGAAAGAGAAAAATAGGATTAAAAATAACCATATAATTGATTTCATGGCTGCCTGGCTGTGTACTGCCAGCAGCCTGGTAATGCTGTGAGCATGCCCCAGCCCCAGCCCCAAACATAACCCTCTCTCATGCTCACTTCAGACACATCCCCCTTGTTGCATGGTCCCCAATTTGGCTGTCAGGGAGCCCATGGGAGATGTGCAGGGCCGGTGTGGCAGTTTCAGACATGGACACAGGGAGGAGGTTTGTGCTGCCGTTCATGTTGTCCAGGGACTTCTGTTTCTGGAGTTGCCCATGCTCCCCTTCTGAAGGCTAACTTCATGCAGGGAATGGGATTAAAAAAAGTGAGTGTGAGGTGAGGCTGAGGGCTTTCGTCTTGGTCACATTTTGCCACCTGCTCTTTTGGCAGCATTCATCAAAGTAACCTGAAAATTGTGTCCTGGAGAAATAGCTTGATTGAATATTTAAATTTTAAACTTACCGTTGCTCTTATTTTACCCCAGGTCAGCTGTATATTGGAAATTTTAACCTTTAGATTGTGCCAATTGATCAAAATGTTCCTGTGTAGCTACTGAGGCCTGATTTTGTTTTCTTCTTTCTTTTTCTTTTTTTCTTCTCTTTTCTTTCAATTGATGTCAAAATCTGCTCCTGACTTGGGAGGGAGGCTTGGGACCTGAAACCACAGAAGATCATTTTTTGTTCATAACACCCCTTCTCTTTGGGTACAATCAAAAGGCAAATTATTTTTCACCCTATATAAAATTACTTCACTTTTTTCCCCAGACATTTTACATAACCATTGAGGGGGAAGGAGCTGAATCCCAAATATTAGGGGACAGAGGAGAGGTTCCTGATTTCCATATGTGTAAGTGTTATGCCAGGGTAACTGAATTAACTGAAGAGGTGACTCCTGGGGACCTGCAGGATGTGTTCTCAAGTACGGTCAGCTGCCACAGATTGGTCCATAAGAGAACATCATAGCTCAAAAACATTAACATGAAGCTAAGGACCAGTTGTGAATCTTCTATCCGACAAGATACAGGGATGTCCTAGTGAAAAATCCAAAATGGATCAGAAATCCAAGAAAGATGCTGCCCATGGAACCCATAAACACGATGCCCGAGATCTGCAATCAGTACCAGATGCTACTGATATACAGTGTGGAGCCTGTAACAAAGACATGCTAGACCCATCCAGGCCAAGCAAGAAGCTTTGCAGGTTAAATTTATATTAGCTGGAGCCTGTAGATTGCTTTAGCAAGCAAAATTGAGCCAGGGTGTTAAGATGATCTGGATCAAGAAATCTAAATTAGGTTTCCTCCTTAAAGAGAAACTAGCACATTTTGGCACAGGTTTTCCTAATAGTTTTAGAAAGAAAAGATTTGGAAACAGATACAGGTATTTATGTATATAAAATCCAGTCCATGAAATAAAACTACTCTCTCTGACTGCACAGAGTGGTCAGAAGACTCCTGGAACAAAATCCTTCCTAAATCTCATGTATGTTTTAAGGAAGACTCTTGAAACATTAATAAGTGGTGAGCGGATGGCACGTTCTGATACACGCTGGGAAGTATGCACAGATAAAATGCAGGATGGCTGGTGATGTTTAAAAAGCAAACAAGATCTGGGCTTGCACTTTGAATATCATAAGGTACAGAGCGCGGCATATTGCATTAATGGAGGCTATTCTAGCATAAAATGAAAGCCACTTTTGGAACAATCTCTGCAGCCCTAGTTTAGGACACTGGGGAGAGCAATATAAAATGACTCCAGGGTGGAGCACAGGTTGCTGGAGGGGGCAGCCTCTGCTGTAACCTACATTATTTTTGTAGTTAAAGAGAAGGGGGAAATGTTGCTTTGATAGGAAATCCTAGTGAGCAGGCACGTATGGGCAGTGTGTTTGCCAGGGGGGAGTTAATTCCTGAACAAAGAGCCCATGTAACCCTACCTGCTATGCAGGGCCCGCTGGCTGGGGTGCTGGCAGTGCAAGTAGTGCCTCAGCATCCTGCTGGGTGTTTGCAGAGGAGTAAAACACTCTGTTCCCTTGGCTGCTTTGAAAACACACCATGCCAGAGCTTGCATTGCTCCCCATGGAGGTGTGTTAAAGTGTCGGTGTGCTTAAGTGTCAGTGTGCTCCTGGCAGCCTTCATCAGTGAAGGGGCTGGCTTTGCTCCCTTGTCCCAGCATCATCATGCAGTCCAGATTATTCCCAGGCTGGTTCCCAGCCCCAGCCTTCCTCTCCTATGGCTCTTCCCTCTCTTGTCTTTACCTTATTTCCCTCGTGCTTTTTCTGGGTTGTGTGACCTCGTCTCATTTCGTGTTACAGCTAAATCACTTCCAATACTGCAAGTGGGGGAGGGCAGGGAGAGCTCCTGGAGGCACCATCCTGGAGCAGATTGCCAGAAAACATCCCAGTGGGGTAGCTGATCTCTTGGCCAAACTGATCTCTGGTAGGTCTGGAAATCCCAGTATGAGACATGGGCAGTAGTGTATGTGCAGAGCCCTCCCAACCCGCAGCAGCACCTTGCTGCCCGTAGCTGGTGGCTGGTGTGTCTTAAGTACCTTTTTACCCTACCTGCTGACCCTTTAGGTTTGTAATGAGATGTACATCACATACTGTGTGTACAGAGTCTTGCTGCTGGAAGATTCAGATTGCTGTTCTCATGCAAAGGAAGAAAACCCCACTGGTATATCTGCATTCCCCTGGGCTGCTGAGCACCCGGTGCAACACTGTACACTCAGCAGAGATTAGTGGAGTTAAAAGTAGTTCTCGTAGCCAAAATATTTCTTGTTAGTAAAAATGTCCTTAGGATACTTTGCGTAATGGTAACCTTTGGACCACACAGGGTAAGGAAAAATCAGAACATAGCCTTCAACACTGCCAAAAAAAGTTTGTCTTAGTTGCACAATACAGGAGAAAGGTTAAAGACCAGAGAAAACTGGCATTACCTTGGGGATGGAAAGAATGGAATTTAAATAGCAATCTAAGGGTGAGTATGTAATATAAGATATCATATCTTTGTGAACTATTTTTCCCTTTGTGCTTGAAAGATTATCTGGGAGAAAATGTCTGGCTCTGTGTAGCGGATGGAAGTCTTGCTGGGAGTCTTTGAATTTGAGGCTGGGTAAAACCTGGTCTTTCACTTTTGGTTTTTTTATGTTTTGTTTTTAAAGGGTAATGTAAATTCTAAATTTGGCTCCCAGGTTATAATTTCTAAAAACAAGCTTAGATAAGTGTTTCCACCCTGGAAAAAAAAATATAATCTTAGTGACAACAGATTGTTCTGAGCAAATGCGTGTTCCTTTGTAGAGTCTCAAACCTGGGCCAGACACTGTAAAGAAGTGAATGTATGAAGTGAACAGAAATTAAAATTAAACAGAGGATATTACCAAGAGAAATGCAAACAGTAAGTAAGGATTGAGATGTGAAAGATGGCTTCATGATTTTTTCATTTTAATAACTGTAGCTGGTGTTAAATATAGCAGATAAGGCAAATTGCTTTAAGACACTATGATTTCTAGGTTATTACTCTCTGTTTATTTCAGCAGTACTAGTACATTTCCTTGTATCTGTTTTCTGCTCTCCAATCTTGAATTACTGCTTTGTGTTTTGAAGTTAAATACAGTATACTTAATGCCATGTAAATCTCCACTGTTGGGTACTACTTGCTATTGTGTTATTCTGGTAATGCATACTGAATTTGTGAACTGCTGGGTAAAAAGGCTTTATCCCCTATAAATTTGTAGTAACCTTTAAATAAATTCTATAAGCACATAAAGCAATTAAATAAAAAGTGAGGTCAGAGCCATAAAATGTAGATACATTGCATCATAGTTTGGAGTTTCATGGACTGTTATCTAAAAGTGGCAATTTTTTCATGTATATAATTGATTTTTAAATTGATCAGCTTGTAAATAAACTGTAAATGCATAAAATCACCTCTAATAAACATTGTAAATGTCTCACTAAACATTATAAACGTTTCACAAACAGCTGTCTGCCCACAGAGCTCTACCTCTGGCTAACAGGGTATATTTGGAAGATGTATTCCAGGAAAGGGCTTGTGGGGAGCAGTGGGAGAGGGTTATCAATACAATCAGCCTTACCTCACTCCCCTGCAAGGAAACCCCCAAGCAAACAAGAAAAAAACAACCAGTCTATTGGAGAGATTTTCCTAAAATTTCTGTTCTGAAGACTAGTGAGCTTTCGTATTTTAAACATCAATTAGACTTAACATAGGAAGTTACAATGTAAGCTCTCTGGGACAGAAACTGTATGTCTGTATTTTCACTACAAATTGATAACTGTGATCTGAATGCTATGAAAATAATAACGATGGATAAATGAATAAATTAATCAAATTGAGAGGACCAGTTTCCCAGCAGCTCTGAACACTGCTTCTTACGATTTGCTTTTCATATTTTGCCTAAGAAACCCTGACTTCTGCAACAGGAGAAAGCATCTCTGACCATAGCCCATGTAAGGAGCACAGCTGAAGAGATTGCTGATGCACAGGGACAAGACAGACCAATCACCCTGCTCCCCCCACACCCCAGTCATAGAAAAACATCTCATTTCCTACTGTTTTTATGGTGGGAGGAATAAGTGAGTGCTTACAAATAATTTTAGCATAGCTCTTGCAAGGGCCTGTCTGCCTGCAATTTGCATATAAAACCCCACTAAAGATTCAGGGCTGGGGTGTTTCAGCCAGACCCTGGAGCTGTTTGGAATTCTTTTGGTCATTGGCATTTCTCTGTACACCCCATGAACTTGCTTGCAGTGGGTTTGCAGCCAGCACGAAAGGATGAGGGTGTAACTCATAGCCGAGCCCTGGGTGGCTCCGAGGGGATGCTGGCTGTGGGCTGTGGTATTCAGCTCTCTAGGGCTGTTTATAGTAGCTGTGTGTTGGAGCTACTAAACTTGCATATCTTTTTTAAAAAAATGACTTTTGTTGTACGTGTGTGCAGAAGAAATGATAAGGGAAAGGTTTTCTCTGTGGTGTTCATCTTACAGAGTAATAGCATGTGGTGCAGAAATGGGGCTTTCTGGAGGTCGTGTTTGCAGAGGCTGAGGGAGCTCAATGGCCTGAATGCACCAAATCGACCGAGCAAACTGTGGGGAGATCCACGCAGAGGTCAGGGAAAGGATTTTTGTATTTACACTGGCATGGCTGGAAGCAGAATGTGGCCTTTGCAATCCTTGGCTCTGCCTTGGCGTGCTGGTCTCCTATGCAGTGTTAACCCCCTTTTGTGTCATTTTTGTGGTTTCTGGCGGAGTTATGAAGTTTGCTGTTTTCTTTTAGGAAAACATGGAACATCATATTGTTGTTCTGGGTTATATGTGGTCCTGGATGCTCACTGTGTTTTCAAAGGAATTTCATTTAAAATTGTATATTTGTTTTGTTGCCCATCAGATCCACAAAAGTCTTGGATCCTGGGAACATTGACTGTATAATTGACTTCTCTGCGTGTATTGTGTGTCAGGGGCGTCAGACATCTGGTGCCCAGGACACAGCAGTGTTGGGAGAACATAAATGCCTGTGTCTGTTGTAAAGGACAAGTGTTTCTGGTGCTTGCAGCTTCTGAAAGTAACTCTTGAGATGGACGCTTAAATGTAGTATGGTTTTAGGTACTTGTGAACAGACCTAGCACTTGTGAACTCTCATCAGTTGCTTCCTCAAAGTGTTAACTTCTAGTACTAACACATTAGTGAAACTGATTTCAGTGACATTTAGTTTGTAGGAGTGTGGCTGTAACGTGATTTGTGTTCGTTGTTTTCCTGAATATGAATCAAGAGTTTGTGTGTGCAAAGACGATGACAAGTAAAGAATCAAACCCAACAGCCATCCAAAAAATGCCACTTTCCCTGGGCAGTGACATGTGATGAAACTGCAACTTTATTAGGTAAGTACTAAACTTTCTGCAGCCTTCTTTTGGCTGTTGTGTGAAACAGTTTCCTCAGTCCATAGTTTCTCCACCCTTGATTTTCTCCATCCTTCATTTTGTGCTTCTGAAAATCCAGCTAGAAAGGAATTGGATACCCAGCTCTGTGGGGCAGAAGAGGATCATCTGTTCTAAGTAGTTCTCCTGGTTGCTTGCATATGTACGAAGCCAGTTTTCTTTAGATAGACTTGCTCTATATGTTTATAAATCAATGCTTTATCTGTAAAAACCCATATGACTGGAATCCTGTTTTGGCTTCTATCACAACAGATTACTTTGAAATGTACAGCTGCATGTGTGTGCATAAAATATCTAAACGCTATCAAATATTCTCCAAAATAAGAGCTGAAAAGATTTAGGGCCAAATTCCCCAAGATTTCAATGGAGTATTGGCTCCTGAATAGACCTAGAAAAGCCCTGGGCACCAAGCTGGGAGGTGTCCAACAGCTTTGGACTTTCCTGACGCCCAGAGCCTGTTTCTGTGCTGTTGTCTGGGGCACTTTGGTCTTGTTGAGCCTAAGCAGCTCATCCGTCTCCTTGTCCCCCATGCCACTTCCCTCCCTGCCATGCCTCCTCATGCCAGCTGGCAGGAGAAATCACCATCTCACACCCTCTGGCTGCTTCTGCCTGGATTTTACCAGGCAGGACTTTGTATTTTACTCTGCATTTGAATAGGAAGTTGGGTCATATTTTGTGGCCCATAGGATAAACATTTCATGGATCTTTCTGGTCTTCCAGCATCATAGGAGATTGTGCAGGATAACCCCTGTGGTCTCTTTTCTGTTTATGACTGTAGCCTAAATAGTTAGGGAGACAAAAGGAGGCATCCCAGGGTACAATTTCTGCTCCAAAACTCTTTTATATTATTACAATAACCGCAACACAAACAGTTTTTAGAGCAGGGACTCCGGACAACCTCTCCTCCCATGTGAATGTCCTGAATTTTGGATTGTGCTTTGCACAGAGTAATGCAGTTGAAAGAAGAGGTGACGGAGAGGGCTTAGGCAGGAGCTGTCTGGAAGCTACTTATTTTCCTAGGAAAGGAAAGCTAGGAAAATAATGCTGATGCTCATTTTTCTCCTCTTGAGCAGAGGCTGCTGAATTTGCTGTCTGTATCCTGGATGAACTCCCTAGCCCCGGTGCTGCTCAGAGGACGGACAGCAGCCATCACACTCTCCTCTCACCGGGCTCAAGTTCTGAGCTCCACTTTTTAAATGAAGGGGCTTAAGAGGTTTGGTTTTATTTTTTCCCCCCCAGGAGATATCAGGCCATGAATCACGGTTGGAAGGGAGGCATTTCCTGGTTAGCAGCGTTGAGCCCCAGAAAGAGGCACATCCCAAGGACTGAAAGCTTTCCTTTGGGTTAGCTCTAGGTATGTTAATTATTGGTGTGTTCAGTTTTGGCACCTAATTAACTACCTGTGCTCCCTGGGAGCTGAGGCAATGACACCAGGCTATGCGTTTTGCTCCAACAAAGTTCAGAGTCTCTTCTGTCTCCATCTGAACTCCCGTCTCCCTCTGAACTCCTGGAAGGCTGAAAAATCACTCTAAAACCCCTGAAAAACAGGAGAGACCGTTCTTTCTGTGTAGGGTGGTACTGTGTGTGAGAGCCAGGACTCCTGTCAGCAAAGCTGAGCTGTTAAAGGGCTGCCTGAAAGCAGCATGGAACTCGGTGGAAAAATTTCATCCTTCTCCATCATGATTGCAACCTGATCAATCCTTGGGCAAATATAATATATATATATGTGTGTGTGTGTGTATGTAATTTTTTTTAATAGTGGTAGTGGTGGGGTTGTTCCCAGTGTATGAGCAAAACTTCTGTCATCCAAAGATGGCTGTGACCACAGTTTTATAGTTTAGACTGTAGAGGTAAAAAAAAAAAAAGGAAAATGCAATATTGGATATAGCCTGACTGCTGTTAGGCCTGCAGGGAACTGGCTGCCACACACCTGAAAAATGGCCGTGAGATGTTAAATGACAGCCTGTGATAAAGACTAAAGGAACAGCCCCCGGTTGCGGTGCAGAGGCGGCCGCGGGGGTTTTAATTTGGATGCCGCGAGCGGAAGCATTGTCACAGGGGGGAGGCGTGCGGGACTGTCGGCAGGAGCGGTTCGGCTGGGGCAAGGGCGCAGGAGGGACACAGGCCGTGCCCGGAGCTGGTCCCGCTGGAGCGGTCCCCCAGGCGGGGCAGGGCTGCCCTGCGCGTCACCCCGCGGGCGCGGCTTGTGCGTGGCAGCTCCGCCGAGCGGCGGCCACCGGCCCGGGGGGGGACAGCACCGGGGGTGGGGACAGCGCCGGTGGGGACAGCGCCGGGGGGGGACACAGCGCCGGGAGGGACACAGCGCCGGGGGGCCGGGGCAGCGCCGGGGAGAGACAGCGCCGGGGGCGGGGGGCGGGGGGCGCAGCGCTGGGGGACCGGGGCAGCGCCGGGGGGGACGAGGACGGCGGGACGGACAGCGCCGGGGGACGGACAGCGCCGGAGGGGGACAGCACCGGGGGGCCGGGGCCGGGGCCGGCGCTAGCCACCGGGCTTGGGGGAGGGGACGGCGCTGCGGCGATGTCCCCGCCGGTGAGCGCCGGCGGCCCCTGCCAGCTCCGCGCCGCGGGACTGCGCGCGCCCGCGGGGGGCTGCGTGCGCGTGCGCGCCCCGGTGCCCGCGGTCCCACCTGCGCGGCGCGGCGGCCGGGGCGCGGAGCGGGGCGGGGCGGGGCGGGGCGGGGCGGGGCGGGGCGGGGCGGGGCGGGCGGCGGCGCGGGGGGCCGTGCGTTGCCGCCTGCAGCCGCGCCCCGCGCCCGGGAGGCGGCAGCGCCGCTGAAGGTGCCTCCTCGCCGGCAGCAGCGGCAGCAGCAGCAGCGGCGGCGGCGGCAGCAGCAGCAGCAGCAGCAGCAGCAGCAGCAGCAGCCAGCCGCCCAGCAGCCGCCACCGCCGGCGCGCAGCGGCCCCCGCGGCACGGTGCCGGCAGGTGATTGCGCGGAGGAGCGGGCTGCCGGGGGCGGCCGGCGGGCGTGAGCCGCCAGCTGCTGCGGGGAGGCTGAGCCGGGGCCGGGAGACGCATGAAGGCGCGTGGGGCGCGGCGGCCGGAGCCGCAAGTTGTGCCGGCGGCCGGCGCGGGCGGGTGCGTGTCCCGGTCCCGGGGCCGGCGGGGTCCGGGCGGGTGCTGGGGTCCCCCCGTGGGGCCCGGCGCGGCCCCCCCGCTGCCGCCCCGCCGGCCCTGAGTGCGGGGCTGCGGGGTGCGGGGGTGCGGGCGGCCCCCAGCCCGGGCCGGGGGCTGCTGGCGCGGGGAAACTTTAGTTAGGGTCTGGCAGGAGGGTGCGCCTTCCCGTGGGGGCAGTACGCCGTCCAAACCCACTAAACAGTTCGTTTGGAGAAAATCTTTACAACTCCAGTCACAAAATGCTTCCTGTAGGACGCATGAGTACCAGGTTTTTAAGATGAAAGCGCTGCTGAAATCCCTGCAGAGGAGCTTCGCTTGGCAAGCTTGCGTACCGAAGGCTTTTAATAAAGAAAATACATTGTCTTCCAACTGGAGGCAGAAAACAGAGCCGAAATACCACTTCCTAAATCTATCATGATTCCTGGCTTGGAGTTAGGAGAGCTTTTGGTGGTGTTCAAGTGCCACAGCCATCATGTTCTCTAAATATCTCCTAATCCTCAAGCAAGCAAAAGTGTTGGTGTTTAGTGGGTTTAGTGCGTGTAGGGCATAGTCGTACTTCACTCTTACTTCATATTTTGTGTTGATACAAATTCAATGCTTCTGCTCAGCCCTGTGTTTTGGCAGCGTCCTCTCTTGCAACGGAACTGGGGGGACCATCTAAATGAAGCTAACAAGTAAAATATGCTTTGAAATAGAGTGCAGATGGGAAGCATCGTAAGTATTGTGTTGCACAACAGTGCGCTTTCTGTGTGTGCCATTCAGCTCACAAAACTCTAGGTTTTATGAATGCTTCCACAATCTGAACTGGACCCTGTGCTGTTCAGAAATACCATGCACTAATGTCTGGAACAGCAGCAGTTCTGATGGGAAAGGTTAATTCATCTCTCTCCTGACAGTACTTCTGATGCCTGATGCCTCTGGTCGGCATGCTTGTTAGAAACGTGTATGTGTCGTAGGTTTTCAATTCCAAAATATTCTCAAATTCTTGCATCAGAAGAGTGACTGGTGTTTGCTGGCTCAGGTGGGTGGTGTCTTAACTTTTCTAGAGCTGTTTTGTGAGTTAACACAGCTGTCTCTTGCATCCTAAAGCATCGTCATGGATTGCCATTTCATACTGACCGATAGTAGCACCCTTAACAGTATTAATTGAGGTTTTTTACCCCAGTTTCTTTACCCCCACATCTCACCCTTTCTTCACGGTGGGAAATGTCTCTTTGGCTCCATCTCCTGGTTCAGAAAGAGGATCCTCCTTCTGGGAAGAGGGTATGGAGAGATGGGAAGCCTCCGGGTGGTGTTGGTAAAAGGTGGGTGAGAAAGGTGATGGAGGCTGCTTCTTGGACTTGAACTGTCATCCTGGGACCTGTTACAGCAGGGTACATCCAGCTTCCAGCTGGAGTGGGAATCAGGTCCTCGTTTTTCTCGTGGGAAGAGAGCGTGTCTCTTTTAGTTCTTCTAATGTCTTAGAAAGATTTTTGACGTAGTAACTAAATATTATCATGGTATTTAGAAAATCGTAATTTAGTATTTCATTCCTTGCATGGATCTGCTGGAAGGGTTAGTCATCTCGCCTGATATATCTCTGTGCGTGATCTTTTGGTGGAAATGTGTTAATGATATATCCTTTATGTCAAGATTTTTCTGCATGGTCAGGAAGGTCTGTTGCTTGCAAATTTTTAATCTGCTTGAAATAGAAAACCTGTGGCAGTATGCAGGGATCTTGCTGTGATTCAGCAGATGTACGAGTGTGCATGGACTTCAGTGTGAGCAGAGGTAATCCTGTTCTGCAAGGACAGCGGATGGCAGGATCTTTCCTTTTGTGGAGGATCTTCTGTACGCCCTGTCTTTAGTGGAGATCAGCTTTTTGAAGTGCAAAAGACAGGAGGAAAAGAGCCTTTAACAGACTGTACAACCAGGTTACCTGTCCTACCTGTGACAGCCAGACTTCTGTATCTACCCACCATACCTCAAAGGGAAAGGAGAAGGTGGCAGACTTTGTTCTGACACTGGTCATCAGTCCTTGAGATGGTGTTGGGAGGAGCAGAGCAACAGTAGAACTCTGAAGCTGGAAGGTATGTGAAATTGCAGAGATCTCTTTTGTTTCTGTACAGGTGGGCTGTGTATTCTAGCAAATGCCAAACAGGCTTACGTATGTCAGTGCCATTTAATGCTTCACTATTACTGTTTATGATAAATCATGTCAGCCTAAGGTAAGAACCGACAAAGACAGCATGCTGTGGTGTGGGTGCTACCTAATTTTTTTCTTTTAGTATTATTTTGTTTGTGTGGCAGTGTCAGTTGAAGTGGGTATGGATGCTAGTTTTTTTCTGCCCTACTGCAGAGCATCTCTGCACGCAGAGATGTTCCTCCTTACACATGCAGTCTGGCAGCAGGGGAGTCCTAGGAAAGGGACAGTCTCTAGTGGGCTGTGGTGGCCCAGGGCCTCTTTCCGGTTACCCAGAACGTCCCCCTTGAGGCTGAACATTGGTGAGTCTCTGAAAGCCTGTTATGTCTACAGAGCCAACTGTAATAAGATGCGCCTTGGCAGATTTGCTCTGTATATCTTCTGAAGTCTGTGCCTGGCTTTTTACCATGCTTTGTGGCTGCTACAACCAACAAAGCCACAACCACCAGCCCTCCAAGGCTGAGCTGAATTATTTTCTGACTTGCGTATCTCCAAGAGACGCATTAGCTACAAGAGATTCCAGCTGCAGAATGTGTGTGCGCGGCATGTCTTGTTCAGATGTTATTTCCTTAATGAAATTGCTCGTTTGGTGTGAAGGGTTGTTGGCTGGTTTGGGTGTTGGGGCTTTTCTTCCCCTCCCTCCTTCTAGCCCTGGGAGACAACAGTCAAACTGTGTTCTCTCTGGCTTGTTTTTTAAGTTAAGGTACAGTCTGCAGTCCTGGTAGAGCTGTGATTGCAGAGAACTTGAGGTGGTAGCCTGTTTGACACGTGTCGGTAGAAATGGATGCTTTTGTGTGCACCATGTGTTCGCAAAGGACAGCAGAAAGGTGGCAGCCCTTGAAGAAGGCTTCACAGGATTTAGCTGGGGAGCTGCCTGCAGCCAGCCTCATGAAAATGCTGGCTGCAAGGACTCCAGTGAAGTTGGAGTTATCTGAATATGCCCCAGCTTCACAAAGTCATGCACACGCGTTTTCAAGCACTGTAGGCTGAGACACGTTTCTTCAGAGTCCTGATGCTTTTCTTTTTCCCTGTTCTTCCTTCTCCTCCTCCAGACCTTGCGCTGTGGTAGCTGTTGCTCCAGCAGAGGGGTTTGGTTCATGGCAAAGCCTGTGCTGCCTGCAAGGTGGTGTGCAACCTGCAGAGCAAGATTCAGTACATCTGCTCTACCTGATGGACAGGAAACATTTTGCTCGTCTTAGGAATGCTGTCACTTCTGGACTAAATGCATTCGGTGTTTTGCTACAATGAAGACTTGTAGCAGCCTGAGACTGCTAACGAGGAATATAATTCAGTTAAAACACACAGTGGAGTTCCATTATTGTAGGCCAAAATGTAGTAAATGAGCTAGAGCTTAACCCAGGGTTCAGGGAAAATGTTGCCGTTTCTGCAGAGTGCTCCGTGAATGTTGGTAGTGATCAGTGATTGAAGTCACTTGTCACTTAAGCCGAGGCTGAGCTGGCACAGGTCCTGGTCCATTTGCCAGAGTTGTAGAGAACTGGGGTGCATAGAAACACTTTGGCTTCAGGACCCGGCCTCAGTCTATCTGTTGTCCCAGAGGTCCATCTCCAGGGCTTCTGACTGTAGGAAGGTGGTTATAGCACTCGGGGTTGTATCTGTGCAGGGCCAGCTCAGCTTAGGTAGGTCCCAGGAGCATTAGGAGGATGTAGCTCTGCTGCTCCTTAGACCTGCATGGGATGCAGCGTGGCTGTGTTTGCTTAGCCTGGTGCTGGAGAGAGCTGGCCCAGGTGTGGTGGCTTTGGGGCACATCATGCCCATGCCGTGTTATAATAGTTCGTGTGCAGCTGTCCTCCTGACAACAGGTGATGAACTAAATCTAATTTCTGTAAATCTGAAGCATAAGTTGAAGGTTACAAGGGGAAGGCTGTTTGCATAGCTGCCGGCATTATGTTCTGGAGATTTACGTTCGTATTGGTGTAGTTTGCTTGGTTTGTCCCACAGCATCTTGAGCACTTCCTACAGCATGGAGAAGCTCTTGGCTCCAAATGGATTCTGCTGGAGCTGAAGATTTTCAGTAACATACAGAATTTGACCTTCTGTATCAAGAAATTGTGGCATGGCTTCCAAGTACTACTGTGTATACGTACAAAATAGACAAGGAATGTATCCGTAAATCCCTGCAGCTGCTGGTGGGCTGGGAGAGCAGCAGGGCGGCATGGATGTTGCTGACACAGGAGTTGGAGAGAGGAGCAAGAGTCTCATCCTACCGAACAGGAAGGAAACAGATTTTTAAGTTCTTGTCTGTAATCCAGGGTGGTCAAGAATGCCTTGGTGGGGTCAAACCTCTGTGCTGGTTGTCCATAGATCATCTCGCAGTCCAAGGAGGGAGTAAGATACCAGGCAAAAGATCTTTGTCCTATGTCTTTGAATGCTGACCTTCCTCTTTTGGGGACAGGATGTTTTGCGATATGGGCTGATCCAGTTATAGCCCTTGTGCTCTTCTGGGTCAAAGCTGAGACAGCAGAGGGGAGGAGGATTCAGCAGTCAAAGCAAAAAGTTATGGGGGTCTTTAAACACACTGACATGTAGTGTCATGGTTTAACCCCAGCTGGCAGCTAAGTACCACGCAGCTGCTCGCTCTCTCCCCTGTCTGGCGTGGGATGGGGAGAAAAATTGCAAAAAGGTTGAACCTGTGAGCCAAGAACAGTTTTAACAATTAAAACAAATTAAGTAATAATAATTGTAATGAAAAGGGAGATAACAAGAGAGAAAGGAATAAAACCCAAGAAAAACCCAAGCAATGCGCGATGCAGTTGCTCACCACCCGCTGACTGATGCCCAGGCAGTCCCCGAGCAGCGATCGGCAGCTCCCAGCCAGCTCCCCCCCAGTTTATACACTGAGCATGATGTTCTGTGGTGTGGAATAGTTTGGGTCGGCTGTTCTGCTGTGCTCCCTCCCGGCTTCTTCCACACCTGCTCCCTGGCAGAGCATGGAAAACTGAAAAGTGCTTGATTTAGAGTAAGCGCTACTTAGCAACAACTGAAAACATCAGTGTGTGATCAATGTTATTCTCATACTAAACCCAAAGCACAGCACTGTACCAGCTACTAGGAAGATAATTAACTCTATCCCAGCCAAAACTAGGACACGTAGGAAACAGTTTTTAAAAAAGCTGTTTAAAATATGAATGAGCACAAGATGTAAATGACTTGCTAAGAGGCTGGCTTCCAGAGACAGGATAACCATAGGGGACTGCTTGGCTTGAACTGAATGTTCATCCAACTAGCTGAAGTTTCTGGCTTTTTCTCAGACTGTTTAATGTGAAAATATTTATTGAAAGTGACTTTTTGCTTCTGTGGGTCTTGACCAGTGACCTAGGGATAAGTGTGATTTGCTGAGCTGATACTCATGCCTTTTGGGGTTTGAATACAGAATGCATTTGTTTGTTGACTAAGTGGCATCCCCCATGTAAATTGTCTGTTGCTTGGTTGATGATGAAGCAACTGATAAAGACATTGGGGAAAGCTGCTTTCTTCAACAAAGGGAAGTTATTTCTTGTAGATCTCCTGGGAATAAGGCTGCAAAGGATGTAGAAATGCTTTCCGTGTGAAGGCACCTCAGCTTTTTCATATTGTTCATGGAGTAAGGGTGAATAAAGTAAAATGGGTTTGGTAGAAACCACCAGGCACCACCTGCCTTACAAGACCCAACAGTGATGCAAGAGGTCTTGGAGACTTAAAACTGTGCTGCTCTGCTCAATTCCCCACGCTGGTGTCTGGACAGCAGAGTAAGGAGGGAGGAGTGAGAAAGGGCTCGTGGGTGGGATGCTTCTCTAGGACGTGGGTGCATCTGCAAGAGGCAGCAAAGGAGAAACTCTGCAAAGTGCCTGCTGGAAGGGGAAGTGAGCTGAGGTAGGTAGGATGCGTCTTGCAGAAAGAGCGCATGTGTGTCCCTGTGGCAGCATCTTCTGCCTGCTTGAGGTGTCCCTGGGCTCCTTCAAGGGAGCTCACGAGTTACAGGCCTTCAAAGGGAGACCTGTCTTCAGGACACTCTCTCCAGCTGGACTTAATGAACTTATTTGTGCTTTACACCAGTCTACAGGAATGTGGCTGTTCTCTCCTAGCTGTAGGCGCTGTTTTAAACTTGGTAAAGGCAGAGGCGTCTCGTGTCCAGCTGCTGCAATCCTTTTAAAATGGTGCTTTCACTTAAAAACCATGAAGCGCCTTCCAGTGCAGCTTCTAAAGCAGAAGTTTAGACTAGCCAAGATGGTTTCTGAAGTTATCCTCCCGGGAAGAAACTTCTAAGGAAGCCGCCACTCAGCCACGGTACTTGAGCAGCCTTCTGGAAACAGCTGTTGGAGATGTAGAAAGCTGAACTGGAATCTGGTTCATGGCTGAAAAGTTACTTTTGCCATTAAAACTAGAATTTAAGAGAGTCCAGCTGCCTGCAAAGTGCAGCAACTGACTTGAGCAGCCAGGGCGCTCCTGGAGGAACAGGGGAAAAGTAAGTTTTATATTGTCTTCTGTGAGCTCAGCTGCCCTTTAAAAGCAAACACAAAGTCAGCTGAAGGCAGTTGTTTGTGTTGCAGGTGAATTGCAAGAGAGCTTAGTTGAGAGTAAGAAATAGTCTTTTGTGTTGCAATGAAGATTTTCTGAATTCTACCTAGTGAAGTGGATGTCAGGTGTGCTAGTCTTAAAGTTGCAGCAAAGTGAAAGCAACGGATTATGGTCAAGGAAAAGAAGGAAACCGAGCATTTCTCTTTCCATAAATTTGAGTAATGATTCCTTTTCTTCTCACGGCTGGAGAGTTAAGCCTCGTGTAATGACCTAAAACTACTGTAAATTTTGTTGTAAGATTTGAAGCTTGAGTAGAGTGACTGCAGAAAAAAACCCATGCATATGAAGCCCCTCTGTGGGCAAAATAATTGGTGGGGTGAAAAAACCCGGTGGAAAAAGCTAGTAGTGCTGTTTCTGGCTTTTCTAGATCTAAGGCGGCAGTGGGATGGTGGATTCACAGACGAAAAGCTTGTAGGGGTAGTCCATACACCATATGGACTACCATAGTAGATATACCGTATTAGTAGGAGTTGTATGTGAAAGTAATTTGAGGTCTAGTTTCTATTTATCCTGCTGCACTGGCATTTTAAGCCTTTGCTGTTGAGAAGGTACAGAAGGCATAAACATCCGTAGGTCTCTACTGCAACATCTGGAAAAGGTATTGGTATATAAATACCTGAGCGAGGTGGTTTTGTGTTGTGTGGATTTCCAGGCACCCTCTGCCTAATCCCACTTCCAGCGCGGCGCTCTGGCGCTTGTCTCATGCTCGTTTGACTGTCTGCAGAAACGTCGTCTCGAAGGGTCGTGTCAAAAGCATCAGTCACGGGTTTTATAGTGATTGACATTAATTAGCCTCAATGTTTTCCTTCTCTCCCCCTATCCCCTTTTTAACGTCATGTTTTCCCTTTGAAACGGAGATTAATTTGGAGTATCAAGATTGTAAACTGCCCTTGTTTGAACCTGCCTGCACTGTTAATTTTATTGGACGGTATTGGGGAATAGTGGGGGAATTCAGCTGTGGTAGCGAATCGCTTGCTATCACAGTGGTGCTTTCTAAAGCATTCAGCCATGACTGTCTCATCTCTTTCCTCCAAAGGATCATCCTCCTCCTTTCCTTTCATAGCATTTCTCTTCTACCCCCAGTCATTTCAAGTGCACTGCTTTACTCTTCACCAGCCTCCCTTCATCATCTTCCTTAGACTTGATTTGAGCACAATCTCAAGTTTTCTGGGGAAAAGTCATCCCTCTTTTCACTGTGTAGTGACTTGGGTAGCCTGTCCATGTCCAAATAACTGTGTGTTGGTAGCACATGGCTGGGCTCCTTGTGCACTTGCAGTCCAAGTCCCTGTGGTGACAGCACAAGACCTGGTGGCAGGTGAGAGAAGGTCAGGGAGGTTCTGGGGTGGTGGTGCAGCTCCGGCACCTTGGTTGGTGGGCTCATTGGGCTGTGCATGGTGAGGAAGTGTGTTACCAGAGCCAGCCTTGCACTTCCTGTATGGTTGGCCTTGTTTTAGGCAATCTTGGGCATCCATGCGGTAGATTTTTATGTGCTGAACAATCAGCCCCCCCTGCCTAATTTTTTCTTTTGGCAACCTCTGCTCAAACAGTATTATTTTGGTGGATATAAGCCCCCTTTCAAGTTCCAGCCTAAACCTCTTCTTGGCTGGTTCATACTGCTTTATCTTTCCTTTTCCCCTCCGAAGAGAGCCTTCACTTTGCTCCAGTAGCAAAGCCACCGCCTTTGAGAGAGGTCATCCTGCTGACCTGCTCCTACACTGTTCCAGTTTCAGTTAACCTTTCTTCAACTCAGTAACCTGAAACTGCACGTTGTTGCAGCTGAGACCCTTACTGGTGTCTTCTAGGTTTTCCAATTCCTCATGGAGACCTTGGGCAACATCTGACTTTTACACTCTTGCCATGAGCCATACGCCGCCAGTCTTTCTATAGCACGTCCAACCGTTGGGCTCCCAAGCTGCAGAACATATTTCTTTAATCCCAAAGTGCATGACTGTGCACGGCTTTATTACAAGCTCTACCTCCTGTCAGTTGTTTTAGTTCCTAGATGCTCTGAATAAACTTCTGCCCATCCTGAGTTGACAAGATGTTCCCAGCTATCTGCTGTCTGCATATTTCATTCGCACTCCTCTACTATCCCTATCAGGGGAATTAGTGGAATTGCTAGATAAGACTGTCCCAAGGCAGATTTTTTTAGGAAATCTGTTTATAGTTTGTCTTTCTCACCAGAATTTAAACATCTGCACAAGCTGCTCTTCTCCTGGCTTTTGGGGGGTGGAGCTTGGTTTGGCTCTAATGTCTATCCTAAATAGTAAACAGGATGGATCATGGATCTGGGCTGGTGAGTGATCCACGGGCAGGCAGGCGCTGCACGTGCAGGGTGCTGGCAACAAGCGTGCATGTGTCAGAGCCGTGATGTTAAGTATTTCCTCTTGGAGGGTGAAAAACGGCTTTGTGTTCTGGTCTATTATCAACACTTAACTGTTCCTGGAGAAGGTTTTTGTTCATCTGAAAAAAAAAAAATTACAGAAAAATTATAGATATGTGAAACCGTTGATTTGAACTTAAAGTGAGGATGGCATTTTTAATTTATACTCTTACAAGCTGTAGGACTGACCAGAGCTGAAAATTTGTCAATTCTGTCAGCTGTAAGCATGGAGGGCATTACTGAAATAGTATTGTCACTGTCTCATTTGCTTATGCTGAATGTGTTATCTGGCAGAAATGGTCTTGAAAACCTTCATCTGTGTCCTCCTCTACAGCTAGTGTCAAAAGACCAGAACAGATCATCTCTGTGAGTCTCATCCAAGTCCGGTTCCAGCTGGGAGAGGAGTACTGTGGTCTCCCGGAGCTTTGAACAAGCAATGCAGCCCTTTCTAAAAACAGCAAATAGGCCAAGTGGGTTATAAGGGGAAAAAAAAAAAAAAAAAAGGCTAAATTTTGACATGTATGTTGTGAATGCCTAAAATGGCCAGTAATCTGAATTATTAATGGAGAACGCGACAGATCTAGGGCATTAGCTTTATACGTTTCATGAACGCACATGTATTGGAGAGAGAAGGCAGTACTTCAGGACGTTCTCTATAATCAGCATCTGGGGGAGGTGAAGTACTCCAAATCCACTCTTAACTACTGTGTTTCCTTTGTTTCGTAGCTTTAAAGCTCACCTGGAGAACTCTAGCAGGTAAAACAAGCAAACGAATCATTCCTGATGGCTTGGTGCAGAACTAGAAACTCGGTGGCGTCTGCAAAGTTCAGCTGAGGCAGCGAGAGTCTGGGCTGTGCTGGTTTGAAAATGAACAGTAGTTTGATGTCCAGCCACAAAAATCCACATTACAATTTGCTCTGTGCGTGCATACTTGAAGTGACAGTTTAGAGTTTTGTTCTTGTATTAATATGTGGAGGGGGAGTCTATTCAACTGATTGCTTTCTGTTAAAGGACCATCTAAAGGTAGGGTTTGTTTTGTTTTTTTTTAATGCGTGGCATCTGCACTCTGCTGGTGATTTGCACATCTTTGCTCATCAGGATGCCAACACTGGGTTCACAGAATCTCTGTTAGTTATGGAAAAGCTGTATTGTTGCTACTCAGTCATTTGTGTATCAGTCTTTCAGTGTATGGTATTCTTTTTTATTTTATTTTTAATGGCTCTTGGATCTGTAGAGGCTGATCCATTTAGGTTGTATAGTAGAGGGTTTTTATCACTTGGTTAACAAAAAGTTCTCCTTGAAATCCAATTACTTTTCACAAATGTGTGGAAAGCCCTGGTTCTCAACAAGGTTATTTAAGGGAGCATTTGTACTTCGGCTGGCCAGCGTAAGAGGCTTTGAGCCACAGCTTTGGATCAGGTGAACTGTGAAACTTCTGCAGAAAATCCTTCCCAAGCAGCAAGACAGTTTTTGTCCAGTCGCCTGGATGCAGCTGGGGTGTATATGGCAATGGGAAGAGGAAAGGCTGGGTAGGGATGATTGCACCAGTCTGCATGAGACCTCTGGCATTGTCCTCCTTTCTGATTCTGGTGTTTTCTCCTATCCGTTGGAGCAGATTTTCAAGACCTCGCCACCACAGCTGTGGTGTTGCGTGGGTTGCATAGTTGCATACCAGCCTGGGAATGTTAAACGAAGTTATAATGGATTCTTATTTTCACCCTGTGATTTAAAACAAACTAACATGTGGTTGTGGCTCGTGTGTTGTCACTTTACAGCACTTGCAGTTCCAAAACAGATGACTGAAAATCGCAGTGGTTTTTAAAAGCACACTTGCTTTCTCCCTGAGGTCTTCCTCCCCACGACACAGCTCCCTTCCCCAGTGCCTCCAGTCGCACAGGGACCCAGATGGTCTCCTTGCACGTGCAGTGCCTCTTCCCCAGGGTCTCCACTACAGAGCTGCTGCTCAGTAATCACATATTTCAAATATTTACACTGCTGCAAATGAGCTTCCCATGTCGCTGGCCTGAGCTAAGGTGAGGTGAGTAGTCCTGTTGCAGAGCACGGGGAGGAGGTGGCAAAGCTAAAGGTGAACAGCGGAAACACTGAATTTGTCTTACTGTGCTAACATTTGTAGTGTTTGCTGTCTTGTATCTTAGCCTCACTTAAAGTGCACAATTAGGCATGGATTGTTGATACAGCATGCCAAACCTCCATCACTGAATTTACAGGTGAGACATGGGGCCCAAGTCCTGTCTCAGCTCCCATATAGGATTTTCTTTTAATAACGATGGTAGAGCAATAGCTTATCAGGACTTTGGGGCCAGATCCTCTCCTAGAATAAACAAAGCTAAGCTCATTTACAGCAATTGAGCATTAATCTCTGTAAGACTTTCCTGAAGATCTGTTGCAGTCTGTGTTATGAGGAAGAGAGCTCATTATTTTTCAAGAGAAGTGACAGATGAGAGCACATTTCCACTGTGCAATTACCACGGCTCTTTCTTCTTCATCACATCACTGAAAACATCTAGTGGCCGCTGCAACAGCAGTATTTGTGAACGGGAGCTGGATGTATTCAAAACAGTATGAGTCCGGCAGTTTTCCTTTCTTACAGTAAATCTTGCCAAATGCCTAATTTTCAAAGATTAGAGTCTTGAAGCTCAGAGCTGAGGGTATGATTGGCTGGAGGACATTTACGGCTCAGTAATGAAACACTGATGTGTAAAATGGTAATTGAACCCTGGAGCACTGCGAGCACTGAGCCAGATCACATTATTTGCGGATTCCAGTGGGGCAACAGAAACTATACAGATGTTGGCACAGAGGTTTAAATGTGAGATTAACTAAGCATGTTCTGCAGGGTTGGTACTAAAATGAAATGCACTGTGTTCAGAGTTTTGGGGGTTGTTCGTTGGAGAAGTGCTTTTCCATGCAGGTGAAACCTCCATGTGTGTGTTTCACAGATGCAGCTAGAGGTATTTCTTCCTTAGAAAGGACTTCTGCGATCTATTTACAAATCCAAGACAGACCAGTCCCAAAAAGTCAGTTTGGAAGCTAATTGTATTTCTAATGCACCTATAGATTTTGTTAGTTGTGCGGACCTTTTTAAGCATATTGCTTTCTGAGTAAAACTTTTTTTTTCTGTGTCAAAAAGATTGCTGCAGCACTTCAGTTCCGAAACAATACTAAATAAATAAATAAATAATCCCCACCCTGCTGCTGTTTTTAGACATTTGCCTTTGGCCTGTATGACTTGTCTCTCCACAAAGTCCTAACAAAACTGGTTCTGTGTGAGTAGTTAAGCATGCAAGTTGTGGCAGTTGTGACGATGGATTTCATGCCCCTGGGTACACTGGGGGGCTGTGCTGGAGCTCTTCTGTGCTTTCTGATCTGCCTGGAGCAGTGGTGGCTCTCTGTCCCCATGGGCTGCTGTAATTGCTGGTTTGGGGCTTTGCATGCTTGTTGGCTTCTTTGGAGACTATCCAGAGTCTGTCCTGCTGTGTCTGAAGGTGGGAGGGTCCCTTGAAAAGACTCTTTTTTTTTTTTGAAGGGGCAGCGGACAGATAGCATCTGTGGGGTTTATATGGAGGCATCTAAACTCTCCATGTCTTAATCCTGATGAGACATTGTAGGAGAGCATGCTCACTGCAGACTGGACCCCACTGTACCTCTGCCATATTCCCTATGTGGCGTGTGTGGTTGGTGGTGCTTGCAAAAGGCTTCTTCAGCTCTTCCAAGGCAGTAAAAATCACCAGTATGGGAGGAACAAACCTCCTTCGTCAAAAACTTGGAGAAGCTGAAGCTGGGGTAGTGGCCAGTCCCTAGTGCAGGAGGAAGCCGTGTGCTTTGGACAATGAGCTGATCTTCACGCCACCACTTCTCAGTGCCACTCTGGAGGAAACAAACCAGAGCCTCTGTTTGCCTGCAGAGTGTTCAACTGAAAGCGGTCTCCTGGTAATGGTAATATTGGAAACTATGCAGGTAAATTGGTTTGTGTTCAGGGGGATGAAGCTGTTCAATTCCCAGAAAATGGAGGTGTCAGTCCTGCTGCCCGCCGGCTGGGGTCACGTCATTGCCAGCTGGGCAGTAGAAATTCCTGATGGATGAAGTGACAAACTGTTTTCCAAGCTGCTGGGTAGTCTCTGAGATGGGCTGCAGGACCCTCTTCTCTTGATTTCTTTCAACAATTGCCTATTGTGTCTGAAAACAATTGCTCAGTTCTTGATTTTAGCCATACCAGGACTGTAAATTAGGCTTCTTTCCCTCTTCGCCCTTCTTTCTTTCCCTCTTCGCCCTTCTTTCTTTCCCTCTTCGCCCTTCTTTCTTTCCCTCTTCGCCCTTCTTTCTTTCCCTCTTCGCCCTTCTTTCTTTCCCTCTTCGCCCTTCTTTCTTTCCCTCTTCGCCCTTCTTTCTTTCCCTCTTCGCCCTTCTTTCTTTCCCTCTTCGCCCTTCTTTCTTTCCCTCTTCGCCCTTCTTTCTTTCCCTCTTCGCCCTTCTTTCTTTCCCTCTTCGCCCTTCTTTCTTTCCCTCTTTCCCACATTGCTGAGTCTTAAATCTGGTGGAAGTTGATAGTCCTGCCTCCTGCACTGGAGCTGAGATCCTGCAGTTGTATCTGCGTTGGGTTTGGTGAGGCAGTTAACGTCAGTCTGGGAGGCTGGGTGGCAAGGCAGTGAAGGCACGGTGGGGTGGCATGACCATGCTTGTCTGCTCACTCAAGATCCAGCAAGCTCCAGTGGCATGGGATAACAGCAAGGACACCCAAGTTTTTGTGCACTTTAGCTTGTGCTTGCTGGAGTTTGCACATTCTTGTAGACACCTTGAAAATTGTAGGGTGGTGCTGCTGCAGAATGTGTGCCTGTCCAGCATATGATGCAACACACGTACAGCATCCTGAGCTTCGTTCAGTTCAGGTCATAACAGTTACTTGGTGATGCAGTATCATGGTGGTCTGAGTGTTGCTTGGATCATTCTAGATTAACCTCACGGGGAAACGAGGTTTTTAAATACGCTGCAGGTACCACCCATGTCCTGTGAAGCTGTTTGATAACTGATGTTTATGAGAACAACTGGAAGCACAGTTGTTACAGTAAGTGCAGTAGATCTTCAGCGAGCCCTGGAAGTCCACGTGCAGGGCGGGTGGTGACGCAAATTCAAATCCCACTTTGGCAGGCAGGTGGGGATGCAGAGGCACAGCGGGGTGGGTGGGGAAAGCTCTCCCTCGTTTCCAAGCTGCTGGAGTGGCGAGAGGATTGCCACTCGGTTAGAAAATGTGAATGGCAAGAAATGCTTGGTTTGGTTTGATTCTTAATCCCCCTGTATTTTTCATTACAGCTGTTGAGTGTGGGTTTTTATGTTATTTGGTTTGGACAGGAGTTACGAAATGAGTGTTTTGCTGGCTCTTCCTTTTCTGTTCTGCTTCACTTTATTATGCTGTTTGTGCTATAAACATCCTGGGATGATGTTTAAATCCAAATAAACAGAGTTGTTGTGTCAGAAAATTCGGGAAGCACTTTTATTGTTCTTGTATAATGCCTTGTACAATGCCATGTTCATAGAAACTTCAACTATGGGTGGGGTAATACTTTTTTAGAAGAGGTAATGATTTCTGAGTTTGGTGGATAAACACCTAGTGGTGATGGAGTAAAATCATTGCACCTCATACTTTGCAGCCTTTTGGTACCTTGCAGCCTCTGAGAGCTCTGCAGTATGCAGAGCAGGGCAGGCTCCGAGGTTTTGTTGTACATTTGTTTTGGGTTTTCTTTTCCCCTCTAGACTGTGTTGCTTGCTGTGTGATTTGTGGTGGGTCACTTCTACTCTCTCTGAATGCAGCTTGGTAAATGAGCAAAGAGTTGTTGTTTTCTTCTCCTGACAGCACTGTGGCCATCACCAGCTGACAGATGCTCATGAAGTTAGGTCAGTGGTGCTCCACTGCCAGATGATTGTAGTTAAAAAAATATTTATAAGTGGATAGAGCTGCTTTTTTTTTCCCCCATCTTTTTCTTTTTTCTTTTTTCTTTTTTTTTATTCTTTGTGTATTGATTGATTGACTTTTAGCTAAGGCCAGTACATTTTTTGGACACATGAAAACCAGATTTTTTTGCGAGAGTTCTTCTTGTGTCTGTCTGCTTTAAGAATGCTTTTAATACTTGGCTCAAAGGAGTGTAATTTTTTTTTCAGAAGATGACCATTTTATAGCATGTTGTACATTAAAGTTAATACAGGTATTCAGAGTGTATGAAAGGTTTTTTGTATATAGGTTTTTAACACAAAAATACCTTGCATGCCAACAATACCATCAGCTTATTCTCTCCCTTTACTTTGTTCTCAGATCATTTCAGTTCTTTAATCTTTTACAGATGTACTTTCTTAAAAGCAGGATTGTAAGTCTGTGGTTTATATTGTAATTCTATTTTCCTGGACAAATCTTATCTCAGTGCAAGTACATTAAATATAAACTGTGCAAATGCGAAGTAGAGTAAGTAATTAATGACAACTGTTCTAGTACAGACATCATAGAAATAAAGTATGTGTGTATTTTAATGTCTCCTAAAATCTGAATGTGGGCTAATTGCTGGAAGTATCTGAAGGATTTGAATATGAAGGAGAGAAACACTAAATATGCAGCTAAATTGGGGAAGAGGCAAAATAAATAAAGGTGTGGTCGTCATGACCCATTAGCAGCATACCTCCACAAGGATTACAAGGGGCTTAATGTGGAAGCCGCTTAATGAAATTTCTTGTGTGTGGTAGGCAAAAGGTCTGACTAGATAATTGCAGTGGTCTCTTCTGGCCTTAAATGCTATGAATCGGGTAGCACCAGCCACGTATTTCCAGCAGTATAGGACAAAATGTGATAAGTCCTTATTCTGAAGAGTTTGCAATCCAAACAAGATAGATATAGAATAAACAGGATGTGCTGGAGAATGCCAGAGAGGAAATGACTGGGATGTGGTTGGTTGTGAAAATGTGATCTTTGAGAGAGCGCTGTAGATTTATAACCTCTGGGCATCGTATAAGAAATGAGCGGAAAGGAGGACTTTGAATGGGTGGAACAGTGTGTAGAAGGAAAAAGGATGAAAGTTGTTTTATACATTGAGAGAAGAGAGGAGTGGAAAAAGACCGCAAGGATGGGCCAGTCAGTGTCCTTGATCATGGAGGGGAGAAAAATGACTAAAGGCTGCTTGGACCTTGGATAGGGCTGACTCTGGGCTTTCAAGACAAGGCTGCTGCGTGAGAGTTATTTGCACCCAAAGGTGTCGGTGGTCCCGTGGTACCTGGTACCTGGGCTGGTGGTGGTGCTGAGCTTCAGTCTGCCCCTCCACTCAGCCTGGCTGCTGCAGGTGGGACTAAGTGTGGGTTCTTAGATCCTGCAGGTACAAAAGTCCTCTTACCTGTTAGCAAGTGGAAAGGGTGGAAGGGGTAACCATGTGCCCTGGGAATGGAAGTGGGTTAGGGACTGGGTTTTTCAGTGTTTCGAGCATGAGTATCTGAGGTTGTAGCCCCAAGCCTATGCTGTGGCAACCAACTCTGGGAATCCCTATTCAAAACGATTGCATCTCAATCCATTTTAGTATTAAGGATGTAAACTGAGGAGAATACATGGCCTCTTTAAGTGATTAAGGATCTATTACAACAGCTGCTAAGTGCGAGCAGGGCCTTTAACACTGGCATGTCTTCTGTCACTTGGCAGTGTGCACTGCTGCAGGTGTGCGGGAATAGGAGCCCGCTTTGTAGGTGCAGTCCTTGGTTTGTGTGCAAGGATCAGACCCGTGTGCGTGACCAGGTGTGAATTTGACAAGGATCATTTGCCTCACTGGGACCTGTGGACACAATTACTGTCTGAATAATAGGGACCATTACAGCCTATATTGTTCTGTTTAAAATATCTTCTAAATGGCAGAGATTCCACATGATAGATTCCTTTTTCCATGTGCATTGGAAGCATTTAAAATCTCATTTAAAATATCATCCATATTAATTTAACTGTACGGATGCATTTTAGAAAAAGTATTGAGAGCAGAGAAAGGAGTCTTTGGGAGCATGCCATTTGCTGCCTCCCAGCAAATGCCAAAATTTTAGTGGATGAGGCTTTTGGATACCTTCTTGGCGGTCAGGGGGTTCAGAGTGGTTTCTGCCTTATGATGCAGGATGTGAGATTCCTCTGGGTGCTGTAAATCTTTTACATTTGCAGAGGGATGGATTGCTTTAACTGGAAGAGATGAGTGGTAACCCAGGCATGCCCCCTCCCTTCTCCTTTCTCCTCTGGATGTGGAAGACCTGCATGCTGTGGGTGACTTGCAGAGATGGAAGAAATTGCAGTGGTGGCCAGGAGCAGGAACGCATGAGCTGTGCAGCTGTGGTGGGAGCTGGTGAGAGCTCCGTGGGGTGGTGGCAAGTAGATAATTTTCAGGCACCACAATGGTGAGAGTGTTGGGCCACTTGGCAAATACTCATAAGAAACCACTCAAAAAATGTACGTGTGTGTGTGTGCGCATAGGCAGGGGAGGTTTAGGTAAATAGCTCCTGAGGGTGGTCTGTGAGGTCTGTGGTGTGTCTCCAGTAACAGTTTCTGGTTGAGGTGAATCATTAGGATCAAAAATTTTATGATCTGTGCTGTGATTCTTTGGATGCTATCCTGTCTTGCTGCAGCATGTCCAGAGACGGGCAGGGGGCTGGTGCCGGGGCTGGGGCACAGGGCTGGTGGGGAGCGGCTGGGGGAACTGGGGGGGGTCAGCCTGGAGAGGAGGAGGCTCGGGGGCACCTTGTGGCTCCCTGCAGCTGCCTGACAGGAGGGTGTGGGCAGGGGGGTCGGTCTCTTCTCCCAGGTGACAAGTGACAGGGCAAGAGGAGACGGCCTCGGTCTGTGCCGGGGAGGTTTAGGTTGGGTGTCGGGAAAAACGTTGTCACTGACAGGGTGGTGGAGCACTGGGACAGGCTGCCTGGGAGGTGGTGGAATCACCATCCCTGGAGTGTTTAAAAAACACATAGATGTGGTGCTTAGGGACACGGTGTAGTGATGGACTTGGCAGTCCTGGGTTACTGGTTGGACTTAATCTTTTCTTTTAGAAAAAGGTCTTTTCTTTAAATGATTCTATAATTTTATGTTGGCACCATAAGTGGGCCCCTACCCACATAGCATTTATTTGGTTGTTGGTCTGTAAGAAAACTGATCAAATTCCAGCCATTATTGATCATAAGTACAAAAATATTTTCCCAGATTTTTTTTTCACTCATTCAAAGAAATGAAATACTACATTATGCATGCTTTTTCCCTTCATTGAAATGCAGAGTATGGTAATCTAGTATCTGCTGATCTTTTAAAGTCCTGCACTCTGGAAGACCTCATGGTTGAAGTGTTGAAGTGCTAACCTGGTCTTAATCCAAAATTTTGGATAAAGGTCCCATTGCACTGCTCCTTTGTGCAAGGCGGGGGCGAAACTTGTGTTTCTGTGGGACCTGGGCTAAGTACATGGTATGGATGCTGCTGACAGGGAGGGTGATGGGGGATCCCCTTCTCCTCCAGCTGCTTGGCAGAAAAAGCAGAAGTCAAGGAGTAAGCTAAAGCAGGGTCTAAACTGTCCTCAGAGCACTGGAGGAGACCACTGGCCTGGTTATGGTTCCTTAGTTAAAGGGAAAGCATTCATCTTTTTGGCAAGGCAAATTCCCATGAAACTGGTCAGATCAATCAGTCCGCTTTTTGCTAGAAAAGCAAAATTCAATTGAGACTCATTATCTGCACGGCTTGTGTGTTTAGGAGTTGCGTTAATTATCCTCATTAGCTTTGTTTCTCAAAAGAAATGCTCTTGATCTTATCCCTTGTGCCAGAAATACAATCTGGAATGAGTCTGTGAAAATAAATAACACATTGATAAGGTTCATTCAGTGACTTCTGAATGCTCTGGTTCAGCAGCATCTGTCAGTGTGACCATTCCTCTCTCGCCTGGTTGGGACCCTTCAGACTGTCTTTCTTGGACTTCAGCTGGTGGGAGCTACCATTTAACAAGGCAGCCCACATGGTTAAGAGGTATTGTGCTCTCAGATAATATTTGGTGCCTTACACTTGTCAGACACTGGAATCTATTTACTGAATTCTTTTCAGACAAGTCATTTTTGGCACTTTGCAAAGTTTCCTTCCATGTGTCCTCACTGGCTGAATGCTAATGTATTCAGAAAGGCTCAGCTCCAAATACACGAGACAGTATTTTCAGTGTTTCCTACTGTCTGGACAGCACTGTGTGTGGAGAATTCATGCCTCCTTTCTCCTTTGTGCCCTTAATTTCCTTCGGTAAATGTGTATCATGTGACACGGTCTATATCCTAACATTAAATGACATTTTATTGTAATGGGAAAATGGGTCTTCATTGATAGCCTCTCCACTGGGAAACACCCGATAAGCTTCCCTATATCAATATAATAAATACAGTCAGAGTGCCTTTGACAAATGACATTTTTGAATTTTCTAGTCCTTAGTGATTCCTCTAGCTGGGAGCATACAATGAGTTAGCTGATCTAAGCTGAATTGTCCTAAATATCCTGATTATTACTAATGTCTGAACCAGTAGCAGAAACAGAGGAAAACTGTGAAGAGAAAGGGATAGAAATTATAGGGTATGCAAAAAGAGAGATTATCAGGTCTGAAGGGCAGTTGTTTCCATTTAGTCTGACCTTGCATATAAAAAGAAGCTGTAGACCTTCTTGAATGACATTTGAAACATGTAATCATTTACTCCAAACTTTGGGGTGGGATTTTGTTCTCCCTTAGTTCAAACACCATAAGCAGCTCAGACATCCGTCTGCATGGCTTGCAGCATCGCAGTACCTGATTGTTAATGGCGGATTAACGAGTTGTAGCAATTAAACTCAGGAAGTGCTTTTGATCTCCTTTACGATCTAGGAAATCAGGCATAGTGTCCCCTGCTACTCTACGCATGGAAACTGCTTAGTTTCAGTGAGAGTCGCATTAAAATGGGTAAGCACCAAAAAAGTGCTTACGTGCCAGGTCGGAGCTCTGTCGTGTCCTAGTGCCAGGCGTGCTGTGCGGTGTGATGTACTGGTATAGGCTGGGTTCAGTCTCTGTTTTCCGGGGCATCTCAGTTGCTTGTGGCACATGCTCCACGCCAGTGCCCTCATGGCTGGGTCAGGAAGCTCGGTGCTGATCTCAAGCCTGGACCTGGTGTTGTAATTCATGAACTGCATGTTCTTAGACCTAATTCCTCGCAGGTCTGATCAGTGAGGTGATCTCTGGGTGTGCCGACCAGTTATGCACGTATGTAAAACAGGGACTGTGTGCAGGTGAGCTCTTGTGGCCACTCTTTTTTTTTTTTTTTTTTTTTTTTTTCCCCTCCCCCCCAACCCACCCCCATCAATTAAAAAGCTGGGGGAGGTCACCCCTGGTTTTCTGTGTCACAGCTGTGTGGTTGGGGCACTTGCTCATGGACAGTTGCATGGGAGGATGTTGTTAAAGTCTGAATCCAAATGTTTTCTGTTTCATAGTGCAGATTTTGCATTTTTATGAGAGAGAAGCTAGATGCACCCCATTCATAGAATCATAGGATGGTTTGGGTTGGAAGGGACCTTAAAACTCATCTAGTTCAACCCCCCTGCTGTGGCTGGGGACAGCTGTTAGCTGTTGGTGTTTCTCTGTTGCATCTCATCTGATTCACACCTCCTTGGCCCACACTGAGACCTTTAGCAATAAAGGTTTCCTTGGCAAGGCAAGATCTTGGGAATCGGGTCATTCACATCAGTTAGGAAAGGCAGCAAACCAAAGCTTTTAAATTTAAGTAACTCCTCCAAAGGTGGCTTGTTTCTTGCTGGGTGATGTCTTAACCGGGTAACATGCGTTACTAAATCGGTCTTTTGGGTTTGGTAATCCTTATGAGATCCTACTACTCAACCAGGTTGGAGTCTGAAGAAAAACAGGCAATTAAGTGGGGAGGCATTGGTTTCACCTGCCTACCACAAAGAGCCAGTTGATGTCCTCCCAGTAAATTACAGCTTGCAGCACAGTGATTCATCTTTGCAAGCACAACAAGCAGGAGAACACTTGATTTCTTTGTTTGGTGAAAGCGATATTCAGGCCTGTTTGCACACTCATTATTTTCCTGTAGAAACCAGGAACAGATTAGCACATGGTGTTACTCCTGAAGCCTCCAGAGAACCCTTCAAGAGGGAAACGGGAACGTCATGTTTCTCCTCCTTTTCCCTTGGTTGTAGCCACACTTTTTCACCCTGCCGTTGTGCTGCTGCCACTGTTTGTGTGGGCAGATGGTCAAACAGGTCAAGAGTGCAATGCTGTTGAAAATGAATCCTCTGTGCTGCACTCCCAGGCTGTTCTTTGTGTTTCACAGAGTTTCACAGGGGCTGGAAGGGACCTCAGAATGGGAGAGGGAGCCTTGATAAGGTTATCGAGCACCCTGCCCCATCACATCTTGAAAACCTCCAGCGACAGGGACTCTCCCATGTCCCTGGGGAAGCTGTAATTTTTAATTGCATCACTTCCCTGGTTTGCTGACGGAGCAGCTGTGTGCGCCCTGGTCCTGGCATGTGGATGGGAGTGCGAAAGCATGTAGGCACAGCACTGTGGTGACATTGGTTGAGGTTGTCCTAATCCTGCTTCTGCTCTCAGCTCTGCCACAGATTTGCTGTGTGGCCTAAGGCAGTCCCTTTAATCCCATTGCAGGGTTCTCCATGGCACTGCAGGGATAATGCTGGTGACCTGTGTGGAGCACGAGGATATGTTGAGCTTTGGATAATCCAGTTTAGCATATGGATTAATAAGGGATGAGAGCTGAGAACAATTTGTTGGTGAAATACTTGTTTGTTTCTCATCTTCTCTTGGCTCTGGGGCTGTTGGGGAGCCCACATCTGTCTGGAGCATAGCACTCACATAGCTTCCCAGTGCAGGGACTGGTGAAACCTGGGGCATCCTGTGCTGTCCGTTATGTCCTTACGGGGGACCCAAGGCGTGGGCTTGTTTGAATGGTGTGCACTGGTGAGAAGGACATCACAGAAACCCTACCTGACCATGACAGTTAAGTGTGGATGTTGTGAAAATAGCCACAACAAACTGGATTAAACTTAAGAGGAAAGTGCTCTTACTGCTGAGCAATGAGTGAAGGGAATTTTGACCTATGAATATCATGATGTGATTTATTAGTAATCACTTCCATACTGTTTTTCATCTATAGATCTTAAGTGGCAATTAGTATGAAGGCAAGAAAGTATTATTCTTATTTTACTGAGACACAAAAACATCAAATGACCTGCTGCAGGGCATTTCATGAGTCAGTGGTAGGGCTGGGCATAATGCCTGCTTCGAGGAGGATAGTTTTTGTACAATTGGGTTGTGTCTGCCAGTGCCAGTTCTGTGTGTGATTTGGTTAATAATTGTGGATGTGACTTGAAATTTTATGGAGTTGTTCACTGATGGTGGGTCGGAGTGTTGCCAGGACTTGCTGACAGTAGAAGCTAATTCATGCTAATCTGTAGGTTTGGTGTAGTTTAATCCAATTCAGCTTGAGTAAAGTGTTTCTAAATTCCAATGCCCATTTCCATTGCTTTATTTAACGCATAGATACCTGCATGTTTTCATGGGAAATATGAAAAACCATTCAACCCTTAACAGCTCTGTAGGTGTCCTAGCTCTTGCTAAAGGGGTCTGCTGCCTGCTTGAAGCTGGAGCCGGTTTTCCTCCTTGTCCAATTAAGCCAGATAATTAAATCTCCCTTTTTAGTCATAGCCTGCATTTTTAATCCTGTAACTGAGCTCACCCTGCCAGAGGAAGTTCTTTACATTTCTCAACACAGCGGATCCCTAGTTAAACATGGCATTAAATCCAATCCCATGCTGCTTCTTGGTATTCATCTGTCTTTTCTTGACCTGGTACTTTTATGCTGGGTATTTCCTGTGCTAATGGTTATTTTATTTAAATGCCAGATGCACTGTGATTATGCCTTTAGCTCAAAATACAGGGAGGACTTTTTTAAGTGTTAGATTTAGTTACATGTACTTGATATTTAGAGTACAAGCACAAAGATGTTTTGACTGAAGCTGCCTAGACCCAATTTGACAACCAAATAAAAAGCTGGAGGTTTCAAGAGTGAAATAGCAACATCTCTTCAGCAATACTAATCGGTTCCTCACTTCTGTATTCATTGCATGTCCTTTGTTTGATGGTGGAAGCTTTTGAATCAGCCATTGCGTCTTACCTGAAGAATGTTTTGCAGTTTCTGAATGTAGGTGTAAGGGATGATGTGACAAGGAGCTGAGCTGAAGAACTTGAAACCCTGTGGGGCTTTACACAGTGGTGCTTGATGACTTTGATATACCAAACAAAATTTGAAGGCACTACAAATAATCCTCTTCTTCCTAGGTAAAGACATTACAGACAGCCCTTCCCATTTGAATGTTCGCCTTGAACTCCGATAGAGAAATGGGGAGGAGCAAAGGCTTCTGAACTTTATACCTCTTTATACCTGTAGCATCTCCCAGTGGAAGCTGCTTTTGGAACTAGATTCACATAGTTCTTTACTGGTTTCATTTTCAGCTGAATTTGCCGTGTGAGAGGGGCAAAGCCATACACAAGAGACTGCTTAAACTGAGATGTGCAAAAAACCCCGTGCAATGTTTGGATTGTTTTCTAACACTTGAAAATGAAAACCCAAGTTTCCTAGCTCTTACTAGAGCTCTTTGCTCAGGTCAAACAGAGGCCATGAATAAAAATGATGTTTGTAGGATTTTTTCCCATGTCTGTATGAAAGCGACAGTGCCGTCAGGAGAGCATGGTTTTGAGCCATGGTGGTTCTTAATCTCTTGTTGGATAGTTGGGTGTAGCCTCTGGCATTTGTGTAATTCCTGGAGCATCTAGAGACCTCATCTGGAGTCATTTTTATTTGTGCTGCGAAAATGGTTTGGTGGACATCTAAATCCTCACGTTAAGGCCAGGGGAGACCTGTCTGTGGGCAGATATTGCCGATCACTAATACTGGATCTATGTGTGTCTGGACCACCTCGCACTTACAATTTGATGCAGATCGGGCATAGACATTTGTTAGACTAGCCAGTGTACACAGTTACTGGATTCATACTGTATGCAGGGCAGATGATACCTGATGTCGTGGCTTTATGTCTCTCAGCATATAGCTAACCCTTCAGCTTTTCTTTTTTTGGAGGAGGTATGTTAACCTGGCTGGAGCTGCAGTAGCTCATCCTTCTGCATCATGATTTCCTTTCTTGCTAAACCTTGGCTTGAAGAGCAGAGTAAATTACAATGTGGGCTTACAATGTGGGCAAGTCCTTGCACTTGTGGGAGTGTGCGAAGCCAGCCTCAGTATCTCAGATGCACCTGTTTTGCAGGCTGAAGTCTCTATAGTGTCCCCAGCTCCCATTTATGTCATCAGGAGCCCTTTTGCCACACCAATATGACAATAGCTGTGATACACAGGGTTTGCATATGTTTATTTGGTCTCATTGATTACTGTCTGTTCTGAAGACAGATTGTTAATTAGCACAACAAATTGGTAGGGATGGGGTGCATGTAGGGAGTGATGCTGGTACAGTCTGCTGTGACGTCTGGAGGAGATTGAAGGAGGGATGCAGCTGTCTGCCATATGATTAACAATGAGGTCGGGTCAGCGGTGCAGACCTCTTGTCTAGTAGAGGGGAAAAAAAGAGTTCAGAGCAAAGAGGGAAGTACGAATAAGAAAGCCAAAAAATCCCCCGGTTTTTAGGATGTTGTTCCAAATGGGCAGTGCTGTTAAAGTAAGACTTGGCTCCCGTGTTATGTGTGTTGGGAGATGGCCTTCAAACAACTGCGTCGGTATCTCATGCTGTTCCTTTCCAGTTGTTTTTTTTTTTTTTTTGGTTGTTTTTTTGTTGGTTTTTTTTTTTTTCCTTCCAAAGGAATGCTGTCTTCTCCCTCTCTAGTTATTAACTGTTTTCTGTGAGGGAAAACCTCAGTGCAAAACCAGTAGCTCAAAACAAATCTTTGCCAAACTGTAACTTGAAGGGGTTGGATGCTGGGGATTAGTTTTTGCTTCCCACCTATGGTGGTTTCAGGGCTTCTGCAGAGTGGGGGTACAGCTTGGGCATACCGTGGCTCTCTGGTCAAGGGAGGCCCTGATGCCTGGTTATTCAAGGATGCAGGGAGACAGACACCTGTTAAAACCTTGTCCGTATATGTGCTGTGGTGGTTGTGCAGCACAGCTCTGCCAGGTGCTGCCTAGAAATGACACGGTGCCAACAAGGGATTATTTGGGTTATAGAAATGAAAATTTCAGGGACTGGACTGTGCTGCGGAGGAAGGAGAAGATGGCACAGGAGCTTTTCTTCCACCCTGTATTTTCTGCAAGAGAAAGGCAGACCCGAAGCATAGCTGGGACTAATGGGATCCTGAGCTGAACTTCGCAGCTTTTTCCTGTGTGTGCAGCAGGCTGGCCAAAGCTCTGCTCTTGGAGTTGCCTGATTTCAGGGTGTGTCATTGATTTGTTCTGGATGGTGGCAGTTCCTCTGACTTCACTGCAGTTCTTAAAAAAAGGAGGGGTGTGTGTTTTTTCATCCATTGCAAAATTGTGTTGACTGCATTGTCACTGAATATCCCTTCCTGATTTTTGTTGAGAAGGCTAATCTGACTTTTCTTTAATTCAGGCACTTGTAACTTGTTCTTTTTTTATTCCTCACAAAAAAGTCTTGAGTTCTGATTTTACAGAATTATTGCTAAAATTTATTTCTAATTTTTAGAGCTAAATTTTTGCCGTTTTAGTTATACAGGTGCTATTCATGTCATGCTACAAAGAAGATGCAAGAATTTGAGCATGTCCCTGTAGTTACTAAACGGTTGCCACTGTGGATAAAATTGGAGGGAGGAGAAAAAGCCAGACTGAGCCAGAGGATGATCAAAAGTCCAAAAGGTCTCAGAAGCCTGTGGGCCTGGGAGAGTTTAAAATGGGACACCGATGTCAAAGTCACTTTGTGCTTTCAAATGTGCCATCCCCAGAGTTCAAAGGACCCCAGAGCCACAGATGAAGCAGGCTGAACCTGGGAATAGCGTGGGTTGGAAGCAGTTTATAGCTGCAAATTGTCACTTAATTTTCTTGTTGTTATTGTCACGCAATTAAAGTCATGGCCATTCAGCTAAAGGCTGAGGGTGTTTGGTTGGATTTTGGGGTCTGTTATCATTGCTGTGATGTTGCTGCCTGGAGGCAGGGACTTGCAAACTGATCTTTCCAATAGGAGGATTATAGCTGAGGAGGGAGTGCTGGGTTTAAAGAAATAGAAGTTTAAAGCTGTCATATAGTGGTTTCCACTCAGATGAAAAAGGAGAGGATTATAAAGCTTTTGTACAAAATAATAGAAAAATAAAAAAAAGCATTGTTAGGGGACTGACAATGGAAAAGTTGCTCTCAGGGAAAAAAAAGCACTTGGGACTTGCATTGTGAAAGGATGGTTCCCCACAAGTATGGGGTGAAGCGAGCTCCTTACAGGTGTGCCAGGCAGCTCACGGGGCTGTGCACCTCTGAAATTTTGCTCACGAGAGAGGTTTTCTCAGCTAAGCGGCTGGTGTGGGGCTGCTCTCGGGAACCCCTGCAGCAGTGTAGCCCCTCCAGGCTCAGACCAAGTCCAGGGACTTTACGCAATTTGTGGGCTGTTTTTTTGGGTCATTAATTGTGTTTTGAACTCTTACGCTTTATGCAAAAAGGTGTCTCCTTCCATCCTTGTCAAGGCTTGGAGGTATTTTTTGCAGCTGAAGGGGAGGCCAGGCTGCCTTCTGGTGGGTGCTGGGGACGGGAGACTTGTGCCTGGGGGGGACAAGCGAGAAAATGAGATGGAGAACATGGGAATTTGGAGGCATTTGAAGAATGATGGGAAATAACATCCTTCTTTTGGGATTCCTCCAATGCTGCCTTAATCCATTGGGGCAGGAAGGGACTTGGATGTTCATTTCAGACATGTTCTGTGCTCCCGTGCGTTGAGCTTGGCATGCCGTACGGCACTAGCCAAGTAGCAGGGTGCTCAGGTGAGATAAGGGAAACCGAGATTTGTTTCCTTGCCCTTTTGAGGCCTTTTTGTGTGATTTAGCCAGGATCAGTCGGGGCCTGACTTTCTAAAAATCAACGGTATTGAGGCATCTGAACGTTTTTCACTGCTGTGCTTCTTTGGGTCGCTCTTACTGAGTAGCCTGTGTTTGACTTGGATCAAAACACGAAGCAGTGTTGCAGGCTCCAGTACCCCCGGATAAGGGCTGCTGTATTTAGTCATAGTAACTGTAAAACATCTCTATTTTGTGAGTAAATTCGATTTCTGTTTATGGTAGGGTTTTAAAACACCACATTTATAAAAACAGCTTCTTTCAGGAGCACATGTACCTCAGGACATAAGGATTTAAGGATGCCAGTAGAGCATTGTGAGCTGGAAGGGTAATGGCTGTAGATATTAATTGTTGCAGAAGGAAAACTTTTTTTTTTCACTGACTGGCAGAAATGGGTTTAACTAGATAAAGCTGGGTCAGACTACTGCATAGCATGTGCGAGGCTGAGCAATAACCTCTGGTGTAAAACAGATGCAAAACTAGAAGTCAATGCATTGCTAAATTTTTTCCCAATGCTAATTGAATTACTGGGATGTTGTGAAAACCTGTGGAAAGACTATGTGGAGGGTGGCACGGCTCAAAGACCTAAGCCAGCATCGCTGGGTGTTGGTATTTCTGAAGAAGCTGGAGCTGCTGAGAGTCTGTGGAGGCTGCACTGAGTGCAGCCAGGGGACCAGGTGAGCATGGGAGTCCTGCTCGGCTGACAGCCACAGGGGCCCATGGGATGCTCTCTGAGTTCACATGGGCCAGGTAACAGTGCAGGCTGCTAAAATCCTTGAGGGTACAGGTGTGGTTCAGTCAATACCTGCCTTTGTGCTGCTGGCAAGGATGCAGCAATGTTGACCACAGCAAACCTGAACCGTGTGCTTTGCTTCAGACCAGGGATCACCGCTGTGCAGCCAGCTGTGGGCCTTTTATTTGTATTTGACTTTTAAAATTCAAATGTTTTGGACAGAAACATTATAGTGTGAGTCTGTGTCTCAGAGGACATTAGTCTGTTGAGATACTTGGCAGGAGCACAGAATATCTGAATGTGGATTAACATGCTTTTTCATTTTATAAACCCTTATGTAAACACATTGTTTGGATCATTGGGAGTCAATTGTTTAACTTTTCTCTTTATGATTTGAAAAACAACCAAAAAAAACCAACCAAGGCCCCGAAAGGAAAAAGAAACAAAACAGTACTTATTTTCCTGGTGTGTCCGTGTAACACTTTCCAAATGTAAAAGCTTCTTAAGATATGGAAAAGCAGCAATAGTATTTATACTGCCTTTATGAAAAGACTGATCAAAGGAGCACAACTGTGCTTGGCTTTACTTAGCGTCGATGACTGCAATAATGTCAGGGTGCTTATTATTTTATTGAATTCAAAAGTTGTGGGCTCTGCATAGCATAAAGCCAACTAAGGCTCTGGTGTGTGCTTAATTTATATTATATTATGTGTTGCGCTATCACAACATGTTTTGTGCTTTGATGGCTACGTTTCTTTGTCAGTCATTTGGAAGGTCCACTTTGCGTTTGGGGCTTGTCTGTCTTTATTCTTTTTTTTGTCTTTTTTTTTTTTTTTTTTAAACCCTGCTGAAGGGTGTTGAGAGTTGGGAGGGTTTGACTTTAGTGGGAATGCCCGAGTTTTGCTCCAGTGGGGACAGCTATGTCTGGATCTGAGCAGCCAGTGCTCTTGGCACACAGGTGGAAAGGGTTAAAGACATTAGTGTACCCTGACCCGGTGCCCAGCTGCTATGGTCGGGCAGCTTTCTTGGCCACTAACAAGGCTGTGAAGAGGCCAAGTAAAAACAGACCCAATGAAAAAACCTCAACAGATGAGGTGAGGGGCGGTTTCTGCTGATTCCCATACAGGCACGATACTTTTATACCAAAATGTTTTGGTGTTATGTATATGCATATGGGGCAGAGCCTGGGGTCAGTGCCCCTCTGCCTGGGGGAAGAGGGGGATGCACTAAGCGTGCTCAGATGGATAATTTAAAAGGTTAATACTAAAATGGTAGTATGCCAACAAACAAACTGTGCAGCTGGTTAAAGCCTGACTTCAGGGGGTGGCTCAGATCAGATCCCAGACCAGAAATCTCACTAAAAAGCTTCACATGGGTTTTTATGAGTGCTATTGTCTCTCTTTCTGCATACACAGTAGGGACATGGCTTTTGTTCTGTCCTGCAAGCAGCGGCTGTGGATGGGAACAGGCAGCATGGTCCAGCTCTGAATATCGTTGGCGTGGGACAGCAGCCTTTTGGCATGGCATAGTTCAGCAATTTGTTGTTGAGATTTCTCCTTTTGTAACTGCTGGTCACGTTGGTGGTGAAAGCAATGCTGCTTTAAAGTAGACAAAAGCAGTTCTTATGTGCTAGGCAAGTTTGAAATAGTTGTGTTTTCCCACGTTCTCTGGACTTTAGAGGTTGGCTGTGATTTCCCTTCCCCCAGATTGTCACACTTCTCATTTTATGAATCAGGTATTGTTTTTATTACCTTCATTTGGTTAGCAGGGAGGGTCTCTGGTTTGTGGTTTTGTTGGTTTTTTTTCTTTCTCCTCCCCCCATTGCCTTTTGCCTAGTCATAGTTTTACCTTACGACCTGTTTGGAAGTAAAGATGATGTGTGAGCCTGAAAATAAAAGGTGATCGATTCTTTCCTAATCTGCTCTTGTACAGGCAGGTTTAGGCAGCAGTGGGCACGGTGGGTCTCCTGCCTGCAGTCAGTGTTGGCTTCTTTGCAGAGCTATCTTGCCGTTGGTACTGGCTTTGCTGAGGCCAGAGCCAGGTTGATCCAAAGCGTACCTGCATCAGCTCTGGTCAGATGATCTGGGGATGGTTAAGAGCTTCTTGTTTTCCAAACACTGAAGAGGTTGGTCTGAGCAAAACTGACAGATACTCCCAGTAACACTTCATGTAGCATGCGGGATCTGGGGCTTTTCCCACTGCTCACTTGGGAGCAGAGCTGCTGGTCAGGACCCTGATGAAGCTGCAGATGTCCCTGCATTTTTTGTGTCACATCCCTGCAGTGGCCCTTTGAGAACAGAGCTATTTAAAATGATGGCACTATACTCACACCTCACTTTTCCTCCCACGAGGGGACTGAAGGGCAGCCCCGGGCGCTGGGAGCTGCAGGTCCTGCTCTTGGTACTCCACAGGTGGTGTCAAAGCTGGAAGGTGGAGCTGAATTTCGGGGATGCAGATTGTGCATGGTCCCAGGTGCTGCAAAGAGGAGCCCGTCCAAAAGCTTGCCCTCAGTGTCTGCTGGGGGGACTCTGCAGCGAGTGCCTGGAGGGACTCTGGTTTTCTAGCTGCATCCTTCTTGCACTGCTTTGGTGTAAGAGATTAAGTCACTGTCGATGCTGTGAGGTCATGATTTGGATTAATTTATTTCATATTGAACTCATTAAGTACTCTCTGTCATGCATATTTTTGACCAGCAGGGAGAAACCTCTGAAATGGGGGTGCCAAGGATGTGTTAGCAGACATTGAATAGCGTGTAACAGGGTACGGTGGGAGGATGGGGAGACACATGCCAGCTCCTCACTTCCACTGAGTTTCCACTGCAGGCTTTACCGCTCTTTTGGGGTTGAAATGCAGGGTCTGGCACACATCTGCAGGGGTGGTTGACCCCTCTTGGACGTGTCATCGATGATATAGAGCAAGTGTTCTACTGCAGTCATCATTTCCATAGGTTAAGGACCTCCTTTTCAAATCCTTTGTGACAGGGTCAGCAAATATACTAAAGAAATTAGTAAACTGAGTAAATTATTAAGTCACTAAATCTAATGGGGGTTTAGGGTCTGCCCTCCCTTCATTGAGTTTGAGTAATGGTGATTATATATGAGTTTAAACTGCCAAGTTTGGACTTGCATCCAGACTGCTACTTCAAGCCTCATGTCCTGGCGTTTAGCTTCTGGTCCAGATCCAATCCATTAGGATTAATATATGCATATTGGCAAGGGTAAATAGATGTTAAAATATGGTAGGTATTAGTGAGATATTGGTGTGTTCTGTTAACAGCTCAGTTTCATACATGTGCTTAGAGGTCTGGATTTTTAGATTAATAAACCGGAGGAGGTGACAAGCTTTTATGTGCAGCAAATGGCTTTTGTGACCCATTTTGGAGAGAGCTGGAGGTTTATGCTGGGGGCTACTGGGAAGTACTGCTGAGGCCTCATCTCTGCCTTCCTAACCAATAAGCAGACTTAGGAAGGTACAGAAGGAAAATAAGAATGTGTTAAAGTTGAAGCATGAAACTGAATTGGCACAAAATATATCAAAATTTGGTGTGATAGCTGGTTTCTTTATAGGAGTTCAGCTACTGGGTAAGCCTGCTGACTGTTGCTGTGCTGAAGGCAAGTGTCTCTAGGTGGTAAATTTGTCCTTGGTCCCTCCAGGGTTTATGTCGTTTTTATTTCTCAGATGGTGAAAGTAATCCCTCTTGCAAACTGAATTTTGCCTGTGGCGACTCTTCTAAGGCATCAGCTTTGAGCATCGTCCAGAGCTAATTGAATCAAGGAGTATTGATCAAATAGTTGGCTTCATGTTTGGCTTTGTGTTCTCCTTGCCTGAACATGGAGCTGCCTCATTTCCCCGATGTCTGCTGATGCATTTAGGAGAAATAGAGAAGGAAAGGAGAACCTGTGCCTCTTTTCCCTTGCAAAAGAATGTGAAACTGGTGAGGGGATTGAGGGGAGAAACATTTGGAGAGGAAGGGTAACCTCTAAACTGGAACATGTGTTGGGATTTTCAAGGGGCAAGAACATCTGAAGAGCTGACATCTTCCTCTACTGTTTGCCAACACATTTCTGTAGGGTCCCTGCCAAAAACTTCCCCTAAGTGAGGGGCTTTAGTCAGAGTCATACAAGGAGGGCTTTGTGAGGACAGTGCTGCCCCTTGTCCCCTCTCACCTTCTGGTGACACCAGCAGCTTGGACCAGCTCTCTTTTCAGGAACATACAGTGTCTTGCATGAAAAATGCAGTAACCACATTAGTGGAGTGATTCTGCTTAGTGAAATGAAACGTGGGTTTGCAAACAACATGATGAGACAACAAATCTGGTACTGGCTGAGTCCATCGAAGTGATAAAAGCCTTTGTGTTTTGCTACATGGAGTATGTAAGTTTTATGTGTGTAAAGGACAGGTGCAAAATCCACCAAGATACAATGGTTCTAATCGAACTTTTGGAGTTTGAGAACCATTTTATTGGATTTTTAACTGTACTGTAACTTTTATTAATACCTATATTGTTGCCCTGCATTAAATGCAGTTTTACATCCTCTAGTATCTTAAACAGCTATTCTGTTAAGCATCTCCATACCCCAGACTTTGACCTGGCACCCAAACTGATACATAACCAAAACCAGTCCCCCAGCACATCACAGCATTTTGTCCATTAATATTACATAGTGTTTGCTTCTAATATATGTTACAAATGTGTGGGCCCTGTAGTATCTCAGTCATGTTTATGACTTCATCCTGGTCCAATGTGTAAAACATGCGGTACTTGTATGGCATTCATGTGAGGAGAGTTTATGCATTGTTATCTGTATTTATATTTGATTAGTGTGAGAGCCAATATCCCAGCCAAAGAAAAATTGCTCATGGGAGAATTAGTGCTATCATACTTGAGTGTAAAGGCTGTAGCAGGCTAATTTTAAGGTTTTGCATATAACAGATGAAGCTGTTGATAGTGCCTCGGCGTCAAGATACCACCAGATAAAAAGGAGAGGATCAACAGGTGCCCGTCCTGTGCTTTTGGAATTTTTCTGGTTTTGCTTTTCATACTTCAGTCCTAGTGCATAATGGGGTTTGTGTGTGTATATCATCATTGTCATGGAAACAGGCCATGATGGTGATTAAGATGAATGTGGGTCTTTTGTTTCTGGGGTGCATATGGCTGCTGAAGTGTCTGTTATTGTGCTCGGCAGCAATTTGTTGAGATTATCTGCTGCGTGCGACTTCCATGACGAGCACGGCAAATGGAGACACTGCATTTTGATGCTTCTCATCTGAGTAAATGACAGCAAATAGGATCCACAAATCTGCTTTATGTTTGAACACAAGGGCCTCTAGGTAGGGTTTGGGGGAGCGATATTTCTGTCTTCAAAAAAGGTTGCGGTCGTGCTGATTTGCTTTGATTTTTTTGGGGGTGGGGGGGAGCCAGACAAGGCCTTGCTGCAGAAGGTTGGTGTTTAGTGAGAAGTAAGTGGAAGCTGAAAGCTGCTGGGCCAGTTGTGGCTGTGCTGGGTGTCGGGTTTGGGCACTGCTGTCCTGGCTGGTGGTGAGGATGGTCGTGTGCCTCCTGGTGAACAGCGGCTCACGTCTGAGAAATGACCCCATGCTCTCCTTGGCAAAGCGTCCCAAAGGGCTATGAAGGAACAGCCGTGGCTCTGAGCCATTGCTGCGCTCTGGGAAGGAAATCCCAGCCTTGCAGGGCAGGTGGCAAAGTGCCTGTTGATTTTTGGGGAGGGTGAGGGGTTGTCAAGGTTTTGCTGCTGGACAGACTTAGGGCTGCTATAGGGTTGCAGTGGCTGTTTCAGGAAGATGGAAAATAGCACTGCATTTAAGTGCCCGTGGCAAAGTTGCTTGGCATACACATGTACAGCTAACACTTCTCTAGCATTGCATGTGGGCTGGCTAATGCCCTTCCGTGTTGCTAGAGGAGCAGAAATGTCCTGCCACAGGGATGTGATCCAGCCCCCTGGCTTGTCCAACAAAGAAATTCTTGTTGCTAAACAAAAGGCTTTCTTAAAGAATATATAGATGCCCAGAGTCTGAATTATGCTTCTCTCTATGGGATGAGTCACTACACTGTTTTTTAATAGAGCCCCTCTGGATTTATGTGGCTGCTGCTCAGACTGAGCTCTGATCCAGCGCGTGAAATAAGATTCAGTAGCAGTTATGTTCTGTGCTGTCCTGCAACTTGCAGACAGTTGCTGGTTAATGTCTGCTTCTGGCTTTTTCTGTGCAGATAGTAGTTCCAAAACACATTACGGAGCATCCTCCTTTTGGGTTACACTGACTGCTTGTGCGTGTTGCTACTTGTTATTTTTAAGCAGACATCCAGTATCTGCTATCTTGTTGGTTGTGTTTTGTTTCATTGAATTCAGTCTTATGTGAGAACATGCTGACAAGTCCAATCAATACCTTCAGTGAAAGTTTAGCAAGGGATGGGGAAGAAATTAGCTATATGAAATGTTATAATAATGAAGGAGTTGTGATGATTTGTAATGGGAGTTTTTTAGTTTCCCCCTTCTGTTGGAACTTCCGTCTTTCTTCCTGCAGTCACTGCCAGGTTCTGCTCTGAAATTCAGAAACGTGATTTGTAACATCTCTGGAGCAAGAGATGGCGATTCCCTTGGGAAGGGAAGTAAGCTGGAGGAGCTGATGGAAGGGCTGGAGTGCTGCGGGTGGAGCAGGTGATGGAGGAGGAGAGAGGAGGAGGGAGTGGGAGCCACACTGAGCCCTTGGATGCGTACCTGCTGGTAAGAAAACCTGCATGTAAAGCAGATGAATAGAAGTCAAAAGGGGAGAGGAAATCTCTTTTGCTGTGATGCTGTTGCCTTTGATTTTTTTTTTTTTTTTGGAAGTAGCAAAGGCTTATCTACCAAATAAACCTGCTCTGTAAGAAGCAGGGATGGGTAGAAACTCTTGGAATTAAAATTTGTGAGCCTTGCAGTCTGCTTCCCTGGGCTTTGCATATCTTGTGGGGGTTTGTAAACTTTGTTTTACTTGACAGCCTATCTGCATCTACAAGGGAGGGTTTGCCTCTGGCTAGTGTGCCCTTTGCATTGAATTAAGCACACCCACCTCCCTGTCCTGTAAAAGTTGATCTGGAACAGCTGTATGGCTTGTCTGTAGTACAGCAATTATTTTTTTCATCTTCTTCATTTTTTTTACTGCAGCTTTTGTTTTTGTTTTCAGTGTCTTCTCTTGTGTGTCTGTCTTCCATGCCCTCATGCTATCTCTCACTGTTGAATATTCAAACTCTTGATCTGCACATGGGCTAAAAATTATTATTGCTTTGAACTTACAAATGAATTAAGTGAATTCCCACATCCACCACAGGAAAGGAAAATATTCAGTTTGAAATACAATTTGGAGCCTATAGGAAAATGCATCTGATGAAGTTTGTGCTAATTCTATAGCTTTGGTACCAAAGCACCAGCTCTGTTATTGTCAAGAGTATTGCATGTAAGCTCTGTATTTTAATAGTAACTCAGTATGGCTAATTAGTTTGAAGGCTCTTTGAAGAAGCTGATGTACTGACTAAATAAGCTCTTATTTTTCAAAGCTACTAAAGGCACCCTTAGTTTACAGAGCATATAGTTGTAAAAATGCCTTCAGTTTGCATGCTAGGAGCCAGTGTGAAGCTCAGGCGTGCTTGTAGTCAAGTTTACTCCAACACTCTCTGCTAGGATTGGTGTTAGTGTGCTCGAGGGAGGTTTCTGGGTTTTTGGCACAGTAGCACAGCATAAATTTGTGTCGCTGCGCTTGATGTGTCTGGGAGGAGGATGTCAGGTAATGAATGCCCCTGCACCACTGAAATCAGTGGCAGTATTATCAATCTCTTCTTTGTTTGCAGGGAGGTTCAATCCAATAATGAAGAGCGGCTTTGAGTTTCTAACCAGATGACATGGTTAATCCTGAAGCATGTATAAAGCGGCCATAGTTATTAGGAGATTTGTGGCTTTGAAAGTTCGGATTCCCTTAGTGCAGTTTGTTAATGGCAAGGATTTGCAGTAAGTGAATAATAGATGAAAGTCATCAAAAAGCTTACAGGGGATTTCTTGTGACGTGGTGCTGGTCTGTCTCATGCCAGAGGTGGTGATTCCTGGGTGGATCCTAAAAATAAAGATTTGAAAAAAGAAAGGACAAAAAAAAGGAAGGACAGTGGTTCCATATATTCTGTTGCTCTGGGAAATCAAGTCAATGATGTGAAGTATTGGGAAGAGCTGCAGCCACAGTGCACAGCAGCATGTGCTTAATTCCCCTGGCTCTAGGTTTCTTGAGTGCTGGTGGTGCCCTGGCAGTGAGCAGACCCTTCATCGTCCCAGGAGCTGGCAGGTGGAGGCAAAAGGGGGTGCCCAATAGCCATCTTCTTTTCTCTACCATGCAAGGTGGGCAGGGCTGGTGCTGCATCTCCTCACCATCCAGCACAGCTCTTCACTGGGGCAATACACTCTGCTTTGCTCCCAGGGGTATTTTTACCTCCAAAACCCCAGGGGCCACAGCACCATGCGTTTCCTGCAAGCCAGAAGCTGCCAGGCAGTAATCCTGATGGGGTCTGTAATTCTGGGTGGTGGGGTGGGTTCCTTTCCCCAGCATGCCTCTCCTGCAGGACTGTCCCACCCTCAGCAGGAGGGTGCCCCGGTGTTTGTGCCAGGGGCTCCTGGTGTGCGTGGTGTGCAGCAATCCATGCCCCTACCTACCTGCCTGTGTCATAGATTCAGTTCTGACTGGTCACCGGGCTGGGGTACCCACCATCTCATTTTGGGTGGCAACATCAATCCCTGCTCAGAGGCTGCGGGAAGCTCCTTCCTGAGCCTGCAAGGAGGAGAAATTGATGAATAAAACTCACTGTTGTGGTGTGATGGAGGTGTGAGGGGTCTCAGGGACATCCTTATGCAGAAAAGTTGCAGAATAGTATCCTGACATGGGATGGAGGGTGAGAGCTTGCAATCTCCATTTGGTTTTTAATTAAAAAAGAATAAATTAGTATATATTTTTCTAACTCTGCTGTCATATCCCAAGTTGGATTGCACCCGTGCTACATTTGGCAGCATCTAGCGAAACTGCAACTTGGGGCAATTCCTGATGAATTTTGGCTGCAGCAGCAGCCGGGGGCGGGGGCTGATTTGCTGCTGGGAAAAGCCAGTTATGTGAATAGATGTAGAAGGCAGAGTCCCATCTGCCCTCCTGACTGTTAAAATAATGTTTGCTTTTGGGGCTGCTGCTGGGGGCTGTCCTGCCCACCCAAGGAAGTTTCTGGGGTTGCAGCCCCTGTTGTGGCCTGCTGGAGGGGTGCTCCTGTCTTTTGTAGCTGGCAGAGTGGTTACAGCAGGCTGCAAAATGTATGTGAAATCTGGAAACTTCACTGTGTGCAAAGGGTTAGTTGGAAAGTTGAAATCATCTGCAAGCAGTAATCCATTGGCCCTCGGAGGAGGGCATGTCTGTCTTGTGTTGCAAAACTGAGTGAAAGTTAGGAAATGTTTATGGCTGCTGCCATGCGTGTTCGTTAATTCTTCTCCCTTTTGGCCTTGTCCAAACTATCTGTGGTAAAAACAGAAAGTGAGGATGTAATTAGAAGCTGGTTTATAATGTCAGCATCCAAGGAAAGAGGCAGACGTGCTGCAGACAGGCCCGTGTATATCTGGCATTGCCCAACTCCCATCCTTGCAGACTGTTTTGCTGCAGACTCCTGGCTGTAGTTCCTAATTTGCTTGGGCAATGCAGCTTGGGGGCATGCGGTGTTGGGGGGGGTGTCATCCTGGGGGTGGTTGTCACCTGGGTAGGGGTGGTTTTCTCCGCCCGGGTTGGTGCCAGCCTCAGCAAGTTGGTAGTTGCTTTTATTTTGCTGGTGATCTGCCTCCACCTAGGAATCCTGAGCATCCGTGAGTGAAGTGTTTGAATCCAAAGCAGTGCACTTGCCCGGGCAAAAATAACCCCAGCCCCATTGCTGGGGAGCTGGGGTGGGAAATGTTTGTGCTCATGGGGGATTGTAAAAGTGAATGAGTGTCGGTATGGTTTGCTTGGTTTAGGGAGGGCAAGGCCTTTATTCTGGCCAGATGTCAGGAATATCAAAGGTGTCGTTAGGCAGTGGGGGAGGAAGGGTTTGGTGTGACTGACGGAAACTGTTGAGCAAGAGACGGTGCTTTGTGTGGGGTTTTTACGGTTGGAAACCTGTCGCAGCACGCAGGGGAAGCATGGTTCAGCAAGCCCATAGTCAGAGCCGAAAGCAGTTCATCCCCGGGATTTACTGTACGCACAGCCTGTCGTCATGGCCAAGAACAAAGTAGCGAAGTTAAATAGCTAAATAAACCTCCTGTCCCCGCAGGCGACGATCCTCAAAAGGCAAAAATGTCCTTTTCCAGAGTGTCTGCAAGTGAAATGAAGCACTGAGGGCCTGGCTGGGCAGGTGGGCTCGGTCCTGTGCAGCCCCCCAGCGTGGCGATGGGTCGCGACGTTGCATGGGGCGTCGTGGGGGCCTCACCGCAACGAACATCCCTATGGAAAAACCGATCCTTTTCCCTTCCCTGGGCCTCCTGCAGCCTGAAATCCATCCTAAAGTCACAAAAAGTAACATGCGTGGGGGTGTGTCTGTATGAATTTAGGCTCTTTTTTTTCCCCTTTATTAAGGTTTTTTGCAGTGTTGTCAGACCACATTTTCAGACTTTTCCCCTGCTCCAGCGGAGGGCTCGGGTTTCTTTTTTGCTGTGAGTAGAGAGCTGAATTTCTCATCTCAAATACATGTTTCTGTCTTTGTGAACTTCATGGTCAGATCACAAGATCTGAGGATGCTGAATGGCAGGCGTTGCTCCCACTTGGTAAGGAGGGAGCAGCTGATGAAGCAGCTACCGTTTTCAGCGTTAGGAAGAATCCTGGAAAATACTCAAAACCAAGTGGTCTTTTGAAGGCAAGTAGCCCTTGCTGCTAAAATTAGCCCCCTCAAATAAATCTGAGTGCTGTGAATTTGTTCCTTTCCTATCTGCCCCCCAGCAGTTGCGGGTTTGTTTGAAGCCTGGCCTCTCTCTGTTAATAGGGCTCCTCTCCGGAGCTCAAGTAAGCTTGCAAAAGCATTGGAAATAAGTCTATTCTAACCCAGCATACCACTTGCTGTTGTAAAATAGACTTGATTAAATTTTCTGGCTCTCATTTTCATTGCTCGCAGACATCCAAAACCTTCTCTTCTCAGTGGAAAGAGGTACTTTGGGAATTACAACTAATGTTAAAACCTAAAGAATGTGGTTTGCCAAAACAATCTTGCAGAGATACATTCCCCCCCTCATCTGAAATACCATCGTAAAACTTTGCTGCTGGAATAAGAGCTCTTTCATTGGGATGTGTTTTGGTGGGTTTTTTTTCTCCTCCCTTTTGGCCATTTGTGATGATTTCTGCATAGGGAGAAATAGGAAGTTTTATCCAAAGGGGTGACCTCACTGCCCAGGGATAGCCTGGCCACGCTACTGCCACTACCCTGTGCTGCTGTACTGATGCTGGCAGGGGGCAAGGTCCAGCCCCCATGGGCTCACAGACTTCACACCAGCAAGCTTTGCACCAAGGGGTCATTATATTCATCTGTGGGATTTTTTGTGGCACCCTCCCTGCATGCCACATCTGTGCAAAAATCCTGGATTATGGTTGATAAAAGAATATCTCCCGTGCTGAACTTCTTACTCAATTTTGAGTACCAATCGTTTCTCTCAGGTTAAATCTACTCCCGGCTGTCACTGCTGTCTGGTGTGATAGGAAACTGGGGGCAGAATTAGATAAAAGTTTTGCAGGGAGGAGGAGGGAGGGATGCGAGCTGGATGCTTAGAAAATGTTGTTTTAGAGGGGTGATCCTAAAATAGCCTGCAAAAAAGATGGAGATCCCTGGAAATAGGGTGGTGATGTGTGAAACACAGTGACGAGATTTGGGCACTCAAGGTGAAGTGGGAGAAGCATTGCACACTGTATATACTTTGTACGTGGGTCACATGTGGATGGTTTTGTCCCCTTCCTTGTTTCTTCATGTGAGACGTTTGCTTTCCAGTTGGGTGATTTATTTCATGATTTGCAAATGTGAACTTGTTTGGGCTTCCTGGTATGGAGTGAGTGTTACACCTTGGGAGAAACAGTGTGGAGAAGAAAAGTTGCAGCCGTGCAAGTCTGAAGATTTTCAAACAGCACTGCAAATCAATCTGTAATGTAGTAAAATCTTTATTTTGTCGTATTGTCTCAGTTTGAAAGTCAAAGTTCCAGTGCGTCTTCATTTGCACTTCTGAGATTTGTTGTCTAACTCAGAAGTATTGTTTTTAAAAAGGCGAAACATCTGAACTAATGATAACAAGCTGTGTCTCTGCAATTAACAACAGTACTGAAGACACTTTGAGAGGTGCTTTGTAACTTAGAGCAACTACTGCAAAAAGTAAACAGGAATTTATTTGTATTCCAGTGTGTTTGTGCTGGGCATGCCCCCAGGCAAGTCTTCTCTGGCCTGGGTTCTTGCACTTCTTGTGAGGCAGAAAATAATGCGTGGACCTAATACGTGTCCCAGTCTTTGCAAACTTCCTTCAGATGAATATGTTGGAGAATATTCTCATGAGGGGCATGGAGCAATTACCCCACGTCTGCGTTAGGCAGTAGTGTAGCCCAAAGGGGAGGGGATCTGTTGGATGGAACTGTTGAGCTGAGACCTGACCACCACTCTATGGCTGTTTTTGGGGTTACTTCGGATTAGTTCTACTGTGGTTCCATGAACCAAATGCTGACGGACAGGGAGCTGAAGCATGTGGCACAGCAACAGAACTGCATTGAGTGTGGTCCTGGCTCACATCTGCCACTTGAATTTGATCTGAGAAGAACCTGGTGGGAGCTTGGAGACTGCCCGGGCATGCAAACCAAAGTACAGTGATAGGGAAAAAGAAATTAGCTTCAAAAGTGTGCTCTTGATTTGTGCTGAAGTGGTACACTATACCCTGTTGATGGCAGCCCTTGATCATGGGAGTGTTTGGAGGAACAGTGGCTAGCAGGCTCCCTACAGATTGAACATCCCCCTTCATTTGCAGGTTTTGGGCATATTTTTCCCCTCCATCCATCCTGCAGTAACAAGGCTGTAGAGGAACTGCCCCACACTACGTTAAGAGTCCAGTAAAGCCTTGCTTGAGAAGGGCAGATACTCCATTTTTACAAAATATATTTTCCAAAATGTCATGATTGGGGTTTAAGGGGAGCGTTTCTCCATGGTTGACAATGGTGGTGTTTGGATATGGATGTGGCTTTAGGGCTGTGACTGTACTCATTCACCCCTGTGCTGCAGCTGCATTGCCAGGAGCCGTGAAGCAGCTGAGTGTGTCTAGCCTTGCCCTGTCCTCCAGGGAGGGCACATCCACCTCAGGGCTCCAAGAGGATGACAAATTGATCCTGCTTTTGGCAAAAGTGTAGAGGAGATGTAAAATTCAAGGTGTCTCCCAAGTCCTCAAGAAGAGAGCAATTTGGAATGAAGAGCAGTTGCACAGGACGCCATACGAAAAGCTTGTGCTTTTCTTGCGTGGAGCTTCAGGAGCGTGAATGTCTTCAGGAGAGCAGGAAACAGTTGTGGGAGGAGAGACCACATCAGAGCAGCAGCATCACAGCATGGATCAAGGAATAATTGCAGATGCTAGTGCCCAGTTGTAACTGGATGTCATTTTAGCCTGTTGCAGCAAAGGCAGAAAGCTAGTATTTGTAATTTCTAAACTGACAACTAGCCATTTTAAATTACTCTGTTTTCTTGTAACTGGAAATAATATTTGTGAGTGTGTTCATGTGTCCAGCTAAATGTCTGTTTGCAGCAGAGCTCTGGACTAACAAATTGGAGCATTCAATGCCGTGATTGTTTGGCTGGATTACACCACTTCTGCTTATACAGTGTGCTACTAACCAAGGAACAAATAGAATTTGTCTCCTTAGTACCCATCTCGGGTGACCCTCTCGGACCCAAACCCAAAAAGCACCATGTTTGTCTGTTGAGACTTTTATATGCAGCTGTGGGAGTTGTCTGCTTAGTCAGATTGGGTGCATTGCAAAGCTTGAGTCCAAAATTTTTGCATTCTGGAAGCAACTTCACTGCTCTGTTTTACTAGCACAATCAGTAAATCGGCAAATCCCAGAGGATTTTATGCTGACTACAGTTGCATAATGTTATGTCTAGGATGTCTGTCACAGCTCAGGGGGTTCCTTTAGGTGTGGAAAAGCTGTGCAGCTCCTCAAGTCATCCTCTTCAGATGTTTGTTCTGTGAGAGGAGAGGGCTTAGTGAGGCCATCCTTCATCCATGGGCAGGGTGTTTTGGGGTCCCTGCCCTGCTTGTCTCTCCCAAAGCCCTGGAAGTGCTTCTGAGCTGTCTCTGCAGCATGCAGGGCAGAAGTGTGGGTTTTGTGCTGTGCCAGCACAATTGCAGTGATCTAGCCTGTCTTCTTTCCACACCTGTGACGGGGATGCAATTCAGCTGAGCTGCATTATCTGTGGTGAGGATGCCTGTCCTTTCAGTTTTAGGAACTGGAGGTACAAATGCCATTCCACCGAAACCAGCCAGCATTTCTGTCTGTAACATGTGTGCAGCTCCCTTCCCTCGGGCTGCAGCCACGCGTGTGTCTCTGCTGTACATGGGTAGGAGCTTGGGTGCTGCTGGTGGGAGCAGAAGCATGGTCCCCTGCCACTGCCAGCCTGTTCTTCTCCTGCCCCTGCCTCTGTGCTGCTGTGACCACGTCAGAGCGCTAGGCTAGGTTTAAACTCCCCATCTTGAGGTCTGATTTCTGAAAGTTCACTTTGGCTGGGTTAATGTAAAGCTGCATTGGTTCCTGTATTGGGTTTGTTTGTACTCTTGCTCAAATGACTGTACCAGCACCTGAGCAGGATAAAGGGTGGGAGGAAAGCTGTGGTGGTCGTTGGTCTTGGCCAATCCCATATGTAAGATCTTTGTGAAACTAATACTTGAAGCCAGTGGCTTCACCACCTTAGACCCTGCAGAAACTCTGTGGGATAAGACATGCTGTTGGCCTTGGGTTTTTTTCATGGAAAGACTTGCCTGGGGTGCTGTAAGCGATTTGTAGCACAACAAGGGAAAAGGAATTCAATTCTTCCAAATTCAAAGCCACATCATTGCATTGATACCAGGTAGAGTGAAGTGTCTCATCAGACTTTAGTCATGGTCCTATGTCGCAACGCTGAGCTGAATCCCATCTTCCAGCAAAAGCTGCAAGCAGGCAGTGAGCCCATGAAAACACAGGAGCAATCCTTCTTCCACTCACTTTTCAGCTTTCCTGACAGTTCAGGATTTCACAGTGGACAAAGAGGTCTTGCCCGGGGCCTCCTGCCAGCCTTGCCAGAAGCGTGTTTGCCCTGGGGGTCTTGCAGACTTGGGTGCTGGAGCATTTGTTCCTGTTTGAACATCAAATTCTTAATGGTTTGGTTTCTCTGGTGAACAGGTCAGACTTTGCCCTACTTGTGCTTGCTGCTACTGTTGCTTCTCAAGAAGTTGGTGTGGTGTTGTGTTTTACAGGCTGACAGCAGCCAGCCTGCAAGCAGCTCGAGCATCACTGGATTAAAACTGTAGCTTTGAGCACCGCACTATCTGTGCTCACCCCAGTGCTGTAATCAGCACCAAACATGCTTGTACTGGTTTAGAAAAGGCCACAGAAATATACCTTGAAATTTAACTTCCAAATTAATTTTTCCTTCAAGATTTCAGTAGGTCTAGTTGCATTCCTTGCTATAAATTTAATAGTAAAAAATACGCCATAGACAGAATAACCCCCACCCTGGATTCAGAGTTTTGTTCTCCAGAAAGCCACCGATTTGGAATGAGCCTTCAATGAGAAAAACCCAGTATGGTGTAGAGAGCCACAGCCTCTGTGGGGCTCAGGGAGGTGCTGCTTAACCTTGGCCACAAGCCGAGGGCTGAGGGTTATTCATCCTCCTGGAGAGGGAGGTGGGAGCCCTCTAGCATACCCTGGGCTGTTTGAATGCACTTCCCTGGGTGTTACTAGTCTCTCACCTCCATGACTGACTTCTCCTTTGCCCTTTCTGCCTCTCCTGTTTATTAAAAGGCAGGCAGAGAACATTGCATCCCTTGCGTGTGCCAATACCAGCAGAGCTCAGGGCAGGAAAGGGCTTGTTGGTGATGAGGTGCTGGATCGAAGTCATTCTGGTGTGCTGTAGCTCTGCACCTGCAAGAGTATGTTGAAGTAGCAGCTGGGTTAACTAATGCCATTGCTTTCTGCTGAGATAAATTGTGGTTGGAGAGCTTAGTCCTCCAGAGAGGTGGAGGTAAAACAACCCAAGGAGGTAAAGCATCCTGCAAGCTCAGCAGCAGCAAGGTTTGCTTGAGACTTCATAGCTCGGTGTTTTCCTCTGGCTGCATGCATCAAGGCAGAGTCGGCTCCTGCCTAGAGACATGGCAATATGTGAGAATTACCTCCCGGTGGTTGCCAAAATCTGTTCTGTGAGCTGATCATTCTTGCATGGTGAGGGCAGTGAGGTGAGTGTTTCATGAGGAGCCACGTGCCCTTCCATCAGTCACTATCTGTTAGTCATTAATTTGCCCTGCTTTACCTGAAAAGCAAGTTAGCTCGTTTGCCGCTGTCATGGAGAGATGGTTTGTTAAGTTCAGCTTTTAAAATCCCCCTTGGGGCCGGAGGCTTCAGTTCTGCTAGAATCTGCACTGCCCTTTGTATTTCCAGCCTAAAGAAGATTGGGTTTCAAGATGTTTTACCATGCCAGAGGCTTTCAGAGAAAAGCATAAAAATTAGCAGTCTGTCTGTCCTGCTAAGGGCATTACACATCCTGGGGGAGCTAGGCGGGGGCTTTGAATGCATTCGTCTCAGCTGAGGATTCTCCTGCATGCCCTGGTGAGCTGCATGATGGGTTGGCTGGTGAGATGTCAGTGATGCTCTGTGTGTATCATTTCCAAAACACTTTCTGGTCTATCAGGATGAAAGGTTCTGGAGAAATGTTAAATAGTATTATTAGTGTAAAATAAACATACTTCTTCAATATTTCTGGTCCTAAAGTGGATCCAGATGCTTTCTTATGGCTGCTGGGTCTGCTTTGGTTTTTCTGTAACTCAGTGTGGCTGTCTGCATTTGTTCAAGTAAGATGGGATATGACAGAGAGCTTGTCACAGCATGCTCTTGTCAAGTCTGTAAACTTTATATTTATATAGGCGGACACACACACATACATATATATGTATATACATAAAAATGAAAAAATGACTGGCTTACTCTAAGACACCGTTTCAGATTCAGACAACTTCTCACACAATGCCAAGGAACTTGGAATAAACTCAGTGAGTTTATCAGTTTTTATGATCACAGCAATCAGTTCAGCAGTGTAGAGGGGAAAGGGGATTTGGCTTTGTAACTCAAAAGAATTTCCAAAGGAAGTGGACGCATCCATCTCTACAGCTCTGATACAAAAAGTATTAAATGCCCCTTGATACCAGCTGCTGGTTGTGTTTTCCAGCCTGTGGTTCAGCTTTGTGAGATGTAACTTCCCAGCTCTGTTTCAACTGTAAAATAATTTCCCCCTATTTTTCAGGATTATTAACATTTTTATTATTTCTCTCCTACAGAGAAGAGCAAGTCTGCCCCACTGGTTAAGGCTGATGTTTTATACAGGCTGGGGTTTTATCGGAACTGGTGCCAGGGTGAGATCAAAACATCAGGAGCAGCCGGGTGGTCCTTCCTTCTGAGTGTGCTCGTGGGAAATGTTTCCAAACTGGTGTTTCAGTGGTATTTCAGACCCTGCTTGGTGAGGTGACACGGCAGCGTCTGAGGGGACCCCTAGCTGTGCCAAGGAGACTTGACACTACCTTGCAAAGACTGGCAAATACAGAAAGGGTGAAAGGGTCTTTTGCTGGTAAAATATTTTTATTTGCTAAGTAATACCACAGATGGATGATGAGCTCATAAAATCTTTTGCGTTCTTAAAATCAGTGATAATAGAAGTGTTATGTGTTGTTCTGTGGCCTTAGAAGTAGCTGTCCAAGGTTTCTTAGCTGGTATACAAGATCCAGGGCTTTCACCAAATCCTGCTCCATCCCTCACAAACTAAAATGGGGAACAGTTAGTTTTAGAGTCTCAGTTTTCAATAAATCTGGATCAATCAAAGCTGCATTAGGGATATTTTTGTTCCATGCACCTTCTCCATCCAAGCTGAAGACAGTGTTCAAACTGAGCAACAACTTGAAGGTTGCAGCTGATTCCCCACATCTGTGCTGAGAGCTGTGTGTATGCTCATCAGCTCTGATCCTGCCCTGCCTGACACACACAGTTGGTGTATTGATTGCTAAAACCTCTATGAGTGCTCTACAGGGACCAAATCTAAAAAAAGGCTTGTCTACACTGCGCACATTAAACCCCCTTGAGAAGTGAGATTTGGGGTCCTGTCTAGCTTTTGCAGTTTTATGCAGTCTAGAGGCTCTATAATTACATTTTATTGACTCCATCATGTTACTCCCTGACGTGGGACGCTCCTGGATTGATAGTGATTAAAATTCTGAAGGTTCTAACTTGTTTAATACAACCTTTCCTGTCTTTTGTCCAGTGTTGAGACCTTGCTGTGCTTCCCTGGGTTTTTGCGGTTTTTTTATTCTTTCTTAAGCAGGGGAAGAAATGGCAAAGGAAAAGGAAGCCAGCTATGTAGACTTCATGTACTTAGCAGAAATTAAAGGTGGCTCATGCTCCTTTGGTTAACGGCCCTGTCTTGGGAGAACAATACAGCAAATGAGCACAAATTTTTGGTATGTTAGTTTCCTATCTTGTCATATGCTTGGTGTTATACTAGGGCTGGCTTTCCAGCACAGGTGCCTGGTCTTTGGTTTGAAACAAATTCTGAGATAATGATGCCACTTACTGTATCACTGGTACCAGCTGGTTTTACCCTGTCTGGAAATACCTGACATCATCTGGTGTATGTAGTCATTTGGTCCTGTGCTAAGGTAATTGCTCACTGACCCAGAGAAAACTTTTTTTTTTTCCTGAAAACTTATTGTGTGCTTTGAACTGCCGAGAACTACTCAAGAAGACATAAACCCGTGAGGTACTACAGGCTGCATGCCTGGAACATACAGGCCATCTTGACATATGGAGTAAATCAGCACGGCTCCGCTGACTTCAGCGCAGCTGCATCTATTACAGCTTACTGTAATCCTGCTCCAGACTGTAGGGATGGTTGTCTGTGAACAGTGGGTAGAAAAAAACACTCCTTTCTTTCTTCCCTTTTGATAGTTTCACACTTTACAAACAGAATAAAAGTGCCACGAGTGGAGGCGAAAAGGTAAATTATTTTTGCCTTTATAAAATTACTTTATTTGGAGATACGCAAAGTTCCCTCTCGTTCACCTTATTTCCTAAATCAAGTAGTTGATTAATGCATGCGCTTGGTTACTGGCATTCAAAAATACATCGTTTTTGTGATTAGTTCAGAGATAGAGATTGGTGTTTTTTCTTAAAAAAACCCATACCTGAACCTGCATGAAAACAAGTCAGGCAGAACTGACTCTGCATAAAAACAGGGTGGGCAGCACCCATGTAAGCCACAGGACTATGGGAAGAGGAGCTGCTTTTCTCTTTTTGTGTGCCAGGAGAAGCAATGCTATCAGGCTTATGTGTGATGGATCAGAGTGCAGTGGTATTGCTGCAAGCAAAAGTAATGAATTTTAATCAACTTTACTGGCTGCCTTGAAATTTGAGTTGAAAGATAAATGTGAAAAACAGGCAGCCCATATTGTTTCTGGAACAAAACTGACCCTTTTCTGTTGATTAAAAGATTTTTTTCTTTTAACTTGATAATCAAAGATACTTCAATCTTAGTTCTGGAATTTTTTGTAGGCTAATCCTTCAGGTTCTGCCAGCCCTGGCTCCCTCCCTGAGCCAGGTGTCACCTCGTGGCCACCCAGACGGCTGACCTTGGCTGCAGAGGTTTTACAACCAGCAGGGCTCGCTGGCTGGCTGTTTTTAGCTGTTTTGAAAAAGATGGTTTAAGGTCTTTATTTAAATATCCTTAATGTTTAAAAAAAGACATGCACACCCACACAGAAGGCTTGCCTGGTGAAAACTGCTGAGTGGTCTGTCCAGGGAGTTGGAGTCCGGTTTATATTCATTGGGGAAATTTAGCACAGCCAGCATACTTGTCCTTCCCCTCTGTTGCTCCAGGGCTGCTTTTAAGGTTATGTAGTCACCATGTTCATTTGGGCATCGGTCTTCCTAATTAAATATAAGTGATTTGAATCCTGAGGTTGTCTGTGGGGGACATCTAAGCTTTGGGAAGAAGTGGACTGAAACTATCAGTTCATGTCCCTGGACAGAAGCACGCACCCATCGTGTTATTTCCAGCAGCTGCCAGGCTGGTCCAGATTACTTTGAGTAGTTGGGAGTGCTTTCCTCACTCCACCGTACCGAAGTTTGCCGCAGGGGTTATCATAGCTGCTTTTCCTGTTTTGCCATTAAGTCACCGTTGTGCAGGAATGAGTTTGAAGGGTTGTATTTAAGGCCAAACAACTTTTAAGAAAGGGAAGGGGAAAATCAGCCTACAAGCATCAGGGAGGAAAAAAATACTGGTGGAAGACTTCTGAGTTGCTCCTCCTCTCTCAGCTGCAAGCGCTGTGTTATTTTCTCTTAGGATCTTCTATGGTTTGACTCCACACCTAGTTTCTCATCTCCTCTGATAGCTGTAGGCTCCGCAACTGCTCCATATTAGTGAAGGGTTCATTGCAGCTGCAGCAGAAGCTTATTTGATGTTCTGGGACATTATTGCTGCTTTCACTAGTGAGAAAGGCAATATATTTTGGGGCCTGAATTAGTCTGAAAGGGCACATACAAACCTGTGAAGTACAAATTCCAGCTTGTTTGTGCTCTCTGTTGGTTACACCCTTGGCTCAGAACCCAAATATTTCAAGAATTTGGGTTGAGGTATATCCTTTCCCAAAAGAGGCATGAAGTTAGATTCCCCTTTTGCATCAATGGGTGCAGTTTCTGTAAGGTCACTGAGTGCTTGAAGCAGAAATGTTAATACCTTCAAGGCATGTCCAGAGACTTTGGGAGAGGAGGCGATGTTTTGCTCTGGTATGAGAACAAGTTGGCTGCTCCTTGTACAGTGAGATGACTTGGCTCTTGCTTTGATTAGAATACACTTGCTGTAAAGGAAGCCCGCCTTATTTCCATGTCCTCTTACAGGAGCCAGGATGGCTTATAGTGCCACGCTTTGCCATACTGAGGCCATTGGTGGTATGCCTGTTTATGCCGGTAGCTGATTTTTTTTTTCTTTTTTTTTCTCTTTTTCCCTGAGGCCTTCAAAGCATGAATGCACGTCGAAGCAGAAGATTAGTTTCACTAAGGAGGCTCATTTCAGATGCAAATGCTCTATGGGCTGCTGCACAAATGAAGCCTGCCTGTTTTTTTAATTAAAAAAAATATTATTTATTTTAATGCCCCACTGGAAACATTCTCTGCTTTGCTTTGCTTGCTTCACCTTTCCATGTTGCTGGGCTGCAGGTTCAGAGGTTGGGCTGCACAACTGGGAACACATTTGGTGGCATTTACCGGTTGTATTACACTGTGGTGGGATCGGTCTGGGTGGCTGGTAGGGCTGTTATTCCCCATGTTATTCCTGGTATTACTTCCCTCTGTTACTGAAGGAAGAGAGCATTTGCTGATGCCTCAGTGTCATGACATGTCCACGCACCGGGTAATAAGCTGCCTGAGAAAGTGCATGAACATCACAGGGCGCAGTGTGTTGGGGTGCCTGGGTGGGATGCAGGGACCATGAGGAGAGTAGTCGGTAATCCCTGTGCATCCCTTTCCTTGCAGTTACCTGGCCGAGCAGTGCTGGAATGGCGGCTTCGTCTACCTGATCATGTTGCGCCGCATCAAGCGCAAAGCCCCTCTTCCTCCCTCCAACGGCAACAACAGCAACAGCTGCGACCCCAAAGCCAAGCCCAGCCCCGAACCTGGCGACAGAGCAGCTCAAAATGGGAAAAGGACCAGGAAGTTTGGGGTCATCACCAGAACACCAGGTGGCAAGGACAGCAAAGAAAAGCCAGGCTCGGAGAACGGCAACGGGCACTGCACTCCCATGGAGGTGGAGGTTGCCCAGCCAGAGACCTCCGAAGCAGAGAGCAATGGGGAGGAACAGCTTCGGGGCACCACGGGGCAGTACCGGTGCCGGCTGTCAGATGGTGGTGTGCCGGACATTGGTGACCAGTCTGCCCAGGTACGTTTGCGTTGGGTTTTTCTAGAGAAGGAAGCAGCAGGCGTGCAAGTGAATTAAGGGAGTTTCTCAAACAGTTTCCCTGGTTTCAGTGCTCTGCCCTCAGGCTGAGCCTCCGCGTGACAACCTGTGCTGTTGGGGAACCAAGCAATGTGATGGGGCCAAAAACAGGGTGGCGGGAGGATTAGAGAGTTTAATAATGGTGAAAAACCTCTGTCATGCTCTGTCTGTGATGGAGGGGAAGACCCTTGTATCTCTGACCTGTCAGGGTTGGCCTCAGGATTTCTTTTGTTGAGACAGCTGATGACCTTGTGACACGAGGCCAGGAGGTGTCAGTGGAAGATGGTTGCTTTGTCCTTCGGGGCTTCATGTTTAGCTCTGAGCTTGACGACACCTTAAAGCTCACAGTAACACTGGAATCTGAAGCTTTCCTTTTCAGTGCACCAAACCACAGTGCATTTATTTGTGTTACAAAACTTGTTTGGCCAGTGTTTGGGGGCCACGTGGAAGTTATTGTGAATTTTGCTCCAAGTTGATGAGATGGATGATTTGTTAATGTTTGGGATGACAGTGGGATTGGGGGTTTCATCGCTTGTCTCTTCATCCTAATGGAGATCTTGGGGTTTGTTGCCTGACTAGAATTGCAGCATTGCTGAATGGAGAAAACTAACCTGAGCCTTGATCAGGTTTCAGTATATATCTAACACCAGAAAAGCTGTCTGCCAATCTTTCCAGAGACACTGATAGTATAAACAGATGAACCCTCCTTTGTTGGGCTTGTGGCTTGCTGCAGCAGCTGGGTTTGGTTTTAAGACTTCAAAGCTGGTAACAGAGCAGTATAAGTGGACATCATTATGTTGAGGAAAGCAAGGGTTTAAATGTGTCCCGGAATTAGTGCTCTGCAGTACTACTGTGGGGTGGTTGTGAACTTATATTTAGCTTAAAGTGTATTTGGAGGAGCTAAAACTGATTTTAAGAAATGCTGGTCTTGAAGAAGTGTAATTGAGAAAACCTGCTCTTCCCATCAGTGAGGCACGTTGGATGTCATGGTGCAACAGGAAGGGGAGGATGTTAATGTACTGTTCTTGCAAACCTCCTAATTGCAGTCTTTCTGAAAGAAAACATTAGCAGTTTTTAAATAAATAAATCAATCCTTCAGTACTTTGAAAGGTCTGGTCCATATAAAAATTTCTTGCATCTGTTCTGAAGATGTCTAATTAAACACGTGTTATAAATGAAGATGATCAGAATTTGTTTTAAGTGAAAAGCCTATATATTTTTTTTTTAAAAAAAAAAACCACAACAAAACAACAAAAACAACCACCAAACTCTCAATCCGGAGAAATCTTGTGCTATTGTTATCTTGATATTTTGAGTAATTTTGGTTTGAGAAATAAATTGTTAAATTCAGAACATACACATCTCAATTTGAGCAATAAATACATTTTTAATGCAAAGCACATACACGATGGCTTTGTAAAATGTAAAATCTTCGTTGAGTCACTGCAAATTTAGGAGCTATAATCTGTTCAGTTGTGGTATATCTGTTGTGAAGTCTTTTGGGAGGCACAGCTGTTTAGTAAAATTGCTTCTCTCGCTCTCTCTTTTACACCCCTCACTCCCCCAATATTTTGCTTAGAAATATGACCTCTGTGTGTGTCAGTATTAATTACATTTTCCTGACATTTGAGCGAGGAGAAATATGAATAGCTGGAGCCTGAATAGCATGCCTTGCTCATCCTTTGCTTTTTAAAGATAAGGGGGCCTTACAGAAGCCCAGCACTTCATCACTTTAGCATCTGTGGGGTAACTGCTATCAGAGTAACGAGTGGCTTAATTCAGTTTCTTAGTAAGTATTGAACAGTGACAGTGAATAAAATTTTCAAAATTGAGTCCTCTTAAAAAAAATAAAAATTTTAAAAGGCATGGAATAAAGACACTTGGGAGCCTCAAATCTCACTTCCAGCTCTGTTTTCAAAGCGTGACCTGGCACTTGGGCATGTGAGATCCAGCCGTGTCAGGAGGCGTTTGAAAACAGCATCCAGGATGTTGTGTCAGAAGTTGCAGCCTCCTTCCAGGCTTCAAAGTGTGAGCCAAACCTCTTGTAGACACAGGATGAGCTGTCTTCTCCTGAGCAGGGAGCCCTGCCAGCGCACCCTCTGCAGGGAGAGCAGCTCCATCCCCACTGCCCGGCCCGCACTCACCATCTCCTTCGCGCCTTGACTAACTGAATATCCAGGGCTGTTGGCCTCTGGGAAGCACTGTGCTTGCTTGGAGAGGATGAGAGCCAGCCTGCCGCGGGCTAGAGGTTGGCTGCAGGCTAGAGGAAAGAGTTCCAGAAGCCGCTCGGTGACTGACACTGCTGCGGGAGGACATCACAGGTCCTCCACACTCCTCTGCTCCTCCCCACTGCTCCTTCCCTTTTCCCTACCACAGGACACTGGAAAATTACTGAAATTGGACTATGAAGTCCAGGCAAAAAGGCTTTTTTCTCCTTGTAGAAAGTCACTTTGATGCTGTCATCACCAGAACAGGGGAGGAGAGATGGCGTCATATCTGCATGTCTTCAGCCTCTGCTGTACTGAACCCAGCAGCCAGCTCCTGGTCAATGCCTTGGGGGTGTTGTGCTGGCAGTGCTTTTGAGGCATCCATGTGTCTTCAGTGTTGTTTGCTTTCTGGGTACCTCCTCTCCCATGACCGTAGGTTTGTTCTCCTGTTTTCTTGCTGCACGCTACTAATAACAGCAATGCTGAAGTCGTGAAACAAGAGGCGAGACGAATACTGTTTGTCAAGTGAACTTGCCAGGAGATTCCTGTGTTACTGGTTTGTGTGCATGTGTGAGTCCCCTTCTTCAGGCTTGCTTTCATCTCCCGCATCTTGGTCTGTCTCTCCTGTGCGCTTGGCATTGCTGGCGCTATGTATAAACAAATCTGCCCGGCTGCTTGCTGGGATGTAACCCTCAGTAAATATTGTACCTGTCAATTAGCAGGCGGCATTTAATGTTTACAGGTGGCTAAGTTGTGCTGCAGTATTTTTAGGATAAACTGAAATGCCCTTTAAAACATGGGGATTCAAAGCAGCAAGGCTGTATCTACCTGGCAGGAAGATCCCAAAGGGCTGGGAACCAGACCTGACCTTGGAGAGGACCCAGGCTGGCTGCAGCGGGAGTTGTGGGCAGTGATTTAAGACCAGGCAATCTCAGAGCCAGAGTAATGATCCGTCACATCCTGGGAAGGTTGGGGAGCTTAGCTACAGAAAAGTTTACTACTTTTATTCAGTGACCTGAGACAGGGTGGAGTTTTGTAGGCTGGTAATTATAAGGACACTGATGACAGAGGAGTATGGGGAGGGGCTGCTGGAGTCAGCTGAAAAATGATAAAGAAAAGGAAACTAGGAGGTTTCTTCACAATACACAGATTTTGTGGTTTCATTGTGTTGACTGGTAGGACAGAATCCCTCACTTTTTGTTCTCAGTTCCTCTGTTTTTGGTGTGGTGTTTTTGGAAGACCTGTGGACTGCTTCCTTAGCTGTGCAGCCCCTAGGAGTGCCCAGAGGTGGTCAGGTACAGCTGGCATGGACAGGGATCAGAACTAAGGCTGCAAGGACCAGGGTTATGAGTGTGAGGGGTGGGAGTGTAGCTATCAAAAGGGACCTGGACTGATCCAGGTCTGGCCAGCCTGACAGAGGTTTCATTGATGAAACCAGAAGAAGCCTGGCTGGAGATGAAGTATACCAGAGCAGACTGGCTACCTTTGCTTCCTCTGGCTCCAGCAGGATGGTCTGAAAAGTCCTTGTACAGCAATCATTAAAAGCAAAAATGAGACACCTCCTGAACCCCCTTGAATCCTCTTGCTTCTGTATAAGCATCCAGATGAGCAAGGGATTGAAATCCAGATCCAAATATAGCAGTCAGTGGTGGGAGCTGTGTAAAGGAGATTGGGCAAAGTGCTTTAATAGCAATGGGAAGCAGGGGAGAGGGGCTGAGGCTCTCCGTTTGGGCATTTTTCCATTGGGAGAAAAACATGGCATGGGAAAAGTGCAGGGTGCACGCTGGGTCTCCCAGGCTGGTGGTGGCGCAGCAGCGTGGGGCTGTGGTGGGATGCCTTTCCAGGATGGAAACAGGTCAGCATCTGGTGGCCCCCCATAAAGTGTGTCTGGTGTTCTTCTGAAGCAGGTGTACCATCTAATAAAAGAAAAGAGGCAGGAAGGTGAGGGGACATTAATGCCACGCCTCACAAGGTTTTCGGGGGAGATCTGGGTTATAGTGGGGCTTCAAGATCTTGTCTCCATGTTATTAACCCAAGTTACTCTGCAGTGGGTTGGAGCTGCCAGAGCAGTGTGTCTCACCAGCTTTATTGTCTTACAGACCAACTGAGCCCAGCTTTCATAGACCACAACCCTCTCCAGACTCGTGAGTGTGTACACAGGTGCACACAGATGTGTGTGTACGTAAAAAGACTGGCCAGGTCTTTGCCAGCCAGCACTTGCTTTTGTATTGCTGCAGCTGTGTGACACTTGGTTTCATTTTATCAGCAACTCTCTTCTTAGTTTGGGCCCAATATTGCTTTTATATTTTTTTTAAGGTGGCTTGTCTCAGGAAATGGTGAATGCGTTTGACTTGCATTTTGCTTTGTAGGTAGGAAAGGCTGACAGCCTTTCTATAGCAGTATTTACCGATTAGCATTGGTAAATGCCAGCTTTGCCTTCCGTTTTGGTTAATGGAAAATATTCCTTATCTTGCCAAGCAGAAGAGGAAGGCTAATGCATGTTACAGGAATCAAAACATGAGGCTTGAAATGATGTACTGGCTTTAAGCATTTTACTATTTTTTGAATGTGATGGAGGAAAAAAACATTCTCATCCAGTTGCTGTACCAAAATGAAAACCTTGCTGTGAGCAAGGTACTCCACTGAAGCTGAGCTGCTTTACATCAACTTTTTTTGGCAACCTAAGCAGTAATTAATGTTTCATCAAGGCTTTTATGGAACTCATATGATGCATGTTTTAGACATAAATAACTCTATTTTTAGTTCTTAATGTAGACACCTTTAGTCATGTAAAGGCCTTCCTCAGAATATGTTTCTGTTCTTAACGTCTTTTATCTGTTGTGTTTGCTTCCAACTTTCATTAACATGAATCCTGGGGCTATCTACTGCCTTGAAGTTTTAATGTGCACTGTGATAAACATGTCTTCCCTCTCTCTTGCCTGTTTTGGGTTGTAAACTCTCTTAGGGACAAGGGCTGTCTTTTAATTGCAGCTGTACAGTGCTGGCAAAACTTGGCCTTGCTTTTGCTTGAGGTTTTAGGAAGTGCTTTGATGTAACTAATAGTGAAATTACAGTAACTTTTTTTTTATTATTATTATTGTGCTGCCAGTTATGTTCCCCCTTGCAGTAAAACAACCGTCGTCACAGCTTTCAGGGGTTAAGTCTCCTAGCTGACAGATTTTTTCAACTGACTCTAAGGTTTTGCCTTTCTTTGCTGTGATTTAAGTGATAGCCACAGCTGTGGTAGCTGTAAATCTTAATTTTGAATAGCAATCTGTCCTTTTATTCTGTTTTTGGATTGAATTTTCCAAGGGTGCGGTGGAGGGCTGGGTGTAGAGAGAGTCTGGTAATGGGTAAGTTGTAATGAGTAAGTTTTAATCTGTCATCTTGAAACAGAGTCCTCACTGATGGAAATGAGCTGTCCCCAAAGGCAGCACAGATAGGTGTGAGGTTGTGTTACAGGAGGTCTCGGCCGTGCTCAGCTAGCACCAGCCGTAGGTGAGAGCACCAGTACGAAAGCATTTCCCACCTACACTGAAAGTGTGGGGTTGGTTTTTTTTTCATTTTTCGTGGGTATTTAAAGATACAGCAAACTCACAACTGGAATGCAAAGGACTGGCTTTAGCTGAAATATAAGTTCACACCATTTTATGTTTTAATCATTAAGTGTGAATGTTTGAAACCAAGTGGACGTGCCTAAAAATAGAGTATGCTGTTTGCTTAGGTGCTGTAATGTTTCAGGTGTTAGTTGAGATTATAAAGCTACATACATTTAATTTTTGAGGCAGGTGCTGAAACTGCGTAGCAAACCCAAAGGATTCATGTCGCTGACAGATGTAACACCATTTCCCAGGAGAGACCTGTCTTTAGCTGATGTGGGAACATGGTGACTTACTCTAGGATGGACTTTAATCTACTGCAGGCGGTGAGAGTGTTCTGAGAAACTTCAAACTAACCAACTAACCATTCCCAGTAGCCCAGCAAGAGGATGAGTGTGGGCAAGATACCCAAGGGAACGCGAAAACTTTTTAACACTTAAAAGCCTGAGCTTCCCAGCCCAGCACTTGCTGGGCTCTAACCCTGCAGGGTCAGGGATAGCTGAGAAGCCCTTTGGCTGATGGTGCAGTAAAGCCTCTGTCAATGGCAAGAAGGGAGCAGCCCGGGGAGGTTGCAATCCAGATGGCGATGGCTTGGGATGACAAATGACTCCAGCAGATTCTTGTAAGGGGTGATGATGTAGTTCAGGTGTCTGCAGTGGCTGATAAAATGTTTAAAGCCCTTGCCAAGGAAATGATGTCAACAAGCAGTCTGTCTCAGGAGGCGGATCCCTGGGGGACACTCTTAATTTAAGTTGCAGATTTTTCATCCACTCTGCTGTGATACCTGTTTTGTGTATTTTAATTGTGTGTTTGTATTTGAGGGAGGGTATGTTTTTGCTTTAGATTTTCCCTCAGGCTTTGTCCCCTAAGACACATCTCTTCCTTGGGGAAAGTACTGCTGTTTCAATGAAAGAATGCCGAGTGTCTGGTGGCTGTTTGTCCAAACAAGGTGAGTTGTTGGATCAGTAGTGGACACTTGAATGCAATCAGAGTTGTGTCTGTACTGCTGGCTCCTGCTTATTTTGAAGACATGGAAACTTCACATGGTCAACACTGTGTAATTCATATTAAGGGCTACTTGGGCGTTGGGTTTTTTTCCCCCCTCTTTCAAGTGGTGTAGGAGATACCTACTGTGTGGCTTGCATCATTCAGAGGTAGAAGCCAAAGGCTTCAGTAGCTCAGTGCTAAAAAATATTCATAGGCAGTAGTGATGGACAAAGAACTTCTGTCTTGGAATAATTTATTGGCAAATAAATGTAGATATTCCGCCCCCTGCCCATCCCCCCCCCCCCTTTTGATTTGTCTTGGAGTTGTTTAGCTTGCTTGTACAACGATGAAAACAAACCCCAAGGCAGCAGATGAAAGCAGGATTCCCGCTGTCAAATCAGCCTTAAAAATAACCTGCTTGAGATCAGATGAAAAATATACTTATTATCCACTAATGAAATAATTGGTTTGTTAAGAATCTGCAAAAATCAGATTTTGGCATGATTTTCTGGTACTGAGTCATTCACACTAATATCTGTGATGTGAAGAGTGATGGCTTTTGACTGTATCTTGAGATTGACGTGTTTGAGCTACTCACCTGGTATGTGATCATGCAAGTTAATTTCCCGGCTACTGATCCATCTCTCCCACCTGCCGGCTGGGGAATGGGGATAGTGGGAGGAGGCACGATTTGACCCAAGGTGGGGCAGACAGCTGGGAGCAGTGCTTTTAATTTATCCCACATCAGTGGAGGATGCTGGGGAGTGGTGTGCTGACGTGGCCATCCCAGTGTATTCCCTGTCCCTGTAGAAGAGGATGCTGCACTGGTCGTTGCTGGTCTGAATGCGATGCATTTCTGTTTGGGAGATTTTGTTCTGGTTGTATACTGGTTTTCAGCTGTGTGTGAGCAGCACATTGGCTGCCAGCTCCCAATGAAGCCTATTGAAGTAATTTTGGTTTTACTGCATGAAACTTAGAACTTTCTCTTAAGTGTCACGTTTCCAAAGCAGCTTCGTGGCCAGTGAAGAAAAGCTTGCGCTTTGCTTCTGTGGCTATTATAGGGGAAAACCTGTGAACTTCCTAAGTGGGAACGGTGCAGATGGACAGTAAAAATCCGTGTTGAAATGCAGAGGAAGGAAGGTATCCCATGGGCTATGGTAGGGCCCGTGGCAGTCACTGTGTGCGTACAGACCTTGTGTGGTTATTGGTATTCTCATCAGGGCTTATCTCTGTTTTTATTTAAAAATTGTTACTTATTTATACCAGGTTCAGCTGAATTGCTGCTGTGACAGAAAGTGCTTTTTTGTAGACAACTATTTTACATTTTCCATTTTACTGTCTAGCTTTTTAACTACTTACTGTGTTTCTGTTTTCCATTTGTTTACACCTTGCTCCTGCCAAGCTTTTCTTTAATACAAGATTTCAAAGCAATTTTTCCTTTCTAAACATAGATTTGCAGCTTCTTGAACATGGCACAGTCAAAATCAGTCAAACCCCTTTAAACTCCCCTGCAATTAGCTGGTGAAAGGGGGGAAGAACGGCTCCAATGTCTTTTACTTATTTATTTCTTTTCCTCAACACTCCGAGGAAAAACGTTCCTTTTTGTTTTATTAATGATGTGCTTATGAAATCAAGCGTTTGATGGTATGCACTTGGAGGAGGCAGAAGGCGAGCTTCCCCACGTCGCTCTGGCAGCGTGCGTCCTTTCTGATCTGTAGCATGCTAGTTTGTTCCAGATGTAGGCTCGCTCTGAACAGAGGCTGCCTGATGTACAATGGCTTCATGGTGGATAAGGATGGCCTGTGGGGACCCACTTGAAGCTGCCAGCTGTATTCTCTGTTCCCACTTGTGGTCTGTTACATAAGATGACCTTTATTATTATTTTTTTTTATTTGTTTGTTTGTGATTAATCCAAGTAGAATATTCACACTGTCTTTAGAAACATTTTAATTACTTGTAGCTTAGGCACTTTGAACAGCCTGAAGTGGAAAAATCTGGTCCAAAGGGCTGCCTGCTTGAAAGAGCCAACTGAGGAGGAAAGTTGAGTCACCTAAGAGTGATGTAACTGCAGAGAACAAAAATCAGCCATCAGCCCAACTGCAGCCTGACTTGACCATCTGTGTTTCTGCTTGCTGTGTGAGGGAGGTAGAAAAAAAAAAAGTAGGTCTGAGAGGGACTTCAAGAGATGATCCCGTCTTATCTCCTGAGACCGTCTTTGACAAATGTTGGTCCGTTGTGTCCATGAAACCCTTCCACTGAGAGGAATCCACAGTCCCTCTGTGTAGGCAGGTCTGCTGCTGGCACTGAGTTTACAAGCAAAGTCCATCAGCTGGATCTGAGCAGAGTTAAAGTATTTACTTCCAGGAGGTGGGGAACAAATGAAAGGAAATTTTGACTTTTCATTCCTTTGACGCTCTCAAAGCAAGCATGGGTGTCTTTCTGAGTGTTCCCTCTTGGCCAAATCTCAGGTGAATTGCATTAAATTTTCTGGATTGTCGTATGCAGATATTCAGCCCATGTTTTCTACTGAGCCCTTTCCACTTTGGTTCTCAAGTGCTGAGCTGTGTTACTGTGGCTTGACTTTGGTTAAGGGATGTAGGTTGGTCTCCTCACTCTTGAGAGTGGCCAGAGCTGGGTACCACCTAGCCCCTGGCTGCGTCAGGAGCTGGCAGTGCCTCTCTCTCTGTTCTTGCTGAGAATGTCTGGATTTCGATATACCTGGCTGGACTGGCATCAGCACATCTCTGCTTTGGGCATGAAATGCTTTTTTGCACCAAGAGCTGTGGGTGCACGTAAGCAGATTTATTGTGTGGCTTGTGAACAAAGCTGGGGGGATTATTCCGAGTCATATATAAATGAAGCTATAAGAATTATTCCAAGAGGATGGAAAAGTTCAGAAGTTAATAGGAATATAAAACTGACAGCAGCCAAGCAGCAACCAGAACTGTGCAGGCAACCAGAGGAGACTGGTCAGCAGTTAAACTCGTCCTCCTCTGGGCAGGGATCATGCAGGCTCCAAGGACAGTGACATCAGTCCTGTAAACTGCCAAATGTAACTACACTTGGAGTTTCCCTTGGGTATTGTAAGTCTCTGGAGTGGAGTGAATATGCCAGAATCCTAGCTTTCATTAAAGACTAAGTGAGCTTGTAGTCTTTTTGTTTATGAAGGAAAGCTTGAAAATACGATCTGTTAAAAAATTTCAAAATTGAAGACATACATCACTCTGCTTCTTTCGTTTTCTTTTTTTGAAGTGTTTAGGCTTTGTGTTGTTGAACCTGGGAATCTCCAATAACTCAGAAAAACTGGTTTTAAGGAAAATTTAAATGCATTTACAAGTCCTTGGATTTAGCACAGAGCTTTACTAGTAAGGCTTTCCTGTGATGGAGGCACATAAGGTGCACATGCAAAGTGGCAGCATTTCCTAGCTGGCTGTGAAGTATCCCACGCTGCTCCGTGCAAAAGAGGTAGCAGCCTCGTGGGGAGGGGAGGGGGGTTCTGCTGAACACCCCCTTTCTCCAAAAGGCCTCAAGCAAAGGCTAGCAATCTGCTCCTTAATACTTAGCTTCCAAATTTTTGGAGTGACATACCTTGGAGGTACGTGTGTATTGGTGGGGGGCGTTTGCTTTGTAGCACATGGTTAAATAAAGAGCTGTGAATGTTTTATGAAGAGGGGAAGAAGAGTGAGGAGATCTGATTTCCAGTCGACACAGAATTGTGTATCCCCAGTGTGAAATGTGTGCAGCTGACCGGCGGGGACTTGAGGGACAGCCTTTTCTTACACAGGAGATGGTGACCATGTCATTTGAAAATGACTGGAAGAAGTGATTGGGTATGTGCCAAGTGGTTTCGTTGTGTTTATTGTGGCTGCGTTCTGCCATCCGTGTTCAGACGGGGTAATGCTTTCCTTTGCAAGTGCTTTTGATTTCAGTGCGAGTTCAAGGGGAGTAAGGTGCTGCTTTCATTAAGAGCAGAGTCTTGCCGTTTGCTGCTCTTAAGTGCTTTGCTATGTAAATGAATATTTGAGAGTGGGTCACTTAATAAATTTTGGATTTTTTTTTTAAAATGAGTGATAGTGAGGAGTGCTGAGGAATGCAAGCTAGGCGCTGCACATCGTAGGCCTCTGCATAACTTGCATTCCAAAAAGCTTTTGCAAATCATTAAACACAATTTTATGACTGCATTGTTAAACTTTATTGAAGGGTCTGCTTCCAAACTGGATGTAGCAACAGGATACTCAAGAGTGGCATCTTGTGAGGAGAATAGATGGTCATCATTTCAGCCTGGGCTTGGCTGGGGGAGGCAGAGAGATTGTATTTCTCTGTTACACCATTTTCATTATGAGTGCAAAGTACTTTATAGCAATAAAATGTCTCTGGAGTATTTTCATGCTGTAGCTCAGTTCTGTTTTTTTAAGTAGATAAATATAGTTGACTTTTGCCCCTACATTTAACACAGCGTCTCATGTATCACTCTAATTTATCTCAAAGTGTTCTCTGTCCTGACACGTCCTGTTATTCAGCAGGCGACTGAGCTTAATCGATGCTTGGAGGATCCCACTTAAACCTGTTGGGATATTGCCTGTGTGCATGACTTTGAAGTTATCAAATTGCCCACAGGTATATGTTTTTAGGCTAAAACTTTTGGTTTACCTTTTAAGACACCTGGTTTGTTTTTTCTGTTTCTCCTACCTGTATAAGGCTCTAGGGGCTGTGTAACATTATTATTATTATTATTATTATTTTCACTTTGTTCTTAAGATATTGGTGTAGATACTGACCTCTTTGTTCCTGTATCTGAAAAACTCATCTTGCATTGAGTTTAAAAGTTTCAGCATAGGGCCCCAGGGATCAGGTGAAAAAAAAAAAAAAAGGCAAAAAAGCATATTTTCTTCCTTTAATAAAGGCTCTGGTAAACAATGCTGGCCTAAAACATGCAGGTTGCTGCTACAACCCTTGCATTTGCCGATATATTTAGCAGTTCCCCTTCTGAGAAACAAGCAGCAATTTGTATGTGCTCTTTACAGTTTGGCATGAAATTTTAATCATCTTTGCTACTTGGGTGTTTGCGTACTGTGAGAATGTTACTTGTGTGCATAACAGACCCAGTCAGAAATAGCTGACCTGGTGCCCAGTGACTACAACACATGGCCTAAAAATTGCCTCTGAATTGTGCATTTTGCTGTCTTGCAAGTTTGAAAACTTCCTAGGGTTTCTCAATTCTGTTATCCTGGTTCTTCCCCTCTCTGAAATAGTCACAACAGTCGCCTTGCGTGTCTTGTTGCTTGCTTGCTTGTTTTTCTCTTTCTGTTTTTGCTCTGCTGATACTTGCCACAGTTGTGTTTCCATGCGCCTAGTCCTGTCACTAGGACTCATAAGAATTGTTCATGTCTTACTGCTCTGGAATTTGTAAAGCACTTTTTGGATAAATCTTTATACTAATTGAAAGAAAAATAATAAAGACATCCTAAACATCGCTTATTACCTTGCTTATACTGAAAAGTTATTCTCTGCGGTGGGTAAATTTATTTATTTGTTTAAAATATTATTTACAGTCTGTACAACAGCTGTCCAATAAGAAATATTCAATTGGGAGCTGACAATTTGAAGCTGGTATGTCTCAAATCCTGCATAACCCTCTGGAGAGGGAAACACTTCTGTGTGATGCCAGTCTGGTCCCTGCTGCAATAGCCACTGTGCTACCCCGTGTTCAAGGTGCCCCTTGAACAATGTTTTGCTCCTCTGCAGCCCTCCACAGCTCATCCTTGAGTTTTGGCGAAGGGGTTTGAGGCTGCTGGCTGCTTCAGGAAGGATCAGGGCATTGAGAGCAGCACCTCTGCGTGGCTCAGAAAAGCTGCAAAAAACAGCCCTGCAAGGAAACCTCTACGTGCTGACCCTGCTCTGTGCTGCCTTCTCCTTTCTGCCTCCTTCGCTTGGACCACAGCTAACCCAGCAAAGCTGAGCAAAAACACCCATATAGCTTGAGCTATACGGATGTGTGGTGATGGGCAGCAAGGTACTAAATAGCTCCCTCCTGTACCCTCCTGGCCCTCTCTCAGTGTCCAAATCCAAATTCAAGGACTCTCTGCACGTTTTCTCTCAGCGAGAAGGTTGCCGCATATGGAAGATGCACATCCTGAAAGGAACGGACGGGCTGGGAATCCAGATAACAGGAGGCAGAGGGTCGAAGCGGTCCCCTCACAGCATCATCGTCACCCATGTGGAGGAAGGTGGCTCCGCACACAGGTGAGGTGACAGCAGTGCCTTCCTGGGCATGGGTGTGATGGAGCATCTGTGGTCATCACTGTTTGGCAGACTTATGAGATGGGTGCGGGGCTTTTGCCATCCCATTGTGTGAGGGTGATAACATGGCATATTTAGCTTAAAAACTTTTTTTTGTGTGGTTAGTCACTGAAGCTTCTGCCAGTATGTTTAGTCCAAACTATAGACAGATCAAATGCTTGGTGATGGAATGTAAACCAAGGAGCCTGATGTCTTGTGGGGCTTTTCCCCCAAGTCCCTTCTTGGAAGACGAGCCTTTCCCATGGGACTGGCAGTGAGTGAGTGTGGTTAGTGCAGCGCAGGGTGCTCACTGCCAGGCCTGGCCCTTCTCCCTGACAGGGTGGAAGATGAGGCTCACTGCTGCTCCCTGACCATCTGCTGGGGTATGGAGAAGGTGTGAGGAGCCTCAGCCTTACAAAGAGGGTGAAATGGCTCTGGTTATAAAAATGGCTTCCTGGGGGCACCTTTCTGAGCTGCTGTTTTGGCCAAATAACACTGCACAGATCAAGCTTAGCATCAGGCAGGTCACATGTTGTCTATGTCTTCACATCCCACTTCATGCCACCAGAGCCTGACACAAGGGAAGGACTGCCCTGCAGCTCTGTGTTTCCACTCTGTTTCTGCAGGGACGGCAGGCTGATGGTGGGCGACGAACTCCTCATGATCAATGGGCAGTCACTGGTTGGGCTCTCCCACCAGGACGCCGTGGCTCTCCTTCGCTCAGCTGCTGGCCTGGTGCAGTTGGTGGTCGCTAGCAAGGTACGGTCCTTGGTGGTCTCCTGAACGTCCATCCACAAGAGTTTGTGCAAGTGCTGCATGGAAAGGGCATGGGTTTTGACAGGGAATCACGTGCACATTTGCTCCCCTAAATTTAACACATAGCTATGGGAGACATTTCAGTAGCTGCCATAAATCTGTGGCAAATCAGCAGTGTATAGACCACTTAATGACTTGCTGGTATTGGCACTGTTGTTCAGTGTGCATTTGAAACACATGCATTTGTATGTGTGCAACCATTTTCTTAAAATATACGTTAAATAAAGCAGGCTGTGCTCAGCCTTTTCTGCTTCCTGCCTGCATAGCTTCCGTAGCTCTCATCTCGTCCTGTCTGTGTGCCTGAGGTCTCTTGATGATGATCTCTTGGCTCGAGTAACTTATTTTGTCCTTGTTAATAGCTTGAAGTGGAGCTCTTGCAGATAAAGAAGCATGAAATTTCAGGGAAATGAGTGGAACTCATTTATCCGTTGGGCTCTTCATTCTGCATTCATCGCAGGAGAGGTTGAGGGGATATTACATATTTTGTCTTTTGTTTAAGAAAATCCTGCCGATTTGCTCTCCTCCCCATACCACAGCCTGCTGCTCCCCACTTGAACTGATGTGACTATCTTGTGGGCAGCCAGCTGGCTCCCAAAAGCACCTGGGGGTCTCAGAGAATCACAGAATCGTTTAGGTTGGAAAATACTTTGAGATCATCAGGTCCAACCATTAACCCAGGACTGCCAGGTCCATCACTAATCCCACATCTATGTGTTTTTTAAACACTCCAGGGATGGTGATTCCACCACCTCCCAGGCAGCCTGTCCCAGTGCTCCACCACCCTGTCAGTGACAACGTTTTTCCCGACACCCAACCTAAACCTCCCCGGCACAGACTGAGGCCGTCTCCTCTTGCCCTGTCACTTGTCACCTGGGAGAAGAGACCGACCACCCTGCCCACACCCTCCTGTCAGGCAGCTGCAGGGAGCCACAAGGTGCCCCCGAGCCTCCTCCTCTCCAGGCTGACCCCCCCCAGTTCCCCCAGCCGCTCCCCACCAGCCCTGTGCCCCAGCCCCGGCACCAGCCCCCTGCCCGTCTCTGGACACGCTGCAGCCCCTCTGCGTCCCCCTGGCAGTGAGGGGCCCAACCTGAACACAGGAGTCGAGGGGCGGCCTCGCCAGTGCCCAGTGCAGGGGGACAGCACTGCCCTGGCCCTGCTGGCCACGCTGTTCCCGGCACCAGCCAGGATGCTGCTGGCCTCCTTGGCCACCTGGGCACACGGGGGGCTCATGCCCAGCCGGCTGCCGACCAGCCCCCCCAGGCCCTTTCCCCCCAGGCAGTTCCCAGCCCCCTGCCCCCAGCCCGCAGCGCTGCGGGGGCTGGTGTGACCCACGGGCAGGACCCGGCACTGAGCCTGGTTGACCCTCACACAACTGGCCTGGGCCCATCGCTCCAGCCTGCCCAGACCCCCCTGCAGAGCCTCCTGCCATCCAGCAGATCAACGCTCCCCCCAGCTGGGGGTCACCTGTGAACTTGGTGAGGGGGCACTCGGTCCCCTTGTTGAGAAAGAGGATCTTGTGTTAGAGGGACTGCTTGTAAACCTGCATTTCCAGGTGGAGTGTGAAGTGTCAGTAAGGCACTGTGTCAGTGTTTGTAAATTTTTTCTTAGCTTCATCTTCAGGTTGCCCCAGCCAACCTGATGCAGGTTTCTGTGCGTTTAATGTCTGGGTGTTCTTATGGTTTCCCAGGACACTTTATGCTCATGGTTTTCAAGAAGAGCCTCTATCTCACTATATTCAATGTGAACAACCTATAAGTTTTCTAATGTTTCGGTTAGACAGTGAAGTTCATTGAAGAGCTTCTGTAGGTTCACAGCCTGGTATTAAGCCCACTGGTGTTTATTCTGGAAACACCACACTTGGATCTGAAGTAGGTACATGTTGTATTTCCTTTAGACAATTGGACTTTCAGCTAAAATGCAAGATGGTAGACTGCATAAATTTATCCTTAGAAGTATTTTCATATGATGACTGCAGCAAAATAATCATTGCATATAAGCTTATCACATAAAACTTCACATTCCTGATCAGGCTGTGAATCTGTTTGGCCCACGCTCTGTGTGCTTGGACATTTTTCATGCCCCTGGGAGGAGGACTTGGAAAGGCAAGTGGTGGGGAATCCAGCCTGTGCTGTGTTCCAGGCGGTCTCAGAAAAGGTGTAAATAGGTGAAGTGTTCCCCCGCAGCTCTCTCGGGGCGCTATTTGTTGGTATGGGAAAGCAGCCTTGCCATTTGGCTCGGTGAGTGCTCTTGAACACAGGATCTGTTCTGAAAGCAATAAAATGAATGTCTGGCCACTGCTTTTGGCTGATGCATGTGTTTGCCTCCTGGAAAAGGTGCCAAAGACTGTAAACAGATTCTGAAGCATCAGGGCTGAGTTGGTAGAGGATCAGTGGGTCAGTTTTCATTTTGGTCTCCTGAGTAGGGTTGTTGGTGTATTATTCTTGTGTGTGTAGGTAGACAAACGTATGAAAGGGGCAACTGCAGGGAGGGAGCAGGAACACAGAGTGTGATTTGGGATGCAATGAAAAGAGTAATAAGGCCTGTAAACTCTGGATCTGCTCGCAGTGACATTTAATAAAACCCAGAGTGGGAAGGAGCAGGCTGCTGGGGAAGCATTTATTTTAAAACCGCCTTTATAAATCTAAACGGTTTAGATGCGTATTGGCCTGTACTTTCTATATATGTGCTTTAAAATCAGGTTTGCTTTTTTCTAACTGGACCACTAAAATTTGGGCACGTGGAAGTGTGTAACAAGAGGAGAACTGCCACAGAGCTGTCACTGGGCAGGTGAAATGAAGCAGTTTCACCATGACTTTAGTGGTTTTCTGCATGCGATGTAACATGTTTGTTGTCTCTTGGGTAGGAACCTGCTGAAGGGGATTTTCTGAAGTACCCATCTACCAGCTTGCCAGACTTGCTTAGCACTTGCTCAGTCCAAGACTCTGTCTCTTGCACTGACAATAAGGAAAATGAAGAGCCAGAAGAAGAAGATGATGTGAAGGGAGTGAATGTGTCTCCTGAAAAACTGGTCGCTGTAAGTGTGGCTTTGGTGTGATGTTTTTACTCTCCCTCTTGACGCCTGTTTTCATCTGTCACGTTCTCCTACAGCCTGGCATGGCCTCAGGACGGGGCAGTCCCATCCAGCCCTTCTTTGCATGGGATGTAGGGGACAAGCTGAAACGGGGATGGCATCTACCGCAGCATCCTAGCGTGTTGCAGCAAAGCAGCAGCACTGGGAGCAGGAGCTCTCATGTCCTCCAAGCTATGTGGCAACCATGGTTTTGTTTTTCTCTCTGCCATTGGATTGTTTTCCACCCACTTCCACTGCTTTTGTTGGATCTGATGCAAAGTCTTTCGCGGCGCTTACGCGGTAACACGCTCTTCTTTCCCCTCCTTTTGTAACCGAAGTTCTTTAACAGTTTGTGATCCAAGTCTTCGAGTTTTTATTTGCTCTGTTGAAGCCAACAGACACTTTTGAGGGGAGGGGTATGACTTTCTGACTGTGAACTGTAACTGCTGAATAAATGCTGCCAGTTCATAATCTCACTTGCATTCCCTTCAGGGCTGCATTAAGCAGAGATTAAGTGGATTATTGTTATTTATTTGTAATGTAGCAGCTCTCTGAAACTTCATTGGTGTTCTGGGCCTCTGCTGTATTGTACAAAGAACAAAATTGTTTGCTACTCTAAAGAGCTTGTGGGCTGGTTTTCCGGTGGGGGAAAGCAGGTGGATTCACCTGAAGGTTTTATATTTTTTTTCCTCTTCTATTATGATACACATCTTAAAGCTTTGGACAGCTTAGACGTGATACTGGTTTGGTGATCTGTTTTGATTTTGTATTCTTATACTTTCCCTTTTCTGAGCAAAAGACTACTCTCTGGGATGAGTCTCGCTCTGCAGTCTAGCTGATGCTGGTGTTCACCTCATACCTGCCTGTTATCTCTGACTTTCTTTGAGCCTATGCTTGTAACAGACCTCATTCTCACACATCTCTTCTACTGTGATGAGTTTTGTTTTTTCTGCACTGTCTCCTCTTCTGTGTGCCAGGGTGCCTTTTTGGGAGGAGGAAGGGAAAAACAAACAGGGGATACTTAGCATGCTGATGAAGGTGTAGTGTTTGTGTGCTAACTTGAGTGGGCACCTAAGTGTTCTTTTGGCTATCAAAATACTCTAAATTCTTCTTTATATCATGTTTCAAATTCTGGTAATTTCTCATAAGGCTGTAGCTCAGCAATGCTTGAACATAAAAATAAATTTTGTCAAAATTTAGTTATATGTGCCTTCAGAATGCAGCTTGCTGGCATTCCAGTGACTCTTGTACATACTAGGAGTTATTTGTCACTTGGCTTGCTCCTTATTTTCCAGCAAGGCTCTGCCTGGTTCTCAGGGGTGGCTTTTTTATTGGGTGTTCTCTTTCCAGATAAACATAATGCTAGGGAGAGCTCACGGTAGTTGAGGTGTGCACCACCGTGAAGACCCAGCTGCACCAGCCTGCCCAGAGCCCTTTCAGCGTGGACCTGCATTTGGAGCCTGCCCCAGTGTCTGTCCACCCCAGTGCCACTGCAGCTGGCAGTCAGTGGTCCTAGCCTCATTCAGAGCCAGTTTGATTCATCTGCCTACCTGGCACTCTTACCCCCGATGGCAGTAGCTGTCTGCTTTTGTAATACATTGCTGGGGGATGGAGGGGAAATCACAGAAATCTGAGTGCAAAATAAATGCATTAGAAGAAGAGCAGCAAGATTATTTTTTTTCCTTCCTTTTTCTGTTTTGGTTTTCTTGCTTTTTTTTTGTTGGAGGGGATGTAATTCAGAGGGATGTCACAAGTTATTAGCGACTCTTGGGACCTTTTCTTTTTATGCTTGAGCTGCATATGAAATCTTTCCTCTTCTAATCTGAAGCACAGGATGTGTTTGCATTCTCCTTTAATTGCTATCTCAGCCTTGGGAGTGCAGACAAGACTCTCTGCAGCCCAGGATGGACAGTCTGTACAGTGTAGACCCCTCTACCCGCTCCGTCCTCATCAGATCAGGGCAGCCTGAGCTGAGCTGGGCTGTGCAAACCCTGTGTGTCACAAGGCAGGACGCAGGAAGGTATATGTATGGAAAAGATAAACTTCACGCTCTTTTTTTTTTTTTTTTTTTCCCCCACTTGGCAAGATGGGGTGGGGTGGGGTATTTCATAGCAGAGCTTAGAAACTGGTTTCAAGGGCAGTATGAATGTGAGACATCACATGAATTGATTTGTTAAAAAATATATATATGTATGTATAGTCACATAGATCATTGCAGAATTGCTTTGGAAATTACTGTTCTTTGCTGCTGCCACTCTCTTGATGGTACTCATGCGTTTTCTCTTTTTTTCCTATGTATTCCATTATATTTATACTGTGGATAAGGGGTCACTGTGACTGATGATTGAAGAAGGAACTAAGCTGGACCATTTGTAATCAGTGCAAATAAAATTTTTAGACTTCCAGGCTGGGCGGTACTCAAGGTCTGGACCCGGTAACTGAGACTGTGGTCTCAGTTTAAGCATCAGACCTCTTAGATTTGAAACTGATTTTCAACCCAGCCCTGGCCAGGAGTTACCTTCCTCACCACCGATTTCTCACCTCTGACAAGAAACTAATGAATCTTCTTGTTTACTGTGCAGGGCTTTGTAGAGACTTAAATGGATGCTGTCAGGTGCTGGGTGGTTAGGTAACAGCAAGTAATTCAGAATGATTTACTGTCAGCTGAGGCTTCACTGTCCCTTTTCTGACCAGCACGGTGTAGATCTAGTTCTTGAGCAAATGTAGAAGATACAAAACTTGCAGGAGCTCTTAAAGGTTGTCTAAGGTCTTCTTTCATTTGGTGTGAATATAGTTCAGCACTGAATATTCAGAACTGTAATTTATAGACCTGATGGACTTGCTATTAATGCCTTAGCACCTGATTGCTTAAACACTGAACCAGGCAGAAAAAAGAATCAGTTGGAACTAAGGTATATGTTCAAATCTTCATCCTTGTAGTTATTTAGAACTCAGCTGGACCAGGCCCTGAGGAACCTGACCTAAGCTGTCTCTGCTTTGAGATGGGGTCTAGACCAGGGACCCTTAAAGGTCCCTTTCAGCCTGGTTTGCGCTATGATTCTGTGACAAATCTAAAAGAAAAAAAAGAAAGAACTATCTTTTCTAGTGGCTGCCTATTAAAAATTCTCCCTGTTAGCAGGTTCTTTAAAACTCAAGTTTTGCGCTATGGTTTCCAGCCAGGGAAACAATACCAGAGCTGGTCAGCTTCCCCAGGACAGAGCAGAAGGTTAGTGACACTTCAAAACTTTCATTGGAGAGAAATATCACTTGTCTTACTTGAAAGTCCAGTTGTGTTTCAGTAACAAAAAAATAATAATAAAGTTTAATTGGAGCTCTGTTTTTACGTAGTCTCCTTATGTAAAGCCTTGTTTAACATAAAACATCCCTTAAAGTTCAAACTTCAATAAAACTTGTGCTGCTGGGCAGAAAAAGGGTAACATCGATATCCTTAAAGTGTGTTCCCCTCAGAGCTAGTTTGGTCAAAATGTTCCTTAACTTCAGCTACAGAATACCAGGCCACAGAGCTGTGTTGTGCTAAATTGTCCAGGGGCACTCCAGGGATTTTAAACTGGCCCTGCTGCACTACACACGCACACACACACACATACACACAGCCATTTTGCTTTTTTGCAGTTGACATTGCTATTTAAAAATGTCATCATTTATGTGCGAGTGAAATAGGATGATAGGACATAATTTGCCTTTGATGATTTATTTTTAATTGTAATTCACTTTTCCTAGTATTGCTGTTGCTTGAAATTGAATCTGTCACTGCATTGCTGGCTGGTGGAGCAACCTGGGAAATGAACTCTAAAGAGAAAGCAGGTCTGCCAAGACTTTGCAAAGTGTCTGAAGAATTTGGGGGATTTGGGGTCCCCAGAGAGAGGCATGTGCCATTTTTTGTTGCTTCAAAAGCTTTTTGCCTTTGTTTCTGGTAGTGCTATGTTTTCAAGATATGATGATCTGAGTACTTTGTTTGAAGTGTTTAAATTCAGTGACCAGCTTGATATTAATGGCTTGAAGTTGCAAAAAGTTACTAAGTACAAGAAGAGGGTGTCTGACTCGAGGTGGGGCTGGATCTGTAGTTGCTTGGAGGCAGGGAGGGAAGCCTGGGGACTGTTCCTCTGTACTTTCTTCCCCTGGGTATCTGCCACTTGTGATGCTGGAGGCAGGACCCTAAGCTGAATCTATTCTGTGCAGAATCGAACTGTACAAAAAAGAAGTTTCTTATTTGGGAAAAGGAGGTCATCGTTATCCCTGCCTGTTGTGAGGAGAGCTTGGAAGCGAGGCAATTTGCCTCCCCATGCCTGAGCTCACTGTGCAGACAAGGCCTGGGGACACAACCGCTGGCAGCATCCCCAGCTGTGCTGACCCTCTGCTGTGCAGTGGCAAGCCCCTTTTGCTCACGTTTAATTATTTTGCATTGACCTGAAGTGCTTGATGTGTACCTTCACACAAGCTGTGTGGGTGCATTGCATGCAGAGACATCCATGACCCAGCAAGGTCTTGATCTTCCTACAAGAGAAACAGGATGTCTCCAGTTAAAGGATTTTGCAGGAGCTGGGTTTCCTTATCCCTGCCAAAACCCACTTGTGTTTTTAGCAAGACATGTAGCTGAATACATACATATAATACACCTGTTTTGCGAATATGAAGAAAAGCATTTGTTTAACCCCCCTCCCTCCCCATTTCTATTTTTTATCTGAGTTGTAGGACTGCTTAGTTATTTTCTGTTGCGAGCCTTTCTGCCTTACCAGGGAATCCGTACGTAATTACCTGTAGCCATACAAGCATAATAAGGAAGAGGATAGCAATGCCTTAAGTTTAAAAACACTCTTGGGGTCAAAAGGTCTTCTGAAAAGACTGGGAGAGAATTTCAGAGAAAGCATTAGCATTGAGAAGGAATAGGAAGCATAACTCAAAAATTAAATGTGTGCAGAGCACGGGGAGGGACCCTCATTACTTGGAGGATCTGAGCGTTCGTTCCCATTAGGGCACTGCAGTCTCAAAAGAGGTTGCTGGAACATGACTCACTCTAACAGCACTGTATGGCTGGAAAAAAGCAAGAAAGAGCTGTTGCTAGCAGAAATCTGTTCTGCAATGGAATGCTTTTTGCAATGGAATGCTTTACTTTGGGTGGGGGGTGGGGAGTGGGGTGTAGAGATGGAGAGCCTGGTGTGAAGCTTGGTTGTGGCCAGCCCTTGTCCTGCTGAAGGGTTTAATAACTCTTCTCCTCTTCATGGTGAGGGCTAGCAATGTTTGCATATCCTGCCTCATGCCAGATCACCCTTGGAAGGGGCAGGTGAGGGCAAGGTCCAGCTGCACCTTAGCATGGCTTGGGGCTGCTGCTCAGCTGTAAATGTTGCATTTGTTGAAAGCCTGGCAGCACCGTACCTTTCGGAGATACGGTCTTGTCCAGCATATCCATTGCTCTGTGCACGTGCAGTGCCCTTCACTCATGCTGTAGCTGAGCAGACATGCTGGGTACTACAGTGACTCCAAGTGCAAGTTTTTAGAGTGAACGTAATTAAGAATTTTGGGCAAGAGAAAATGACAAAATATTGGGGACCAAATCTTGTTCACCCAATGTGGCTCTTCTTCTTTCCAGAAGCCATATCACAGCAAAATAAGAAATTGCAATTTGTTTTACTGCCGGGGTGGGGTTGAATGATGGGTTGACAGTAGTGGTGTGGCACTGGCAAGAGCTTGGGGAAGGTGTGGATACACATTGCACGAGCTTGGGGGGGAGGAGGAGTGGTGAAAAGCCCCCAGGGGGGCAGTGTCATTGAATTACTGTTTTTCACACGTTGTGAAATTCACCTGGCAAGGACATGTTAATGTGAAAGTATTCTGAGGTCAGGAGGGAGTTTCTCAGCAGCGGTCCCATCCTTCCCTGTGCCTGGCTCCCAGCCCTTCTGGGCCACTTTCTGCTAGCTCTGTCTTAAAGGCAAGCCTGGAGAAAACTGTTTCTCCCAGAGGCCAGTGCTGTGAAGGGTTCCCTGTTGATGTGATGCAGCCTACAAACTGTGAAATATCTCCTGTTGCTCAGACTAGTGGAAGATAACCTTTTTCACTTGACCATAAATACCAGCAGAGACAATGGTCAGAATTACAACTTTTGCTCTTCCTCTGTGATATGTTTGAAAGCCAAGTCAGCAGAGTAATAGAAACACAAGTATATCTACAGTACAGGTTCTGCATGGTCTTTGTTTTTGTGAATGAGGGTTTTTCCCATAAAGCAAGAGATAGAGTACAGCCTGCCTCTCCTTTGGCTGTTTGGATAGCTGCCCAGTTTTGAAGGAGATGAACTGCCTTTAACAAGCTAAAAATAACCCCCTCGTGGCACTGGAACAAGAGATATGCTGTCACAGCCATGCGGTTCACATGCATTAACAGAAGGATGATGAAGGCTGCAGGATTTGAGAGTTAGCGTGAATTGTCATATAGTCACATCTGCAGTGTGTTTATCTGCAAATTCTTGAGCATGTATCTAGTCTAGTGTTGGTTGGGCTCGGTTAAAATTCATTTGAGGTGTGCTGTGCTTGAATAAATGTGGCCTGTATAATGTATGAGGCTTCAGCCTTGATTCAGGTATGAAAGTTACTTAATGCTTGCATATTCTATATCCTCTTGTGTACTTAGGATGATATAAAATGTGGGTTTGGAGCTGAAATACAAAGCTCTACACCAGCTGTGTCATGGGAATGCTTTCTGCAGCTGTTGATGTTGGTATTAGGAAGGTCTTGCTTGGTTCTCAGGAGAGTTATTTATTTTGAAGACTGTTTATTGCTTGCTTTGTCCCTCACCATGAGTAAAAATGTTGTCATTTAAAAAAAAAAAGAAAAAAAAAGGCAGAAGCAATTTGTTTGTCATGATGCATGGGCTTGTGCTAAGCCACGAACTGAGCGTTTATTAAAGAAGATAATGAAGGAGCTGGACCAGCTTTTGCACAACTTGAGTTCCATGTTTGTTTCCTCTGTTTACCCGGACCAGTCTTCTGGGACCTCTCTGCAGTGCACGGAGACATCTCGTGGGCAATGACTAAACTGCATGCAAACGTGTCACGCTTTTTTGATGTTGGGGCGGGGGGGTTGAGGGATAAAGGATAAAAAAAGAAAACAGCAGTGATCTGTTTGTGCACCATTTCAGAAATGTATGCATTTGATTTCCTTGAGCTTAGAAGATGTTTGTAGTGAAAATCGTAAAGAGTAATCTGGTCCAAAAAGGATTGGAAACTGTTAAGCTGGGAGCATCTTAATATTTCCAAGGCATGCGTTGTCTGTGATATCTGTTTCTTGGAGAACTTAGCTGCATTAGCCATTTCCTGCGCGTCTTCTTATTTAAAAGGGTATTTTAAAAGTTTTGTCTCTTCAAAACATTATTATTAATTGTAGTGACAGTTTGGAAACCTGAAAACGAAATATGCTTTGCTTAACTACAGCCCTGACCGTAAATACAACATTGCACCGGTGAGTCTTTGGAGCCAGCACAGCTGGGATTCTGCTACATCAAGAACCTGCCAGCATCCTCTGGGCCATGGTCAGCGCATTGGGGCTCCTGATATCAAACACATTGAAGAAGGGTTTGGAGTGCCTTGTACAAAATAAATAGAGCGCTCTGGAAGATGAGAGCAACTGAGCTCTCCCATAATGCGTTTCCAATCTGCTGAGGGTGCACAGGCAGATTTGCTGCTGGCTTTGTGCTGGTGAGTGCCGGGTTATATTTCATGTGCCGGTTTGTGTGTGTCACTACTACAGACTTGGTAAAGAGCAATAAAAACAACCAGTGGGGGGGTTGTACCCCCTGAGGCTAACAGTAATGCCCTTTCTAGCAACTGCTGCATTGCAGTGAAGGCTTAGGGTGGCTTCTGAATGCAGGCATTTGGTAGAGTGACAGACTAGACGTTCCTGGAGACCACTTTAAAGGCTTTTGTTTTGTTTATTTGGCATTTCCACCTATTCAGAAAGTAGGGCAGCTCCAGTTCTTGACTGTTTATCAGATTTCCTGATCTCCTGCTGCACATGAACCGGGAGTTTTCCAACACTTTCTTTATGATTAGGTAATGGAGGCCTCAGGTTCCCATCCCCTTTGCCCAGGCAGGAGGAAGCACAGGCTGCACCCAGTGGTACCGCCGTGGGTAATTCCCAGGTGAGCTGTTGAGGAAGGCAGTCGGTGCTTTGTTTCACCAGCAGTGCTATAAATATAGCCCAAACCTGAGCCCTCCCGGATCCTCACTGGTGGACTTTGCCCTGGCCAGCGTGCAGAGCTGCCGTCTGCCCCAGCAGCTTTCTACTGCCGGAGACACTGGGGCACCAGGTTTTTTTCTAAGATGCCAGTTAACAGCACTGAGTTACTGCTGACGTGGAGTTGACATTCCTTCTCTTTTTCTTCTGTCCCTGGCTCCATTTGGTTCTCTGTGCCATGACAGAAGGGAGCAGCAATGCAATACCCTTTGAAAGAGGGGAGTCCTGTAGCTTTCACCAAACGCAATTACAGCTGGGTTTGGTTTGGACTTGTGAGCCCCATGGTTCAGCCGAGGGAGCCGCCTGGGTTCTGGGAGGTGCTGTGTTTCAGAAAGGTGCCCTGCGTGCTGCAGCCCCTGATACAGTGTGTGCTGGCTTGTCTTGGCCTTCCCAGCATCTGAGCACCTTTGTGCACCATCTAAAACACAGCAGTAAGCCATGGAAAACTCTGTGCTGACCAGGATTAGAAAATCCATGTTCTCTGCATTATTTGCAGTGTTAATTCTCATAAATTACAGTGCTGCAGTTTATAATTTATCTAGGAGATGGATTCAATTAAATTGAAAAAGAACTAATTTAAAAGTGAAGTTATTTTACTTTCTGTGTGAGGTAAAGGGGCCTGTGGAGTTCCCTGCCTGCCAGATGCGTTTAAGGTTTAAAGCATGCTGTGCCCCATAAAGCAATAAGTGACTGCACAAATAACTGGAACAACTAGAATTGTAATAGGTCTTGCAAGAAAACCTCCAAAACTTTTAGAAAGGTTAAAGCTTTAATGGCATCAGCTAGTCTCGAGGGACTGGGAAGAAAGACCTTGTGCAGGGGACCAGGTGGAGCCAGGTTTGCATCAGATGTTTCACACCTTTCTCTGAAGGGTCTGGTGCTGGCTGCTTTTAGAGACTCGTTGGGCTCATCCTGCCAGCTGCCCGATGGACAGCAGCGTTGGGGTGTTTCATGGTTCAATCTGTAGTGCTGCTTAAGGACAAGTCTGCCATGGCTCTGTTGGGATCAAAGAAGGTGAGGAATTATGCCATGGAGCCTGTGCAGGGTTGCTGTGTGCAGGGGCACGGCCGCTCACGTTGCTGTTCCAAAGCAGGGCAGCGGACCTGCTGGTGGACTCGCTTTGCCGGTGCAGGTAGGGCTGGATCTGGCATGCCGCAAGCACCTCAGTCCTAATTCTCGCTGTTTCGCTCCCTAACTGTTGGGTTAAACTTGTCTGTACGCTGCTGGTGCTCCTCAGTGGAGAACGCCGGCAGGCTGCGCGGTGCGGAGCTGGAGGGGCTCGCTGATGGGAAAGGCAGCAGCTTAGCAGCTCCGCAACGGCAGCAGTAAAGCAGTTTGCTTATTAAATTGTATCATTCCCTGTGTGCCGCCTTGTTTTTGTAGATTGGCGATGTCTGCCAAGCTGTTTGTGGTTAAACAATGCAGACTCTCATAATCCTGCTCCTCATCTTGCCTAATTAAGGGCCCGGTCGTGCTGGAGCTTTGCCCGAGCGAGGACTCTGAGGGCAGTTCTTCATTCTGGTGTGGTGCCAGGACCGCGTGTCCCTGATAGTGCCGTTTCCTTTGGAATCAATTGAGATGTCACCATCACTTGATCCTGGAGCTACTTAATGAACTGGCAAAATGGGCTCTATTTTTAGATCTCCCTTCAAACTACTGTGTGTGTTAAAGCTCCCCTTGTCCTTAACGCCAGGACGGCATTGAGCAGGATTTATTGGTTTAGTTTAATAAGAGGCGTACAGAACTGAAATAATAAGCTCCATTTCCTTTGAAAGTGAGGAAAATTAAAATGGCATGGTTAAATCTGGGCAGCCGCCTGAAGACAGTAAAGCGATATGTTCACATGTGGCCAGAAGGTTAAGGTGGAGCTGGGTTTTTCTTCTTGTCCAAGTTACGAGAGAGCCAAAGATTACAGACACACAACTTCAGGGAGTTCTCTCAAGCTTTGTGGATTGGATTTCTAAGTGTTTTCTGAATAGGATAAAAACTCTCGGTGGTTTATTAGACAAGCTCAACAACTTAGAGTACCTACTTTATTGCAAATGCTAGTGTCTTTCTCTACATGTTCATAATTAGTGTCAGAAAAGTATTTTTGCTAATATAAGAAAGAAACAGAGGCATAGGTAATTTAGAAGTTTTTACCTTTTATTATAGTCTGAAGCTGAGTTGGATAAAATGTAATTTTAGGAAGCCACTGAGAATGCCTTGAGGCTTTCCCTGGTGTTGGTGTTTGCGCCTGCGTGCCCTTCTGTGGATCATATGTGAGGCTGGAGGTTTTGCTGTCTGTAGGCTTGCAGCCTCCAGGATTACTCCGCGATGAGGTGAAGGAACAGGGTGCACAGTTTTAATGGGAGTAGCAATTGTCTCCTGTTTTTCCTCTTGCCCCACTAGATGGAAATATATGTTAATGCAGAATGCATCTGTACTTTGTTTCTGTTGTACAGTCAAAATAAAGAAAAAAAACCCAAAACCCTCCAAATGAAACCCAGATGCCATGTATTAGAAACACAAGGTATACTGAACGGGTCACCCTTGAGCCATGTCAAGGATCGCTGTGTAACGGCACATCTAGGGAAACGTGACTGCTGTAGCTTGGTAAAGGAAGCAGCGAGTGGAGGCGGTTATCACCGGCGTCTTCCACAAGACGTGGCTTGGGGAGAGTCTTCATGGGCTTTGCAAAAGGGCAGCTTTGCTCATCCCTGACCGTGTGGGAGCAGGACACGGCATGCTGTTATATATTGTCACCTTATACTGTCACCCACACCTAGGCAAACACAGCAGGTAAAGACTCCTGTATTGCTGCGTTTGCTCAGGGGGCTGGGTTACGATTCCACATGTAAATTTAAGTTGAGCATTTTCAGGCCTTTAAGTGCTTAGCTGTATAATCTTCATAAACTTCTGTTAAATTAGCTTTTCATTATACATTGGCATTCAGCTCCAGACACTTAACACTTTTTAAAAAGTGGTTTTCTCTGTAAAGGTGTGATGACTCTGGACCCTTGCTGAGCTAAACAAACTGCAATAAAAGCTATATTGATATTTAGTTAAAATGCATGTAGAAGCACCTGAACAAAGGTGCTGTAGATGCTGCCAACGCTCTGGGGACAGTAGTGTGGTTCCCTGCAGGGGGTCCCTGGCTCTGCTGAGCCATACCTGTACCCATTGGTAAGATTTGCAATAATGTCTAAAGACATTGCTGAAAGTTACTTACAGAAATTTGTGCTGGCTTAATATGATGACATGTTTTGGAAAATAAGATGATGTGCAGTGGAATTTTCTGTCCCTTAGTAAAAATGAGAGAAATTCCATCAACTTTTCTGGTTTACAAGTAAATAATCTTTTTCCCCCACTTTTTTTAGGTGATGGAAACTGAGAAGTCTCAAGATCCAGCTTGTGCAGAAGTGTCCAAAGGAAACAACCAGAGTCCAACTCTGGGAAGTGGCATACTGAAATACAGAAGTCGATCCCAAGGTAAAGCTGTGTTGATAAAAGATTTCAATAGTTGAATTTTTATGTTGTATATTTATTTTAGCTCTCTGAAAGTGAGATAATATTTATTTTCTTTGGAGATCCTATTAGTTTAATTAGGAAGGAAAATTTGAGCCTCCTGAATGGAACTATTTGATGGACAGAAAGATGAAGGAAAATTTTGGAAGCTTCTTTTCTTTGCTTTGCTTCATACTTTCTCTCTCTCCCCACCCTGTTTCAACATGCCATCACCAAAATACCCATTATGGCAAATACTCCCCACATTTTCTATTGCTTTGTCCCCAGGTCTTAACAGTAAACCTCTGTGCAGAGCTCAATCACATTCTTTTTCTTACTGCTTTCTGAGGCCACTCCCTCCTGCGTTCACCTTAATTTCCATTTACTCGGATATTTATAGCATCCTCTAGGGAGCTCCTCTGCCTGTAGCCCCTGTGGCTGCGTGTTGGCTGCTCACTGGGGATCCAGCCCCGTTCCTGTGAGCAGTGATGAGTGATGCCCCTGTGCTGTGGGTGAGCTCAGAGCATCTCCCAGCTTGGTCCCAAGCCTGGGCTGCCACGTGGGAGCCGAAGCTGCGTTCAGATAGGCAGAAAAAACAGAAATATAACTGTCCTCCTAGGAAAAGAGAAGGAGAGGTGCCAGGAGGGTCTGGGAGTGAAAGAAGTACTGGGATGCTGGGTCCTGCCAAGATAGCCGTCCTAGCTGTGTGCAGCAGTAGTGGTGCCCTGTGTGCCCAGGGAAGGCGAGCTTTAAAACCAGAGTTAATTTCACACCAGATAGCATGGAGTGGATCTAAATTTCATTTTGGAAAGTGAGTACAAATTGTGCCTATGGATGTGGTGGCAAACTTGCTTTAATGCTGAGTGAAAACAAATGGTTGCCCCAGCTCTGTGCTCCATCCCTCTCTGGTACAGGCAGTGCTGCTTGCACAGCCTCCGAGGAAGGAAGAGGTGGCAGAACATGGGTTTGGAGCTCTCCTGGGCAAATTTGCAGTGGATCTGCCTCAGCCCATGGCTTGTGAGCTTTGTCCTCAGAGTAAGGACAGGGCAGCGAGGTGAAAGGAAAGCAAAGCTGCTCCTTTCTGTGGCAGCTCCAACTTAACATGGGTTCAAAGTAATCTTAAAACCACGTCATGAAATCCAGCTTGCATGAATTTGGCCTGTCTGTGTCTTGGGTTTTCACCTGTAAAATAGGGGTTAATGTCGCTTCCCTGCATGGTGAGGAAATGGCAAGGATAAATGTGTGGGAACTGCTGTGACCAGGGTCCTGTGGGGACCTTGGAGAAAACTGGAGGAGCCCCGGTGCGAGGACTGGGGTACTCTGCAGCTAATTACAGGATGTCCTTCAAGACAAATAATTCTGTTTCTTACATGAACTCTGCACTCTTCTCCTCTTTAAGACAACTAGGACCATTGCCAGAAGGAAAGAAAATAGCATTTATTTGGCACATTTTTCCTTTTTCCATTCCAGAAAAATTTCCCTCAAAGTGACATGACACCTCCAGAAATGAATACTGCTACAGTGTTAGGTCTTTTAATTTTAAATAAATGAAGCTTGAGAGCTTAGTGCACTGGCAAGTGCCATTGGGTGAGAACAGCTGAATTTCTTTTCTATCCCTGAGCTACCGGCTCAATTATCTTCTGCTTTTCCTTACTACCATGACCGACAGTGCTGAGGAGTTCAGCATCACTGAAAGATCATAGAAAACCTGTGACAGCAGAAGAAGTTTCTAGCAAAGGATGACTAAAACTAGCTTCTCTCTGCCAGGTGGGGAACTGCATAGCGTTGTTCTAAGGCATTGTTTAATCTGGGATTTGCAGGAAGTGATTATTGCATGCTGATGAGAGGATAAAACAGCCCTGAGATGTTTGTGGGGGGTGTTTCTGTGTTTTTCGCTAGGTGCTGGATCCCGCTTGGAGTCCGTGGGAGAAGATGATGAGCTGACAGTGGAAAATGGTGAATCGAATTACGAAATAGCGGTGAAATATTCCCGGGGTGGAAGAAAGCACTCTCTGCCCCAGCAGCTTGAGTCGGCAGGAGCCAGGCAGGTGGGTGGAAGGGCAGGGCTGGTTCTCAGCACCTCACTGTGCTCAGTCCTTCAAGATCTATCTGGAGCTTGTAGGAGTGAGGGTCGTGAAACAAGGCCATGTAGGTACATCACGGGCACTGAAACCAAGCCTGAACACAAAAATGGGATGTGTTGGCCCCCTATGGAGAACTTCTTTACCCTGAGGATGGTGAAGGAGGTTACTTCTTGCTGTGGCCAGAAGGTCCTAAGGCTGATCTAATGAGTTGCAGTTCTGGAGGTCTGAGGACTCAAACAAAAATTAAATTCTGCTTATCTTTATTTTAATGATTTGATGATGTAGGCTTTTTTTTTTTTTTGGTCTTTTTTCTTTCTTTCTTTCTTTTTTCTTCTAACAGATAAGGACTTCAGTATATGATGAGGCTACCCTTAATCTTTTTAATTTAGATTGTGACTGCTACATTACAAAATGATCCCACTGTGCGAAATGCAGGAAAATTACTGTGGCAAGATTCACTTTGACTGTAATGAGCTAGGATTTCTTACCTTGAACATGTTTCTCAATGTATCAGGAAGATCCCCCCCCTCCTCCTTCCCTGACACATGCAATTTTCCTGGTATGACATCCCAGTGCCTGTGCCAAGCAATCAGAACAACTTCCCTTGTTTGCTGATGTTTGTTAGGACTACCATATCGTGAAGAAATCCACCCGTTCCTTCAGTGCCGCCCAAGTGGAATCTCCATGGAGACTGACCCAGCCGTCCATCATTTCCAACATCGTCCTGATGAAAGGGCAAGGCAAGGTGAGGATTTCTGCATGTGGCTGGTTTCTCACATGTAGCAAGACCGTCTAAGAGATGTTTCTCATACCCAAGACTTCCAGCAGCCTTCGAGGTAGCCAATAATAACAGTCAGTAATAATAAACAGATCCCATTTTCAAATATAAATGCCCAAGTTACACCTGCAAAATACAGGGGAAACGATGTTTGTTCATGGGCTTGACATGAGGTGGCTTTCATTCCGATTTGGTACATCTGGTCATTACTGAGTTATCAAATATTAATAACGGATCTCTAAATATGTATGTATGCAAAGTTGGTGAGGCTACAGAAGAGTACCTGTTTGCATGCATATTTATAGGCAAGCATATTTTATCTATGTGGAATGTAAAAAAAAATAAAAAAAATATCACTGAGTTAAGCATTAAACCCAAAGACAGGTTCTTGAGAGTGCTGAATTCTCTGGGTCAGAGCATCCTCTTTGCTCCCCTCAGTAATTTGTTTGCACATTTGCTAGATACCAGCTGGCTGAATGCTGAGGGGAAACAGACAAGCATTAACTAAGGTGTATATTGTTTTCCCTAATCCAGTCCACACTAGTATTGGAGCTATCATTTCCATATGCCAAAAATATGTGTGACTTTTTCTGAAATACTCTTTGAATTCATCAGATGAAAATGTTTCGGACTAAAAAGCCTTGTTTTGACTTTCAAGCTCAAATACAAAACAAATTCCTTGTTGTGCTTTAAGTTTAGCAAAGGGTTAGAAATAATGACTTCTTTGGGTAGATTGACTCATGGTTGCTGTAGCTCTCCTTGTTTTGGGAGCTTCGGGTTTTTTCATAACATTTCCATATTACTTCATTTTTCATGTACTTATTGTTTTGACCCTGTTTTTCTCCTAAGAATTAGATTATTTCTCCCTGTGGGACAAGCCACCCTCTCCTGCCTTTCTGCAGTTAGTTCCAAAGCATTAGGAAGCAGTTGGGAGTATGTGGACTCTAGTGATCACGAACCACCCCAAACGTTTGGAAGCCCTCCACCCACTTTTTGAGTGGTCACTTCTGTTAGGGGTTGCACTGCGTACAATGTGTGCAGTAGCATTTGCTTTACTGTCTCTGTGCAGACCTGGGACTTGAGAAGTGTTTCCACAGAGTCACCGTGTTGGTGGCTGCGAGCCGAGTGTTTGTTTGCCCTTGGTTTTCCACCTGCAGGTAGATCTGCAAGGGGTGGTTTTCTGCTCTGGGGCAGCAGCGCTTCTCCAAGAAGGTGGGCTAACGTGGGAGCTGCTGTGCTTAGCAGCTGTATTTCTCCCAAGCCACCCCACAGAGCCATGAGGAGAGCTGCTGTGTCTGCAGGGCAGTGCCGGCAGCCTCCTGCCTTGTGTAGTTTGCTTTACGGTTGATAATTGCTCTGTAAACAGTTAGTTGAGTTATTTTGTATGGCACAGGGGAGCTAAGATGCTTCCTTTCTGGAAGTTAGTAATGTCTTATCAAATTACTAGAAGCTTATAACTGTGGTGGTCTACTTTATATTCACAGAGTAAAACAAAAGAGCTGGTTGTTGTATTGCGTTGTAAACACGGTGTTAGTGCCTGCCCTGGCAGCATCCCTCAGCTGGAGAGCACTGCCTGAGGCGCTAGTAATAACCGTGTTTTCAGATCACTGAAGCACAACAGCTTTCCACTTCTTTTGTCCACCTCGTCTGTGACTTTTCTCTTTATTCTGTAAAATGCGTGTACAGCAGTGACAAAAGGAGAAATGGGGGGTGGGGGTGGGTAGGGAAAGCAGGGCAGGATGGATCAAGGAAGTGATTTTGCTGGGAAGTAATTCAGCAGAAGGGGGAGAGGTTCATTCTGCTGTGCTCATCCGTTCCCTGATCAGCTTCACAAGATGGTCCCACAGCCAGCCGGGGCAGCACAGGGGCAAGAGCTAACAGATGGAGCCCTTGGGAATGTATTGATCTAGATTTATTTAAATACAACGTGGTACATGTCTCCAGAATAATTAAAAATGTACATGTGCATGGCAGCACCCCCACACCAGCCCCCTTCCCGCTACATTCCTGACATTACAGCACTGACCTTATGTCATGTTCTTAAGCTTTTCTTTTTCCTGAGGAAATGCAGGATCTGTGACAGCAGAGAAAACTGCAGTTAATCTTGGATATAGATGTCGGGGTGGGAATCTACTGTCTGTCAATTTAAAAGCAGTGTGTTACAGTTTGTAAAATGGGAATAGGATAACACAAAGCCATTGACCCAGTGTTTAAAAAAAAAAAAAAACAAAAAGTAATCTCAAAATAGCATATTTGCTATTTCAGCTTGAGGTGTCTGCTGCTACTTTTTGGGCTCATGTGTGTTAATATTAGAGTGAAAATAAATGAGGAAATGCAAGCAGAGGGTAAGATGGCAATGCAATTCATCCCAAGCTTTTAAGTTTTCATCTTTCCTTTGTCTTGTATGTTGTGGGCAATCTTTCTCACACAGGTGATAACAGTAAGGTACCTGACGTGCATCTTCTCCTCCCTTTTCTGTAGGGTCTTGGATTCAGCATTGTAGGAGGTCAGGATTCTGCTCGTGGACGCATGGGGATTTTTGTGAAGACTATATTCCCAAATGGAGCAGCGGCTGCTGATGGAAGACTTAAAGAAGGTATGGTAAAGAGAATCCAACTGCATGTAAAGGACCACAGTGGGTTGTTATTTCAGTCCAGCAGAAAAATTCAAGTACAGCTTTATTTAGGCACCTGGCCATCAGCAAGAGGCTGTGGAGGATGTAACACACCCTGTTTGTCCATCCTGGGGAAGATCACAGCAGTTAACTTGATTATATTGCATACTGAGAAGGGGAAACTACAGCATGATGGATTTTGCTTTTTTTTTCCCCCTTCCTCTTCAGTGAACTTTATTTGCCCAAGCCATAAGCTGCAATTCTTCAGCTGGAGAGGGTCATTGATAGCAGTGAAACATATCTATCCAACCAACATCTGGATTAGAGGTGCTGGTCCAAGAAGGGGTTATACAGACAGACATGCTTGGGAGAGGCTGTTTTGGCACCTTGTGCTTTCTGAGCCTCTTGGTATGATTTTGACATAAATCAACAAGAGTCACAACCAGAAAAAGAAAAGAGGGTGGATGGCATTGGCAGTAAGATCACCCGGCTAGTTAAAATCAGGATATAGCTGCTTCTCTATTACTGTTTTTCCAGTCTTGATCTCAGAGTTGGACGTATAGCCAGCTCTGTGTGTTTGCACCCGGGTCCGAGTGCTGTGCCAGACAGACAGACTCCTACGCACTGTTGAAAATACAAAGTGACCACGAGTTTAGAGTGGTGGTTTACAGCTCTTCTGCAGGGGTTGCGTTACTTCTCTCCCACAGAAGGCTGCTCCTCTGTTACTTTTCTCAAGCTGCTCCTGTGTTACTTCTCTCCTTCTCATATCATCATTCCCCTCTTTACATCTCATCACGCTTGTTGTATGTGAGGCAGCTTTTGGTGCCAACTCTCACACTTGCTGCCAGAGGGAAGCTCGCGTCCCTGCAGCATGGGCTGTGCACTCGCCATGGGAAGGCAGTAAGTAGGCAGCTGTCTCATAAACCCAACAAGCCTTTGCAGGTTATTCAGAGCTTGCATACTTCCCCCTCACCACCCGTCCTGGGGGCTAGGAGGGGAGAGGAGGTGTAGATTTGGCTGATGACATTGCCCCATCTAATTTTGCACAGATGCAAGTAAAATTGCAGAAAATGGATCTGGATCATGCTGACACTGCTTTTAATAAAATAAAGGTAGATCAACACAGCTGGGTGTAAGTAGTAAGACCCAGAGCCTGGAAGTAGGTAGAAATGTGACAGGACATGTTTGTTGGGGTGAGAAGGGCATTTACTATTGCAGTGTGTGGCCTACATGCTTCTCCATCCACAGGCATTTAGTAAGAGGACAGTGGATGCAAAGTTAGTTTTCTCTGAACAGGCTTTGGAGTGATGTGCTGTAGTGTTTCGCTTAGATTCTCAGTTCTCCTGTTGATGCTCACAAAGGAAAGGGAATTTGGACTTTGTGTTAGGAGCATCTATTTTCAGACTTTAGTTAAAATCTCTAGCATTTTCAGCTTGTTCGTTAGTATGAGAATACCAAATTAGGGAACCCTGCTGAAGAACAGTCTTTACTCTGCTAATTCATCACTATTAACTTATAAAGGCATTAGGACAAATGAAAATAAACTGAGAGCAGTAAAAAGCTTTTTACTGAATTGTTAATTGGAATCCTCATAGTAGTGGGTCACCTTATGTATGGGAGATGTTTTTTACATCTCTGTAGTCTGTATATTGCTGACTTCATTTTTTCTATCTAATTACCAGGGGATGAAATCCTAGAAGTTAATGGAGAGTCTCTACAAGGACTGACCCATCAGGAGGCCATTCAGAGGTTTAAGGTAACATGGATGTAGTAGAGGAGAGATTCTTGCTCCCCTTCGTCCAGTGCTATTTCATACCTTCAGCTTTATATTCTTTTGTTGCCACAATTTACAGTATGTGGGTTTATTGGCAAATGTTTGTGTATCGTGTTGCCTTATTGGGGTTCTCTGACATCTCTGCAGCAACTCAAGAAAGGTGTGGTGACCCTGACAGTTCGTACGCGGCTGCGCAGCCCAAGCCTCACACCCTGTGTGACTCCTACCTTGCTGAGCCGCTCCAGCTCCCCCAGCTCCAGTGCTAGTGGTGGTATGCTGGTCCCTGGCCCCGACGAAGCAGATGGTTCCTCCTCCAGCCGCAAAGGACCTGGCCCAAAGGACCGGATCGTCATGGATGTGACACTCAATAAAGGTGAGGGTCCATTGAAAAGAGCTTGGAGAACAAATCCCTGCTTCTTCAGGGAGTTTTGGGGAATAGACTAGAGACACTAATATCCAGGGCACCCTGTCCTTCTGATCTTGAACCACAGGATAGGGGAGAAAAACAACCTCTAAAGCAAAAACTTCTGAAGAGTTCCCCCTTCCATGTTTTGCTGCTCCAGAGTCAGCAGACTCTTGTGGCTACCAGTCACTGTCCATGCTGCTGGAAGAGTCAGGCTGCAAGATACCAGGCAAAATGTGAATTCACCTCTTGGCAGCCCAGATGGCTATGCCCTTCTGGTAAAGGGCAGCGCTAGGGAAGGCAAAGCCATGCAGAGTGCTCAGAATTGCCTAGATGAGCTGTTTGAACTCCTGCCTGAGGGTTGCACTTATCATCAATAATTGCACAAGATAAACGTGGAGCATATGCTATATGTGGTGGGACAAGTATGTTGATTTTAAAGGCTTAAAATGTGCTGATTTTAAAGGTCAGATTAAAAATTTGGAGAGAGAAAATAAGATGCCCAGCAATTCCTGCTTTAGGAATGCTGTTACCTGAAAACAAACAAAGGTGAAATTGGACAGAGGTAATGGCTGAACCAGCGATAACGTCTCACCTTTCTTCACGCAGCTTAGCTGAGGAATGGCATGCAGATATTTAACAAAAGAGAGTAGTGTGGCTGGTAGCATCTTCTGTGCTCACGTTTTTCTGCAGTAAAGTGATATCTTTACTGGATTGCTGCCCCTACTCCTTTGTGCCTTGGACCAGATCAGAACTGGTGTGACATTTCCAGGCTGTTCCCACGGCACACAGAAAAGTTGCTGGAAGTGATGGATCTCAGAAAACAGTTGGCATCAGATATTTTCAATCCTAATTTCCACTGTTGGTCTTGGCTTCCTGCCTTAGTGCACCTAAGGCCAGCTCTGAAACAATACATGAGTCTTGGTCTCAGATGGGACGTGGGAACACAAACACTTGTGTGTCCTGTGTGATTACAATCTACTACTTTTCTTTGTACTTTTTGTTTTTCACAGAGCCAGGGGTTGGGCTCGGCATTGGTGCCTGTTGTCTCACGCTGGAAAACAGTTCTCCAGGGATATACATTCACAGCCTGGCCCCAGGATCAGTGGCTAAAATGGATGGCAGATTAAGGTTAGTTAAAGCAGAAATGTGCTGGTGTGGTTTTGCAATAAAATTGATTGAGACTTTGTTTTCACCAATTGGTTGTTGTAGCAGGAAGGGGATTTATGCTTAAAGAGTTCACCAAAAAGAAAACATTTAAATAAAGACATTCCAAAGTGGTATTAAATATCCAGGAAACACCATTCTCTGTGCTGGAAGCAGCACAATCATTAAGGTTTGGGTTGGTCTTTTTTTCAAATTCTGTATACAGAAAGCTGAACCTAATAGCACCCTTTGAGAAAGGGGAGCAGCAAGCGGTACAGCCTCATATCTTTTTATTAGAGCTGCAGCGAGAAACCCCAGACTGGGAGGAAATTTGCAGAGCTCTGCTAAAAGCTCAGTCACCTGAAACTCTCTTAAAAAGAGCTGGGGGAGATGTTCTTGCAGCTGACTGTGCCCATGGCTGCAGCAGCAGTTTTTTGCCCTCACTGTCAGTCTGGCAAGATTGCTGCAGGCTGACCTGCCTGTCTCATTTGTTCTTCCATGGAGTTTGGATGTCGTTAAGGAACCATAAGAAAGAGAAATAATCATTCCTAGGGTTCCTTTGTGCTTTACGTATTATTAAATGACAGAAAATTATTTGCTGTTCCTGTCCTGGAGGCTTCACTTTTAAAAACTATTGGAGGAAATCTTCCACCTTTCTGCATTTCTGCATAAATGCTGGTGGGCAGTGGGAGCATCCCTTGGGAAGGGAGGCTGTACTGAAGACCCACTGGGACTGTGTGATCCAGCTGAATGTCTAGCATGAGCACTGGTGCAGAGAGGCTGAGCAAATACCTTACTTTCACATGAGTAGAGTGCCTTTTGTTTCCTTGTTCACCAGGAAAACTGTGATAGAGTAATTTGGTTGTTTTTTATTTTAATAAGGGAAGAAGATAATTTTATGGTGGCATCCTTGCCAAAACCCTTGGAAGTTCCTGCCATATGGAAATGTCTATAGGAGACAGTATTTAATGTTAACTTGCTTTCTTGTAAGACTCTTTGGAAAAGATTGCAGTGCTGGTTGTGCCTATATAACAGCTGTATCATGTATTAGGTTTAAGTGATTGATTATATCCAGGCATGCTTCCCAGATTTCTAGCTTGCTTCTTTGAGACATTGCTTCTGTTGTCCCATCAGTGGTTTATGGCTCCATAAGCCAAAACTTAGGGGATGGTTTTGATTTTTGGAAAATTTCATTAATCAAATACTGGCTTTGCAATACCAGGAGAGGTTTGAGTCCAGCCTCTCCATATCTGAGCTCCCTCTCTCCATCATGTGCCTGTGTAAGTTACTCCATTTGTGTAATTTCTAATAGCTGTGTAAATCTAAAAGATGGGCAGGGCAGCAGCATGTTTACACAACCAATGGGTCACCCTTTGCTTTCCTAAGCCTGTACCAGAAGTACAGGTAGGTGAAAGCTGCCACATGCAATTACCATTTTGCCGTTGGTGTGTGGACTCACACCGCAAAGTCATTTCCATTGTCTCAAGTAGCCCAACATAAATCAGCAGTAGTAGGTTATTTGAGAGTATCTATTTAAAGCAAGTGCTTTAGTAATTATGGAGAATGCTTTAATGATATCCCTAGTTGATGGTCTTTTCTTTTGAATAGTTCCAGATGTCTGAGCACCATGAGCAAGAGTTAAGAAATTGGGAAAACAAAACTAAACAATCTGTGCTTTCCTTTCAGAAGAGGGTTTTGTTGTTGTTGTTGTTTGTGGGTTGTTTTTTTTTTTTCCTTTTAATGGGTTCTGTATGTGAATTTGAAGCAAATACAGGCTTATCACGCTCAATTTTTTCCTGGAGTAATTTCACAAACTCGTATCTGAATCGTGAATTTCTTATCGGTATTTGTGTTAAGTAATTCAATATGATAGGAAGAAACACCCCATCTGAATCTAATTTTTCCTCTTCTGTGCTCAGTAAGTATCTGAATGCAGAACTGGAACTGAAATTTGCTTTCACCATGGTCCAAATGCAGCCAATTTTGTCTGTTGATTTAATAGGGTTTGTAGCACTGACAGTAAGTGCAGAAGGGATCTCTGGACCTCCCTCATGAAGTCAACAGGACTTAAAGCATTCACGTCACTGGGAGCAAGAGCAAAACTGGCTTCTATGCAAGGCAGATCTTTTCCAGGCGCTTGTATCTTTGAAAAAGCTTGGCCATCAGTTGAAAGCACACATGTTTTTGTAAAAGACGGTTGTGATTAACTGGCTCAATGTCTCTCTGCAGTCGGGGTGACCAGATCCTGGAGGCAGATTCAGTGAGCCTGCGTCATGCAGCATTAAGTGAAGCCTATGCCATCCTGAGTGAATGTGGTCCAGGTCCAGTGAGCTTAATCATTAGTCGGCACCCCAACCCCAAGGTAAGGAGAAAATGTGCTAGTGTGTCTGGGTGGTTTTCATCTGGCACTGCAATTTGAGTCTTGCTGTCGGGAAAGCGATGAAGAATATTGGATTTTTCTATGGCATGTGTTGTGCAAGAAGTCAGGGTTGTAATGATGCCTTCCAGTTTTGTAAGCGTAGCAATGCTGGACTGTCCCTGCTGCTTTTCACTTAGTCACCCGCTGATCAAATGCATTTTTCCTGGAACTACTCGAGTGAAGTGTTCCCATCTTTCTTGGTACCAAGGACTTGGTCTCTGGACCAAATGGCAATGAAATATGGCACAAGTCCTCTTTTAAAAGTTACTTTGCAGTTATTTGTCTTTGAGTAGAATATAATTTAGAGCCAGGAATATAAATATCAATGGATTGAACTGATCAATTGTAATAAAGTAGTAGGAATACTGTTTTGAAAAAAGTTAAATCTGTCCAAAGATCAAAGTCTTCTTTCAGGAATTAAAAAGTGAGAATCTGGAATGTACTGCTACTGTGAAATCTGTGCAAGGGCAATTTGGAAATGACGTTGTGTTTACAAAGTATTTTCAGAGTATTTTCAAACAATTTTTAAAAATTGGTGGTAGAAGATAAAAAGTCTTTTAACCAAGCTATAGGGAATAACAACTTCTTTTATTTCAATATTTCAAAGAATTTCGTGAGTGTATAAGACCTTCCTGTTTAAACAGGAATGAAGCTGTAAAAATATTTGCATTAGTAGGTCTAGAGAGCTCTGACTTTTAAACTCATAACTACAAATGGAGGCCTTAATAAAGCCATATCTAGGAGAACTCAGGTTTCTTGTTTTATAATTAATTGCATATTTTCCACTAAATCAAATATACGAACAATAGGCAAATAGGGGTCTACTGCCCACGGTTTATTATCACTGCTGCAAGACCTTGTGCTGCTAAAAAGAAAGGGGCTGTGGTTCTGTTACTTAAAGGTAAGCATGGAGGAGGTAAGAATTGGGCTTGTAGCCTAAGATAACAGTATTTCTAGGGAGTCAGTATGCTGTGCTGAACCAGCCTGATGGTTCAATTTGATTGCATTATTAAAGCATACAGACTTTATGAAGAGTATAAGGAGTATGATGTAAAAACTCCATGGAGAGAAGCCTGCCCTCTCTCCCCTGTCCTTCGTTTTCTTGTGGTGGTGGCTTGAAAGCCAATGAGTGACCTAACCAGGTATCTGCTGAGAAGATGAACTGAGTTAAGCTAATTGCTTGCTATTACTTAGTAACAGAGGGAAACTATTAAGTGGCTCCTATTACGGTTTTCCATAAGTAATATTTAAAATGACAACAAGTCCTTTGCCAAGAAATGCTAAGAAAAGCTAAAAGTTGAGCTGCAGAGACCCTAAAGAATTTTTTCCTCCCAGGCAGTTTTGAATCTACAGTTCCTCATAGCTGGATCTCTGAAAGAGTATCCATAGGGGGACCCATATTTGTCATTATGTCACTGTTACCCTTTGTCTGACAGCACTGGGGGTTCTAAAGAGGTGTGTGGGTTATTTTATTAGCTCTTCGTAATACCCCAGCCTGCAGATTGCAGTTACGAATTACCTTGTCCGTTCCAGTTTGATCTGCCTGAGGCATAGGGGATACTAAAAAAAAACCAAATTGGCAGAGCTTCCAGAAGTATGGATTTTTGATTAGCTTTAAACAAATTTAAAATAATAAAAATAAATAAATAAATGCAGTCTGCCTAGCACCTAGTTTTACTCCTGGGACATTTTGTACCCAAAGGTTTGTAGAGTACTGGAGCGTACTTGGTCCATATCCTCTAAGAACTCCCTGTGCCTCAGGAGCCCAGAAGCTTTTGGTTTACTGTAGGGTCATGCCACAGGCTGAAAACAGAGGCGTATTTCTATAAAGGCTCATGTTGTTTTGGACATTTTTATACTTAATGTCTCATTTTATGACTCAAAAGGTCCATAGTACATTTTGTTGCTGAATATGTTCACTTAGGTGTTTTTATGTACTTCCAAGAGAAATACCACAAATTTTTTTTTCTTCTTGTTAATCTGAGTGAATGTGGCATTTAAACTATGTTTAAACGGCTGAGTTTGCTTAGGAATCTTTCAAATCTTCACGGTTCAGAAAGATTCAAGTTTCTGGTCTCTATTTATGCTGAATTTTAATTCATGTAAAACAATGTGCATAGCAATTATTTTTGACAGAATTAACTTGCTTTCTGTTTTTAGATATATATTCCTGCAGACTAGCTGTTCCTGTTATAAAATTATGTGGAGTTTTCCAGTAATAAGAATTAAGTGCATGGCAGTAATTCAGGACAAAATTAGCAAATACGGTAAACCAGTATTTATTCTTAAACCAGAGGAACATTAATTACCAATTACTGACTTAGAGTTTTCTTTTTAAAAGCAAGGAGAAATGAAAATTAAAAAGACAGCTAGTATCGTGGGAAGTCTGGTATTCTTCCGGTAGGTTAAGTGTAGAGTATCTTCTGTTGCTGATGTATGCTTGTACAAAGCAGTCTTTGTCTATTTTAAAGTAATATTTTCTTGATAAATCAATGTACAGCACTTAATTGAGTTAAAATTGTGCTGTAATGGCTTCATTTGATTTCTTTAAGTCTGTTGCTGTTTTATTTGTTTGCATAATGTGGCACTTGGACGTGGTTTTCATTAAGTCAGCAGGCTTCTGCCTCCTGGTTTCTGCGGGAGAGTGGCATGGAGGGAGTCTGAATCAGGGGACCAGGACGTAGGAGCTGTCAACTAGGTCTTAGAATCATAGGATGGTTTGGGTTGGAAGGGACCTTAAAGACCATCTAGTTCCAACCCCCCTGCCACAGGCAGGGACACCTTCCACCAGACCAGGTTTCTCAAAGCCCCATCCAGCCTGGCCTTGAACACTTCCAGGGATGGGGCATCCACAGCTGGTCTGGGCAGCCTGTTCCACCGTCTCACCACCCTCACAGTAAAGGATTGTTTCCTAATACCTAATCTGAATCTGTCCTCTTTCATCCTAAACCTGTTACCTCTTGCCCTATCACTGCATGCCCTTGTAAAAAGTCCCTGTTCTTTGCTGCATCTTTAAAATAGTAGCATATCTGAAACAAACCATGTATTTGTAGTGGTAAGGGGTCAGAATTTCTTCTTCATTTCACCTACCAGTTTGATCTTTGGTCTTCCACTTCAACTTTAGGTTTCTGAGCAGGAGATGGATGAAGCAATTGCACGTACTACCCACCGAGAGAGCAAAGATGCCAGCTCCTCTCACATCACAGGTAGCAGCATGTTCTCTCTTAATATGTGTCCTTTTCCATATGCGGGAATGTTTAAGGATATGCTCTTGGGTTGCCAAAAGGTGGTTGCTCTGTCCTCTCTTCCAAGATGAATGAAAAGCAGAATGGCCCAGCAGGGGAGGAGCAGGAGGAATCGACTCCATCTGTGTACACTTATCCATGTAGATGGCAAAAAAAAAAAGAGAGAGAGAGAAAGTCTTGTGTCCATTTGAAAAAGTCCAGATACTATTACTGGACTATATGTTTTAACTCCATTTTAATCTTTGGGGTCATGTCAAAATGTGTGCTCTGGCATTTGTCTGATGTTTTTGAACTCCAGACTTAACGCTTTCTAAAATCTTAGGGATGAAAGAAAACTCTTGGCAATGACAGTGACTGGTAAGGTGATTTTTAGACAGAAATGTTGCATTTGTAATTATCCTCTTCATATCTGTGTTAGCTAAGACCTCTTTTGAAGTAGACCTTGCCAGTGGCTTATTTGTCTTTCAAAGTTGCACCTAGTCAGCAGCATGCTCCAGCGGGTAAGGAAGACCTGCTCATCTCTTGTTCATAGCTCTGTCCTGGTCCTGACTGGCATGGCATGTAATAATGTTCTGCCTTATCTGAGGGACAGCTTGTGAAATGTTAAAAAAAAATATCTCACTTTAGGAAAGCAATTCAGATAATAAGTAAGTGGGATTAAATGCGGCCAGCCCCCAGCTCAGAAGGTGAATGAGGAGCTTGTTTGGGTATATGGACCACAACCTTAATTTTTGGCATCTAACTAAGCTGTGTTTAACAGGAGCTGTACAAAAAAGTCCATCTCCTAGTGTGAAGGCCAAACAAGGAGAGACCTCATCTCCCCTCAGCTGGACTATGAAACGCTTCCTGGAGCCAGCAAGCCGGGTAAAGGGATTAGATGCAATAATAACAGTCTACTTCAAATTCAGCTTTTAGTGAAGCTCCTAGTTGATCAAGGACTTCAAAACCAAACCTTTATACTCCTTCTCTGTCACATGGGCTCAATAAAAGGGTTTGTTTCTTACATCATGTTTTAAATCATGACAGCAGCAAGCTTCTGTTCGTCTGTGTGGCTACAGCCTTTGGGAGCAATGTGCGAAGCATGCCAGTGAAGGCTGTGGGTTCCCACCTCCTGCCACCTTGAAGGCACCCCTGCTTTGTTTGGGACAGAGATGAAGTTAGCAGGAGAGACCTGAGCCTCTGGGCAGAAGGCTGAGGGCTTGTTCTCTCTGTATAACCATTGCAGTGGAAAAATCTCTGGCATTCCTGGGAAAGCCAAAGCAGCTGTGCAGACTGTGTCCAGAGGTACAAACCCTTCCCTTCGCTTAGTGCAGAAGGTGTATAAAGGCAATTACACAATTGAATGGTTTCATCCCTTGTTTCTGCATTGAGCTACACCTGCATAGTAGCGGGATTTGGATTCCCTTTTTATTTATTATACTGGCTAAAACTGTATTGATGTGCAGCATTTCAGCCATCCAAGTCTGACAGTTTGCCTCTCAGTATACTGACGAAGTCCTCAGGTTTTAAAATTGGCTTTAAACTTCCTTTATCGATACGGGAATGTGAGTGGAGTTTGTGGTGCTTTGTATGCAGACAGGGGCTTTAAGCATCAATGATGGTGAGTCACCAGACACACTTCTTTCAGCAGGGATCTGTCAGCTCCGAGGCAGAGCTTTCCCAGTACTTCTCTCACGATGGTACAAGCCAGCTCCCATTTTCTGATGTTGTAACTGGCTCCTGTGACGATGAGCAGCTCCATCAGAAGAACAGAAACAGTTTGTTGGATGATGGATCACTTCTTCCTGGCAACCTGAGTAAGCGACGGAAATGTGTCTGGTCATTTGGCTAATGTGGGGAGAGTCACTGAGCACTGGTTTGCTTTATAAGAGAACTACAGTGATTCCTGTGCTGGCAAGAAATGCTGGGCAGTGTAGTGCAAGCCAATGCTGATCATATGAAATTCTGGGAGACAGAAAGGGGTTCACAACAATGCACATAAATGCCCGTTTCCATGGTACTTTGTCCAAATTGCTGCTCTGATTATGTGAAAATTACTTCTAGTTGATTGGTTTGGCCAAAACTAGTTTGACAGTGCTACAGGATTTTTTTTTTTCAAATGACTGGTGATCGTCTAATTGATTACATTTAAATGAAAGTGTTCATAGCTGTCTCAAATACACAATTTCAAAATGTCACATAAAGCAGTGTAAAAACAACAAATGTTAAATTTGACATCAGATTTTGCATATGCTTCTTTCTTCCCATAGTAACTGAATGAAATAGTCCTAAATTTCCTTACTGACATGCACATGATCTCAAATTCAAAGGCTATTATATTTTTTCTCCCTTTCCTATGCTTCTCAAGTATATTCTCTTTGTATACAGCTTATTTTTCTGTGGAAATTAATTATTTAATTTAGTTATCTGTAAATTAATTAATTACATTATTTAATGTTTTGATTTAAAATTAATTATTTAAAACATTTTTGCAGTTTAAAATACCCACCAAACAAAGCAAAACAAAAAAACTTTCTACAAAATAAGATGCAGTTCTTTCTGAGAAGGTTGTGGAAAGGATTCTTGGGTTTATTAGTCTTTAATTTGAAACTGATTGTCATGTGCTTGTGTCTTTGTTCAGGAAAGCATTTGTCACTCTTTTTTTGCATAGATTTAAGCAAAATGTGAAAGAAATTCAGTTGTTTAAAGTAAAATACACATGTGAATTTGCATCCCTTTCTTCTTTGGGTCATAGTCATAATTTAGAAATAAACTGAAAATGGAACCAGATGTGCCATGAACTGATTTTGGGAATTACCCATAAATTGTAGTGCTATCTGCCATCCCTCTTGCTGTTTACCATAGTTAGGTGGAGGACCTGAAAAAAATGCTTATTTCTTTGTGAGGAAAGGTTAAACTTCCCCTGCAAGCAGAGCCACAAGTACTCTTCTACAGTCAGATGCATGATGTTAGAAATCATCTACAAATGCAATTAAAGCATAATTTTTTCCCCCTAGCTGCTAGAGAAGCAGGAGTGGCAAAAGCAAATGGCCTGGCTTCTCCAACTAGTGGGAAATCATCTGGCCTTCACAAGAAGCATGTGGAGTCTGTCCGACCCGGCATCCTCAGTGACAGCCCCAAATCTGCCCGCAGCCCCTTTCATCGACAGAGGAGGGTTGTTTTCTATGATGGTGACATTAGTGATGACGACGAAAGTTCCCACTTACAAAGAAGCCAGAGGGTCAAGACCCAGGAGGATGCTGGCATTGTCATTGCAACCTCGTCTGTAGAAATCGGTGATGAGACCCAGGATAGTGAGTCATCCAGATACAGCAGCATGGAGACATCTTCCCCTGTCTTCAGCAACTCTGTGGAGTCTGCAGACAGCACGCTGGAGCAAATTGACTCTCCTTTTTTCCCCATCATAGCATTTGATTACTCAAGCGTGCCTGAAGTTCGTCTTGGCAGCCTGAGTTTGAAGGAGCTCCGGGAAGCACAACTCGAATGTAAGAGATCGCCAAAACTTGAGCACAGAGCAGTCACAAGAGTGAAAAGCATGATGAGCACTGAGTGCCGAAGCCTTCACAGACACAGGACAGAGGAGCATGGCTCTTATAACAAGCCAGCTACAAAGACACTCCCCCACACAAAGAAGGGTGAAGCATCCGATGGGGCCAGGCAGGGCCAGGGTGAAATAGTCACTCTGGTTCGCAATGAGCATGAGTCGTTCGGCCTGGATTTGGAAATCCAGGCCATGCCCTTAAAGGTTGTTGTCACAGGGCTGCGGCCAGGTGGAGCAGCAGAAATGGTAATTTTTTAATTTGGGTTGCCTTGTCATGATTTGCTTTCAGTTTGCAGGTATGATGGTGATGATGATTTTTAATATTATTATTATTAAGCAGCAAGTGATCTGTTGCAAATAAGCGCAAGGGAGATGTTTGCTGGGCAAAACATCTCATCCTATATTGTTCTGAAGCTGCTGTTAAATTAAGTGTTTCTGATTCGGAAGCACACCCTGGCTGATTCAAGGCTAAGAAAGTCAAGAGGCAGACCTAATGAGATGGACTCGTCCCCACTCGCAGTCACAGTTTTGAGGAAATACTTGCTTCCTTTTTTTTTTTTTTTTTTTTTTTTTTATCAGGGGCAAAGACAAATTAAGTAAATCTTGGTCGCAAAAATGTTCATTATTTTATATGTACATATTCTTTTGTTACACAAATCTGGTACCAGGAGGGCTTAGGTGCTGGCCAGGTTTGCCAAGGGCCATGGTAGTACCCGTAACATATTGCTCTCCTGTGTCTCATACACATATTAGGATGGATACTTGCTTCATGTGGAATTGCTGATCTAGATGCAAAAGAAAGAGGAAGGAGGATACTCTGGTGTACAAAGCTGGATGTAGCATTTTTAATCTAGTCAGTGGCTACTATGGTGAGAGGGGACATGTTGTAGAAGTTTGAATTGGGCTGAGAGCTGTGGATTTGGGATTCTGTTCCTGTTTTTTTCTCTGTTTTACAGGGCAATGTTTAGAAACGTACTTAGGCTTTTACCTTAAGAGCAAGTCCCTGTCCAGTTTAGTTATTTAAATGTATCCCGTTGGTCCAGTAGGAGATTATGACCAGGAATATAATTCATATTATATGAGGGCTATGTTCTCCATCCTCATACCAATATCTCAGAAAAACCAGCAGCTCTTTTGACCTTCCTAGTTGAGATTGGTCATTAATTCCTTTCCTGGCAGAAGCACAGTCTGCTTTTTATTTAGGTATTGGCAAACTGACAGCAGTGGTACCTGTGCTCTGCAGTGATGTGAGATAGGGAATGTTGCTCCTAAGCCATTAATTGCTTCTCTGCAATCTTTGCCCTTGTGGCAGGGCTTCTAATGTGTATTTATAATTTCTTTGAATCTGTCATTGCATTAGGGATCAATGGGCAAGATGGCTGTAGGAGATGAGATTACCACCATCAACAGCATACCAGTCAGTAAGATGATGTACGAGGAAATTTGCTTGCTGATGCAGTGTCTTCCCACATCTGTAACCCTGGAGATCCAGAAAGCAGCATCAGGTGAGAGAGTAGTTTTTCTTTCGTACCATTTATTCTGAGTACCAGTGAAGAAAATTCCCTTGAATCAGATGGGTCTGATCTGCTGCTGGCCCAGCTTCCCACATTGATCCAGATTAAAAACACAGCACGCTGTGTCTGCATTGGTGAGCCAGGCAAAGCACTTCATCACCAAACCAGGCTTCAAAGTCCTCCCTGGCACTACAGTGAGGGGAGCAAACCTGCTCTCTGTGAAGCCGTCAAAGCTCCCTCTTACTTTATGTCCCTCTTGCCAGCATTTGCAGAGGTTTGGGTCATTACATGCAGACGAGAGCTAACTCACCAGTGACCTTGTGCTGAAACCCATTTTACTGCTATGCCCGTTCAGTAAATATGTGACCCGTTATAATCACATCTGTCCCTCTTAAATCTGAAGTTCAAGTAATGTTTTTATGAATGAACAGTAAAATAATAAGAACCTCCTTTCTTTCTCTTTCATGTGTCAGAACCCTCTAATGTGCAAAATAAAGAAGCAGAAAACCCAAGAAAACTAGGATCTTACCGAAATGTTTATTTGCATGTTTCTTACAAGAAGTTTTCTAGTTTGAGTTGAAGTATTCAGTACCTATTTAGTTTCTGCTCAGGGCTGATTTATGCTGCTACAACAATATATACATCCCCACAGACTTTACAAATTATGTGGTGTGGAAATGAGTGTTTGAAATAGAAAAGCATACTTTTCAAATTCAGGAAGAACATAATATTTTGCCTCATTCTAGCTTATGATCTTTTTTGTGTACCTATTAATACCTGGGAGCCTAAAGTGCTTCCAGATGCTTCAGTTTCAGTTGTTCTTTAAGGAATTCCTGGCTTGACAGGGTCCTGTTCTTTTTTCCTTAGATTGCTGTGGCTTTTACATACCCATGGCATTGGGATAGGGACACATTGACACTCCTTTATCAGGCAGCCTTTCTGCTTTACTCTTCACCTTGCCCTGCCCCACTGGCAGCGAAGAGGGGTCTCTTCAGTGTATGATCCAGCACGCTGAAGCAGGGCAGTACTTCGCATTCTAGGCTGGCTGCTTCAAATTTTTTTCTGGGATGTCTTCCCCTTTGACTCCAGGAGGAATCCACACTTCTTAATGTGGGTGCCTAAACTAAGTCGTGTGGATAATCCCACAGGTTTGTGCAAGGATTAGAGAGATGTGCTGGCAAGTTTGAATGAGCAGGAAAGGATCCTGACTCATGTGAATACACTGCTCCTTCTCCATGCACTCTCTGGGCCTCATCCGGTAGTAACTGGCCTCTGGAAGGCACCTTGAATGGGGGTGCATGTCCCAGAAGCAGTGTATAAAGGTGCAAGCAGATGCTTAGGGTGAAGTGCTGAAAATGAAAGAGCTGGAGAAATGGGTGAACAGGATATCAGTGCAGCAGTGACAAGGAGCCCAAGAGTGGGTTAAACATGTGTCGGAAGCCAAGAGAGGTCTGTGCCAGAAATCCTGTAAAGCCCATATGTTTAATGCGTGTATAATGTTACCCGTGCGTGTCACATTAAACACCTGCAGAAGTGCCAAGAGGATCAGAGTCAAGTTATTTATGCACAGCTTGTCACTGTGTTGTCTGTTCACCTTTGTTCGCTATGCCAGGGTTTTGTGTACTCTCTGCAATCTATTGGAGACATCTTCGATCAAACAATTAATGAGAAGTGGTACTGCTCAGCCTGACTTACTGCACACTGACAATTTGCTAGTTGGCTGCTTGACTGCTGAAATTTCCAAGATGAGAATTAAACAGATCATGACTACTCACCTTGGATAAGTGGATTGCTCCCTCCTGTGTGCTACTGAAATACACAGGGTTATGATTAATTTGAGTTGCTGTAAACATTGTTACAGACGAGGAGGAGTGCAGAGCAAAAGGAAAACATGTAGTATGACTATGTGGGTGTTTATTTTTGTAATAAAACCTGGTGTTTTGTATATCACTTCCTGCATCTGACAGGATTTTACCTTTTTTTCTTTATTATTTTTATCATGATGCAGCTGTCAGCAGATTTACAAACCTCATCCTGTCTCCAGGGGTAGACAGTCAAAATCAGGCCAATGTCAACAGCATCCTTGCAACTGAAGAACCACCAAGTGCTGGGAAGCGCGAGGGAGCGGGTTTGCAAAATGCTGGTGTCGTCTGTGCGGTGGAGAGGACAACACTGCCACCTGATGCCACGACCAAAGATGTGCACAGAGGTCCAATGAAAAGCAGCGGTACCGAGGACTGCTCTGCCATCCCCATCACTGACATCGATGACTTGCTCAGCCAAATGGGACCTCCCGAGAGCAGGGCTTCACGCACGCCGTCGAGAGCGGAAAGCCCCCTCCGAGATGAGTACACCACAATGTGCTGCTGTGGGACTGATGAAGGCTGTCCTGGTTCTGAGCCACAAGCAGCCAAGGAGGAGCTGCTGGAAAAAGCTGTGAATTGTGGAGCTAATGCACAAGGGGTTTTGGGGCTGTCTGTGTTGGACTCCATTAACACAGGCAAACTTTTTACTGTGAATAAAAACTCTTTAAATAACTATTCTAGGAATTTTAGCAGCTTAAATGAGGATGAGTTGCCTGCAGCAAACTCTCTGGAAGGTAAGAGAAGTGACCCATTTCCAAAGTCTATGTATGGGGCTGCGGAGGATTCTCACTCTGACGCAGAGTCTCTCACAGAAACCTTTGATAGTTCTAACGAGGTGTTGCTTGGGCTGTGCGCTGCTGCAGGTGCCCCTGCAGCCCGTACTGTAATGGAGTCAGATGAGGAGCAAATTGAGATTTGTTGCATGAACGATGAGCCACAAAAGCGCACACAGGAGCAGCATCTCACATCCGCAACAAACTCATCCTCTCTGTCCCTGCTGCACCTCCACAGTGGCAACATTTTGCAAACTGAGGACTGTGCCATGTGTGGGTCACTGGAGACAAGCATCAACAAACTAGGCTTGGAAGATCACGGCGGTCCCACTCCAGCTCCCTCACAGTGTTCAGATGTGTCCTCTGCATCCTTGTGTTCTCCTTCCTCAGTTCTCCTGCCAGAAAAAGACATCCTAAGGAATTCAGTCAGTATACCTGAAGTTTACTCTTTCTGTAACAATGGTGCCTTAAGTACAGAAGAACAGATGGGTTTGGGGAACAGTAACAGACATATGAAGTGCTGTGAGTCCATTGAAGAGGAAGGGTCTCTGCGCTGCAAAAAGATAAGCTTTTGCTCTGCTCGGAATGTTGGTGGCTTGGAGAGCAACTTGCTTGAGAAAGATCAGGATGAGCAGAGATCCAAATCTGAAAGCGAAACGGCAGTTGAGGACTGTGACCGTGCTGTTACAGTGAAGAAAGAAACCAACAGTTTGTCCAACTTGTCTAAAACAGACAGCAATCACGTGAATGCATTGTCATCAAGAGCAATATCACTCAGGTCTCCCTTTCCTGCTAGATCTAAAGATCCAAAGGCTAATACAACTCATGACTTGCCAGGGAAAAATGAGAAAATTAACTCTGTGACTTCAGGAAGGACTCCAAATGGGAAAGTCCAAAGCTCAGGCACAAATCACTGCAAAGGCACTGCAGTACCGCACAGCCCATCCTCTCAGAAAAAATCTTGTCAGGAGTCTAAGGGAATGACACACAAAAGTATAATGGACACCCTCTTAAATAACCAGAAGGCCAAAGCAGGACCAAAGCTAAAAGGGTTCACCATCAAAAGCAAAGCAAAGGCAAATTCAGATTCTTCTGGCACTAATCCTACCAAAGTCAGCGGGGCTGATCAGAAAAGGGCTTCTGTTTCTCCACAGCTGTCCCCCAAACTCCTGGGAAAGAAAACACCATTGTCGCGCAATTCACCTACAAACCCTGATGCTGGCAAGAGCATTTCAGCAGCCTCAAGGACTCTGAAGTCAGAGCTAGAAAATAAACCACCTATGGTCATACCTGAAGATTCACTTTTGCCTCTCTTGAATGGGACCGGCAGCCCAACAGCAAGCAGTGACGTGCAATGTGACTGTGGAGACCTGCAGCAGGCATGGGGAAAGCCAAAAGAAACACAAGTTTCTGTGCAGCTTGCAGTGTGTCATGATAAGGTGGATGATTTCAGAGCCAGAGACAGTCAGTCCAAAGTCACTTCATCTCCTCAGGGGATACCAAAAGCTGAATATGTGAAAGGGCAGATTGAGAACCCTGGAACAGGCCTGAATAGAATCAAGAGCATGTATAGTGCAGATGACCTTAGGCAATTAGATCTGCAAAAGGTGCAACCATCTGCTGGTGGCTCTTCATTGAGGTCCCGCTCAGTTCAGCAGGAGCAGCTGGAAGGGCAAGAGATCCAGCGCACTTTCATTGAGGTGAAGCTTTCCTCATCATCATCCTCTTCCTCCTCCTCCTCTACCTCTTCCTCACCAGCATCGTTTTTGCAGCTGCCATTGCTGGAGAAAGCAGAAGAGGTGAACACAGAAGCACCTCAGCTGACGGATGAGATGGGGACCATGCAATATTTCTCAAAAGCAGATACTGTTGGAGACAGAAACCTCTATGGTTTGTCAAAACCTGTGACAAGAACTTACTCGATGCCGGCCCAGTTATCAGGTCACTTGAGGGAAGATTGCCATGCTACTACAGAGGTTCATCCTGTGCAAGGCCCCCAGGGCCATGCTGCGGAGGAGAAATACCCGCAGGCAGAGATGGGGACGTTAAATATGGTTCATATGAATCTGCCAAATGGCCAGAGTGGCAAGGAGCAGGCACATGCCTCCAAAAGCACCCAGAGGGTCCATGACGTGTCTCACTCAGCCAGCGACACTAGCTACCCTACCGCCGATAAGCTGAGGAGCTGCAGGAGGAATTACTACTACTATGAGCTGAACTGGCCACATGAACCTGTCTCATCCTTCTCTGTCAAACAGAGGATCAAATCCTTCGAAAACCTGGCAAATTTTGACCGGCCTGTTGTGAAGGCCATCGATATACACTCAGCTGTGAGGTCCCCCCTCACCAGGAGGTCCTGTGGTGGGATGCCCACAGCAACCAGCCCTGCCGAGATGCCACGGGCCTTGCGGCGCAGCTTGAGCTCCTACGGCGGCAGCCCGAGCCCGGCCAATATGTCTGCCATGGCCAAGTCTCCCACCAGCGCAGAGCCCGTGTGTGTGGCGGAGGGCGGCAAGGGGGAAGGAAAGCCCCAGAGGAGCGCAGAGGGCAGCGCTGGGGCGGACACGGGCGCCTTTCCCCCCTCGGCCTCGCAGGCACGCCGCAGCCGGGGCCTGGGGCGGCCACCACTGTCCCGCTCCAGGCTGCGGGAGCTGAGGGCCCTCAGCATGCCCGACCTGGACAAGCTGTGCGGAGAGGGCTTCTCGGGGCCGCTGCAGCCCGCCTGCTTCAAGACAGAGCTGGAAATCACCCCCCGCAGAGCCCTCGGCACGCCTGCCCAGAGCGATGCAGCCCCGCTAGCCCACTGCGGCCCCGCTGCCACAGCTGGGGTGGGGACGGGTGCTGGCAGCCCTCGGGACAGCGGTTCGGGGACGCCAGGGTCTGCCTCGGATGATGACGTGCCCCATGGCAGCTCTCCACGTGGGGAATGCTCAGAAAACAGCTGGTCCATCAGGTTGGTGTCAGCTTTGCTACCGCTGTTCTGGTCCCCACAAACCCCTCCTGAGGCAAAGTTGCCCCAAGGCCGCCCCAAGGCGCGTTTCGGCGTTGGCCCCAGCCCCTGTTCCCCTGAGGATCTGGGGTGCTGTTCACGCTCTCCATTGCTCGGGAGCTGCTGTGCTGCTGCCTGGTGGCAGCTTGTTCAAGTACAGGGTGAAACACTTCATCCAGGCCAGGCTGGACCCCTTTTCTGTGTCCCCTCTAGCTGGTTTTGGTCAGGTTTTGGCCATGTCACAGGACACCACAGCCCCTGTGGAGGGGATGCCACGCAGCACTGGCTGCCAGCACAGCCTTCGGTGACAAACGAGCTTGTTGTCCTGCTAGAAGCAGTCTCCAGATGTAGCTGTCGTCTTGTTTTTGTTAATGTCTGTTGCTAAAACCGTAAGGGAAGGACGAGGGGAACAGAACGGGGATTGAGTTTCAAACTTATTCCTAAATTGTCTTCTCTGCCTCTTCCCATTCTCCCAACATACACCATTTCTTACCTGTTTTCACGATTCCTGCTTGTTAATGGGTTGGCCTTTCATCCTTTACCCTAATGCAACCTACACTGTATACCGGAAATGTATCTCTGCATGGTCTAGAAATACAAAGCTGTCTTACTTTTTTCTGTTCATTTTAGCTTGGATCAGCTGCTCATCTCAAGCCTGGACCAGCAAAAAATGCAATCTGTTTTGTCAGCAGTAGTACCAAAATGTGACATTGCTGCTATGCTCCAAGAAGTCAAAGCACAAGTAAAGGTAAAAACAAGAAGATAAAACTGGATTATTGGTGGTAATTTTAAGGGTTTTCTTAATGGCAGATAAAATATCTTCTAGTTTCAGAGCCACTCCAGTAGTCCTGTGGTACGTTACAGTTGATGGTAGTTTTACTAATGCTGGTTTTTGAATGCCTGCTATAAACCCATAATAAATTTAAATGGCTTTTGTATAAGAAAGAATATTGTTTGTCCGGTGCAAAACCAGTTTTGAGCCACAATAAATAGGCCTATTTTATGTGGGGAAGTATGCCTCCGTTTGAGTCATTATTACAGCTGAGAAACTACGGGGTTTGTCAATAACTGCACATCAGAATTTAACTTTCCACCAACCACTTGCATCAGAGTCACATTCCCCACCATGCAAAGGAATATGTGGTCCTCCTTGTGCTTGGAAGCACCCACCTTTTGCTTGAAGCTCCGACCACAGAAATTTAATTTATTTGGTTTAATGCTGAACTGCTGGTGGCTTGCAACACAAGAAAGCAGCTGCTGAAGCGTTTGTAAGAGACTACCATGACCTTTTTGTTCTCTTCTGTGGAAACTGGTTATTGCGTTAAGATAACCTGCTTCATTATCTATGTATTTCAAGAAAGTCTCCAAAGTGAAATGATTGCCAGAACATTACTTCCCTGTTTGCAGTGTTTGTGTTTGTGGGATACATCCACATCCTTTTTAAATCAGAGCAAAAGTTGATAAAATAATGACAGAACTGGAGGGGAAACTGCCATCTGGTCTGCATAACTGCTGGCTGAGCCGCATTTAGAGTGTTACTGAGTCTTATTCACAAAGGTTGTTATGTCAAATGTGGAACAGGCTGGGGTGGGGATCAGGACCTCTCTAAAATACCCAGCTTTACCTCCTTCCAGAGACAGCATAGCTAAGGCTTGCAAATCTCAAGAGCTTGGTGAGCCAAGAGGGTTTGGTAGGTTTACTGATAAAACTAGTACTGGATTGTGCTTCTGGCCAAAGGTAATTAAGTGTTCTTTAAAGTATTTTGCATGGGGTCTTGGAGAGATTATTTATTTATGCCACTTTTCAAAGTCAGAGAACTCAAATATTTATAAAGCTGAATGCTTTTTGGAATGCACTCCTTGTCTGCATAGTTTCTTATCCATATTTAAGCCCAGTATGGCTTGTATGCTGGAAAATTTTATGCTAGTCAAATGCTGGATTTAAGTGTACAATGGGACTGTTCTTCATAGTTAGGCAATTGCTGAAAAATGAGATGGGCTGACTGAGAGCTTCCCCAGGAAGAGTTTGTCATCGTCTTTCACTCTGAACAGTGCTGAATTTACTGATAGCATTTTAAAAGTGCTACTAATATGTAAAAAATAAATATAAAAGCATTTTATTGCTTAAATCTCTGTGACTGATGATCTTTGGGTAACAGGCTGAACAGATGATCACTGGAGACCTCGTGTGCCCACTCTGTGGCCAAGTAAAGCAACTAGCATCCACAGCCAGGTATCTGTGCCCCATAGCACACATGCTGGCTGAGGACAGCATTGAGAGCTGGGGAAGGAGGAAGTGCACAACCTTGGCAATGGGAAGCCAGGGTTCAGACTATGCTGATGACTGGCCTAGGATGTGTGGTCCTCACACAGTGCTCTAACATCTGAGCCTCGGATTCTGATTTTTTTTTCCTTCCCCAGTGTATGCAAATTAAGTTGTGTTAGCAAAGGTTGAAAAGAACCTGAACTCTTAAACAAAAAGGGTTGCTATAGTACTTAATAGTCAAAGGTATATGTATGCTTCCATTACCCTCTCTGCACTTCGAAAGGGGCTAGCCTAGATGCTTAACTAGGTTTATTATTTCTAGCCTAATGTAAAGCTGTTCTCACTTTAGCGCAGGTGAGAAGGGTCTTAACATCTACAAAAGACCATAAACCAAGACATTCAGACCTGACTGCCCTTCTCTCCTCAAGCACTGACAGATCAGTGATGTGGAACAGGGTGGCATCAGTTTCTGACATTGGCTCTATGCATTGCAGGGATGCCTGAAAATTTTCCAGGGCCAGTATTTGGCAAAAACAGTACATAGTGAGACCAAAAGTCTGATTGTTTTTTCACCAAAAATCAATAATAACCTGTGGTTTCCTGTGGCTTTTGAAAAAAATTAAAAGGCAAATGCTGAGTTAAAATGTTGAGTTTAGTGAACTAAATATGTCATTTAATGCTAAATAGATTAAGAGGTTGGTTTCTAATGATGTGCCATTAATTTTAGTGTTGGCAGTTTCTGGAAATGACTGATGCTGAATAGGATCCCAGGGGAAAGCTGAGACCTGCTTTCTACTCCCTACTTCTGATTCTTTGCCCCACAGGCAGTTACTATCCCCTCGCTCCACCAAATGCCTACTTATAGTCCCCCTTACACCACAAAACATAGTGTCTGTAACAGTGTCTGGTTTTGTCCTAATAACCATTCAGAAGACAGCACTAGACTCACTGGATGGGACTGCTGCTGTCATGGCAAATTCTGTATTTTGGCAGAAGGCCGTCACTTCGAAGAAACCAGCTTTACACCTTTACTCTGGTCTGGAGCCAAGTTCAGCCCTGGTGCAGACCTGCACCAGTCCCTTTCCTGTGCTAGATGCTCCCATTTACACTACAGTACAGCTTTGTCCTGTTTGGATCACTAACAGGCTCCTTACTTTCACCTCCCAAGTGAAAAACTTTCTCCTGCTGTCCCATCTAACCTTCCCAAGCTTCAGTTTGCAGCCACTTCCCCTTGCAAGATTGTCTAGCACTGCTGAGAAGAGGTTGATGCAACTGCCCTGCATTACGTCTCTGTTACTGCCTTTCAAGGGCAAGGAGAAACAGGATAACAAATGTGTTAGTAATTCCCCAGAAAGTACAGTGCATGATCCAGAAAGGTATATGGGAACTATTGAGTTTTGACTTCAAAATGTCAAGCAGTGCCAAGTTGTTAACAGCCTGTGAAAATTAGTCTGTCCAAGGTTTAATACCCTTCCACTATCCTAATTTTGACTTTGCTTTCCAGACTTGAACTGACCAAAGAAACCTTTGCTGTCAGGTACCTGAGCTCTTCCATATGGCTGCTACTCATCTGTAGCGCGAACAGAAATGCATTTAATGTCTCGGTTTCAATTCCTTGAGTTGCTTTTTTTCACTTGCCATAATCTAAGGGTACTAGGAATTTGTTATTTGTGTAGTTACTTGGTCTTGATCTTTGGTTTTGTTTTTCTTCTCCTTTCCCTTCTCCTTCCCCTCCATCTCCATTTTTTTGCTAGAGCAAGGAAGACACATACTTTGTAGTCTTGCACAAAGAAGAAGGAGGTGGCCTGGGGTTTAGTGTTGCTGGAGGAATAGATCTGGAACAGAAATCAGTCACAGTAAGTGATGGCTGCAGACATTTTGTTGCAAAGCTCACTTCAAGGCAGGCTGGTGATCAGATCAGGTGCTCATTTATCAAGGCTTACTACAAGTCATTCGTAGTCATAAAACAGTGTTTCTCAGAGGTGGCTGCATACCATCTGCTACTGAAATCACAGCGTTTGGGAAGTGTAATTTTTAGTATTGGAGATGGATGCCAGTTATGTCTTTGGTCTTGAAAAGTCTAACTGGATGGAATCGGCTCGATCTAAATCCTATCCATGTAAACAGAATTCTGCATGCAGTTGCAGTGCATGCAGGCTTTTAGGTAAGATTTTCATTCCCAGCCCTTGAAAGTGAGCTCTGCACAGCAAGTTTTTTTAAAGTTTTTGCAAATCGTGAAACTGTTTCAGACCTCAGCAAATGTTCTGGATTTCATGTCACAAATTTGTTTCGGTGTTATCAAGACCTGTGGATGGTCAGTAAATGAGGGTGGTTGTTCTGTTTGTTGGTGTTTTTTTAAGTCTTCTACAGCATTCTGAATCAAAGGTATTGTGTACCATTACATGATGTTGGTGTGTAAAAAGTGATACCAATCAATTTATTTACTGTTCAAAAGAGACCAGTGAGACAGAAAAAGCCAAGACAACTGGTGTCTTGTGTGACTATTTTCTTACACAAGATATGCATTTAAATTCTGTCCTGAGAGAGCGAGATCCATTAAGTGCTGCGATTAGAAGGGTATGTCCTCAGTCTTTGGGGCCTGCAGCAGCCCTTGCAGAAATCTTCTGGTTTTTGCACTTAGACAAGACCAATAGAAGTAGATATATTTTGCATTAAGTAGTCACTGAGTTAGAACATGCTCACAGTCTAGTGAATGGACTCTGCGTCTCTTGCTACAAAACTTGTGTTCCCTGCTTCTGGTCCAAAGACTCACAGTGGCAGCTGTGAGCAAGAGGAAGGCTCAACAGTGTCCCACCCCAGAGAGCTCCTCACCTAAAGACTGGGACACTACCTAAAAATACAGCTTCTTGTGCTGAGTAGCTGATGAAGTCTTTCTCCTGGATGCCATTAACTATGAAACCAAAAGAGTATCAGCTCCTATTCTTTCCAGATCCTCTTTGTTCAGTGTGTGTAAAGCATGCTTCTCAGGTGGGCAATATGTTAATGTCCTTGACCTACTGGGATTCTGGGTCCCAGCTGGATTTAGGGTTGCCACTGGGTGCTGAGCTGCTTAATGGGCTGTTGTGCTCGCACTTGGGTGCAGAAATAGAAATACCTTGTGAGCTTCGAGGTAGTGAGGAGCAAAGCATGTGAGGGAAGGCCACAGATGTTTTGGACATGACCCCTGTATTCCACTTACCTCTTGCATTTGAGTGCCTACATCTGTTATTGAGGCTGTTGCTCAGCTTTGAATGCCTGCTTAGACTGGTTGGAAATTTATCTCCTTGGATCTGTAGGGCTGTGCAGGTGTCCTCAGTGTGGCCCTGCAGTGAGGGAACAGGAACCAAAAGGCTACTGATTTCTTGCTGTTGGTCTGGGTATTAGGATAAGTTCCTAGAAAAAATGCCATGCAGAACTGTGTCTGCGGATCTGCTGTCTTGAAACTTTCCCAGCAGACCTAGAATTGCATGCATGGGAGACTGTATTCTAGCTGCTGAAAGTACAGTACCTGACGGGCAAGTCTTTAAATACCAGATCTTCCATCTTTTGGTCAGTTCCTTTCTGTAAATAACACACTTCACACAACCTGCACGTGGTGGAGTTTACTCAAAGTTTAATCCACTCTGAATAGAGTATTTTTTTTCTCCAGAAAAAATGCATTTCAAACCCTTTGCATGTATTTGCATATTTGATCAGCCAAATTGAGATGGACAATTAAATACTTGTACAGCTGCACAAAGTCAGAGCCTTTCCAGGTGCAGATGCTGTGCACCACTTAGAAGGGTGCATTTGAAAACTGGACAGGGTGCATGTCCCAGTCAGTGGGAATTTGGGGAGTGCGTGTCACACACCGCAATGTTGTCCTCGGTGTTTGCTGTAGCACGGATGTGGATTTAACCTGTGTGTCACTTGAGGTATGTTAACCGAGGACCTTTGAGGAGTTCAGTGAAAGCGTAAGTGATTTGTGATGTTACATTCTCAGCTGGTTTTAGTTGTCTTTGGCTTAGAAATGACCATGCAGTAATAGCATCTTTTCCTGTGCTTTCCCCCCTATCCCCAACTGCATTTCTCTTCCAGTCACTTAGACCTTAGTATTGGTGTATAAGGGTGTTCATTGGCACAAATGTTGCGTGCTTGATATCCAGGCAGTGAGCACTGATGGCAAACTTTGGTAGGGTCTCCGTGTTCGCCTTGGCCTGTAGCGCACTACATGTGGTCATGAGATTAAAGCATCCTTTAAGTTAAAATCTTTCTTGTAGGTCCACAGAGTGTTTTCAAAGGGAGTGGCATCTCAAGAAGGGACTATACATCGAGGAGATCTTGTTCTGTCAATCAATGGCAAGTCTCTTGCGAGCTCAGTCCATGGGGATGTCCTGAATACCCTTCATCAGGCAAGACTATACAAATATGCGGTCATTGTCATCCAGAAGGAAAAAGACAAAGCAAACAGTTCCTCCAGACTTGAGATACCAGCTACTGGCAGAAAATGTGTGGGGTCTGGAAAGGATGTTTCCATGGAAATAGGAACAGGTATGATTTTTTGTCCAAGTTGGAAGGATTCCCTTGCAAAGCAGACTGAAGGGAAAAATGTCCATGTGTTTTAGATTAAAAGCATCTGTGTCTTATGTGATGGAAGGGAGCAAATGAAATTACCTTTAAATTTTATTTGTTCTCTTTGGAGCCTAAATGGAGTTTGGTTTTGAATGACTTTGGGTTTTTTTGGTTGTTTTTTTTAATATCATAACTAGGCAGAAACTTAGAAGGACATTTAGGGCCTAATCCAGTTAGGGCCTAATCACTACTGAAGTTACTGATTCCACATACTCTTCCAATCCAGGGTAAACTCCTTTCAAGAAATAACAGTAGTCAGTGCAAGAAAGCAACCAACCAACCTGCCTGCCCCCCCTTCCCCACCACCCCCCCCCCCCCCCCCAAAAAAAAAATCAAGGAAAACCCCAAGCACTGCAGTTTGCTATGCATAGGCACTGAACTTGCTCTTTGTAATAGCAGATTTCATACTGTTTCTACTAAAAACAGAAAAAACGATTTTGATATTAGAGTAAATTGAGCTAAGCCAAATCAGTCAGCCATCCCATAGGAAACTAGCGATAAACAGTTTAAGTGGAAATGTATCAGTGGAATAGTAAGTTCCTCTTTGAGAACAAGACAGAATTTCCATGTGAAGGCTGCACTTGGTGTTACAAACAGATCTCTCGATTTTTGTGTATAATTAAGACACAAAACCCTTTAGTATTTGTCCATATGCTGCTGCTTTGAGACCAGGGGATGATCTGCTTCAGCCTTGCGCTGCTGCAGTGTCACTGGGAGTGGGCAGTGGTGACAGCTTATTGCTGAGAGATATGGTGATGTGGCTTTCCCTGCCTTCCAGGGCAATACCAGGCACTCAACTCAGACCACCCCAAAACCAGGACATGGAGCTGCCACTCACTGTTTTTAACTAGTTCAGTGTAATCATTACTGTTTGGGGTTTTTTTTCCTGTAGCAATTTTTATTGTTTTATGCTTTCACTGGGTTTTCTAGAACAGCCTTGTAGTACAGCTTAAAAGAAATAGGAAGCACTCTGTATGAATCAGCCTTTCTGGAATTGCTCCCGTGGGTATTAATGGATGTAATTACTTCAGAATCCCTTTCTGCCCTGAACTCCCAGCATCCCGCACGGACAAACGCAGAATATCTGCCGAGTAAAGGCACTAGGGGGCAACACTATCTCATAAACAACGTCGTATTGGGTTGTTAAGATCGTACTTCCATCCTGGAAGGCAAAGCACATCTGATGTTTTAGATAACGTTCAAAGTTGTTTGAGATAACGGTAGCAGTAATTTTTGATAATGTGGACTGTGTTTTACATTCACACAAGGCAAAGGGGTTCCTGTTTTCCAAAGTTGTACATTTATTTCTTTCTAAGCAAAATCGTATTTTATGTCAGCTACAGCAATATTGCATTCTAAAAATATCTGCTCTGTAGGAGGCAGGATGCACCTACAGGTAATAATGGTTACTTCCATAGATACGAGACCAGAAACAATTCTTCACACTAGTAAGTGATTACCTATTTTTCCTTAAAGAGGATGGAACGTGTTTGTTTAATGTAATGTTTCATTCATTACTGTTATTTACAAAGACGTGGCTCATTGAATAAGCAAGTGGGAACAAATGAAAAAGAAATATTCTCTACTCAGTAATTTTTCAGTTGTTTTCTTGATGTTTAGAGTCTTTGCTAAATTTCCTAATGTTTAATCTTGACCAAAAAAACCAGCTTTGGCAGGTTTTTGTTGAATGTGCAAAATGAAAATGTCTCTGTGTGTAAATGCATTTTGTACTGTCTCCCCTTCGTAGCTGCAATAATACATGTTCACTTCTGAGAAACTGGGTGATAGTGTGTTCTAGTCTGAATATGAACTGAATTCTGAATTGGCATTGTCACTGCAGCAAAACCAAAACCAACCAAACACAACTTGCAATTTACTGTTAAAAGTATAACAGGATGTTGTATATATTCTGTCACAGATCCAAACCTGGATATGAATGATGTCATCTGCGTTGAATTATTGAAAACCTCTGCTGGCTTGGGATTCAGTCTTGATGGTGGAAAAGCTTCCATTGCTGGAGACAGGCCCTTGCTTGTAAAAAGAATATTTAAAGGTACTACAAGCACGTAGTGGATATTATCCCAGTTTTCCTTTTGTGCATTGTACAGACATTTTAATTCTTGGATTCAATTTTTGTTTGAAGCAAGGGTGTTTTTGTGGCCCTCATTTATTACCATTTACTAGCCAAAGTGGTCATTAAAAAAATACTCCTGGGAATGGCTAGAGACTGGATTTGCTAGTAAATATTTGTGGTGCAATTTGATTTACTAAATATGATGCAGTTTCTTCCTGGGCTTGTCCACTGTTCTAGTTACAGCAGCAATTTCTTAGAAAATTTCAGCAGCATTATTGTGTATTTTTGAGAAGTTTTGGGAAGTTCATGCCTTATCCAGTTCCTTTTCTAAGAAAAGTGCAATGTGGGTAATTACTGTGATTCTGAAGCACCATCCTGCATTATACCCAATTATTAATTTTACCTTTTTTTTCTTTGATTTTTTTTTTTTTTGCTAAGAATATGTGATGTTTGTATTAAAAACTGCCACTCTTGGATATTTTGTTTGTCAGCAGGCAGTTAAACTTACTTGGACCATGTACAGAAAGGAAACCAATCCCAGAATTGTGCTATGATTTTAATATGTGTTAGTCTGGGATTCAGTTTAGTGGAAAATATAGGGTTTTTTTCTGATGGAAACTGAAACTCTCAATGAAGCTGCAGGTGCACTGCATTTTTACAGGATTACATTTCAGTGGTTTATTCTCTCATCAATGAAAAAAAAACCAAACTGATACTTCCTGACTTGCTTACCAGTTTCTTTGTGTGGGTGTTTTTCCCTGTTTAGAAAGTGATTCTGAGGGTAAAAAGCATATTCAATTTTTGAGCTCATTAATTTATATCCTCAGATACAGTCCTTTTCCCCTGTTCTCCCTGTGATGGCTGATGTTAGTTAAATTGTCTTTACAGAAAGCACACATTCATCAACAGTGCAAGGTGTGCCCATCTGGGAGCTGTTTCAGGTCTGATGGGTTTGTCCTAAGTTTGTCACCCGTGTTTGGTTTGTTCATCCATGTTACCCAGGTTTTAGAATCTATGGCGTTACCTGCATGTTGAAGTTCTTCTTGAGAAAATATATCCATGCCACATACAACCTATACGTTTATTTTATCAACAAGGTTTTCTTAGAGCTACAGAGATAACATACAGCATATTTCAAGCACTCAAGAAGCTTCCTTCAAAAACAGACACTTATTCTAAGAACCAGGGTTTATCTTGGTTAAAATAACATTTTCTGTGAAATGCAGCATGGGGTAGGTTGCTAGAGCTGAGCTGAACATAAGTGACTTGTACTGAAATTGCTACTGTTGGAAAAAATGGTTTAGTTGCTGTTCATCACAGTGGAAAGCAAATTTTTGCGGGCTTATGTTTTTGGGTTTGGTTTGGGGGGGGTTTTACACTGACTTTTTTCCTTTTTTGCTTCTAGGTGGTGCTGCGGAGCAATCTGGAAACATAGAAACTGGAGATGAAATTCTTGCTGTTAGTGGAAAATCATTACTTGGCCTCATGCATTATGATGCCTGGAACATCATTAAATCTGTGCCAGAGGGCCCTGTGCAGCTACTAATTAGAAAACACAGAACTTCAGTATGATGGAAGCACTGCATCTAATCACACTTGCTAAGACAAAACATTTAAAACTGGCTAGAAGCTTTGTTTCTAAAGAAGTCTTTGTTTCTAAAGCCACACAAAAGTGTCTTAATTCTCTACAGAGAGGTGCTAAGAGCCTTGGAGAACCACTGAGCAAGCATGTGATGAGCATCGTAAAATCTCACCTAGTTATCGAGGATGAAGGAAGCCAAATGTTAGAGACATTTTTGTATTATGTGGCAGTTTTAATGGAACTTTAAGACTTCTCCTGGGTTTGATTTAAAGTATTTTGACTGAGATAAATAACACTGTGCCTGTCCCTGATATTTTTAGTATCTGCAGACTGTTGGGAGTATAACTTGCTGGTTGCCATCCTGTTGACAAGGATGGGTATTTAGACTATACTATATCACTTATCTGAAATGAGACTTCCAGGCACTTACTTAAGGTCTGGTCCTTTTGTTGTTGTAATAAGAGAATGTCTGGAACAATCTCACTTTATTCTTCTAAGTGCAGTTTTGCTAAAAATGCATGACAAAAGAGTATAATTTTGCACAACTTTTATGCGTAAACATGAGCATTTTATTGCAAAGCTGAAAAATCCTCTTAACATTGATGAACTAACTCAGCATCCACCACACGTGAATCTGTTCTTAGATGCAGCTTATATCTGAAAGCAGTTAGCATTAACGCGGTAGAAATCTGTGAGCAAGAAAATCACGTCCAAATAATAGGCGATTATCCACCAAAGTGTCGACTGAGTTGTTAGTTGTGATTAAAATGGGAGCTGTAAAAATCAGGGTCTGGATTTTCAGATTCAGATTTCAGATAATATTAGGCACCTTTGAAATATATATATTTTTAAAAGAGAGATAATTTGAAGTGCTGAGCACTTGCAGATCCCACAGACTTCAGTGATCATTAAGTACGTCTGCAAGCCGGGCTGCTTTCATTTGTCTGCAAGAAGTTTAAGGCTGCCCAACTTGAAACACTCAAGCTGGAGAATGGTGGCCTAAGGATGGGGATTATAACAGATTAAATCTGAACTGACTAGTGGTCTGAAAAGCCACTGGTGGCTTTTAATCACTTTTTTTTATTTGTTTTCTCCTGTTCAGTATTTATTTTCATTTTTTTGAGAGTGCGTGAGGATGTATGTGGAAGATCTAAGTGCACTCAGCTGCGTCAGGAACAGGCTGATGCTGAGGGTTCTGGATGGTGAAAATGAAGACTGTTTGTGTAGATGGGAGAAACCATGGTGTCAGGTATAGCAAAAGTGAAAGGGTTGCAATGCCATAGGCGCTTAGTTTGGGTTTTCTCACCTCTGCTCACATTAGAGGTTATCGGTAGCAGGCCATGCTGCTGAGTGTTATTTATAGTCTGCTGTGTTGGGAGGAGGGTGCATGGATGCAAGAGATTAGACTCTGTTATTTCTCTTCCTACATCAGGGATAGCTAAACAACATAAAAGAGATACAGGAGGAAATGGGCCAGTGTCCTTATCAGCTGAGAACAAGTTGTTTGTTCCAGAGTTCTCAGGTTGTTTGTCCTGTTAGGCTAGAGGCTGCTTGCAGCCAATATGCCCAGGGTTGAAGAGCTCTCAGCCTGGAATCGGTCCGAATCAGAAGTGCTGCCCACATTTATAGTGAGCCAAGACACTGTGCAGCAGTTACAAAAAGGTCTGGGCTTGTCACTTGGCCCTACCCCAAGATCATACAGTTCCGTTTATTTACATTTATTCAACAGTACTTGGAGTGATTGTTCCAGGTTAGTGGAGCACTCACTTTGGTTCATTTCTGTGACAGCTTCATTAGAGTGCAACTTGTGAAATGCAGAGGAAAATTCAGTTCTGCAAGGCAACCCAAGACCAGGTGAACAGAAAAGCTGTGCAATGTTTGCCTAAAAATGAATAGATTTAATTCTTTTTCAGTGATGTATTAGCATTTGAATCCAGGGAGAGATGCAGCTTTTGGTTACAAGGAAAGGCAATACTGTGTGTAGTCCTATAGCTGCTTTACCTGCAGGATTTCTGTTGAAACTAATTCAGGTTCAGTGCTGTGAAATGACTGTGGAGCTGGGTCCCTTGCGACCCCAAAGCTTACTTGTTCTCTCGGGACTGGTCTTTTTCTCCAGTCACCTCTGTGGTGGGAGAGGCTTCAGGAGGATGCAGCACTTGAGGTCGGAGGACCACACTGAGGTTGCAGGCCTGTTCTGGGATAAAAGAGATTACCCCTGTGTATTTGCTGAAAAGAGAGAAGACATTTGGCAATGGCAATTAAACGGTGAGGCCTTCTTCAGGAATGACCAAAATCTGACTGTAATAGCGTGTATAATAGATACATAAAATGCATGTGGAATTTAATGCAGCGTAGTGAATACATACCTGTATACGTATAATACGTTCAAGTGCAGTACTGACTTTTTGCTACTTTAGTGTGGTAAATCACAGTTGTGTTTTAGGAAATGGCTTTTTTTTTTTTTTTTTCAGTCCACAGTTTAAAATTTGGGAAGTTCCAATGCAGGGAGGCATGTGTCTCACTCACTCCTAAACCGGTGTGAGCTCAAAGGTAAAGTCTTCATTTTGTAAATTAAATTTAATTTGAGGTAACTTAAGATGATAACGTGGTGGATATTTTCAGATGCTTATTTGCAGGTACTGTTCATTGTGAGTGATTTAGAAGGCTTTCATTTTTCAGTAATCAAACACTGTTCAGTATTTTATTTTACATGCACGTAGATATATGTTGGCTGAGTAACAGCAAAAATATGGGGATTTATGTGTGTGATTCAGTAGTGCCTATAATTTAAAAGATAGGTTTAATGTTTTAACTCTGATAGTTATTAATGGGTAGAATGATACTTCTTTACTAACATTACAGCAAGAAAAAGAATAGTATTTAACCCTGATTGTTTCTGTTCCTGAAAATACTTTTTTTCCTTTTTTTTTTTTTTTTTTGTGAAAGAACAAGAAATATCTTTACTGATGCTACCACTGTTGATATGATGACTGTAGCATTTCCTGACATCTCTATTGGGGTGACATTCCCCATAAAAGCCCCAGGATTTATGTAATATCTGTGTCTGCTTTATTAGAGTAGACCAAACAGATGTAGTGAACCTTTGGTTATGCACCTGGCAAAGTAACTGTGTTTTTTCTGAGAGCCTGGTCATACTAAAATGACAGAGGGCATTGCATTAGTTCATCAATATTCAGTAGGTTCACGAGCATTTTTGGCCTTGCTGTTTGCCTATCAGTCCCCACGATGATTCTTTACCATGTGAGATGGTTGGCCAAGCTCTAGGAGAGCAGTGACTCTCCAGAGATTTGCAGCTGCGTCTTGGAAGACCAAAAAATCAGGATGAAATTACACATCTGGTCCACAACTCTTCACCAGGGACCTGAAGATAAGATGAATTTGCTCCTAGAAGGAGAATGGCTGGTGGAGGGCTTTGCTGCTTCCAGGCTTTACCAGCTCAAGGTGCACATCCTGGATGTGACAGCAGGCTCTGGTGCAATACTGCTGTTGCACATGTTGCAGCTTTTTGTACCTGGAAGCTCTTTCCATCTTCTGTGGGGACTGCATCTGTATTAAAAACTGTGGTGTTAGGCCTAAATTAGAGAGGGAGCAACATCTGATAATTTTCTTCCAAAAAAAAAAAAATAATGAGGGCATATAGGTATTAAGAACCTGTTGAATGATTCATATTTTCTAATGACCCATATTTTTAATTAACTCTAGTTAATGTTCTGCAGTGGTTCTTGTCAAAATGTGAGGGAACTATTTGCAGATGGGGATATTTACCTGTTTCTATGTTTAGAGTATGTAACTGTACAAGTGGAAATATTGATGAAGAGTAGACTAGATCATGTGAGAAATTAAGGTTCCACTCTAGGTAGGTTTTGTGTGTTAGGCTGATACACTTACTGTATGATATTGTATATTTACACTTTTATTTATATAAATAAAACTTCTTTTAATGAAAACTGTTTAATATGCCTTGTATATTATAAAAAAGTGAGTGCAATAACATGAAATAGATTGTACATTTTCCAATTTGCTGTCTCTGTTATGTAAATCTGTATCGCCATAAACTGTTTTGTCTGGGTTTTTTAGTGATTTTGAAAATAAATGGTATCCTTAGTACTCCTCTAGGTATTTATTTCTGTTATGCTGAAGTCTGGTCCACAGTTGGAACTGGCATCACAGGGACAAGGTTGTCAGGGAGAGCACAGTCAAAGACTGTGTGTTAACACGGTCCAGATGTGTGTCTAAGCAAGAAGTAAAATACCGCCCTCCAAGAACTGTCATTCAGTGTGAAAAGGATTAAAGCTTTAAAGAAGTGTTAGAAAGTGTTTTAGAAGACCTGTTTTGCTGTCTTGGAAGCTATGCTGTGCTTTTTCCTGCACCTGTGTTAGGAAAATGCAGAGGGCAAAAGTGAAATGTGAGTTTTCATCAAGAGCAGCAGACTCTGGAGCACATCAGTTATAAACTGCACATCCTGCCCCGTCCCTGGGCTATAAGAGAATGGGTTGTGCATGGCACGTAGGGAATATGTACATACAACTAGTCCTAGCCTGGTATTTGTTCTTGCCTTCAGCTACTCTGGGGATAAAAACCCAGGTGAGCTGGTAGAATGGGCCTGGGCTGGAGGCAACCTCTCTGTGGATGGAGTGGAGCTGTAGCGGAGCTCATAATGGGTGGTGCAGCCCATAACCTCCAAACTGGGAAAGTTTGCATCAAGTGGTCCACCTTTTTATGGACACAGGTGCCTCCACAGTCACTGCGCAGTAGCTCAAAGCAAGCCGGCAGCCCAGAAAGCTCTCCTCTCTGCTGCTCTGACACGCAGCATGCCGGAGGCACCCAAAATTCCCCGCTGCCTGGCAGTGCACGGGCATGCCAGCGCGTCGCTGTGGGGTGGGCTGAGCTGGAGGAAGGAGCTCCTGAGCTCAGTGCTGATACCCGCATGGCAAGCCTGTGTGCATTGCTCTCTGTTTGAGCACTGGGCTGGGCGCGCATGTCTGGCAGCTCCCACCTGGCTCAGGGCACAGTGCAGTCCTGCCCTCGCCTCGGTGCAAGTGTGGCACTCACCTGTGTCTCTCCTGCTCTGGCTGGCAAACCTCACCGTTTCCTCCCATGCACGGTGCTGCCTGAAGGGGCCAGGTGGGTTTTTCCTGCGAGGGGAGGAAGGCGTTTTACTTTCCCGTGCCGGTGGTGTGGAGGGCATTACCCTCATCCCTGGGCTTGCTCCCCAAGAGCTGCTGCATTTGCTTTTGGTTTCCTTCTCTGGGTGCTGCACCATGAAAGTGCAAGTCGGAAAGAGTCACATGAGGAAGGATAAGCCCTCGTGTTTCTGCTGACTCACCTTGTGGGAAAAGCTGGTGCACTAGGCTTCTGGCCTGCTCCATGGGTGCTGGGGCCCTTTCCTGGGCTGGGGGAGAAAGGATTTGTGGTATCCCAGTCTCCCATCTGCATTGGGACCCCTTTTCTCCACATCCCTCTCCCTCACAAAAAGCTGTGATGAGGGATGCAATGGAGCCTGTGTTGTTGCACAGATGAGATTGTGCAAGGTGTAAAGCCAGTAGTGTGGGAAGGGGATGGATGGGGGTGTGTGGGGTGGTGCATGCAGCCCCGTCGAGCTTGCTCTGCTATGTCTGTCCCTGGCCAGAGCCTGGCTTCTCCACCAGGACAGTATGGAGAAAAGGAAAAGGACCTTTTTAGCCCTTAGTATCTCCCCTGCTGTTCTCAGTGCTGGGCCAGCCAAGCCACTCTCCTGTCTTTCAGTGACTCCCATGTATCCATCCTCCTGCTTGTCCTCCTGCCTTCTAACATACTTCGTGAGCTGGAGTCAACAGGGCTCAAGCCTCAGAGCAGCCTGACTTTCATAAGATCAGTCTTGAATGTCTTTTTAATTAAAATCATAATTGCCCCAGACAGTGGCAGAGAATACAAAAGAGAGAGGACACAACAGATTTAATCCATAAATGCATTAGTACATACGACTTCCATTTATCCCTAAGATGTGTGAAGTGGTAGAAAATCACATTTGTTTTAGCTAACTCGGCTGTGTTTTGGGGATTGGCCTTTTTCTGAAGGCTTCGGGGCATGGGCAAATGGGGAACTTGGCACAAAAGGCAAGAAAAGTTTGCGGTTTCAGACGCGGCTTTTTTTAGTCCCATATCACTAACGTACAAAGCTCAGATCTTAATAAGGAGAGACACCTACTTTGTTGTTTGCATTCAGGTCTATCATTCTACCTGAAAAGTTCTGGTTTATTTCTCCTTTTTTGCATCTTTGCCGCTCTCCTGTTCCTGTTAGCGTGATTCAACGCAACTCATGTCCAAATAACCTTTGGCTGCTCACGGCTCCAAAGCCTCATCTGTATTTCCAGGAACGTACCAAAACTGCCACTGTACCACATTTGATTGCAGGCTAATGGTCGCTGCCTCTGTCCCCATGCAGGGTTGGTGTGAAGGAGGGCCGCTGGGGGGAGGTTCCCCATAGCCCTCCCTGGAGCTGGTGGCTGGATGGGCAGCTGGGCATGATGCCCGTGCATGCAGGAACTGACACCACAGGGCAGCACGTGACTGTGATGAGAAGGGGAAGCAAACCCTGCCCAGGCCATGGGCAGCCCCAAGCCATGCTTCCCAGTGCACAGAGCCATGCAGGCTCAGCACCAGAGCCAGCCGTCGCTGCAGGGGGCATGTCCACCCTGCTGCCTCTGTGCTGCCAGCCCCTTGCCCTTGCCTTGCACTGGGCTAGGAGATTCAAAGCTTTGGTCCAACAGTTTGGTGGTGTTTTCCTTTTTTCTTCCTAGGCAAGGTTGGGTTGTGTAAATGCCCTTTCAGCACCTCTGTGCTGTGTCTAGCACCCCAGTACCAATAGGTGCCTGGGGAGTAAATAATACTGTGTTATCTAGGGGTGATCCCCATTGCTTCTGGTAAAGGAGGTCAGGTCATTTCTCCTCATCAAGGAGTACAGATGAAGCCAGACTGTCATCACCAGTCTTGAGCAAAAGCCCATTTCGGACTCTGCCTTCATGGAAGAAGCAGCCGTGCTCTTTCCATGTAGTTGTGTTCCTCAAAGTACTTGACTCAGCAAAAGACTTCACCTATGAATGATGATTGCAATAATTTACAAATCTTTTTCTTTTAAAAATAAAAAATCTGACATAAAAAATGATCTTAAGAAAGAACATTTGATGCAAATTAACATCTCCCAAAACAAGGAGTTGCTCTTCCATCCCGCAATGCTTAAAGCTGTGACTAGACCAATCTTTTCCAACAGTCAGTGTATTTTCTGAAGTTAGCCAACACTAAACCCAGGGCTTTCTACCTTTCTGCTGGTAGTCCTATATGTGCTGACCTCACCTCACTGTGCATCTGAGTCAGTCTGACACCACTGTGCTGAGCAAGCAAGTTACCTGGAGCTGTAGTTCCTTGGACTTTTTCCTATCGAGCAAAGCCATTTCCTTGATGCACTGCTGATGCCACAGCTGTCCTGGGAAAAGCCCAGCTGCTGTTGTCAAAAGTTACCTCCCTAATTCCTGGTCCTGGGTGGGAAGGACATGGATGCAGCCTCATGCCTTTGTCACTGCTTGGTCACGTCCCTTTCAAGAGCATAAAGGAGAAAGCGCAAGCAGAAATCTGCCCTTAGTTGCTGCCACATAGCAGGTGGCTAAGGTGGCTGCAATCCCAGCCTGGATCCCAGAGCCAAGGGAGAAGGCACAAACATGGTATCTTGACCTAGGCAGAGTGCAATAACACAGGCAAAACCCCAAAGGCACAAAAGCCCAGTGATGGGCACCATCCTGGCACCATCCTCTGCTGTGAGCCCCCTGGGTGGGTGCTGTGGCAGTGTCACAGTGGTAAACCAGGGGTGCCAGCATCCTCGCAGCAGCTCCAAGGACTTTTCACTGGCCTTTTCTTAGTGCTGCTGAAAGTAGCTGTGGTTTCAAGGTTTGCAAGTTGGCCTATCCCTGGTGGAAAGGTGCCTTGGCCCTTCAAGCAGTGGTGGTGGCACAGAGGATTCAAGCCAAGTGGTGCTCCCACCATCCTTTTATGGGAAGGAGGGAACGACACCAAAGCCCTTTAAGATTAAATGGATGAAACAGTTTTAATTGAGGTCATTGCCATTTCATGGGATATCTCCTGTTCCTGAAGGAGTGACACCTGCCTCCGTGCTTTCTGAGAGCTTGTGAACTGGTGAGCTTTGCATTGCAAAGAGACCATGAATGAGAAGACAGGGCAGCCTTGTTGCGGCTGGTTTCTTACGCCGTCATCCAGACAATATAGTGACACATTTGGGTAAAGACCCTTGTTTACAGCTGTAACAGCTTTCAAGATTATTGCTCGCTGGCAGTCACCTTCTTCATGGAAAAGTCTGCCAGACTGAAAGACAACACATCATATCCCCAGCCCTTCCTGTCCAGCCAAGGTCCTTGCACCTCTACGGATGCACGTCATGTCCTCGCACCGTCTTGTGCTGACGGGAGGAAAATGATAAAATTAGTCCCTTCCAGCAGTGTATGCTTAAAAATAATGAGTGGCATATGAGACATTGTTTTTCAGATGACTTAAAGAGCAAACATCCCATGGAGGGAGAGGGCAGGAGGGAGGTGGTGTCTGTTGTCTAGCAATTTGTTTAGGAAATACCACTTGTGCATCCGGTGTCAGGTGTGAGAGTGTGAGCTGCCTGAGGGCACTGGGCTGGTTTTCACTTGCATGAGCACAGTGTGAATGCATCCTGGGGCAGCACTTGTTGCTCTGGCAGGTGCCCGCAGGCTGTGGTTAGCACTACAGGGCAGCAGCTCCAGCAGTTTGCTCTGGCAGGTGGGTTTGGTTTGTTTTTTTTTGCTATCAGGTGCTTGTGGGTGAGTCAGGTGCCTTCAGACAGTGATGCCATGCCCCAGTGATGGGATATTTTTTCCCTGCCCTTGAGGGAGAAGCATGTCGAGAGCTTTGTGCTCTGGCTGTGACCTGGTGGGAGAGGGGCCAGCTCGGGCAGGCAGTGGGTGAGGGTGTCTGGATGTTTTCACGAGGCTGATGAGTCTTACAAGTGTAATCTGCTGGTGGAGTGGTGCAAAAATGCAGCGTACAGAACTTGTAGTAGCACTTGGCACCAGGCTGATGGTCTTTCTCGGGACTGCTTTGCTGATGCCCCCTGAAGTGAAGCTCTTCCAAGCCTCTGCTGGTGGCAAACTGGGAAAGGACAGGGACTTGCTTGCCTTTTTTGTTTACTAGAAAGGAGAGGCTTTGGCCATGAAGCTCATAGTCTTTCTTGTGCTGGGAACGCATGCCCCAGGTGTGGTGCTCCCTGCCCATGAAGCTGAGGAGAAGCAGCATGGTGAGTTACTGGGGAAAGCCTGCTGATGTGCACAGCATAGCAGGTGAGGATCTTGGACTCTCCTCTCCACAGACACACCTTTGGCTCCCAGCTTTAGGGAAGAATATACTCTGCACTACCTCTTCACTATTCCCTTGCAGTAAGCAGTATAATTTCCCCCTTTTCCAGAACTCCAGATTTGAACTTCAGAGAAAGTAAAATCTGACCTTGGCAAAATGCTGTATTCCTTTCTGCTGGCATCCTAGACAAACCCTTAACTTGGATGTCTGCCCTTCACTGATCCCCAAGGAATCTCCCACAAAGCTGCTAGACCTCTGGTAGAGGGTAATGAAGCCCCTGACACCATGCAACTATTCTGCAGGAAGTAGTTACTGGCAAATATTAGAATAGGTGTCTCAGTTTCCCATTTTGAAGTTCAAGGATACGGTTATGTCTTGTTCCTCTTAAAGGCAGAAGTCAAAGCCTAATCTCCCAATGCACACCTACTGGCCCCCTGCATTTGCCCTGGCATGTGCCCACTGACTTGGAAGTATGAAAGCAATTTGTATAATACAATCACGCATTCAGAATCCACAAAAAAACCCTGAGTTATAACAATGACTCATTTTTCTCACAAACACATTGTATTTATTATCTAAGCAAGAATTCAATGCATAGGGCATACAGCAAAACATCTGGCCCGTATCCAGAATAAGCCTAACTTGTCTTGACAGTTACATAGCAGAGCCTTTGCGCAAGTAACAAAAGGAATCCCAGGGAGGACCATCAGCAAGTGCTTGCTCATATGCTGGCACTGATGGCTTGGATCTAGGTCTTCCTCCTGAGCTCACGGTGAATGCTAGCACTTTTAACAATGCTCAGAGAAACACAGAAACATTTCACAAAAAGCAAATAGTGTTTGCAGATCTAGACAGAAAAATACTATGCTAATACTTAACGCAGATATCCCCGTGACAGTGCATTTATGGGCACATTTTATTTTCATAACATCAGTGTATGCTAACGCCTGAAGAACTGGGCAGGCTCTACAAAGCCTGCACCTCATTTACTATTGCATTTAAGTGTACATTGAGCAGACCACTTATATTGAAATACATATCTGCTACTAATGCGAATGCGATTGCCGAGTATTCCTGAGAGTCCCAGACAGGCACGATCATTGTTTAGTGTCCTTGATGAAGACTCCAAGACTCCACCAAGCCCAGGACATACAGCAGGAGCCCTTCTGCTGAAGTCAGGGCTACTTCTGGATGTACAGCTTTGCCAAGTTGCACGCAGCACTAGCATGGGAGCTGGTGTTTAGCCAAACAGAAAGTCTTTGCACTTTTTAATACCTGAAAAACCAACCTCTGTGCATGTCAGCAAAACACATAACTTTGCAGTACTAAGATGAAAAACAACTAAGATGTTATTGAAACATTCTCAGATAAAGTTAGGTAGCTTCGAGGAGCAGCGAACCACGCTCGTAGCTCAAGTAAATGGCAAAGCTCGCAGTAATGCCACTGGGATGGGGTTAAGTCCTCCATGCGGACAGGCAGGCAAAGTCAGTCATCTTCTGTTTTGTGAAATCAGTGACATAGGTAGCAGCCATACACAGTTAGTTGTGACAGTGACCAGAGTGATGTAATAACAATTTTGCAAAGGCAGATTCAGAAGAGCTAACAAAAAAAAATAATTATTAATGCAAACAAGAATTTTGAGGCAATAAAACCCATAATTTTAACTAACCTTGTATGTTAAGTACATTTGCATTGTATAAGGCAACAATTCAGCCTTATACAATGCAAATGTTCTTACACATAAGGTTAGTTAAGAGAAGGAACTCTGACCCCTGACCTTACGATGTAGCTACAAAACATGATCAGCTTCAACCATTTTCTTGTTAGCTTCCATCCATGAAAAATTACTGATTAGGATCATGTCTGACATGAATTTACTAGCAAGAGTTAGTTTGCCTTGAAGGCGATCAACATGCTTAATTCAGCTCCTCTGAAGCCAACCAAGGGTAATAACCCCTCAGTGAGACAGGCATAATGCATCACCTTCCGTTGGATGGGCTACAGCGGCTTCATCAATCTGGAACTGAAATGAGGTTGCCATGAAATGAAATGGAAATAAAAAGTACATGAGAACCTTCACTTAAAAGAGTAGTTAAACACTGAGAAATCCCCGGCTACTTTCCTGTACTGACTGTAGCATTCAATTCTATTGATATTATTTCTTCAAAGAGAGGTAGTTGCTTTCTTTGAATAAATAAAATTCTCAATAAAAATTGAGATTCAACTTGGATTCATACTGAAGAGTTATTTTGTTACTTATAAATATACTTATAAAGACATAGCAGTATTTTACTGTTCTCAAGAAATTCTTTGTAATATTGAAAGAATCCTTCCACCACATGTACCTTGATATCTGCATTTGTGTAATATATATACATATAAACATGCTCCCCTCTCTGATGCATGATGTATTTCCTTTATTATCAGAAAACATTATGCTTTCTTCTAGCTAATATAATGTATTTTTATGTCATGTTTTGAACATTTTTTCATACGGCATTTTAAGCCTAAACAAGTAGCATTTAATATTTCTGTGAAATACTCAAGTCATACACATGGGGTGCACATAATTATATATTTCATATATAAAATATATATGCAAATATACACATACACACTTATATATAATACAAACTAGAAGTATGCAACACTGTGTTGATTCATAGAATTGTAAATTGTAGTCCACAAAGCAACATCCTGTAACAAATAACCTCTCAATAGAAGAGAGTGGTTTGCTTATAAGACAGATGAAATAATCCCACCACCAGATCCCTGTCCAGCTGAATCCATGCTTTACAGAACACGAGCAGTCAGAAACCGAGCAGTGGCTTTTGCCTCGTGGTACGCAATCCCAAGTTCCAAGACACTGATGCTTTTTTTGGCTTCTTCCCTAAGGTGGTCTGAGCTCCTGGGTGAAATGTAGCTGTGGGACACGAGGACCAAAGGGCGACTGGGGAAGTCAGGCTGCTGGAAGTCTCAGACCAGGCTCAAGGGCAAGTTCTGTCTTGCCCCAGGTCTCCCCATTGCAAGGTGAGGGGCTCTGCCCATCACTCTCCCATTTTGTGTTTTTTTTTTCCACCTGGCATTCAGATGCCAGTGTTCCTGTAACATTCCTTAGAAGAAACGTTGTGACAGCCATCCTTGAGCGGCTATAGGCAGCAAAATAGAAGGCAAAGAGCTTTCTTCGTCTCCCAGTGTCAGTGAAGTCTCTCCTTCCAAACCCACAGAGCCAGCCAAGGTCTTCCCCTGCTTTCCAGCGCGCCGGCTCCGCCGGAGCTCACGTTTCGGGGCAGAACAGCTTCATCAGGAGGTTCAGTATCTTCTGTCGCAGGTCCCACTTGTCCCCTATCCTGCGCAGCTCCAGGGCGCACTGCGCCACCGCCGCCCGCTCTGCAGGGCACACGCACGACCGTCAGACACCCGCACCGCCGCCCGCCCACCCCCTCCTTGATTTTAATGAGATCTTGGCAATATCGCATATTTCCCCTCATTTTTTCCTTCGTTTCCCGGTACCAAACATCACCCCACCCCACCCACCGTACCTCCCATCGCGTCCCCACCGGCGGTCCCAGCCGCATCCCGCGGCGCGGCGGGCGCTGCCACGGCTCCCGGTGCTGGAGCCGGCGGTGGGGGTGCGCGGAGAACCCCGTGCCTGTGTCACCCCCGCCACCGCCACCCCGCTCCCCTCACCCTCCGGTACCTGCGGCAGCGGCGGGCGGCGCGGCCTTGCGCACGGTCCTGCCGGGCATCATCGCGGCGGCGGGGCACGACGCGGCGGGGTACGGCACGGCACGGCACGGCACGGCACGACACGGCGCGGCGGCGGTCGCTGAGTGCGGGCGGGCGGGGCGGAGCGCGGCGCTAAAAGCGGCGGCGCGCGGGGCTTTCCCCGCGCTGTGACGTGCGGAAACCGCGCGGGAATCCCGCCCCCCCGCCGGGCGGGCAGGCGGCGGCGTGCCGGAGCGCGTCCCGGGAGCGCGGGCCGCGGCGGGGGCGGGGGCGGGGGCGGGCCGGGGACAGCGCCTCCGCGGCGGGACAGAAAGGCATGGCGCGATGGGGCGGGATGGGAGAGGAGGTGGAGGGATGGGGCGTGCGTGGGGGAGAGCAGATGCAGGGATGGGGTGTGCTGGAAGAGGAGATGGAGGGATGGGTGTGCTGGAAGAGGAGATGGAGGGATGGGTGTGCTGGAAGAGGAGATGCAGGGATGGGTGTGCTGGAAGAGGAGATGGAGGGATGGGTGTGCTGGAAGAGGAGGTGGAAGGACGGGGTGTGCTGGAAGAGGAGATGCAGGGATGGGGCATGTGTGGGGACAGAAGATGAGGGTATGGGATATGTTGGGCAGAGGAGATGGAGGGATGGGGTGTGTGGAGGGGAGAGGACGTGGAGGGGTGGGGCACGCTGGAAGAGGAGGTGGAGGGAGGAGGTGTGCTGGAAGAGTAAATAGAGGCATGGGGAGTGGGTCGGGAGAGGAGATGAAGTGAAGGGATGGCGCATGCTTGGGGGAGAGGAGATGGAAGCGTGGATGGGCATGCAGTGGGCCAGGAGAGGTGGAGGGATGGGGTTTGCATCTTCTGGACAAGAAGAGGTGGAGGGGTGGGGTGGTCTTGTGCTGGGTAAGGAGGCAAGGGATGGTGGGCTGTGCTTGTGGTGGTGGCCTGGGAGAGATGGATGGGCTTGTGCTTGTGCTGAGGAAGAAAGGGGATGGGGTGTGCTTGGACAAGCAGAAGCAAGGGATGGCATGTGCTGGTGGTGGGCAAGAAAACATGGAGGGATGGGTCTGCTTGGTCCTAACTAGGAGATGCTCCGGATGCAGTGCTGTGCTGCTGTTCAAGGTGATGGTGACCTTGGCCTTGAACAAACCATAAGGAAACAAGCTGGCCCACATCATGTGCCATTTGTGACTTAGGGCTGCCCTCCTACTACTGGATCCTCCCTGTGGCAGCACAGGGACTGCATGGTGTGTCGCTGGCTGACACGTGCCAGGGCTCATTTACCTGTGCTTGCTGTAATTTTAGATGACGCTTTTTTGCAAGAAACAAGAGCTGGAATTATAAAGTCATGCTCTTGACTTTGTGATTGTTGCATAGTGCTGGGAGATCTGCCAGTGATATGTGAGTCACTCAATGCTCCGGTCTCTGAGTTGATATTTGGTGCGGTGCAAATAAGGACAGACTTTTGTTTTTAGGGGGAAATGAAAACAGCTTGACATAAAGAAAGCACAGATGGGCTAGACACAACAAAGAACTGATTTGTGGCTGAAAGCCAGCAACCCACCTCTCCCTTCAAAACACAGCTTCAAGAAGGAAAAGATGTCACAGTAATACAGAACCACAAGGGGCTGTTGAGAGGCTCCTTTCTGTGGGGTAGGAACCTCTGAAGTCAAGTATCTAGAAATGCTGATGACTTTGAGATCTATTAGGAGAGGTAATGTTCATCAGCTCCTCTCAGAAACCCTTCTACCTGCGTATTTCCTGGAAGTGATTGCACACCTGAAAGAGGGCTGGAATTTCTCTCCCTGTGTCGGAAATCTCAGCCCCGTTGGTGCCTGGCAGAAGGCAGCAGGCACAGTGGTGCTGTGGGGCGGGCATGCAGGAGAGGCAGCGGTGCCAGCTCATGGCCAGGGCGTTTCTCAGGGTGGTATGTCTGAATGAAGGCTATGGATGGATGAGGCTTTTGCGTGGCCATTCCCAGGCTGGTGGCTGAGTGCTGGCTCTGGCAGCATCCTGCAGTGCACCCTGCCGGGTTTTGACCTAGTGTCAGAGCAGCTTAGGTTGGCCAAGGAGGAGTTTCTGATGTTTTTGAGAAGGTACTGCCTTCATCTCTCATCCTTTGCTAGATAACCTATATGGCATATGGGCTTATTTGCTTGACTTGATTTGTTTGGATCTTTTTTCAGCTGTGTGAACACCCCTGTTTGTAACCCAGCCCCGTTCAGGGAGAGCTGCCCTTTGACTGCATCATTCCTGTTACGTAAGAAACTGTGTCTTCAAAACAAGTTTGTTGGGTTTTAGATGGCAGGAAGGCAGGTAAACAGCTCAGGAGCGTGTCAGGTTGTGTGATGTGTCATCCCTCACAGTGGAGGTGCTGGAGTCTGCAGCACGTGATGCTGAGGGCTGCATCTCACAGCCATAGCTGGACAGCTGCTCCACAAATCACAGCAGCCCTTACAGGACACCAACATGGGGGGCTGGGGTGCTTACGGAACCGCCCCGCATGCCCCCATGCTCTCAGTGCTCAGCAACCCCAAATTCAGGGAAAGTGCATGTAAAGTCAGGCTGCAGGGAAGAGGAACACACCAGCCCCTTCTGCTGCTGGGCACACACGTGTTATTTTGCTCATTTAGGCAGAGCCAAGGCTGACGTGCGGCTTTTGCTTTGTGAGTTTGGAGACAGAACTAATCCTTAGGCAAATTATTTAAATTACTTTTCCTGCATTAGGGCCAAACCCAAACGAACCTCAATCCTGTCCTGCTTAGCAACGCTTCCTTGCCCCAAAGGGAGATGATCTTTAAAGGCAACTTCTCCCTGTATCTCTGCAGCAGCACAGAGATGGGCTCTTATTTCGGGCATAATCAGGAGAGGAGATCCTTTCCTTTCAGGGCAGCTGGGCACAAACCACTGGTGTAGTAGAGTCTCAGGCATTAATTTATTTTCTTTATTATATTTTAGAATGTGGGGGACCTTGGTGTACAAAACAGTTAATAGACCCACCCGTGAGCCAGGGTATCTGAAGTGCTGACCTGCCTCATTGCTGCAGTCAGAGTCTGCGTCTGAGCGCAGTGCTGTGGGGCTTCGAGGGGAGCTGAACCGCACCAGCGCCAGATCTGGCCCACCTCCCCACAGGGCTTTACTGGTGTGGGAGGGCCTTACTGGTGTGTGACAAATCACAGTCCATTATGGTGGGAGCAGCGCATGGCAGGGCTGCTGCCAATTAAAAGATTGCACAACAGGGGCAGAGCGAAAAAAAAAATATTCCATTGTGGTTTCAAGCCACCAGCGAGCTCTGACGTTATTTTGTTTCAGTTCCCTTAAATAAAGCAGTGTTGCTGTGGGAAGCACAGGCCTCTGGGAAGTGACTCTACCGGAGCAGCCACAAAAGCTTTTCTTGCTGTGGCACCTCCGAGCGGGACCACGGGTCCCCAGTGGGCGCAGCCACAGCGGTGAGCGGAGCAGCACCCCAAGGTGCACAACCCCCTTGGAGCTGCCTTCCTATTTATTTATTTAGCACCATGTAAAGGTAGCAAAATTACGCAGCTGAGAAGAGAAAGGCATCTTGAGATAATGTGCCCTGAGCTTCACCAGTGTGTAGGTGATGTGGTCTAGCCAGGAACACGTTACTGAAAGCCAACACGTGATGGACTCAGAACGAGTAACGCCGGTGGGCAGGCTGGCTGAAAGGAAATCAAATGTTGTAGAAACAAAGTCAAGAGTAGGAGATAAAGGAAATGAGCTGTTTTTCCTCTGAACTCATTTATGCTGAATCAGCATCACACTGTGTCTGTGCCTCCCTATAAGACCTTAAATAAATCTCTGGTTCTACTCTGTTACTGGAATTCATCTTCTCATCTTCCCAAGGCTGTTTGGTGTTAACAGCTCTCGTGTTAACCGAGGAGCTGTTTGTTTCTCTCTCTCCCCTTTCCCATTTCTGCAGACCGCAGACTTGGCAGTTCCTGTTGATCCTTGCGGGTCCCGGCACCCGAGCAGGAAACCGGGCTCTATTGTTGGGAGCACAAATCAAAGGTCACTTCGGGAAAGCGCGGCAGGGTGTGCCTGTGCCCGGCGAGGGTGCTGGTGGCCTCAGCAGGCTTTTCTTTCTTCATTTCTTAAATCACGCTATCTGGTCTGCTCTTCTCTGGCACCTTTGCTCCTGGGATCGCTCTCACCATTGCTAGTTAAGCTTCATAAATCCACAAGCCGTAAGCATTAATCTCAACCTCACTTTTCAAGGAAATGGCTTTGTATCGCTTTAGTGATTTTCTAGCCGCAGCCACAGCAAAGCTTTGGCCTCCAGCAGCTGCCGCTGCTGCTGCTGCAGTGACGACACCTCCACCCAGGTGAGGCAAAAGGTTCATACAGCTTTAATTAGTGAAGTGAAATACTCCAGCTAATTTGACTTTGAGTTGATTATATGATCCCACACCAGACAGGAAAAGAAACCAAGGAGTTTCTTTCCACTGCTGGGAAGTATCCCCCCTTGTGCAGGTCTTACAGGCTGTTTAAGTATTACCTAATGGCCCTACCACTAATTCTTAGACTCTCTCTCCTACCGTGTTGTCTCTCGCCTGCTTCCTTTGAAAGCTTAAACATACAATTTTCTTACAAAAGGTGAACTGCATGGCTGGTGCATATACCACAGTGCTCTGTCGCTGGCAGAGGGATGAACACCCATCTTTTCCTCTGCGACCACCTGTGTGTCAAGCAGGCAGCATTAATTAATTGCTTGCAAAATGCTTCTGAAGGATGACCCACATGTCTGATCTGCTGCCCACCAAACCCAGGACGAGCAAAGCAGTTTTCCTCCTGAGACCAACAACGTTTGGCTGAGGATGGGGCTGGATAGCAGAGACCCTCCTTGACATGGCTGGAGTGTGAGAGAGTTTATATCAACTGTGTGCTCTTTAATCAAGGAGCAGCTGTAAGGAAGCTTACTTGACTGAATTTTCCTGGTCTTATGTTGTTATCCAGTCAATTCTAAATTAGCTGGGGCAGATTATCTGGTGAGCTGAATTTTCTGTGAAGACAGAATGCAAAGACACTGCAGGTGGCTCCTTGTAAGGTCGTTCCCAATTCAGCCCATTGGTAGTCACAGAAAAGGCTTTCTAAAGAGCTGAAAAGGGTGTAAGAGATGGCAAATTTCACCAGGTAGTTTGTTAAGTGGGTTTTAGCACTCGTGAAGATGACAATATCCTCATAAAGGCCAGTCTTCGCAACCGCCATCCAGAAGAAGCAGGTATTAGTAAAGTAAATATTGGCGTTGATGTGTTGATGACTGTTTATCAGGCTGGTGGAGTATTTGCTGAAGAACTCTCCTCCATGTGCGTAGGTGTCTTTGCAAACGCCAAGCATAGTGTTAGCGCAGCTGTACTATCACTGCTGGGATTTGGCAGGCCTTCCTTGAATGGTGACTATGGTTATTTTCTGTCTTGCTATCTTTGTTGAGAATTTGAATGTACTCCATTTCTGGAATTCTTTTTTGCTTGCTGGTCTGCCAGATCTTTTTCAGGATCTGGCTACCTCCTCTTTCCCTTGTTCCCTATGCCTCCTCTGCACTTTGTCATAATTTTTGTGTATAGTCAATGCAGCAGGTGTGGAATTGGAAAAAATAAAAGGGAAATCCCGTGTGTGAAACACTTGCCACATTCCTGACACGCCAGTGCCTTGCAGCTGAGCCACCAACCTGGTAACCCGTGCAGGGCTCATTATCAGTGACTTGCTGCGACTCCCTGAAGTCTAACAGAAGAATTAGGGAATCCAAAGGGGGTTTGCTGGACACCAGCATGATGACCTGGGGTTCCTAGTCTGGCACCATGCCGGCCCTCAGTGCTACAGTGTCTCCCCTGTACCTTACCAGAGCTTTTCAGCTGGGACAGGATTTATTTTGCATGGTTAGGGGACTTTCAGATTATTATGAACAATATTTTTTCTGAGCTGGGTTTGGGAATTGCCTTGTGTGAACGAACTCTAATTGGATAAGGATCACTTAGTGTCCCTAAATCCTACAAAGCAGATTTAAAGTGGAAAGGGTTTTAAGTGGGGAACTTAAGGCAAAAGAAAAACAGAATTAATAACAGAAAGCAGGGACTGAAACAAGGCGGAATGCAGTAACTTTTGTGAAACCTTCTCCTTTGAAATTTGCAGAACTCATTCACTGTAAAGATTAGACTATATGCTTGGAAAAGGCAGATGGTATGTTCAACATTATAAGAAAGTATATCATCTCTACAATTTGAATCGCTTGTGATTTGTATGAATAAGCAATTAGGTATGTTTTGGTGGGGATCTTGGGGTCATGTCTTTGCTATAACAAAGAAAAAATGTGAATATGATTTGGGTTTCCTTTCAAAATGTCTATTTAGGAAAAAAGGGCAGAAAAGTATGAGACTGTTGTGAGTAGATCGTCACAGCGCAGACCTCAGGAGCTGGCAGAAGTATGGGAGCAGGTGGTGTCACTACTCCACACATGCACACACACACATACTGCCAAGATGTACCCATTTTGGGGTGCTCTGGTGAATACCAGCCATCTCCAGCCACCAGAGAATCACCGGGGGAAGCTGGACCACTTCCATTTCAGAATCTGCACACTGCATTGTGGCAGTGTGAAACCTGCTATATGCTACATGCCCTACTTCTTTATACGAAGCATCCGTACGCAGGCTGTGCTGGCTGAGACATGGGGCAGACTGCAGTGGTGTCTCAGTGAAAGCTGGCAGTGTGGTCACAGACCGTGAAGGCAGAGGGACCACTTGACTCATTGCTAGACTGACAACAGAGTCGGTATGAGAAGGGTGACAGCATCCCATGTTGTGAGGTAATTTCACTTTAAAGCTTTGCCTCTGACTGAGCTGAAATGAGTTCATTTCCTTTTTGGTTTTATTTTTCACATGCAGAAATGTACAGGCATGGAGGAGGGTGTGAGTTTTGCTGCTTGTTCTAAATGGAAGACAAAACAGAAATCCTTGCTGGAGATGTAAAGTCCTCTGCAGCTGCTCTGCAGATATGCCAGAGGAGGTTTAGGCATGAAAGCCTGCAGAAGTGCGTTGGTGGCAATGTCTTTGCACAGAAGCAGAAGGGGACTTGTCCCTTCTTGCCAAGAATTGCTCCCTTTGGGCTTTCAGTGCTTCCTTTATAGGTGTGAGCAGCTCGTAGAGAAGAGCAGGACATGCGGGAAGTGGTGGGACAGGGTGGTCACGTGCAGACAGGAGTGCTGTCCTCCCTGAGCATCTGCCTATTACCATGCTGACCTAGGGGGTGGATCCATCTACTTCTTGATTTAAGGGGAACCCTACTGTGGGGAGCAGCTCCATGTAGCACCACCAACCACAGCTCATAATCCCCCCTTTGCTAGGTGAACACCACATTCAAGATCCTCTGTTTCCAGGTGACATCAGGGAAGGCAATAGCAGCACAGAGCTGGGTGTGTTGGATGTGCGTGCTGGCTCTGTACGTGGAGACAAGCTTCTGTCATGCATCCGAAATCATGTGCTGGGTGTCAGTCCCCTGCCACCCCCAGCACGCACACTTTTGGCTGTGGGTGTGCTGCTTTGGGATGTTCATTCTGGTGGGAGAGGGAAAGCTTCTGGGGTGACCTTTGGCACTAAGAGTACAAACAAACAAGTCAGAAATAAGAAGTCTCCTGTTGAGGGTTAGGACACTGTGTTCTTCCTCACCAGAGATCTCTCTGCAGATGCACTGGCTGGCTCCAGGGGGTATAAAGGAGAAGTAAATAGGGGAAACAGGAAAAAGGGTTTTACACTCGACAACAACAAAGTATTTTTTGCACTTTACAACCTGTTTCTATTCTCTTGTCCCTCTGTGCTTTGGGAAGATCCTGGTGTCATCTGCTCCCTGCCTTCTTCGTGGGTCTGGGTGCTGTGTGTATGCCCTGTGCCCCTTGGCAGGACTGTCACCATCCCCACCTGCTCCACACATGCAGGAGAAGAGCAGAGCAGAGCAAATGCCCAGGGATAGGAACGCAGGGGGAGGAAGCAGAGCAGGGGGACATGGTGAGGATGGTGAGGAAGTGTGTGAGCTGTGTCCCACAGGCAGGTCTGAGAGTCGACTTCACGTGGCAGCATCTTGGATTGCATCATGCTTTGTGGCCACGATGCAATCCTCCCTCTGTATTTCATCATCCTGCAGTGGGCAAGGAGGTGGGGTTGATGGTGGGGGGCACATGGGCTGCAAATCTGGAAGGAGCTCTCAGTCTGCAAAGACATAAGAAGTTGTTGGTGGTGGGGTGCTGGGTTTTTTTGTTGCTGTTTTTAACACAAGGCAACTCAGTTGTCCAGTGGTGACAGGATGGCTGGTGTGACCAGGCTGTGTCTGCAGTCGTGGCAGAGCATGGTGGCAGGCTGGGAGAGGCAAGTCAAACACTGTGCTGGTGAAGTGACGGAGGACCTCCAAAAGGGCTGGGGAAGGGTCAAGTGGCAGAGGAGCCTCCCTGCACAGGTGCCAGCCACTGCCCACTTCTTTGCAGCTCCAGGGTTCTCAGGGTCAGTCCTGCAACATGGACTCAACAGGACCCATACAAATTAGTCAAAAGCCCGTGTGGTGGCTTGATGATGAGGTGTTATGGGTACTTCCTCTGTCTGGACCCAGGGCTGCTGGGAGGGGTGTCAGAGGCAGATGTTCTGAAGGTGCCTCCTGAGTGCTCAGTGAAACCGGTGGGGTGCCCTGAGGAACAGATGCCTCAGAAGGTGCACCAGGGAGCTGGTGCAGGTTGGGATGTCCCTTACCAGGAGGGCTATAGGCTCCCACGGAGCATGGCAGGGAAGAGGAGAAAGCTAGCAGCCCTCTCTGTGGGGCACCTGGAGATGGCTGCCCCGCAAGCCTCCACCCATCCCTGCAGGGGCGCTTCGGGAGCTGGTGGTCTGCACCCCACTGGTGGGGTTCACCTCCTGCTGGGAGGAGAGTGGCTGCCTGGCATGCTCTGCTGCCCCAGGCACCCTTGCTATCCCATGGTTGCTGGAGTGTCCCTGGTGATCACATGGGATGTGATCCTTTTGGAGTGACTGTCCAATCCTCCATGCAATCCCCCCGGTGACCTTGATGATTCCAAGGGATGGGATCCCCCCTTTGGGATGTCCATTATGATGATGTGGCATGTGACACTGGTCAACCCATGGGATAAGAACCACTGGGGTTACTTTGGTGACCCTGTGGGAAGTGACCCTCCCCTAAGTTGCCCCTGTTGGCTATGGGTGTGGAACATCCCTGGGCTGGGAAGAGGTGAGCAGCATGGGGCTGCTTCCCTTGCAGCCCCAGGCCTTCCCTTGCCAGGATCTCATGGGGTTCTCCAGTTCCTGTGTCCAGTTAAAGGTGTCACCACCATCACCTTGTCCTCCTCAAGCTAGTGATGAAGGTCCCATGTCCCATTGTCCTGGTTTCAGCTGGGATAGAGTTAATATTTTTTCTTAGAAGCTAGTACAGTGCTGTGTTTTGGATTTGGTGTGAGAACAATGTTGACAACATGCTGATGTTCCTAGCTGTTGCTGGGTAATGCTTATACTAAATCAAGGACTTTTTGGTTTCCTGGGCCCTGTCAGCAAAAGGGCTGGATGGATATGGGAAATCGGGAGGGGACACAGCCAGGACAGGTGACCTGAACTAGCCAAAGGGGTGTCCCATACTATATGACATCATGCTGAGTATATATAAGCTGGGGGAAGAAGAAGGAGGGGGGGACATTCAACATTATGGCGTTTGTCTTCCCAAGTAACCATTACGTGTGATGGAACCCTGCTTTCCTGGAGGTGGCTGAACAGCTGCCTGCCCATGGGAAGCAGTGAATGAATTCCTTGCTTTGCTTTGCCTGCATGCACAGCTTTTGCTTTATTTATTAAATTGTTCCTATCTCAACCCTTGAGTTTTACATTCCTTTCCGATTCTCCTCCCCATCCCTCTGGGTGGAGGGGAGTGAGCGAGCAGCTGCAGGGTGCTTGGTTACCAGCTGGGGTTAAACCACAACACCCATCACTCCAGCTGGGAAGTCATGCAGGAGCATGGACTGTGGGATCAGTTGGCATAAGGCTGTCAGTGCAGTCATTGCACCCCTGAGATTCAGCTTCCCATTGCCCAGAAGAAGCCACATCAGGCAGAAATCACTGTGTATCTGGCAATGGTGGCATCTGGGTCTCCAGCTCAGGCATTCAGAGACTCACAAAATTCCACATTCAGACTATAAATCTGGCAGTGATCACATCAAGTCTAAAAACCTAGGAAGCTTGGACCAGGGAAGCCCACAGAAGTTTGGATGCTTAGTCAAAGTAAACAATTTGAACTTTCAGTTTTGGTTCAGGCTGAATCACTATGAAAACCATCTTTTTTGTGGTATCTCAGCAACAGCCAAAAAGCAGAAAAATGATGGCACCCACAAAAACAACAAGTAAAACAACTTGTCAGACTTTTAAAAACCTCAGTTACAAAATTCTTGGTACTGTACATGGGAAAACAGTCATGAGGGTAGTCAGGCACTGACCTGTTGGACCTACAGTTCTGGGAAACTTCCAGTGGATGAGGCAGAATCTCCAGAATCCATACTTATTAATGTATAAATGATGCACTGAATCTGGTTTTGGCAACTCTGATAATCATTGTATCTATCCATGATATCCTTTGCAACGCCTATTTCTGATTTTGTTTGTTTCCCTGTCCACAGGTTTCCCTTCTTTCACTTCTTTTTTTGTTGTGATGCTTCTGTGTTTGGAACAACTGTTTGTCTCTTCTTTCTAAACCAACCACATCATTCAATTAAAGAAAAAAGTTAGAATTTAAGCAGACTTGGTGAAAAGTAACCATGGTATTCTTCCTTTTGATTTTTTGGGTTTTGGTTTGGGTGTTTTTTGTTGTTGTAGTCTATTTATCTTAGGTTGTAAGATATTTGAGGTGAGGGCTACTGGTTCATGATACAGGATTGAAGTTATTATTAACTTTATTAATGTATAATCAATTTACACTACTAATTTACATAGATAATTTATAATACAATGGCTGCAAATGTGAGGTATACACATAATTGGAGCAATCAGCAAAATAATACTTTTCACCTGATACGAGAGGTTGTAGGAAGACCATGTTCTTTCACATATATATAGGCAAAGTAATCTCTAGGTCAGAAACTTCCCTTCAGTCAGCCACAGCCTCCCTTCTAACACTGAAGCAACAGTATTAGTTCTTTTTCATTAGTATATTTGGGGGGTTCATTACTAAAGAAAGTTTGCAAATACCCTTAACTGTGATTTCCTATATTCATTCTAACGTGTTGTTTGGTTGTTGGTTTTTGGTTTTTTGGGTTTTTTTTTTTTTTTTCAGTTGGTTTTAACATCCTCCCAACAGATCAGGACGTTACAAACAGAACAGGACCTTACATATCCAACAAGCTGTAAACCCAGATTCTGCCTGCATGGGCCAAAAATGCAACTTGAGAAATCAAGCAGTTGGCAGCAAGGAAACGGAGCCCGTGACCTCCCATGACAATGGAGGCCTTGGTGGTGACAGACTTCTCCCAGGAGCAGAACATGGTGTGGGGTTTGCAGAGCAAAGAGAAGGGTAGGTTTCACAATAGCAGAACTTGTAAGAGTTGCAGTTGTGGTACATACAGGTATTTCCTACCTGCTATTATGTTTTCCTCTGTTCAGGTGTCTGCAGGTCTAGGAGATTGCTGTTAGGGCATGGTGCAGAACAGAGCTTTTTGAGGGAGCACTCAAAGCAGCCTGCTGCTGCAGCAGCGCTATGCACTCAGCCGTGAAGAGAAAGATTTTCTCGTGCTTATTCTCTTAATAGCTGAAGTCATTCCAGCTGGATGCATCTGGCTGCTCTTGCATCCCCACCAGTAACCAGTGTATGGCCACACCCGGTGGCAAATGTGATGGAGGGAAATTCTCCACACCAGGAGCATTCCACATGAATGTTACTGGAGCAGAGGGTCAAAGTCACTGTGTTCCCTGGTTGGTGGGATCAGTACGTTTTCCTGTGCCTGTAGAGTATTTGAACCCATGCTGTGGGCACGAGAGGGAATCAGCATAGCAAATACCTTTATATTTGCTGACACCTGAGAAAGAACAACTTGGACTACTGAGACCAGGATGGGCATGAAGTAATCTTTCCCTTCTTTTACTCTTCGAGTTTCTGGCCATCTAGATGAATAAGCACTCCTTGATTCAGAAGATACATTTAAGATGTACCTATTAAATATAATTAACTATATTTAATCCTAAAATAATGGGTTTTCTTTCTGAACCCATCTGCACTTCTGACTTGGACACTATTCTTTGGCAGCATGGCTAAATTCTGCGCAAGAGTTACTGACCTGCAGGCTGGTTATCATAGCTCTAAATCATCATCTAATAATTTTTTCTGCTAGGTCTGCCAATGTGACTCATCCTTTATTTGGATCAGTTGCAAGACACGTAAACTAGATAACTGCAGAAAACTTCAGGAATCCAGGAATGATGAGACACATTCACAGAAAAAAGCCTAGGGGAAGTCAATTGTGCTCTAAGGATGTCTGGTTAGTCTTTTTAATTTATGCCTATCATTGGCATAGAAAATCAGCTGATGGGAGAGTCTGTTTAAGAACAAAACTGAGAAAAAACTTTATGCAAAAGAGGAAGCAGACATCAAAACTTGCCTATGTAATTATGGGCTATAAACATCTTATATTTACTGAAACAGGAAATGGAACAACTTTAAATTACATGTTTAAAATGTACTTCAGCCAACAGCCAGCACAATTAAAATCTGTCTTCATGCCTCTTTGCTTTGGCCTTAATTGATGTTTCCACAGTTCAGTAATCTCTGGTAGAGAGAAGAGGACAAAAGGCCTCTCTACAATCCACTTCTATAGTGTTTTCTGACTGTTTACCAGAGAATTATCAGGAATTCTTGCTTCTAGGTATAGACTAGCCCAGGATGTTACAGGTGTTGACAATGTTAGGGATGGGGAGAAGGCATCCTTTTAAAAGGATAAAGTTTGGAAGTTTTATAATGGTGACATTTTTTACTTATTTCCAGGTGATGAAGCACAGAGATGAACAGGCCCGTGGGGAAAGCTGCAGTCAACTGAGACCATCAAACTGTGTTCTCAAAGAGACTGAAAATGCAAAACTTAGAAAAATAAAGGGAAAAGAAAAAAAAAGGCCCCCAAGGACCCCTTAAGGGAATCAATATATATGCCTCTCTCCCTCCTAGAGAGACTAGAGAAGTAGCCCACTTCTTGTCATGTGGGGTCAGATGCTCTGCTCAAGATTAAATTGCTAGATACTGTGCTGGAAGGTCACTCTTTTTTTATATTTTATGTATCCTTTACATAGAAAGGATCTTGTTGATCCTTTCTACTCTACCATTGTGTCATGGAGTTTTAGCCTAATGAGAGCCTCTCAGTGGAAATCCACAACAGATCCTTTTACTCTTTTGATGTTAATTGAACAAAAGCTATATGGAAGTTGTTGCTGGTTTTCAAGTCATTGGTGCGCAAAGGACAATGACTGAAGGAGAGGCCACCCAGGGAAGGACCTAATAATCAGATAGATAATGACACCCCTTCCCATAGTTCTTTCTATGGCCCCAGAGTTGAGGTCTGAGCCAGGCTCATGCCACTGGAACAAGCATGCATGAGCAGGGGACGGGATATACTGTCTTCATGTTTGTTGCCTCAGTTTAGCAAACTTAGCTACCCGATTTAACACTTGCATCAGCTGAATGCTATCCCTTCCCTTAATACTGGCCCATCGACTTAAAATGTTGCTGTGTATCCTCAAAGAGCTGCCACAGTGGGTCACCTGTGTGACGACAGCAGTACGGTCAGACGTGCCCCTTTTGCAACACCTCCTTCTCCTCCACCGTTAGTTTGGTTTGCAGAGCCCCCACATCCCCATCCTGATTTCTGGGATGATGGGTATTGGATTGAAGATGCACTGGAAAGTGTTACCTCTGGTCTGTGTCTCTGTGGCTGCGTACCCAGAGGGTGGCATGCTAACCACTGCTGCTTGCTCAGAGAAGTGGATCCCTGCTCTATGATGGCTTCTGCCACCTGTTGCCTGTTGGTGAAAGTTTCTGGCCCACAGGAAAGTGAAATAATCACAGGAACTCTCAGTGGTGCCTGAGTCTGTGTTGCAGTTTCATGAGCTCCCAGTCAAAAGGCCAATAGAAAGCTGGTTTGATTTCTTCTGTTCTTGTTTCTTTCTTTCCCCTATTTTCTTTCTTTTCTCTTTCCCCTATTTTCTTTCTTTTCTCTTCCTTTTCTCTCTCTCTGCTTTTTTTTTTTTTTTTTTTTTTTTTTTTTTTTTTGGAAGAAGACGTATTTTTATATCACCTTGTTAAACCTCAGCATTTTGCACCGTAGGACTGCTCAGATATCTGCAAAAAATGCTTGTGTTGTGCCCCGGGATGAGGGAACCTGCAGCTAACAGCGCTTGGCAGAATTTCATCTAATCACTCACTGAGGTGGCCTGAAAAGCCTGATATTCAGGTTTGCTCAAAGAGGACCTGAAATGACACAGGATCTATGTTTGACCCCACGACTGAAGAAGGCATCCTCATGACTATGGACACCCTGTTCAGTGATTTGATCTGTGGCAGCTTGCTAGGGCAAAGAGCACTTTGAAAACTGCTTTGAAATACTGTTTTGTCCTCTGCACAGTACAACTCATTCTACCAATTTCCTTCCTTGTATTAGCATGGCCATAATAATGATCAGTTATGCTTACATAAAAGGTTGTTGTTTTTTTTTAAAAAAAAAAAAAAGGTGGGGGGAATGAACAAAATGAACAAGAGACAGAAACCTGCTTGATTTTCAGAGGAGGATGCCTAGACTTTACACAGGCATGATGGCTATGCAACATAGCCTTCGTTTAGACACCTTCATACATTCTCCAAACGGAGGAAGGCAGTTAAGGTCTCTTTTATTTGAGTGTAGTCCTCCAAAATGCCTTTCAAGCTCCCAAAAGAAATGGAGAACAGATGGTCACTGAAAACATTCTTCATTTCAGTCCTGAGAAATTATGCCATGCCATCTCCAGGGCTGTGCTGCCCATCTAGATGTGCTGGGGACTTTGGTGCAAAAGGTGCAATGGAAGAAGGGGGCAATGTGGCCTTAGTGGAAGTTTTGAAGTTTCCAGAGCCTTTGAAGCTTCTTTGCGAGGAAGGAGGAAAGGGCAACGAGTGAAGGGGAAAGTACAGGAGATGGTGAAGGATAAACCTATGACATTTCCGTGTGCTGGGGATAAGTGGCCATGGAAGCAGTAACAGTAACCTCAAAATCTGAACGGTCTGTTACTGTTTCATAGCTGATAAAGCAGAACCTGTGGGTGGTGCATGGAGGTCAGTGCAGAAAGCTGTTCCCGAAACTTTTCTCAAGCTAATTCCTGGAAAACAGCTGTTCTGATGCTCTTGGAGCGGAAACACAGAGTCTTCTGCAGAGAGGAAAACTCAGAAACCAAAGCCTCAGCGTTCAGAAAATCCTGGGGCAATGAAGGCTTTGCAGGAAGCAATTCAGGGGGAGCTCTGAAACCTAGAAAATGGGTATTACGTCATTTCAACAGAGGGTTAATTTATTGCTCTGCACAAGTGGGCACACCACCACCACCCAGAAGTCACCCAGCAGAGCAGGAAGTCATCTGCCGATAGAAGCCTCAGCCTGATAGAATTCCCATCCATTATTCAGCTTTGCTCAGGTCATGTATCCAGCCACCCTCATTTTACAAACCAGACCCTAAGTTACTGATTCAAAAACCACAAAAAAGCCCACTCTTTCAAGGCTAGGAGAAAATAAATATCTAAACTATTGAACTCTTGTGACAAGCCTTTCAGACATTACTTGCTGGTTGGAAGGCTTAATCCTCATAAAGTCCCTGATTCAAAGTACACTGGAAGCGGTCACCTTGTTTTTGTCATGCTTCTGTAACTACATATATTGAAAGGTCTCCAAAGCCCAGTACACTAACTTTTTCTACTTGTAATTTTGAGAAAAACCTCAGACCTTACCTTGAAATTTTCTCATTGCAGGTACCTTTTGATTTAAATGTGGTTATTGATGTCTGAGTTTTTCTTCACCTTGTAGTTCAGCCCTAGCTGATTCTGGTCATAAAGTTACTTTTGCTGACCAGCTACATTAACAGATCCCTCCAGGCAGAGTGAACTGAGCAGTTCCTTTCCATCGTTATTATGTGGCATAATCAAAGACCAGTATTGTCTGATTAAGACCTTCATCTGTGTGGCTAAGAGGAGTTTATCTGACTGAATGAGCTGCTTGAAAGGAGCACTTGCATTTACCTGCATTTCTCTAAGTGCATCTCATCTTATTGTTGTTGGCTAGTTGAAGATTTGAATGTGACATCGCATTTGCCTGCCTCAGGGTCCACACTTCAACTTAACGGCAGTTGCCAAGACCAATAGTGCTCTGGAAGAAAGGGCCTACAAGCCAGTTACAAGAAAGCAACAGGTTCCTTCAGAAACCTAGCAACATTTCTTGGAGTCTGGGCAACATGATCTGAGGAGCTGGATCCCACCCTGGAAAACTGAGTTCCAGCTTGACTGTGGGAGGCCTTCAGACACAGCTCACTCATGCACAGAAATATTTCCTGATAGATAATTTGATATTACATGTTTGAAATTCACATTGTAGCATAAATTCCTCCAGTTTGGAGGCATGCACAAAACCGTGCTATTAGACAGGCAACCAAAAATTCGTATCAGCTGTTTGCAAACAGCTGCAAGTTATCTCTGCAAGAGAACAAAGAAGCAACAACAGCCTCTAACAATTTGGAGTTGAAAACACCTTTTTAATTTTATAATAGAACGATGTGTTTAGGGGTAGCTCTTGGCCAGAGAAACTAGTTAATTCTATCAAAATTACATTTTCTGACTGTTCCCTGAGTCTCGAGCCTGCAGTCCCAGGCACACTGGGGCAGGACTGGGAGCACCCCAGCACATTTGTGGTTTGCGTGTCCATCTCTGGAGCCTGGTACAAATGGCACTGATGTCTCATGGCTAACGGGGATTCATGGAACAGAGGGTTCACTTTAGTCAGGTAGTCTTTAATAACAAAAATAATTTCAGTTATTTGGGAATATCAAATGAGATTTTCACTTCTGGTGCTATATGTTTGAAGAGGAGATTGCTGTTGGGACTCCTGTTTTGCATGAAAGCAATGCTGCCACAAGTTCTGCTTCAATGTCATGAAGGTGCCTGAGTGGAAATTTTAGATGTGTGGTTTTAGTTTGCAGTTCACTCAGTTAGGAGTGAGTTTTCTGGCTTCACCAGAGTGCTGGGTAGAAAGCGTGGTACACGCAAAATGGGCTTTTTTGGGTCGTTGCAAGTATACAGCAGCAGGGTGTAGTTTCCATAGCTGTGCTGCTCAAAGCAGGCCAAAGAGTGAGAGGAGGAACATCCCCAGCACCTGTGCATTGTCAGGGCCCACAAGGCAACCAAGCCCCCAGCTCTGGCCCCAGCCACCCACGTGAAGAAAAGGGAGGCAGCTCTCCTGGCATTTGCACAGCCAGCTGCAGCCCTGCTGCTGGTCATGGTTTAATTTTGCATCTGGGTTTATGTCACCTGCAAGCCTTGTGGGAAAACAGCGATAAGTTCTTGTGTGTGTGTGTGTCCATTAGCATGTGTCTGCATGTCTTCTCCCTCAGGGCCCTCTGGGCTCAGGATCAGGGAGCAGCAAGGCCTGCTCTGCGCACTGCCATGTCCCTCTGGCAGGGCTTACCACTGCATCAGCCAGATTGGAAAAGGGAAACTTGTATCTGGCTGGAGCTCCAGCACCTCAAATCGAAGTGCAGTCTGTCAGTCTAAAATGTTTTGATGGCAGATGATGCCAGGCTTTGCTCTGAACTGTCCCTGGGAAAGCACAGGTTTCCTTCAGCTCTCTCTCCTGTGGGATGGAAGTTCCCTGTACTGGGATGAAGGGGACAATTAATAAAAACTATCAAAAATATTATACAATTAATAAAATGTCTTACACTTGGCCACAGTGAGCCATGCCAGATTTTGCTTGTCAGGGCTGTTGACCTAGTGTTGGTTGATGGTGTGGGTAGGTGCTTGCTCAGCTCCAGAGGTGTGTGCAATCCAGAAATGGCGTACTTGCCAGACAAGAAACCATCCCTGGCTAGTTTCACTCCAATCCCAGCAGCCATGACCTAACTCCTTCTGGAGAAGAAGTTTATCTTTCAGTACTTTCTCAATTTTTGTGTAGTAGGGGGAGAAGGTAAGAAATTGTTTGCCAAAAGCACCCATGGGTGGACTGTGTGTTGTGTATCTCCAGCAGTACAGGGGGAGGTACCAAGAGGGTTTGCTGCAACTTAGCATGGCAGAGGATATGTAGAAGCTGAAGGGATAGCATCACTGAGGAGAGACCTTATTTTAGAGTGCCAAACCCTGCACAACTGAACTTTGAGCAAAATCTGGCCTGCCCAGATCTTTAGTTCAGCCCAGAAATGACGAGGCATCAAACTCATCCTGAGAGTTCCTTTTCAGCCCAGAGAGATTTCTGGTCAAACCCATCATTTCTGCACATGTCACAGTTTCCTCTTCCAAATACTATCTATTTCCACATGAAAGCAATGATACTTCTGACTTTCCAAGGGAAATGCCTTCTTGCTTCATTCTTAATCATTAGTAAAGAAAGCAAAGTGGACAAAAATGGCACCTACTGGACACATCTGCGTACCTCCTTTAGCAGGTGTCTAAAAATACAGGCCTTTTAAAGCATCTGCTGACTGCAATGATTTGGCTGTTTTAGGGGCTTGAAAGTCTAAGTACTTCTGGCCTCTAACAGGAATGGTGGGGTATCGTTACATTTATAGGAAACTGCATTCAAACGCAAGATCTCTAAGGGCAAGAGTGACATTGCTCAGGAAAAAATTGCACAATTTCTGTGATTCAGTTCCCTTGTCTGTAAATTGTGGAAGTCCTGTGGGTTTTTCCCCTTCTGCATCAGGATTGCGTTGTTCAGTCTATGCATGGTATATCAGAGTTGAAGAACAATCAAAAGTCCTTATTGTTGAAAACTTTTTGGTGAACCGTTATGGCACCATTTTTAAAAAAGGTGGAAAGGAGGACCCTGTGTACTACCAGCGTGTCAGCCTCACCTCTGTGCATGGGAAGATCATGGAGCAGATCCTCCTAGAAGCTGTGCTAAGGCACATGGAGGACAGAGAGGTGATTTGAGACAGCAGGTATGGCTTCACCAAGGGCAAGTCTTCCTTGACCAACCACGTGGCCTTCTGTGATGGAGTGACTACATCAGTGAACAATGGAAGAGCTACAGATGTTGTCTGTGTGAACGTCTATAAGGCCTTTGATATGGTCCCCCACATCTTTCTCTCTACATTGGAAAGATATGGATTTGATGGATGAGTTATTTCGTGGATAAAAAATTGGCAAGATGGTTGCATCCAGTGTAGTGGTCAATGGCTCCATGTCTGGACGGAGATCAGTGATGAGTGGTGTCCCTCAGGGATCCATACTGCGACCAGCACGTTTTCATATCTTCATTGAGACAGATGGTGGGATCAAGTGCACCCTCAGCAAGTTTGCAGACAACACCAAGTTGAGTGGTGTGGTTAACATGCCTGAGGGACAGGATGCCATCCAGAGGGACCTGGACAACCTCAGGAAGCAGACCCATGTGAACTTCATGAGATTCAACAAGGCCAAGTGCAAGGTCCTGCACCTGGGCCAGGGCAACCCTTGGTATCAATACAGGCTGGGGGATGAAGGGGTTGAGAGCAGCCCTGTGGAGAAGGACTGGGGGGTGCTGGTGGATGAAAAGCTGGACATGAGCTAACAAAGTGCACTCACAGCCCAGAAAGGCAACCGTATCCTGGGCTGCATCAAAAGAAGTGTGGCCAGCAGGTCCAGGGAGGCAATTCTGCCCCTCTGCTCTGTTCTGGTGAGATCCTACATGGAATACTGTGTCCTGCTCTGGAGTCCTCAGCACAGGAAAGACATGGACCTGTTGGAGTGGGTCCAGAGGAAGGACAAAAAATTGATCACAGGGATGGAACACTTCTCCTGTGAGGAAAGGCTGAGGGAGTTGGGGTTGTTCAGCCTGCAGAAGAGAAGGCTCTGGGGAGATCTTATGGTGGCCTTGCAGCATTTCAAGGGGTCTTATAATAAAGATGGGGACAGGCACTTTTTAGCAGGGCCTGTAGTGATAGGGCAAGGGCTAATGGTTTTAAACTGAAAGAGGGCAGATTCAGACTAGATATAAGGAAGACATTTTTTACGATGAGGGTGGTAAAGCACTGGAACAGGTTGCCCGGAGAGGTGGTAGATGCCCCATCCCTGAAGACATTTAAGGTCAGGCTGGATGGAGCTCAACCTGATCTAGTTGAAGATGTTTCTGTTTATTGTAGGGGTGGTTGAGACTAGATAACCTTTAAAGGTCCCTTCCAACCCAAACCATTCTATAATTCTATGATGTTTTGTGTATTAAAATTTAAGAGGTGCAGGTAGAAAAGACAGGATGTTTATTCTCATGCTAACAATGAAAAGTTTATAATCCCAGAATAGTCTGATACAAAATCAACTTTGTCTGAAATAGAGTAAGAAGAACTAAATTTTTTTTCTTGATACTGATAAATGTTGATTTTGGGGCCTGAACTAGCAAGGCACAAGGTGCTGTCCTGGTGGCCTTTGGGCTGGAGGTCCTCATACAGGTGTGTATGCCCAGGCCAGCATCACTTGGTTAATGCAGGATGGGAAGGGGTACCAAGGTGTACTTCCACAAGCCTTTACTAAATCACAAGGCTCTTCAGATTGGATTTAAGTCCTCTTTTTGGACTTCCCAGATGACCCCTGATGGGGACATGTAGCCAGGCTCAGATATGAGAGACTATGCTCACCTACTGAACAAGAATGGATTTGGTGATGCTAGAAATGGTAGTGAGAACAGAGGGTTATACATTCTGTGTTTTCGTAATTCTCATAAGGTAGTTAGACTGAAGCCATTTTATTTAAGTGAATCTGACTTTCCCAGAAAGTACTGTGCTGAGTCAAAGACAGGCTATTCAACTGGGGATTTGGCATGGCCATCTAAGACAGATGCTGAATTTTTAAATGATGGGGTTTTTTTCCCAGTGTCTATGCTTTTTAGTTACCTGTTTTAAATTAATCTGCCATTTTATTGTCCAGTTTTTCACTACTGCAAGATTATTCAGCAGTTTCTTGTAACTCAGCACAGCAGTAATAAGGCTGTCCTCCAAACTGTCCTGCATCCGAGTACCAGAGCCTCAAGGATGGGAGTTATGTATCCATCTTCCCTCAGTTTTGGGGAGATTGCCAGCAATGTAGCTACTGTGAGAAGTAATTGTGGGTTTATGACGTGAATTCTCATCTCTAAGGATTCTGGTCAAGGCCAGGATAGGGTTGACATCAGCACCAACATAGGACAGGTTCACCAACATAGGGCAGGTGAGCCCTGTGTCTTGCTGGCAGGTAATAGGAATCTGGAGTTGGACTGGAGTTTTGTGTGCTGTTGCGGTGCCTTAAAATATCCAGACTTATATCCGATATGTAGAACAAAACGTGCTGGTGAAACGGAAATTATAGAGAAATAATTCCTTAAAAAAAATCACTGAAAAATGAAAGAATCCTAGAGATGCAGCCAGAAGCTGCATGTGTACTCCTGCTCATAGGCAGGAAGCATGTGTACTCCTGCTCATAGGCTGTGTATTCAGGTGGGGTCTGGGCTGGAAGGGAGGGAGGACCTCACCAGAGGGGAGCTTCGACACCGAATAATCAGAGCTCTAGGGCAGAGAACTGACCGAGTTATACTCCATTTCTCAGTGATGAGGCGGGGAGGGTTTTCTGTGTTCTGGTGGCTTAGCTCCCTCTGCTGTGTATGTGAGCTGAAGGCTGATACAGGAAGATTTGGATGGGCTTCTGAGAGAAAACCAGGGGTGGGCTCAGCGAAGAAACATTAGAGGAAATCCTGTGTCAAAACAGGCCAGGCTGTTCCTTGCTCTCTGTATTTCTGCTGAAGGTATCCAACCCCCCAGCAGCTTCACCGACACTGGTGGACCCGTGGCAGGAGCCAAGCAGACCATTGCCAACATTCATAACCCAGTTTATTTATTAGGAGACTACGCTTCCAGTTTCACATGAGAAGGTCTTCATTTTCTTCCCACTGCTAAAACAACAGCTTAATATAAAATAAAAGAACAATGTAACATTTTCACTGTTTATAGCTAGGGGAGTTGTTTGCCTCTAATGGACAGCTAGTCTATATATTAACATTTTCCTGTTGTTTCCCTTATTTGCCTTGCTGGTTTTCAGTTTCCCTTCAGTGATCAATTTCCCTTCTCATTGAGAACAAACTACTGATGACAGTGTGCTGGCAGGTATCTTACCAGAGATACCTCCAAGGCATTTGAAGTAAGTTGTTTAATTAACCTCACCCCTACTATGGATGAATTAGAATAATTAGTATTTTAGGTCTGCTTTAAGTGAACTCTGTTCAGTAAGTTAAGAGAACAAAATACATTAAACAGATTTGGGGTTGGACAGTCTTTGCCAGCTCCAGCTGAAATGACCAAGGGGTCAGTCAGCACAAGATGTTGGTCGAGCTGCTAATTGCTGGCAAAAATCGGCTATCAGCAGAAAAATCAATTCCCGTTAGTTTTGTGTGCATAATACATCCTAGATACTTCCAAGTTGTACTGTAATAAAATTAGAACTTACTAAGAACTTCCCCTGCCCCAAAACAAGTGCAGCCAGTATGAAACCCAGCACAGGTTCTGTTTGTCAAATAAAAGTTGTTAATGACCAAGGCTCAAACCCATACTTAGGTGCCTAAATAAAGGACAAGTTGGTTTTCTCCCTGGTTTTTTAGTAGCAGTACCATTTGAAAAGTATAACTTGCATCCATATGAAGGCCTAAAGCAGTCAGTGGAACTCATTCTGTCAACTGCAATGAGTTTGGGATGGGGCTGCAAATTATTAAGAGGAAAACTTCTGACAGCAGCTGCCAATGGCCTTTGCAGAAGCTCTGTTCATCCTTCAGGAGCTACTGTTGAGCAATGCAAAATATTTTGAAATTTCCTCTCCAGGTACAGCTGTGTCTAGGTGAGAGAGACCATTAAAAAGCTGCCTCAAAGCCTGTGTTCAACTTTATTGTGTAAATACCTAAACTCTTTACTATTTCCTTCCTGTGTTGTGTTCATCTAGACTATTTTAGTAGATGAACATTGCTACAGTCTTTGCACATGTGTTTTTCATTTGAACTCAGATTAGATATTGTGGCAGGAATGCTAATATGGTCATTTCAGCCAAATTTTTATTCCAGACACAGCTGTAGATTAGCCAGACTATGACCCTGAAAAACACTGATTGCTGCTTTGAAGCAGGCTCTTGGAAGGGCTGAATTGGGAGAGACAAAACTGTGTAAAATATTTTACCTACTTTTACACCAGCTTTTTATAGGTTTCCAGCATTCAAGCTCAGACTTTGGGGACATCAAGTTTGTGATGGTGTCTGCATCCCCTGGTGTTTTATCCTTAGCATTTACCCCAGTAGAATTAGGTTCCTGGGCTTTGTAAGAGAAACAATGATGGACACTAGAGTAATTTACAGGTGAATCAGATGTGGTGAAAAAAACCTGATGATTAGTTATGCTTAGATTTTGAAAGTTGTTAACAATGACTACTCATTTGATTTATTATGCTGGGTTTAATTCAAGGTTACTGGTACACATCATAAACCAGAGTGTAGGTACTTATGAGTATATCTTCAAATATACCTGACCACTTTATACCACTGCAAAGGTCAACATCCCTGGTATCTGCTGGAAAGACAACACAACTAGGTTCAAGCAGTCCAGCAATTTCCTGCAGTGTTGATGATAACTTTCAGATACAGGTGGTGGATGAGCCAGCAAAGCAAGGTATGTTCTTAGACCTTGCATTCATGAACACAGAAGGACTGGTTGAGGATGTGAAGGTTGGGGGCAGCCTTGGCTGCAGTGACCATGAGATGGTGGAGTCCAGGATCCTGCATGGAGGAAGCAGGGCAACGATTAGGACTGCAAGCCTGGACCTCAGGAGACCTAACTTGGCTTCTTCAAGGACCTACTTGGAGAAATCCCATGGGTTAGGGCTCTAGAAGGTCAGGGATCCAAGAGAGCTGGCTAATATTCAAACATCACTTCCTTCAAGCTCAACATAAGTACACCCCCAAGAGTAAGGAAACAAGCAAAGGGGGCAGGAGACCTGCATGGAAGAGCATGGAGCTTCTGGCACAACTCAAAGAGAAGAAGGAAGTTTAAGGGATGTGGAAAAAGGGACAGGCCACTTGGGAGGAATATAGGAATGCTGTCAGGACATGCAGGGAGACAATGAGGAAGGCTAAGGTCCATTTGGAGTTAAGTCTGGTGAGGGATGCCAAGGACAAGAAGGACTTCTTCAAGTATATCAGGAGGAGAAGGATGACCCAGCGAAAATGTGGGCCCTGCTGAATGAGGTGGGTGTCCTGGTGATGAAGGATACAGAGAAGGCGGAGTTACTGAATGCTGCCTTTCCTTCAGTCTTTACTTCCAAGGCCGGCCCTCCGGTTTCCCAGACCCTGGAGGAACCAAGAAAGGAAGTCTGGAGAAAGGAATAGTCTCCCTTGGTAGAGGAGGATAATATTAGAGATCACTTAAGTAAACCTGACACCCACAGATCTGTAGGTCTCGATGGGATGCACCTCCAAGGGCCAAGGGAAGGAGCAGATGTTATTGCCAAGCCACTCCCCATCGTCTTTGAAAGGCCATGGAGGACAGGAGAGGTGCCTGAGGACAGAAGGAAAGCCAGGGCCACTCCAGCCTTCAAAAAGGGCAAGAAGGAGGATCCAGGAAACTACAGGGGGTCATCCTTGCCTCCATCCCTGGAAAGGTGATGGAACAGCTCATCCTGGTGGTCATCTCAAAGCATGTGCAGGAAAAGGGGTCATCAGGAAGTCAACACAGATCCACCACGGGGAAATCATGCCTGACCAACCCGATAGCCTTCTCTGATGGAATGACTGGCTGGGTAGATGAGGAGAGAGTGGTGGTGGATGTTGTCTGCCTTGATCTCAGCAAGGCTTTTGACGCTGTCTCCCATAAGATCCTCACACGTAAGCTCAGGCAGTGTGGACTAGATGAGTGGACAGTGAGGTGGATCGAGAGCTGGCGGAACAGCAGGGCTCAGGGGTTGTGATCAGCGGCGCAGAGTCCAGCTGGAGGCCTGTAGCTCGCGGTGCTCCCAGGGGTCGGTGCTGGGCCCGGTCCCATTCAACTCATTCACCATTGACCTGGACGAAGGGACTGAGCGCACCCTCAGCAAGTTTGCTGATGATGCAGAACTGGGAGGAGCGGCTGACACACCAGGAGGCTGTGCTGCCGTTCAGCAAGACCTGGACGGGCTGGAGAGTCGGGCAGAGGAACCTCATGAAGTTCAACAGGGGCAAGTGGAGGGTCCTGCCCCTGGGGAGGGACAGCCCCAGGCACCAGCACAGGCTGGGGTGACCTGCTGGGGGGCAGCTCTGCGGAGAAGGACCTGGGAGTGCTGCTGGGCAGCCAGTTGCCCGTGGGCCAGCTGTGTGCCCCGGTGGGCAGCCAGTTGCCCGTGGGCCAGCTGTGTGCCCCGGTGGCCAAGCAGGCCAGTGGGACCCTGGGGGGCATGAGGAGGAGCGGGGCCAGCAGGTCGAGGGGGGATCCTCCCCCTCTGCTCTGCCCTGGTGAGGTCCCACCTGCAGTGCTGTGCCCAGTGCTGGGCTCCCCAGTTCAGGGGGTCTGGGAACTGCTGGGGAGGGTCCGGTGGGGGCTGCAAAGACCATCAAGGGACTGGAGCATCTGCCTGGTGAGGAAAGGCTGAGGGAGCTGGGCCTCTTTAGCCTGGGAAGGCTGAGAGGGGATCTTACCAATGTCTACAAGCATCTTAAGGACAAATGTCCAGAGGACGGGGCCAGGCTCTTCTCAGTGGTGCCCAGCGACAGGACAAGGGGCACTGGGCACAAACTGCAGCACAGGAAGCTCCATCTGAATCTGGGGAAGAACTTCTTCACCTTGAGGGTGACAGAGCCCTGGAACACGCTGCCCAGAGTGGTTGTGGCATCTCCTGCTCTGGAGACATTCAGAACCCGCCTGGATGCGACTCTGTGCAACCTGCGCTAGGAGACCCTGCTTTAGCAGGGGGCTGGACTAGATCAAGGGTCCTCAAACTGTTTAACCAGGGGGCCAGCACGTGGATGCAGTGGCAGGCAGTCATCTGTGGCTGCTTGGTTTCCCCCCAACCCCTGGCAGGGGGCGTGGGGGTTCTGTAAATACTGGGGGGCGGATTGAGGACCCTGGGGGGCTGTATCCGGCTTGCAGGCCGTAGTTTGAGGACCCCTGGACTAGATGATCTCCAGAGATGCCCTCCAACCCTGACCGTGCTGTGGTGCTGTGATTCTGTGAAATGTGATTCAACCTGTAATTGTTTTTAACCTCAGACTTCCAGGACAGTAGTAATCTGCTCTGCATCTCAGACATCTGCAGTTTTGTTTATTTATTCATCTTTAAGAAGTGATTTAGTTTTGGTGTCCGAGACATTCCCAAAGGGGATTTACCAGGGACCGTAACAGAAAAGTTAATCTCCAAAATGAAGCAGATTCTGCTGAATTCTAAGCAAAACACTTTCCTTTCTGGAACTGGATTGGATTTGCACCATTAAAGGGGTGCCTGTGTTCTGCTTTACCTTTGATTAGAAGAGGCTCATCTCTGCTGGTGTCACTAACCCCTGAGCCAGGCAGAAGGACCAGAGCCCAGCTCATGGGAATCACATCAGTAAGTTGAGGTTGGTTTATCAGAGCTGGAGGGGAAAGGGAAGTTTGGTGGATGATTGAAGTCTGTTACAGCAGTTGCTCCAAGCAATGGCAATACTTGTGTTGTAGCTGTAGGACCAATGGCCCCAACGAAGGGGGCACACCCCCAAGGTTTCAGGCCCTTCCTCAAGCATGACTGAAAATTGAAGGTGAGCTTTTACTTTAAGTATGTGTATGTTGTTATTTCTCTTCTAGTATGTCTGATTCCTATTGCCTTGCATCAAAAAACTCCCCAGTTTTTGTTTTTCTGCTAGACACACCAAAATTTCCAGGCAGCTGACTATGTCTCGATCGTTTCTAAGAAGCTGGGCTTGCAAGCACTGTTCCTTTGCATTTGATTACTTCATGCTTGTAGGCCACTTAGATAAGGTTCAAATAATTGGTATGTTTATGCACATTCAGGGCTGAAAATGACTGTGGTTTGAGCTGTGCTACTACCTGCTTTGCTGGACTCATAGCACAGAGCTGGGTGGAGGTGGAATTAATTACTAACCAGTTATCTTATCTGAAAAGCCATTGAGTTAGGAGAAGAAGCACTCAGGTGATGTGTAGTTGGGTGAGGGGATGACTCCGCACTTCAAAGAGGCTTGTGGGATTCTCTTTTCTCCAAGCAACAGTACTGCAAATGAAACGAGCACAGTTAAGGCAGGCAAGGGCTTGTTTTGGGAAATACTGGCGCTCTGCAGAGACGTCGCTGAGCCGCTGATGTGAAATTGCAGCATCACGCTGGGAACCAAAAGGTGGTGCTGTTACTGCAAGGAAGAGGAGAAAAAAAAGTGGATTCCTATCTCTTCAGCGGTTGCGAAGCTCGAGGGCTATCAACGTACAGGACACCTGGTGCTGGTGGGCAGAGCCCACGAAAGCGATGAAACTCGACACAAAAATATGCATCTGAAAGGAGGGAAAGAAAGAAAAGGGGTAAGGAAGGAAATAAGACTTTCACCTTGTGCAACATCAGACAGAATACAAGATTGGAGAGAAGTGGCAGACGATGCTGGGCTGGGCTTTCCAGGGCAAAGAGCCCATCACGTTCTGCAAGGAGACACCACAAAGCTGTTATTTGAGATAAGCATAAATAGGGAAATGGAAGCATGAAATGTCCTCAAAAGTAATGGGAAAAGTAGTGGGAGAGTGTGAAGATCCTTAGCATGGAAGCGGGGTAGCAGCAAAATGTAACCAAAACCTTCCTGAGGTGGTGTCTGCCTTGGTCTTTGCAAAGGCATACGTCAAATGTGACATTGACCTAGTCAGACCTAGACAAATTGCATCTATACTGGCACAGTAATAATATCTAGGTGCTGTGCAGGTGGATTAGAGGAGAACTGGTGGTCCAGCAGGAAAAGGTCTTGTTTCTTGTATGTCACCTTGTGAAACTCCTTCCCATGGCAACCCTCACACTGTGGCTGGGAAAAGGTCTACATCCAACTTCTGCTTCTGAAAATACCTTGGTGTCTCTGTCCAGCTTAGCAGACATTTGATGTGTGTTGAATTCTGTCCTTTGGGGCTGAAATTCTCCCCAGCCACTTTTGGGACCATGAGATTTGCACAAATGAGTGATTTCAAATTCCCCTTTGGAAGGGTCCCTCAGAGATGACTTTAGACAATGGTGTGAAGTTCAGTGCAGTCTTGGCTGTTGGGAAGTTGCTGTCTCAAGTCATTTGAGGAAACATCAAGGTATCCAGGCCCTACCACCATTGCTGCCTGGCCATGAGATATTGCAGTGACCATCTGAGGCATTTGGTATGGCATTCTGCATCCTCCTCTTCACTCTGCTAGGTCACAGGTACAGCCCCACTGTGTAAATCTGCAAAGGAGGGTCTGAACCAATGTTTGTCCTCTCTCCCTGTGACTACTAGACTTACTGAATGACTGCCATAGGGTATTTGTTAAATTAATTGGAAACATTGCTTAGGAAAGGGCTGAGCTGTGCAAGACACCACCCACACCTAATTTTTGTGGTTGCAGATTAATGGTGTAAGTGTCCACTGTGTTGTTCAACTCATGTGTGTGTTTTTGAGCTGAAGTATCTTTTATTTTTGCAGTTTTTCCTGGCTCATTTTCCTTCACAAAGGTAAAGAAAAATAGGTCCAGGAAGAGCAATGGATGACAAGGGAAAAACAGAAGGGTGAAGGGTTAAAAAACGCAGGATGAGGAGCATGAACGGGGACCCCCAGCACCCAGGTCTCCCTGGAAGTGCTCTGTCTTAGCTCTGTCACTCATCTGTGGTTTGCTGTGCCCATCTCCCAGTGCCTTTCCTGGGCTGTGTCCATCCAGCACCTGAACTCTGGACACTGCTGTATGTTCACAAGGGTTAGACCTCCTAGAAAGTAGCTGCCATACAAACTCATGTTTCCTTCAGGAGGTAAGAACTGGACACGCACTATATTTGCTCTCTACTTAATGACGCGCAGCTCTGATTAATACCAGCAGGACTGAATTGGAGGCATCGATTGGAGTGGAGCAGCCATAGACCTGCAATCAAAATCTTAGTAATCAGAAACATGCCAAAGAGTAAATGTATGTGTCAGCCTATCCCTATGACATAGGTGTGTTGTACCTGAACAAGAGATAAGTGGAAATAAACAAGAAATGTTTGGAAGAGCAGTCGTTCTGTTTCTCTGTGTGCTGGGGAGCTTGCATGTGGCTCAGGGTTTCTCACTGTGCAGTGATATTCTTGTTTGTACTGGATGTTTCTACTTCTTATCGTTAATGTCTTAAAGCTTGTTTATTGAACTCTGGGTCAGTTTATTCAGGTTTAATGACTATTCCACTGCGTGTTTTTATTTCAAGCACATGGTGGGGGGAGCATTTCGTTTGCTGTTGCGTGGCAGTTTCAGGAGGTTGATCTTGGGTCATTGGTTGAACTAGTAGATGAATGATAGGAGTGCCTGTTGTGGTCTCCTTTTCTTTCTTTCTTTCTTTCTTTTTTTATACATGTGTTTCTCATTTGTGTCTTATATTCCCTTTTCTGCTTGTGTAGAGGGTTGTCAGTGAGGACCAAAAACAATGTGGTTCCTAGGGGACAGTCTTATCCTACATTCAAGCTTGTCTCCCATAGAGCGAGGGAGATGGTCTTGTGGTTTCTGCATAGAGCCGTGGAATTAAATGACCCATACTTTTTTCTGGGTGTTGTCACAATCTTTTTGAAGAAATCATGACAGGGAATTTAATTTTAGGATATACTTCTGGTAACATAAAAAGGCTGTGGCTTCAGCAGAAAGCAAATCAGGTTGTTCTGTCTTCATTTCTGCTTGTGTAGGAGGCCTTGGTGAACACAGAGGAGGAACGTGTGTTTCCTAGAGGGTACTCTCTGAATGGGGGATATCAAGTTGTAATAAACTGAGTTTTCTGGGTAGTTCCCACAGTATCTTCTCATGCTTTTACAGACACAAAGAACAGCTTCCAAAATCTTCTGTACCAAACACTTGCAGAGCCTGGGCTGGCAGGAGTTTCTAAATGCACATCTGGAATACAAAGACAGTGACCTCTGAGTTTACCAGCAGCTTGCAGATATGTCTGTTCATGAGTGAAATAGAGAAACCGCCATGTAAGCTGCTTCCCGTACTTCAGGCCACGGTGACAAACCATCCAAGCTGTACAGTGCTTCAGAAGGCCAGGGAGTATTTCACAGCAAAAAGTTTGAACTTTCTCACTAAGAGATAGACTCTGGTAGTTTTCTCATCCACCTGATGGATGTCTGAATATCCTTCTGAAGAGCTCTGAGGGATGTCCTTAGAGGCCTTTCAGTGGGATGTGTAATGGATTTGAAGCATCTCCAGCACTCATGCCTGTGGCTTATTTTGCTTAACATGCAAAAGGGGGTTTGCCTTTCTGCAGATAGGCTTGATTGAAAGTGAACCTTTGCCTTTGAAGATACAGTGGGTTCTCCATGACGGTACCCTGTCCTATACTCTGGGTCACAGTGGGGAAGGTGAACTTCAGATATGAGTCCCCTGAGTGGGAGAACTGGAGCTGCCAGAGACGTAAGGTTCCCACTTTCTCTTTTCACAAGGTCTTTCACTACTTTGTACTTAAAGAAGCATGAGTGCATTATTCTGATTATTTTTTTAAAATGAAGATGTAAACAGAAAGGCTTCTCTCTGATTTAAATTTGCAATACCATGGAAAGCACATAGGAAAAATGAAGAATCCTGTCACAATTGATTTTTTGGGGAGAGTGGAGTGGGGTGTGCCATTTCTTCATGTAGTGTAATGTTTCCAGCTCTGTGCAATGTGGTTTCTCTATGAAAAGGTGTTAACTTCCACCCCCCATCTCCAGCCTATGGAGAACTCCCTTTATATTAAGTATCTCTGCTCTTCAGTATCTCTTCTAAAAGTAGTGTCTTAGATCTTAGGTTTATCCAAGTCCAAAACAAGTCTCCTGCATAGAATAATCTGGACTCTTAAGATTTTTTTGCAATATTTTGAAATCTGAAAAGGTTCTCAAAACTCAGTGAAATGTTTGAGTCTTTGTAACACTTTTTCCTCTTTAGAAACAATCTTACAGTCCTGCACAAGGGCTGGAAAGACCTGAATATACCTGAGCCTGCTATAGAATCCTTCCATGACACTGGTTGAATCATTTAATTAATTTTCCTAACTTACACCTCCAAAGGGGAACACTAATAATTCCTTGCTTTATCAGGTTGTTGTGGCAATAAATTTTATACACGTAGCTTTAGGAGGGATGTGACTGGATTCTACATTGCCAAAAGCCAGATAAATATTTGATCTGGTTGGGTTTTTTTGTGGACTTTGCCGCTCCTCCCCAATAGCTTCTTTTTAAATATTATTAGTAGTAGTATGTGCCTGCAGGTAGAGTCAGAGACTGACTTGCAGTCACTGTGGAACATTTTGAGGTTGATTTGATGTTCATTACAAGCACAAGCAATTGCAGATAGAGAATTATTGGAGTGATTTGATCTAGCTACAAAAGGGGAGAGCCTGTGGAGGTTAGGGTGGTTGTTCATAGCATAACTCCTTAAATGATCTCTGCCCTGAAATTCAGAAGGAGAGAGTCAATTTAGATTCCGTCATTTGGAATGGCTCTGTAGGTTGGGCATGGATCAAGCTTAGTGCCTGAGAAAAGAACAAATGTAAGGGAGGGAGAGGGGAAAACTGTAATGGATTTATATTGAGAAATTTTTCCCATATGGAGTAGCTGTTCCAACCTAAGAGTGATTTTTTTTCTGATGTTAATGATGTACATGATGAGATAATCTGCAATAACAAATTCTTCCCAGTTCTTGTACATGGGCAAACCCCACTGACTGGGAAATGTTGCCAAACTTGTCTGCAGCATACAAAGCAATAACTAAGTTCTGTAAAGGAAGTGTATTTAATGAGTGACATCTGCCTCTCACTATATCTGCCATCTCCATGGCAGTAATTGCCTCATTTATGTGAAAAAAATGTTTGATTCTAATGTCTATCGACGACATCCTGCATAGCATATGTTGCAGATTAACATAGTTGATGCTGAAAGCTTTCATAATCACTTAAAAGTACAGTAGCCATTATGCTATATGAGTACAGAACAAATTTGTTTAAAACAAATTATGGAACTGTTCAGAGCTCTGTGTGCATATGTGTAAAAGCTATTTTCATGTAAAAATCATATGCAAAAGAATGAAATGAAGTCAGTCTTGCTTGCAAGTCAGCTCTTGCTTGGAAGGCAAACACACTCCCGTGGCAGCTGTGTGCCTTTCTGTCTCGGGTTTAATGGCTTGTTTTTAAGTAGACTTCTTTGTACTGGGTATTGTGGATTTAAGGGACTTGTATGACTGGGGTTGCAGCTACATGTATGTTGTAAGCTTGAAGTCTCTTCAGTGAATAAAGGTCTTCTACAGATCTATACAACAGCCCCCAGAGAAGTTTCCTTTATTTTGGACAGTGGAAGATGAAAATTTTCTGTACTGATGCCATAGAATTGTGAGTGCATGTCTCCTTGGTTTTTGGCTCCTTTCTTCTCACTTCCATAAAAACTCCTAAGACTTTATTTAGCCAAGTATTCCTTGTTGTATCTGCTCAATTCCTTTGTACCAGCACTTTCCATTCTCTGAGGCTTTCCCTTGGCTATTCAGCACAATTACAGCATTATTGTTTCAGTTGGCCAAAAAGGCATGACTCTACACTGAAGAGACGCTGACCTCATGAAAGCCACATAATTTTCCCTGATCCTTTCAGCACAAAAAGAGGTAATTCTTATTTTCTCTATTCCACTTCGAGTACTTGCCAAAATTCCAAATTTCAGCCTATGTTCTTGTCATTGCATCATGCTTTTTACATGGGTTTTCTAAGCAATACTTGAGGGGAGACCAATGCTGGTGCCATTTAAATCGATGCTAAACCTCTTGTGTCCTTTCAGTGGTCTAGAGACCAATGCTATGCAAGTGCTGACTGCTGCTAACAGCCTTGGTGTGAGGGTCTGATCCCAGTGATGTCCCTAAGTGTTGTTGGTTTTGGTTGAGGACTTTTTTGGCCAGCTGGGACCTAACGGGATTTTTTCATGAAAATGACTACTTCCACCTCTGAGATATCAACCGCCACCAGAACCATAATTAAAGTCTGTTAAGGAATGAGACATACAATTCTACTTTCTACTACAGAAACACATCTCTCTCCTCTCTCCTAGTATCTGACAAATTTTAAAACTTTGAAGAACAGTGTTTCAACATGTTCCTGCAACACTATCGTTCTGAGTAATTCTGCTAACCAGCAAGGATTAGACAACTGAATCATACCGGTGTTAAAAAATATAGTCCAAAGAGGAGAAGGAGTACCCTTCTTCCATCTTCTGCACCACACTCTAATTTTTGCCCATTTTCTAGCTTTCAGAGTAGTGTGTTAGATGATGGAAAGTGGATAATTTCTGTTAAGGCCTCTCTCTTTTTTTTTTTTTTTTTTTTTTCTTTTCTTTCCTTTTCCAGTGACCTTTGTTCTGGCAGAGAAAGCCACGATATGCATTTTTATAGAGGACAAAATTAGCTAAAGGAAGAGGCCTAGGTCAAGTAGGAATCATCTATATCGAAACAAACAACTAGAGGAATCCAAAATGGAGCACAACTTGTATGTCAGCAAGTTTGCCTGGAAAATACTTCGGCACTTGCCAGAAATAAGAATTTTTGGCTGTGGCAGAACTTTAGAGGAAGGGAAATGGGGAAGTGACAGCAGAATTTTTTTAAGTTAAACTAGTTATGTAGAGATGCCCGTGGTAACTTCATTGCTCTTCTGTTGCATTCCAGCCCCAGCCCCAGTGTGTGAGGCTCTTCCCTAAAGCCTGACACAGGAAAATAGTCCTATTCCAGCAAGATGAACAGGCTTGAGTTCTTCCTTTGCCTCTTTGTATGACCTCAAGTAAATGACATGTCCTGGTAGATCTTATTCTTGGTTGTCTAATCACATATCCACAGGTGTGTGCTTCAAACCAATTCTTCCAAACTATTTGGTTTTGGGATTCCTTTTATCTGGTAATCAATGATTCTAGTCTGGATCTGAGAATTCCTGTCAAAACTGTTACAGTTCTGTGACGGGTTTAAGTTTTAACTAGTTAGCATTTCCTAACAGGGAAAAAGTACTTTTTTTTGAGAGGGTTCCCATCTGGTACTGCTCAGATCACTGTATCTGGCACTTCTCTGAAATGAAAACAGACGGAAACTTTTAGGGCATTTAACCCTGCTCTTCTTGTTTCTGGTCATTTGCCTTCAGGAGGTGGGACTTAGAGAAAAACTACATCTGGTAAGATGGGTAAGAAAATTTGAAAGTTGTCATTACTGAGTGAGGCAGTCCTGAGAAGCTCCTTAAGTGTCATCTTCTTGATTTATAGCTGATTAGTTTGCAGCCTCCAGTTCAATAGCTTGACTGCAATGATTCTCATTCGACCAACTCGGGAACAGTTAAGATGTCACTTGCACTGTGCTTGCTTCTTCAGTTTTTCCCTTTTTTTTTTTTTTCCTTTTTCTTTTTTTCCTCTTTTGGCAAAATTCTCCCTTTTTGCATGTCCCCTTAAGGAGACTATAGCCCGTAAATATGTCTGTCATCCACATATTAAAGAAAAAGGTGGAAGGTACCCTAGACATCCATGTCTCTGTTCCCCACTGAAAGGGAAAGGACAGAAGATGCTGTGTCGATCAGACTTCAGAGACTCTCAGAAGAGGGCACTGTTAGTATATCTATTAAGTGAAGACTCAACTTACCCAGGACTTCTGACTCTGTTGCTAATTTTGGACAAGGCATGTCTCCTTGGTGCAATGGGAGTTGGAGAAAGGGCAGGAGAGCTTTGCTTTCCACTTTGGTCTCTGATTGAAGTTGTTTCCTAGAATAGAGTTGTTTCCTGGGAACCTTGAGTTGATATGGGGCTGAGATCTCTAGGCAGTGGCCTCTTATTTCTTAATTCTATTCCAGGACTGGCACATACATGTAAGGAAAATGTTACACTTAAAACATGTATGCACCACAAAGAGCAGCTGCAATGGGTCAGGATAAAGGTCTATCCAGCTATCTACTCTCTCTCTAAAAATGACCCATAACAGATGCTTTAGAAAGGATTTAGTAAAGAAATTTCTTACTCAGTGACTTCTAGAGCCAGAGATGGTATCTTTGTTTTGAGAACCTCCTGATGCATTTTTATGCTGTAGATCCATGAGGTGGGTTTTTGAATCCATGCAAAACATCCAGGGATCCCATGTCAGTGAATTTTCAGTTTAAATAGACTTTGTGGGAGGACATATCTCCTTTTGTTCACTTTGAAGCTACTTCTTTCTGTCCCTTTGACAACCACTTCCTCAGGGCTGTGGGGGCCTTCTACTGCCCTGCACAGCACTATTAGCCATGCACACAATGTGTAATCCTAACTTTGTCCAATAAAAAAAGCACTCTGGTGAGCTGCAACACAGCCCTGACATCAGTTCGGATGCTGAAGTGACTCTCCTTTCTACCCCTCTTTCCCTTCCCACTCCAAACTACCCCAAGCTGTTTTAGAGCAATGGAAACACCATATGTTTCCCAAAGGAGAGCAAGTGCTATGGAAGTCAACATGTCATTCTACTTCAGAGGGGGCTAGCTCCAAGCTGTGTGAACATAAGTGGCTCTGGACCGCTTGGTAGTGCCTTTAAGTCTTTACTTGCTTTCTAAGCTGTACAAAGACAGTCCAAAAGTTCTGAGCACAGGAGTATAGGTGGGTTACTTTCTTGGAGTGTCCCTTGCAGCTGTTCTGCAAAATCAAACCTACCTTCTGTTCTCCAGGTTTGGACCAGGTGGAGATGGAGGGTCCTGCAAGAAATGATGTTGTCAGGGTGCCAGGTCTGCAGGGAGGCATAGGACACATTTTCTTTGAATTACCTTGCGGTACCAGTATAGCATGGAAGTTTCTTTCTGGAAAAGACTTGAAAGTGAAGCCCCAGCCAATTTTGATTAACTTTGATTTTCAGCAGCAGTGCCTGAGCGGCCCTTGCCTACTGTTGCCTCCTGGGTTCTGACTTCTGATGTCCTTAGTCATACAGACACTGTCTTGTACCACACAAGCTGCTGCATGTTGTACTGTGTGTGAGCTGGTGTTTGTCCAAGGAACAATTAAACTAGCCCCCAAAAGAGCCAGGGGACAAGAAAGGGGAAAGAAATTGTAATTGTTTCTTACAACGGCATTGCTGCCAAAAGAAGTACATGTCAAACTGTCTATGCATATCTGGTAGCACTATTTCTTGCCATATTTGTGTTTAACCCCATGTCTTCATAAATACTGTGGTGTGGATCTAAACTGTGGGTCATCATATTCTTATCTTTAAGTCCATTCCTTCAATGTGTTAATAAAAGAAAAATTCTGTCTGCTTACAGTCCAATATATTTTCATAACAGCAGTAACTAAATTAAGGAATAAATCCAAGATCTAAAGAGGTCTTTCCAGTCTCCTCAGTCACTTCTCCCTGGAAATTAAGCTAGCATCTCCTTGTGTTATTGTAAGTGAGGAGGCAGAAGAGTGATTCCTGATGGATGCCAGCACATGAGTGAGCAGAAAGCAGAGCAAAGGTTCACTCCTTCAAGTCCAAAGGTCTTGACTTCTTTTCACTTTGCTTTGTACCTCTGCATATCATTGGAAGTTTTTTTGTTGGTTTGTTGTGTTGTTTTTTTTTTTACAAGAATGCAAAGCAAAATAAAGCTCTGTATCTGGGAGTCTGTTCTTACACAGAGATCTGGTGTACAGAGGTTCTTTCCTTTGACAGGACTCTACTTCTGTGAGGCTTCCACATACAATATTTAAGAGATTAGTCAGTACAAAATACTAAGTCATCAGCATTGCCCTTCTGGACTCATGATTGCTACAGCCTTGATGCAGTTTGTTGCTTTCCAAGTAGAAGCAGGAGGTTTTTTTATGGACATTTACTTATGCTACTCATGGAGCAATTGCTTAGAGCTGTGCAGCTCAGTCCCTGTGAATGGTCTCTGGTTTACCAAAAGGTTTTGCTTAGAAAAGAGGGTTTAATAGAAAGAGTTCACTGAACAAAGTTTGCATCATACACTAGCAAAACAGCTTCTCTGACATTTGTACGTTACCTTACGTTAGAAGATATGTGTTTTGTGTAAGCTAAAAATCACAAACGGCAAACATAAAGAACTGTTGGGAAATGGGTAAATAGCAAATTACTGAAACGGTGATTCATTTCTCAAAAAGAAAAATTGAGCCCATGAGAACCTGCCATTTCCCCCAGCCATACAGAAGATTGTATTGCTGAGAACAAGACTCACTTCTCTGGAATTTCTGTGCAGTGTTTCAGCTCAAACCTGTTTCTTAAAAAATGAAACAACCACACAATGTGGAGCAACTCATCAGCTAGGGACAGTTCTGACAATGATGCTCGAGATTGCATATTTAAGGCATCAGTAACATCTTCCAGTCTTGCTGGCAGAAGAAAGGAGAGAGCGCTAATTCTTGTTTGTTTATGCTAGTTTTGGCTGTTTTGAATTATTGATATGTCCCTTGAAACTGTCTCTGATCATTTCCCGTTGAGCATGCAGGCATGTGGTGGTAAGCAGAGACCTGGCCTAGCTGCTGGACTTTCTCCTGCTGAACTCAGCATCTGAGCTGTTCATAGCAGCAACAGATGTTTCTGCTTTTTAAGGTCTGTGGGAACCTCACTCGACTTTTTTTTCCCCCTTCTTCCTTGTAGGAACAAATGCCAAAACAGCTGAGATCCAAAAAGCTTGACCTCAGCTTTATGTTATTACTGGAAGATATTGCGGCTGGATATCCTATTGTCCATTCTCAAGTAATAAGATGATCGCTATTAATGCTGTATTTGCTTTTTCACTCATAGTTTCTATGTGTTTGTTATTTAGCTACTTCCTGGCAATAAACAGGGGAACACATAATCACTGTCGCCTTCAATGCAAGGGGGTCTGCAAGATTCATCTTGCTTTGAAAGCATTAGGCAAGCCTAGAAGCAAGCTCACCAGCAACAGGAACAACACGTTCCCTTTCTCTTGTTAGTGCTGTAAGCAGTCACCTGGTACATTTTATTAAAGGGTTCCATTTCAACACTATGCATAAGGTGTGACTCTGTCTTGGGTGCCCAGACCTTGATATCTCAGGAACCTGAGTAGTATGTGTTAAACTTGAGACTTTCCAAATGAGTGCAAATGTTTGAATTACTATTATTATTACTTTTTTTTTTTTTTTTTAATAAGGCTTAAATCTGAGCCTTGCTTCGTTCACTGTATATCAATAGTATCTGCTTTTGCCAAAGAGACCCTTGCTAGACAGGGGATTTGCTTTCAAGAAAAGATGGGCTTTATGCCATATTTCCACAGGTAGTTTCTGAACGTGAATTAACAGATTTAATTTCCAGCAAAGTCCTTAGAAGCATTCTTGGCAGCAGTTGATCAGGGGAAGTGCCAAATTCAAGCATCCCTTGGCCTTCCTACCCAAGTCCAAACATTTTCAAGATGTCAAGGCTCTGTGGCAGATCTCAGCACAGCCTTTTCTCTGAAAGAGAGCTGGAGCTCACTGAGTGGCCAGAGAAGAGCTGCAAGGCAACGCTGTGGCTGGGCAGGGTATGAAACACATCCCTGCTTTGCAGCATGGTCTCTGGCTTCCCTCCTGCACTGCAATTGCCATCAGCAGCTCAGAAAATGAGCCATCTGGCTCAGTCTCATGTGTAGAGTCAGGAAGTGGGAATAACATCCCGGGACTGTGTTGGACACATGCAATTCCTGGAGGGCAGGGGTGAGGAGGAGGGCATCTGGGGCAGGAAGGGTCTGTCTGGTGTGGTACCCAGCAAAGGAAAACTGATCACTTCTCCCACAGGCTGTTTTGCCACTTAGCTTGTTTGAGCAACTATTGTCACAAGCCCAGAGGTAAATGTGACTCTTGGTGGTGGTCTCACAAGGAGACCATGTTGGCAAGGTGACTTCACAATCAATGCATGTTATACTATAATGGCTTAAGGTTATACGGTCTGCCCAGCCTTCTGTCTCAGAACTACATGTCTTCCTGTTTGGGTGAAAAAGAGAAGGTTCTTCCTTGTTCCTGTGCGCTGGGCTCCCAGCCTTCTAGGCAGTAACATTTCAGCTGAATTAGGAGTTTCAGGAGGCTCCTGGGGAAACGCATGCTCTTGTGGCTGTGCGAGCTGGTGCAGGGGTTAAGGTCTGCCAGCCTGATGTGTCAAATGCGATGCTGGAAGGAGAGGAGGGAACCATGTTCTGTCATGGGAAATGCAAATTCCTCCAGCTTTCTGCTATTGCTGTTTGTTTGGAAATGGCTTAGGACTGAAGAATGAGGCAGATCTGGCAGTGTTTGCTTTACTGAATTTTCTGCATGCTGGCCTGGTACTGTGCAGTACAGGGATATGCCTGGCGTACAGCACCCATGAGACAGCCGGTGAGACTGGATTTCATCCCAGTGATTCAGCAGTAGCAAGGCATACAACCCTCCTCCATCCTGGCCATGGTGGGGATGTAACACAAGGCTGGCTGCTGGGGTGATACCACTTGATGTGCTTTGGTGCTAATCCCCCTGCAGGGTGGTTCTCAGCGTGGAGCTGCCAGGTGGGGTGCTACAAGCATCTTTCAGGGGGGTCTGTTCCTGTTAGGTCTGTTCCTCTCCTGAATGGCATTAGCCACTGCAGCTCTCCTTGCAATAGCTCAAAGGAGGGTTTGCTTCTCTCTACAGCCCAGAAACAATGTCACAAAATTGCATTGAATGTCAAAGATATCACAGCATTCAGCAACTTCCTTGCATCAGCTGTTCTTTCCAACCATCACTCTTTTCCACATTTTTTTAAATTTATTTATTTTCTAATTTTGTTTCATGCCTACATCTTGTCTCTGCCACAGTCTCTGCTCAAGTCCTTAACTTCTCTCGTAGCCCTTGAGAGTCTTCATCATTTCCAAGGTTAATTAATGAGGTTAAGTTTAAGATGGGACTGAGTTTCAAGTATGAAAGGATCAAAATGTAAGCAGTCCCTTTGGTTTGTCTCATGAAATGTGGCTTTCAGTGCATTTGCTCCTGGGAGCCACCTCAAGGTGGAGACTTTCCTGGCCTTTACATTGCATCTCAGGATGCTTATCATGTAGCTTTTTCTCAGAGATCCTATAAACAGGTTTGTTACTCAAAAACAGCACTGTATGTAAGGGTTATGGCACAATGCAGTGTGGACAGGCTTTCCAAAGTCTTACTAAAGTAACAGTGAGGGAGAGCATTATTAAATGCCTCCTGTATGATATAAAATAGATACCATCATAATAATACAGATTCTAACATATATGACACATTTTCCACTAATGCTTTGTTAGTTGTTCCGTTGCTCTAGTCTCAAATGCAAAGACTCCCTACATTCTTATAATTACAGTAATAAAACAAATAATAAATAAACTATACAAACCTTTTGACTTAGCACATCTAGTGATGTTCACACTGATTTATTTTTTTTATATGTACAACAGCGTGGCCTATGTCCTGTACACCTGGGGAAAACCTGAAAGGGACAGTTTGTACTGGAAATTTTGGTATCACACAGTGACAGTAAAGACCTTGGGTCAAGTCATATTGCTGGGGAGTGGTTGTGTGGATAAGACACCAGCATGTTAGCTGGCACAAGGAGGTTTTGCAGTCTGCCTTCAGATTAAGTAAGTAGAGATATGATAAGCAATAGGTACTCTAGGTTTTAGAAGTTAATAGCTGCTCGATCTGAAGCTGGGATATGGGACAAGGAAGGCAATTCTAATAAAAGCAAGGATGAGACTTAGAGGACCTGAGATTCAAATCTCCCACTGACAAGCTTTATTTCTCTGGCTCAGTGAATTTCAGTAGCTTGGGTTTTCAATACTGATATTTCAAATTTTTTTTTTTCTTTTTTATATCTGTACATATGCAGTGTTTAACAAATCCAGCCTAAGCCTAGGAACAGTTTCAGATGAAATAAAACTATAGCTTTCAGTGACAAAACAGCTCATTAAGGAAACACTTGTGTGTGTCCTGCTAGAAAGTAGCAGAAAGACCTCTGTCCTCCAGAAGACCCTGTCCTCTCTCCCTTGTTCCTTCCCTGACACTTAAAAGTTTTGTAATCAACCCGAGTCAGTAGCACCAGGAACAGAACAAGGGCCTCTTTCTTCTGGATGCTGGGTGTCCTAAACTCTCTCAAATCTACATTTAGCAGTGACTTTTCTTGGCCTGCCAGGATTAGAATGTTTCTGCCATGATTAGTAACTCCTCATAGTATTTTTATGCATATAAAATGTCATGAAAGCCACTGCACATTTTGCAAGGGTAGGCTAAGAAGACAGATTGCTTAACTTGTGGTGACCTCCCACTGAATTATGATAGCCCAGCCTTCTGTGGTATAAATCTGCTCTTCAAATGTTTCCTCTCCGCAACGCAATAATCATCAGTGTAATTTACATTAAAGTAGCTGGTGATGAAATGTGCCTGAAACACAGATGTGTATGATGTGGTGATCCCCCAGTTCCCCTGGGCACAGTGCAGTGCTGCCTTCACAGAGGCTGGCTCCAGCTCGGGCTGCAGGGCAAGACCTGATCCCACTTGCTTGCCTTCTTGTCCTGTGCTCATAAAACCCTTCATGCAATAGGTATCCTAGTCTGTAACTGCTTCTCAAAGACCCTGTGGCAATACTAATAAACATCTTTGTCAGCTGGGCTGTTCTACATTTGCTTCATTTGACTGTTTCGTTTCAGTGGGGTTTTTTTTAAGCCTTGATCTTTTGTACGTTCCGATTGGAGGGTGAAGGGACACTCAGTTCTTATCATAACAGACTAAACCTGCTGCTGCTCTAAAAGCTTTTCAGTTTCCTTTCTTTACTTTGTGTGTTTTATATTTCTTTTTGTTCATTTGTTTGTTTGTTTGAGTTTTTTTGTTCCCTTTCTATTTCCAGTTATCTGGACAAATGGAAACTATGTTTCATGCTCAGTGTTTATGGTATTCATAATTACACTGTCAACACATGATGAAATGTATTTGTAGCACCACTGAAATACTTTGATATCGCTAAGAATAATTTAGGATGTACTGCCATCTAATGGCTTTGCTAACAATAGTGGAAACGAGTAATCTTGATGCATATTAGATTCAGAAGGAAAAATAAAAAGGTTTTAATTTATAACATGGAAAACTGTATTTAAAGGACATTGCTGAAGAGAATGTGTGCTGACTTAGCTCCTTTTTGATATTTGAGGTGCTTTACTCTTTTGCATCCTGCTCAGGGGTACTATAGGAGTCTATAAGTAACTGCAGGGACACATTTGTATTTTACTGACGTGTAACTTGAAGATTCTTGCACCTGTGTAATTAAAATTCATGGTGCATCTTATATAAGTTCAACAACACTGTTGCATTTCAGTTTTATAGAGTCTTCTGGCTGTGGCTTGACCTCTTTTAGTGTAAAAGAGAGTAAAAGAATGCAGCCTGTAGCACTCTGCAAAAGAGGAGTTTGTCAGGACCATCTTTCACCTTCTCTGCTGAGAACCTTCCTCATGCATTCCATCATGGTTTCGTCTAAGCATGGAAGCGATACTCACTCACAGGGTTTGAATACTTCTGCTGGGCAAACAGGTATCTTTTTGCTGCAGATGACTTAGCCATGTTTGACACTGAGCCTTGACAGCCACAAGTTGCTGGCCAGAGTCAGCAAAACAGCTGGTGCACGGGGGAGCTCACTGGGACTGTGCATGGGAAATCCTGCAGAGAGGGGACCGTGCTTCTGCCTGTACTTTGTATCATAGTGGGATTGCTGTTCCTATAGTCAAACAGAATAAAACGGTGAATGATTAACAGTGTGAAAGTGCCTTCCATTGCCTCTGCAGCCCCAGCAATGACTCTGTTCCTGCACTACCCAGTGCTCTATGGAGCTCCCCTGAAGACACATGCATACCCTACTCCTCTCACTGGATGTGTATTTGGCTCCCTCCAGCCTACCTCTGCTAAGTGCCTGGCCCTGTGTGCCTGGCCTGAGCCAGGCTCTGGATGCTGCTTTCCATCCCAGGAGCATCCAAAGGACACAGGGACCCTCATGTGGGCAGCTGGCTGTGTGCAAAGGAAGATCTTGGGGTAAAGAGCCCTGCAGCTGAAGTGGTGCTCCAGAGCATCTTTTCTCCAACTCTGCAGCACCCAGGGAATGGCCCCACTTTTAGAATTGTTCCTTGATCTATTGAAACTGATTGTCATTTGTTAAACCATCCCTTACAGCATCACCCAACAGCCCTGTCTAAGTGCATGGCACAGTGCAACTGTACAATCAGTGTTGCAAACAGTTTCTTAATCCTGTTGTATTATCCTTGATGACCCCAGGAGGAGTAAAAAATGTTAATTTCACTTTCCTACCACATTTTGTTAAGTGGCAGTCTTGTGTGCTTATCTGATACCCAGAATGCTCAAATTGAAGATGCTCTTAAAAAAACAGTGTGTACCCTGTCTGTTATGGTTCACATCTCAAGCTTAACATGAGGCAGGGGCTGGGGGAGGGTATAACTGCATTAAAATGCAATAGCTACAGAAATAGCCATGTTTGAAGTGGTCCAACTGAGTACATGTTCTAGCTATGAGACTAAATTACTTAAATCCCTTAAGACCTGAAGAGTTAAATTTGCATTTAAATTCCCTGACATAAACAGTTAATACATCTATTAAAATCGTAAAAAAACCCCAACCACCAAACCCACAACATTGTACTTAAGTTACCTATGCATGATGGCCTCTGTGAGTGCAAATGAGTTGAATTAAATAACTAAAACTCTCATAAGCATATGAACATCATTCTGTTGGTGTCCAACAGAGTGCATCCCTAGTTAATGTTATAGCCCCCTGATTGATCAGCACAATGGACTTGCTCCTCAGGGGAAATGAAATCCCGTGCAGCCTTCAAAGAAGTAACTGCTGGCAGTAGAAAAGTCACTCTGGAAATATGCACCAGGAAGTTATATATAGCAAAGAAAACTGTTCTCTGCCCTGCATGTGGGGAAGAAGTATACAAAAGGGTTATGCTTCAAAAGTTAAGTTTTTCTTCTCTGCAATAAGAGGACCAGTGAAGAAGTTTCCAGTAAAGAGTGAGCTGTGACTCTTCAGGCGTAACCTCTTCCTACCAGCCTGCTTGCCTGAACCCTAGGCTGAACCCTAGAACAAGAGGCTTCTGGTGCATTGCATGTTCTTGTTTCTTCCCAGCTTTTTCAAGCCTGCAGTTGGGTAATCCTGGCCTAGGATCACCCCTGATCCTAATAGATTTGCACCCAAGGTCACTTTGCTTAGGCCCTGCAAAGCCAATGGTCACAGTGTTATAGTAGTGATTTATCCTCTTAAACCCAAATGAGCTCTCTGTCCCAGTGTCAGATGGTGCATGCACAACTGGGAAACTGGATTTTTCACTTGCATGCCAAAATTCCACAAGGGACAAAGTTCTGTTAAATCTCATGTAACTTTGATCGTTTCAGATGAAATGTCGGTTGCCAACAGGAGGTCAAAGGAAGTAATTTAAACTGATTGTTTGTAAAGGAAGCTATCAGTTAGGGTTTAATGCGTTTGGCCCAAGCTGAACTTTAAAACAGGATCTTAAATCGCTTTTAGGCTGGTTTTCGTTTGAACAGACTCCAGCAAGCACAGTGCTGCTGTTCAAATGTAGAAACTGGTTTACTAATGAGTTTTCTAGAGTCTACCCAAAAAGGCTTGTACAGTATAACAGCAATTAGTGAGATGATAAGCTAGTTCAGGAGGAAGATCAATGTCTCATGCAAGAGGACTTTTCCAATATGGAAGGGACAGGGAAAGTTGGGACAATTGGTTTTTCTGTTTCCATTGCAGAGATAAGGCAGGAGGAATTAGTTTGGAAGTCTTCACCTCTAATAGAAAATGTGATGTCAGCTAGTAAAATCTGCCACGTTCACAGAATAGAAGCTCATTTGTAGCTAGCTTTAGCACTGATTGATTTGAACCCAATCCTAATTTAATGCAATAGAATTAGCGGCGCTACCTTTCCCTACCTGTGAATGCTGTTGCTCCCTTGGTGCATTTGCCTTGCTCCTCCTACCCAACTGTGTCTTTCCAGGGGTGATGGAAAAACCTCTCCTGCAATCAAGCTTAGTGCCCTCAGTCATTTAAAGCCACTTTCTCACTCAACAGACCACATCTGACAGTCACTGCAGACAGCAGCCCTTTCTGAAGAAAGGGAACATTAAAAATGCACAGGGAAATCTCCATTCAGCAAAAGTCATCAAAACTTCTGCTTACAGCCTAAAATGCTCAGTTGTCAACAGCCTCTCCTGGATCGATGCACAGCTGCTGGCTCTTACCGCATCCTGTGTGCTTGCTTCTTGCCCACACCCACGCGGAAATGTCAGCAACGGTACGGGCACTTGCTAAATCTTACATTACTGACGTTCTGAACTGATGCATTAATTACAAGTGACTTCTTCACTAGATTGGTGTCCCAAGCATAGATCTCAGCAGTTCTTGGCATGGAGAGTGCCTATGCTCAGGCAGCTAGGCTAAAGCTAAGCTCACATCAGTTTAACCTCTATGTCTCTTTTAGAAATAAATTTGCTCATTGAGCCCATCTGTTTGTTCACCTTAACCTGACCATGTTCTTCACATTATCTGAGCTACCTGTGCACTGTGGCTTCTACCTGAAGTGCCTGTGAGAGGGCCTTCATGTCTTCTTGCTATCCTCTCCCTCTCCACTGCATTTGCACATAGGAATGCTGTTGGAGTGCTGTGTAAATCCATGCATAATGAAATTAAATTGTTGGCTTTTTCTCAGCTGTTTGTTTCTGGCAGCTGGTACTTCACAGCAGTGCACTAATGGGGCAGGTCAATAAAAATTTATTGAGTACAAAACTGCAAAACCTGGGATGCCTGTGGGTGTAAAAGAGAGATGCTTTGGGAAAGACCTTTCAATTTTTGTCTTTGGAGCCTTTCTGAAGCAGAGCCAGACACATCTCACAGCCAGAAAGCAAGCTGGGTCAGAAAGCTGGCAGAGCTTTTGGTTCGGTTTTGGTCTTTGTCTGAAGCTGATGGGCTGTGAATGCTGCCGAAAGTAGAGCTCATCTTCCTGCTGCTGCAGCTTGAGGATGATAGTGGTTTATGGTGATGGGTAAGGGAGTGAAAAGGGGCTTGGGTGGAAAGCTGGTCTGCTGGGATGCACTGGTTTGGACTGACTTGTGGGGTGAAGGAGTCCCTTCCCATCTCTGCTTTTCAGCCACAAGCAACTGCTTTGGAGCAGAGGAGGAGATTCCTATCTGGTGGTTTCTTTGCTGTGGAGCTGCGGAACAGCATGCCTTACTGACCTGAGCAGATGCTCGCTTCCTGGGGCTCCACCTACACGTGAGCGCAGATGCCACCAGCAGCTTATTGTCAACGCCCAGCCAAAGGCTGAAGGGGTGAAGGAAGGGATGGCATTTCCATAGAGATTTTCACACATGGAATCCTACAGGGCTGAGCAGCATGCTGGGAGGATATGCCTGAAGAAGTAACAGTTGCTTAACTTTGACATTTTTATAGAATTGTGGAGGGGAAAAAAAAATTCATCCATGTTGTATTCAGTCCTAATTTATTGCTTTTATCTCTGTTTCCAGTTTTTTATTTGCTGGGGTGACAGAAAAGATTTTGAAGACATATATATTTCCCTCTATATACATGTCTTGTTGTCCTTGCAGATGCTGGAATAAAGTGAACAGTTTTCCACTGCCATTGTGCCAAATTGAGTTTGTGTGTTTCACCCTCATGTGGAAATCTTGTCTTGAATGAGTTTGTTGCAACACCCTTCTCTCTCCTGCTGTGCCTGTGCCCTCTGCAGCTCAGTCAGATATGCACAACCCGGGCATCTGCATGGATCCAAATATTTTGAATAAGAAAGTTTTGGGCTACATGTTCTTGTAATGTGCTTACAAATTAACACTGCAAAACTTGGCTGCAATGTCAGTCTGGCTGTGTTCTTCTAAAGCAGTCCTCCTACAAGGGTAGGTTGTTATATATACATTAAGTTATTGTATAGTTCAACCTATAGCTTTGAACTTCTTCCTTATTGTTTTACCCCTCCCTTCTGCCATCTTGGGTTGTCTGTGACCATCCAGGGTTTAGGCTGTCACTGGTATGATGCCCACACTGACCCACAGGAGCAGGCAGCTTCCCACATCCTCCAGCAGAGCTGACACAACCAAAAATTATCATCTTTCACCTTTCCCTTCCCCTGCTCACTTGTGACTTAGTTCAAAGTCTTAATTTTTCAAAGCAACAAAATCCTGTAGTGTCTTTCTTGCATGAACGAAATTGCTGCTGGACATTTCCTGCTTACGGCTTTTTTCGCCATATTTTGACCTTGTTCAGCCTTAATGCTTTTCTTTTAACACAGAAATACTGAAGAAGAAAAGTGATACTGAACCAGGTCTAGTTTATTCAGACTTACGAATTATTGCTATCTTGCTGCACTAATGATGGATGTTTCATATGAGATACGGTATATTTCTGAGACATCCACACAACCAACTACCTTTTGGTCCAAAGCTTAGCCCAAACCTGCCACAAAGTGCTGGCTTGCAGTCTCTGTGTGTGGACATGAATAAGATAGGGCTCTGACTGGGATGTCTCCTGGGTAGTGTAGATCTGGCCTTCAAAACCACATTGCTCAAACTGTGTTAGAGGACGTTTTGTCTCTCTGTTCTGCAGTGCCAAGGCTTTCTGTTTTGGTCTGTGTTTGGCTGTTTGCCTTAGCATGAGGTTGTTCACTCAGATTACACAACTGACTTTGCTGTCCACGAGAAATCCTACCTGTCTCAAAGTAGTTGTGGTAGGACTTCAGCAGTGTGGCTCTTATGAGTGTTACACAGTGTTCATTTTCTACAGTGGCTGCAGATAATTTGGACAACTGGCCACAAAAAGGAGAGGAATTTGCATGTACCGGACACAAACACATTAAGTATAACTGAAGGCATGAAAGTCTATGAGCTCTTTTAATGGGAATTACACACCAGCAGAAAAAATCTTTCTGATTGTGGGCTTTCATTAGAGTAACAGGTAGCCGTAGCTGCTGCCAACATGCTCTTTTAGACATTTAAAATCATAGAATCACAGAATCGTTTAGGTTGGAAAATACTTTGAGATCATCAGGTCCAACCATTAACCCAGGACTGCCAGGTCCATCACTAATCCCACATCTATGTGTTTTTTAAACACTCCAGGGATGGTGATTCCACCACCTCCCAGGCAGCCTGTCCCAGTGCTCCACCACCCTGTCAGTGACAACGTTTTTCCCGACACCCAACCTAAACCTCCCCGGCACAGACTGAGGCCATCTCCTCTTGCCCTGTCACTTGTCACCTGGGAGAAGAGACCGACCCCCCTGCCTACACCCTCCTGTCAGGCAGCTGCAGGGAGCCACAAGGTGCCCCCGAGCCTCCTCCTCTCCAGGCTGACCCCCCCCAGTTCCCCCAGCCGCTCCCCACCAGCCCTGTGCCCCAGCCCCGGCCCCAGCCCCCTGCCCGGCTCTGGACACGCTGCAGCCCCTCTGCGTCCCCCTGGCAGTGAGGGGCCCAACCTGAACACAGGAGTCGAGGGGCGGCCTCGCCAGTGCCCAGTGCAGGGGGACAGCACTGCCCTGGCCCTGCTGGCCACGCTGTTCCCGGCACCAGCCAGGATGCTGCTGGCCTCCTTGGCCACCTGGGCACACGGGGGGCTCATGCCCAGCCGGCTGCCGACCAGCCCCCCCAGGCCCTTTCCCCCCAGGCAGTTCCCAGCCCCCTGCCCCCAGCCCGCAGTGCTGCGGGGGCTGGTGTGACCCACGGGCAGGACCCGGCACTGAGCCTGGTTGACCCTCACACAGCTGGCCTGGGCCCATCGCTCCAGCCTGCCCAGACCCCCCTGCAGAGCCTCCTGCCCTCCCGCAGATCAACGCTCCCCCCAGCTGGGGGTCACCTGTGAACTTGGTGAGGGTGTGCTAGATCCCCTCGTCCAGATCACTGATAAAGATACGGAACAGGACTGGCCCCAGCACCGAGCCCTGGGGAACACCACCTGTGACCGGCCACCAGCTGGATGTAGCTCCATTCCCCACCACTCTCTGGGCTGACCCAGCCAGCTGGTAACCCAGCAAAGATGCACCCGTCCAAGCCATGAGCGGCCAGTGTCTCCAGGAGAATGCTGTGGGAGACTGTGTCAAAGGCTTTATTAAAGTGCAGGTAAACAACATGCACAGCCTTTCACTCATCGTGCTAAGTGAGTCACCTTGTCACAGGAGGAGAGCAGACACATTTCTCATGAAAACTCTGGACTGGCACAACCTGGGAGATACAGAACAGTGATTACAGCTGGACCAGGAGGACAGATAGCAATATATAAGTAATTCATCACCAGAGGGCACGTTTTGGAAGTAAAAGGATTTCATGTCAGGAAAGGCATGCTTGCCACTCTATATTTCATTTTGTGGAGGGCTAACTGGAGCTTTGGCAGCATCTGGGTGTTACATATACCATGGCCTTTGCCAGCACAAGCTAGGGTTGCACGACACATCCTGAATGCCCAAGTTATTTCACTAAAATTACTAAATACTGCAGTAAATCAGGAGTGACTGAAGAATAAACATGTATGAACCAGTTTACCAGTATTTTTCACTATTAATGATTACCCAGCCTTTGTTATGGAGCAGCATGAGTAGCATAGCTGGCGTATCTAACCATTAGCTAACGAATGCATTCACTTCTGTTCAGGCTGAATCACCAATGGGAGAAGGTGCTGCTACAGTTATACATTAATCATGTCCACTGTGGAGGGCTGATACCATCAGCCCCTGGAGTGGGACCCTGCCCATGTCACAGCTAGGATGCTGCACTGGGTGATTGTCACCCCAGCTCCAAACCAGTGCTGCTGTGGGCAAGGAGACACCGATGCCAACCCGGGCAGAGGGGTGGGAAGTCTGGGCTGGGTTGGTGGGTGGAAAGACAGAGATGAAAAATGCTTGGGGGAGCAGGCAGCAAGCCTGGGAACAAATGGCTTAGAGGCCAGGGTCGTCTCTTACAAATCACACATTTAAGAGGAGCTGGGAGACTTCAGTGCCTGACAAGAGGCATTGGACAGAAACTCTTCAAACATTTCTTCTTCTCTGTTGGAGGCAGTTGGCTGGCGATGGGACTGACTTTACTGACGGACGTGCTGTCTAGAATCAGGACGGGTACTGAATAAACAAAGGAGCCTTTCTGAGCTGCTCCTTGGCTGCTTTTTAGTACTGGCCTGAGACCTGGAAGAGGACCTGGAGGGATGCCTCACCAAAACAAGCAGAAGACACCAGGGCAGCAGGGCCATGCTGATGCATCACTCAGCCAGTTTCTGTGCTGTGCCTGCTCACACCATGTCTGACAGCCTGTTTGCGTGTACAGGCCGCTCAGCTTGGAAATGCCTTATCCCAAGAGTAATATTTCATACACATTCTTGCAATTCATTGAAACCCCCTCTGCTCTCATGGCAACTAGCCACCTCAATGTATTTAATCCAAAAATAAGTGTTGCAGATTATAAATAGCTCCTGCACACACTAGGAACGTATTCCAAGGAAATATTTGGACACAATGCCTGAAGGAAGAATCAGTAAGGAGAGGCAGTTTCGTTCAGCTAAGTGCCAAGGTATGCATTGCTCATTTCCCTTGTTCGGTAGAAATGAGTTACTGTTAGGATTGCTCCTTTGTTTGTTCTTTTTTTCCTGACCATTATTTTTTAGGCAGGAAAATAGTTGACCTAACTGGCAATTAATAGCTGCAGAGTCATAATATAAAACGTCTCTTTTTCTGAGGTTTGAAATTGTGAGATTGAAATCACGCTTACCTGTTGAGAAATCGGTAGTTTGACAGATATTTGTTTTTTCTGTATGTCTGTCCTTTTTTTTTTTTTTTTTCTTTTTTTTGGCTGAAGCATGGATCTGTGAAAGCTATTACTTGATACACAGAAAAAAAAAAAAAAAAGAGAAATACAGTTTACTGGCTCCAAAGGACCATTTGGAATTATAAGAACAAAGTAATTTAATTCTCCAGCATTTTGATCCTTCCAGAGCTCTGCTGGAGATGCTGAACAGTTAAGCACTTTAATGGGCTGACTGACTTCTTGGTTTGATTTCGCAAGTAGTTGGATCCCTGTTATCACAGCATCCTGAGGTCTTAAAGACCTCACTCTGAATTGCCTTGAAGATGCCTGGAAGGTGTACATCATTACTCACCAGGCACTGCCACTCTCTTGTGGGGTCTGATAGAGCAGAGCAGGAAGGGACTGAGGCCCAGATCCGAGAAGGTCTTGGCACGTCTAATGTCTGCTGTCTCCCCTGGCAATGTGGACCCTCTGTGGCTCTGGGGGTCTGGACCCCAGTGGCTCACCCTCTGGCTGTGAGGCAGCTGATACCTGAACCCAGACCTCTCTGTTCCTGGGTCTGTATGGAGGACACCAACCACCCTGTGCATTCACTGTTGCTGGTGGGCCCCTCAGTGGAACTATTTGCTTTTGTTTTACAGTAGTCACCCAAGCTGTGAGCATCACCACTGGAAACTTGTAGTGACCAGTGAGGGTGGCACTGATAACAACAGGGCTGCTCAGCATGGCTCCATGTCCGAAGAGCCGCAGGTGGACAAAGGATGTGTCTTCACCTTGCATTCTCACTTGTGTCCAGTGCAAATGCCTGCAGAAGGCAACACAGAAAGGTTTGAAAGCCATGCTCTGGAGTAGGTGCAAGCCCTTCACAGCTGCTGCTAAGCTGCCTTAGGCTAACTAATGCTTTATCCTGTTTGCAGTGAAGGTCAGACAGGAGACCATGAGTTTTCAGTTACCTGTGTTTTGAGCTAGCACAGACACTCCTCCCAGTTGCTATCACATCTTTGGATCACAATGTAAATAAATGGATGGAGAATGGAAACAGAACTGTGAGGTTTGTCTCCAGAAATGCCCTTCTCCATTTAATCTAACAGCTGCTATGAAGTTGTGCAGTTGGCACAGATGACAAGATGAGCAGAAGCCAGACGGCAAAAGACAGCATAGGTGCTGGGGTAAGCGTATGAGGAGTTAGAGTGATGAGCTTTGAAAGATGTTCTTTCAAGAAGCAAGGCATGCAGGAGATCAAACCCTGACTGCTTGTAGTATTAAAGGACCTGCAAAGGGGTAAATGTGAAAAGGAATGTGTCTCAGATCCATTGGTGTAAAGCACCCACAATTTCTTGCTGAGGCCAATCAACCTTCTAGCGATAGACAAGGTTTAGGATGCTTTTAGCCTGAAGTTAAACCAGATGTAAATTGCTTGTTTTGGAGAGAAAGGTCCTTCTCAAGGCAAAATTCTCTATTTGCCCTAACAATAAACACTTCAGTAAATGGGCATTTGAATGTGATTTTTCCCCTTTTCTGGCAGGAAAATTGTCTTTCCCAACATGCTCCATTTGCTTCCTGCCTGTACTTGATGAACTTTGAAGCCTCCTCCATCCATCACTGATTACTGAAAGTCAGCACTTTACAAGCTCAAAAGAATAGATTTTTTATTCTACTTTATTTTTTCTGTCATTGATTTTCTTCCCCACAAGTCCCCCATGCCACTTCTTCATCTTTGGCCATCCACCATGGGATTCAGGCCAGAAGCAGTACCACTGCTCTCGAAACAGGCATTAAAAGATTTAAGTAATTTCATATACTTTTCACACAGCCATCAGCAGAATTGCACAGCATTCACTGCTGATCACGGAAGGTGCCTGGAGATTCATTTTCCTGCAACAGCTGTGTCAGAGCCTATTTCGGAGTAATTTATCGTTGATTTGTCAGTGGTCAGTCCTCATAGAAAACAGTCTTTTATCTCTGACACAACCAGCATGGCTTTAATGGGAAGGGACTCTTTAACCGAGACAGTTTAAAAACACTTGCCTTTTGACCTCTTTCTTTGAGATGTGATTGAATGTGTGGAGTGTTTTTGCAAGGAGTGCAGAATAAATAAGCAGAGAGTGAGCTGTCACAAGCTGTGGAGTGAAGGTCGTATTCTTCTTTTTTTCACTTGTGTTTTGCCAGATTAACTTCAATGAAATGGGTGACTGGTCTGAATTGAGCCCATTTCTGTGATGAGTTACATGTGTTGCACCAAAGGGCAGAGCGAAACTCCAGTAAAAGCTGCCTCATTTAGAAGGAAATCGGAGGGAAAAAAACTGTATCAGTACTAATAAGGTGACAAAAACAGCATGCAGAAGATGAAAAGCATGAAACATACCATTATTTCCATGGCAGGAAAAGCTGCTCTGCCAGTGCAAAGCTGTTGCTTCCGCTGTCATTCCAAGTTGATTTTCAGCTTAAATAAACTGCCTCAGTCTACGAGTGGAGGGGTTTTATCTTGGCGTAAACTCTGTTTGCCTGCTTACAAATTACATGCAAGCTAAAACATTTCTTCCTCAGTAGATTTAGAGGTAAGTGTTGGGGGATTGTGCATGCATGTGTGCATGTCCTGGCTTTTCCAAGGATGGCAGGTGCAGTTAGCACCTTGGAAGAGGCAGATTTCGAAGTCTGTGGCATACCCATACATCTCTCAAGCTTCCTTACACCTGTCTTTGTCCATAACTATACAAACAAGGACTCTGCAGCCCCCAAGAGGGCTCAAAAACTTTGGGATTTCCATCCAGGCGCACCCATGTTAATGCATCTGCCACTGGAGAGTGCCCACAGCTCTGCAGGAGCTCGAGCCAAAGAAAATACAGCTGGGGGAAGATGCCACAGCAGGGGCATATGTACAGAGTCTCCAGGCTGAATTTGCTTTGGCAGGGGCTCCAAGGCTTGCCATGAGCAGAGCAGCGTGACGGCTGCTCTGCTTCCCTCTGGGTCACAGACTTTCTTCAGCTTCCCTGCATAACTTTGAATATGGACAGTACTTTCCAGCAGTACTAAAGCGAGCTATGGAAAAGCAGCTTTTTCACAGGTGTAACCACAACTACCTGAGCTGCCTCGGGCTGTGCCAGGCCATAGTTGCAAACCAACTGCACAGCAACTGAGATAATCTTGCCTACACTACAGGTGGGATTGAATGCTTCAGGAGGCTTGTGTGCAGGGACCCAGCCATGGCAGATACCTGACTTGCTGTGAACATGTCCATAGTGGAGAACTTTTGGTTTAGCAGCTCTGGAAGAACATAATTAAATCAGCACTGTAGTGTGCAGCACTTCGCAAAGAAATATGCATCAAGAACAAGTAGGAAACTACAGTTAGGTATTCTATAGTGCAAAATATCTATTTCTGTACATAACAAGTACATTTTTCACTTTTAAAATTTTGTATTTTATATTTTGATACTGTCATCAGGGTCAAATTTTGCCCCTCATGTATTTACCTTAGACTTTACATAAAACAAACCTGACCAAAGGTGGGAAAGAAGAGATTAGGTCGTGTTGTAGACGGCATGTTGAGGTTCAGAGATTAGGACCCACGTGCTTAGAGGTATTTAGCCTGTGGAAGGTGTATGCCTATGTAATTTACCCAAGGTCACGCAAGCAGTTGGAGGCAGAGGAAGTAATAGAAAGCATTTTCTCCACTGTTTTGCTTGCTTGTATGCATGGGAATTACATGTGTGCATGTGTGTGAGCATGCTGAAAAGTATGGTTTTGGACAGTTGCTTCATCCATTCTCTTCTGATGTCTTCATCCACATAAGTGGCCTGATGCCTTACTCACTGGAACATCTTTCCTAGCACTTGCAAAACACTGGCTGAAGCTTAGTTCTTTTCTGAGCAGTATTCCACATTCCAAAACAAAGGCTTGTTGATTAACCATATGTAGTTACAAACAAACAACTAAAACACCTTTTAGTTGTAAATTTTCAGTTAGCACAGATCTTTCACTACGGGTCCTCTTTCTCAAGCCTTTATGTCTAGTCTTTGCACTTGTCAGTGTGCAATTTCCAAAGACAACCCCCGTCCTTGCTGGGGATTCATCATGATACAAAATGTGTTGGAGAGGTGTTGGAGTCTGGCCATTTACGAGCTGTTTTGGTGGCATGGTGGCATGCACATGCAACAAACTTTGATGTTGCACTGAATGCCAGCAACTTGCATGCTAAAATAAGGCTCCCACAACTTTTCTAATCAAAGGACCACCTAATTTGTTTGGAGAAAAATGGGAATACTTCCTAGGACCATCACCTTCTGCGCTGCCACCACGATGTGCATTTGCAAACAAAAGAACAGGTGCTCATATTTTAGTTCAATTTGTATTATCAGATCTAGTTTCCCACCTATTCTGTTTCTGGTACACCCGTGTGGGAATGACGTGGGTGTTTGTATGTGTCTGTGGTTATAAAGTGATTTATCTCTCAGTGGGCTTCCAAAGTCTTCCTCACCACCCAGAGCTTCTAGAGCATGGCACTGCTATGGAATGATCATCACAGCAGCAATTGTTACTTTAGGTGGAAAACTTTGTAAACTTCAGAAGCACAGAGACTTCATTCTCACCGTTACAAAGACTGGGTAGAAGGGATCTGTTTATCTGTGCACTTAGAGCGATGGCTCAAGCCTTGTCAAAGGAGCCCGGACTGACAAGAAGCACATACGCACATCAGAGGCCGATGGTGTTTGATAGCTGCGATGCCGTGGAAGATTTCACATTCTTCAGCTCTAATCTCTTATAACAAAATGGAATTCAAACCTGACCCTCGAGAAAATAAGTCAGCCCTGGTTAGTGTCATGCCATGTCCCATGTAGCCATCAGGATTTGCTTTTGGTGGATTAGAGCTATCATTTACCTATTTTCTGCTTGGTCAGCGGTGCTATTGTTTTAGCTGATATTTTCAAAAGCTGTTTATTTTTGCTGCTAATCTAAGATGAGCCCTGTCATTATCTGTGAAATGGAGGAAGCAGTCTGGGGCAATTCCTTTCTGTGGCTGTGATGCTCTCTAGAGGCAATGCCTGATGGTTACCGTTACATGTTTTCCTAGGTGCCTTTTTCTGTAGCAATTTTAAAAACAGCTGCATCCCATTTCAACTACCTCAGTCCTTCACGAACATGTTTTACTAAGAATGCCTCTGACAGAAAGCAGAGACTTTTTGTCTCCTAGATTAATTAAGTGCCATAATGGTGTTTGTGATTAGAATTGTCTTCTCTCTGCCTCAATATTTTTATTTAATACATGTTTTGTGACATGTTTCACATAGTGGGTTCTAGAGGTAAGATAACAGCTTGCACCTACTAGGCAAAATAAAATATTTTACGTTGCACAGTTTATAATCTTTCCAAAATAAAACATAGGATGGCTGGAAAAAAGGGAGAAGAAGCGCAACCTCCTCGTCCTCTGCTCTCTGCCACCCAGACATAACTGGGTGCTGCTGTGACCATACCACTGACCCCTCAGCATCCCCTCCTGCCTTTTTCCTGCTCTGACAGATGCTCTGTTGGCTGCTCTACCATCCTCTTTCAGGATATGGCACCTGTTTAGACCTGGGCAGACCTGGGCACCTGCTGCAAGGTTCTGACATTTCTTCAGTTCCTTTCCCATCCCTTGTTTTCCTATGCAACTTCTTCTTTCTTTTTTTCTGTCCTTTCTCTCTCTTCATTACTGTCCCAGACCTGCTCCTTGTGGACCTGCGGAGCATTTCTGACAGATTTTGCTTTCACTCTTTGCCTTTGTGCTGCCTATTCTGCTGCTTCACACAGCCTTTTACAGACCAGACAGCTCTGTTAACCACAGACGGGTTAAGAAGAAATTCCACCTCCGTTTAGGGAGCTAGATGTAATTATTCAGGACATATTTTTTCTCTCTATTCTGTGGTTCTGGCTTTTTTCTGAGCTGCGACACTGCTCTAGATGCCTCCTGGAGGTGAAGTGGCACGGGAAATCTCCACACTGCCCAAGCCTGGGTGAGTGTTTAGCAGCTGAGTTTGAGTCGTGCAATATTACTTGGAAGTAAAAGTCTGGATCTAGACACGCTCAGTCTGGGCATTCACCTTGAAGGGAACCTGGTTCACAAATGACTAACGTGAGGCCTTTCTATAAAGTATATATAAATCTATAAACTATCCCAGGCCTAAGATGTTCTCTAAACCCTCTGTTTTATGTTTGTTTACACCTTCAGTCCTGCTCTGATCTTCCCAAACATGTCAGTGCTGGCAGCTGGAGATCTGGTGGAGCTGCCACCAAGGCACTTGGTGCAAACACAATGGTGTAGTGGGATTAAGACTATTTACAATAACTGGTTACTTGCTTTTTAATTGAAGCAGATGGAAAATGCACTGATGAAAGTGTGGCTTGTAAACAGATTTAGAAAAATCACAGTGCCTATCTCTGAAGACTCACTCCAAGTGAAACATCTAAAAAAAACAAACAAAAAACCCAGCACCCCACCCCCCACCAAACATGATGGTCATATTACTTTTAAAGTTGGGGATAGGATGTAGGGAAAAAAATGATCTTTGATGTTCAGGATCACCATTAAACTTTCAGACCTCTCTGTGCATTTGTACTGAGCCTAATACAATAGCTTTGATGCAGGTCTGTGAATAGTAGAATAATATAATAACCGCTCAAGGTCTTGTGAGCTCTTCATGGATGCAAATGACCTCAGTGTATTTCCAAAGGGTCAGGGTGCCCTCTACACCCTCCTTCTCCTGTTCCGTAGCATGCAGAGGTTGTGCTTTCCCACTATGGAAACAGACTTCTGAAAGAGCCTTTTCAGAGGCAGTGATCAAAGTTTTCTTCTGAGCTATTCCGGTTACCAGCAAAATCCAGAAAATAAACTTGAATTTGAGTTATTAATTTAACAACATCATTATGAATGAACTGCAGGAAACAATGCATCTTCCTACATAAACAGGATAAATAAAACATCTGATAAGCTACATTTACTACATTGAATTCCTCATCCTTTTCTTTGAGAGCGTTCCAAAATTTAGTGTGCAGCTTAATCAACTTAATACATGCTTGAGCTGGGCAAGTCAAAACTAACGTGACCCTGCACAAGGAAAAATATCCCTCGCACGAGAAATTGTATTCTGATTACTTACTCTACATGAAAGGAGTCCTAGATCATTCCTTCCTTGAGGCAATGGGAACATTTCAGTGCTTCCTTAGCCACTGCCACCCTTCCACACTTTGCAGGGAGCAAGCCTTGTTCTCAGGATTGTCCTGGCTGCATCGTCATTAAAGCTGAGATGAAGCTGATGAAGCAAAATGATGAAACCTTAAACTTGAATGTATTCAGCTGTAATAGAGTTAGCAACTGCAAAGTATGGTAATGTTTAACCCCTCTTTGCTCTCAACTTTTGATCACAGAAATTCTTTGTATATGAAACTTTGGGCCCTGCTTTGACAAAGAGTACAGGGTTAGCTTCACCTGCAGGTTACCTTGTTTAAATCAACAAGGTTGTTTGCATGAATTAAATAAATATATAAGTAAGTTGATACAATTTTTTTAAATTAAAATGATAGTACAGTGTGTTGATACAGTGCTGTGTGGGTGGCAGGCATTAAAGAAAAGGCAGAGAGCAGAGCTAAGCGATTCAGGTAGTGAATCAGATCTGCATTGAATGGCAAAAGTTCTGGAAAAAATACTGTTTGAAAGCACACTTATGCCAGGCCTGTATAGGGATCCTTTTAAAATCAGAATCCTTCCAACATCATGACACTTGGGTCTGGGCTGGAAATCACCCAAAGTTTTCCGGCTCTGTGCTTGGGTATGATTCAATTTTGAAAAACTGAGCTTTTTGGACGGACTGTGACCACTTCTGGAATGTGGCAAAATAAATCATTATCTATAGACAGACAAGGCAGGGGTTACAGCAGTGCAAACCTCTCTCCACTTCAGACCTTGTCACTGGGTACTTTCTACTTGGAGCTGGAGGGTAAAGAAAATGATGTGGAGACAGGTGTTTCCTGAGTACTTGGGTCTAAGCACCCAAGTCCCGCTTTTGTTCCTGTTATTGCTGCATCAGGAGGATCTGTCTGAGTGGGATGAGGGCTTAGGTCTGCAAGAAACACCCACAGTTTTCTCTGGCTTCAGGACAGCAAGTCCTGTCTTTGCTTACTCATTATTTGTATAAAGGAAAAGAAGTAATTGTGAATAAACATCTAAAACATTCTTTCAATAGGAAAAGCAAAAACAAAGTGGGTGTGCGTGTGTGTGTGTGTGTGGAAATCTGACATGCGGAACTCCCTGGCTCAACCGAGCACAGAAGTAGAGAAAATATGCAGTAGCACCTCGAGCAGAGAAATACCTTGAAGCTGGCAGTTCACAGACCACGGTGACAGAGATACTGTGCAAGTCAAGGAAAACTTCTGACAAGTCCCAGAGTTTCTCATGTAAGGGTCCATCCATCATTAGCCGCCTTCTGGGTACCGGACAACATACCAAAGGGATTAAACAGCTTAATTGTAGCCGATTCTTATATGGAGATCTGCATTATTTATTTATTTAATGATTTTGCTATTGGGGTCTTCCAGTTACAGACAGGGGAAACTGAGGCACAGAATAGTGAAATGATTTGTTCAAATGTTGCCTGTGGCAGGGCAAAAATTAGAAGGGGGTTTGCCTGAGTCTTCTTACAGCCCTTTATTACTTCTGTGCTGGTTTAATAGAGCAGTTACAGTTTGTTACTTACACATCCCTGACTTTTCTGGGTATAGTAATATAGGAGTACAATCTGTTGCTCATGTTTCCCTAATTTTTCTGGCTGTAAAAGGAGTTATACTACAGGTGAAAGTGCTAGTAAGGCTGATTTGCACACCCTCCTTTTCCTGGAGCCTTTCATATTTGTAGGAAGTTATGTGGTGACCAAAGCCAATGCTTTGGCCAAACATTTTGCAAAGGCATCATCGTTTTGCAGGTTTGTTGCCCTGGTCCCGAGCAGTTCAACAACGAAAACGGATATGGTACAGTGGGCAAGACCTGACCCACTACTTTATCAAAGTCTGTCGTTGTTAATCTCCTCTTTATGAATGGTGGGGAAGTGGCAGCCGTACACGAGGATAAACAGCCATCGCAGCAGAGATGCTTTGAACTGCTCTGCTCCTTTGGGAAAGAGATTTGAGATAAAGCCGATCTGGAAAGCATCAGTGATGGTGCACCGAGAGCCGCCGATCCCTGGGTTCGGACCTCTCCGTCACTTTCTGGCCCGCTCGCCCTGCGGCAGGCACCCCTCCTCTCCCCGGGCCGGGGGACCGGCAGGGGGCCGGGGGGCTTCGATGTCCCCTCACTCCCACCGCACATCTGCTGCGGCCCCGCCACATCTGGCCGCCGCCCCGCCTTGCCCCGCCCCGCCACGGGGCCGCATCTGCCGGCACATCTGGGCGGCCGCGGCCCCTCCCCGCGGGCACATCTGGCGGCCGCGGGGGGCGGCCCTCCGCCGGGGCGGGAGGAGCGGCGGGTCGGCGCAGCCCCGCTGCCGGCCGGGGCGGGCAGAGCCGGCGCGGCGCGCAGGGGAGAGGCGGCCCGATGGGGCGGCCGGCCGGCAGCCTGGCCCCGCTCCGGCTGCTGCTGCTGCTGGCGCTGGGGCACGCCTGGACCTACCGGGAGGAGCCACAGGACGGCGACAGGTGGGTGCCCCCCCGCCGCGGACCCCCGCGCTCCTGTTCCTGTGCGTTTCCCCCACACACCCCCATCCACTGCCGCTGCCTTCTTTTTTCTCCCTTTTTCTAATAACCCGCCCCCCCCCGCCTTGCAGGGAGGTGTGCTCCGAGAACAAAATCGCCACCACCCGGTATCCCTGCCTGAAGCCCACGGGCGAGCTCACCACCTGCTTCAGGTGAGCGCCGCGGCCGCGGGGGCGGGGGGCGGGGGGTTGGCGGCAGCGGGGGGGGGGGGGGGGGCACCAGCCGTCCCGGGAGGGGGTGCGGGGACACATGCGTGTTGGTGGCCGGCGTGCTGTGGCATCTGTTCGCCTCCCCCGTGCCCTGCGCTAAGCCACCCCGGCACGTCTGCCACCCCGCGCACTGGGGAGCGGGTAACTTGGTCACATCCCTCCGGCGTTCGGCATCTCCCTTGGCAAGTCCTGCGGTTGCCCCGGTGAAAGGTTTTAGTAACTCGCTGCAAATGTCACCTCAAAGGCATCGCTGGAGAAGGCGCATGTGGCTTTGCTTGTCGTATCCTGGCCATCGGTCACTGGTAGAGTGAGAGGGGCTTCTGCTTGACCTGGGTGTCTGGGGGTGCGTTGGAGCTATAGCTGCATCAGTTGCGGGGTGATGCCTGAGATCAGCTGGACTCATGTCGCCCGAAAGACATTTACATTTAGGTAGATGAATCATACCCTCAGTATGAGTAACTTCTTCAGCAAGCAGCTCTGGGGGAGACTTCGGCAGAGTCCGATCAAATTAAGTAAAATGAATCAGACCCTGAGTTTTCATTTTTCAGCTGTGTATTTGAGAAACATCTGTTTTTCAGAAGATTTTTTAAAGCTGTTTCAATGATGACAAATGTCTAGAACAGTCAATGGTACATGTGCTTTTGGAGAAATACATACAAAGTATGAGCACACACATATCGTTTTACTGATGTCCCCAGATTAGTCCCATCCCCACAGATGAGACGTCTCATCTGTGAAAACTGCTTCTTCTGAGAGGTTACTTTGTGGAAGTGACTGTGCTCTGCCTGCCTGTGTATGCCTGTGTATGGCAGGGAGCCACTGATGTATACCAAAAATACAATAAAGCACATTAATGCTTGTGAAAAGTTTTCACAGAGATTGTTCATTTCTTCCCTGAGTGGTTTTTTTGGGGCATAATTACCGGAGAGCTGCAGGCACATGGTGCAGCATTGTCCCTTGCTCACATGCTTGGGGCTGATGCGTGCCCTCCAGCAGCCACAGCCACCTGGGAAGCTGTCATGCCACCGCCCAGTTCTCAGCAGCATTATCCTTACAGCCCCTGGGAAGAGCTCTGGGGGGATTGGAGACCACCCTTCCCTGCTTCCCTTACATTCTCTCTCCTCTCCCTGTGAAGGTGAGGCGCAGCCTGCTTATAAGTAGCTCTGCAGCACACAGCAGCACACAGCGCTTTTTGGAGACAGTCTATAGGTTTTGCAGGGAAGGAGAGTACTTGGTTGAACCTGCAGCATTTCTCTGGTTTGGGAGCAGAGCACTAGGGTGAACAAGGTTGTGCTGAGTTACTGGAGGAAAGAGCCAGAGCGTGAGCTGCATAAAGCAGCAGACACATGACCATCCTGCTAGTTACTGCATGTTCCAAAATCGGTCTGAGCAAAGTGGGTCTGCTTTGTATGTAATGGATGAGGACTTCATAGGCTCCACAGGCTGCTGTGGGCCACTGTGCAAAGAAAGCAGGACTCTGTCTAGTTTCCAAGCCCCACTGGTACTTTCTTTCATCCTTGCTGAGGTATTTCTGACCTTTGGGCTCTGGTTGTGCTGTGCCCTCCCTCCCTCCACAGCTCTCCCCCTGCACAATCCCAAGCAGAATTCACCATCCCAAACTAGCACAGACTGTGAAACAATGCAAATTGCTGCATTGCACTCTGAGCTGTTTTGGTTCATGTTTTCAAATCTTTTTTGTATCTATGACTGCTAAGGCTGCCTTGCTTTAACAAAAAAAAGGAAAACTTGGTTTCCATGTAGTCATGTATTTTCAAGGTCTAACCTTTAAGGTTGGGTGAGGAGGGCTCCATCCTCAACCCTGCAAGCTCTCTTTGGTGATGTCCGTATGCACAAGAGCAGGGCAGCATCTCTGAAATGGAGGCGTGTGGCTCAGCAGAGCAGCTCTGCATGGAGGAGATACCTGTGCTGGTGTGCCACTGGTCTTTCCCCTCAGAGGTATGCCATGCTCTGATGTGGACCAGCATCATCGTCCACCCATGATGGTGAACCTTAGAGAAAGGGCAACGTCGCCATTGCTCCTGCTAGCAAAGTGTGCTTCCAGCAGGCACATGGGATTAACCTTGGCAGGACACATTTTAATATAAGATTCTTTAATAACAGATGACAGAAAGTGCAAGTGTTGACTAATCCTGTGGTGTCTCAAGCTGGGTTTCATTTCACAGGACATTCAGGTACTTTAGGATTCAGTTTTCACACCTGGAAAGACAGCGAACATTTTAAAAACTTCAGCTGGACAGAAACTCAGCTGTGGCTTCAGGGAACTTACTCCAGGTTTCTGAGAAATTTGAGTTTGGTATTCTAATATTTATTCTTACAAAATTTCAATTTTTATCTTCCTAGACAGCTTTTTCACATTATTTCATAATTATGAATAATATAGTAATTTATATACATTGCTGAGGTAGTTTAAAAGGGTAGTTAATATCAGCTGTTATTCACTATTAGCATACACACCTAATTTCTTTTCTAGGTCAAAGTACATTTTGTATAGAAATTTAACAAACCTACAGAAAATTTGCCTCATGTTGTAACACGTCAGATGTAAGGCAACATGCACCCTTCAAATTATCTGCTGTGCAATTAGTTAAATAAAAAAAGTACATTTAAAATCAGATGTCAACATTTCGAAGCAGAAGAATTTTTTCCAAAGCATGTGACCAAAAGCAATTTTATCCTTTTATCCCTCCTGCTAGAATTTTTCATGAAAATCAGCATGTTTGCAGAGAAGTTCAATAAAAATAGCATCTTCTAATAAAAAAAAATATTTCTTAAAAAAAAAAAATTAACCAGATTTATTCATGAATAAAGATGAGCCAAATGGAGGGCCAAGCCAAAAGTGGGGCCAAGCGCTGAAAATATATTGACATTTTTCCCTGTGGTCATAGCAACCTTGTACATAATTAGATGTATTTTTCCTTTTTGAATGTGTGCAGTCTGGCCCTTGGCTTAGTTTGATTTGTACTTTTTTAGACATTCTCTATATTTATTTTCATAAGTGTACAGAGGAACAGATGCAAAAAGCAGTGGGAGCTTGTGCAATATCTTTTCAGCGCAAATCTCTTTTAAACTCTTGTATGTAACTGCACAAAGTACCCAGTAGTAATGGCCCCATCATGTAGGTACAGAGAACAAGTTCTTCAGCTTTGTTGATAATGTAATAGTCCAATAAGACTGAATTCATACTGTATGCAAGGTTCATCAAATTAGACGAACTTTGGGCAGCATGAGAATTTGAGGCCCCATTCACGTGTTACTGTCTTCTCCAGCAATTTGAACGTGATGTTAACCTGTTTCACTCTCAGATCAGCTTTTGAACAATCTGCTGCCATGTTAAATTACATGAATGTTGCTGCGGTTTTCTTCAGTGCATTTGTCTGTTATTGTCTGCATGTGACAATTCATCTTAGCAGCAGCTCTTTTCATTAAGGTCCTTCGTTCACTGTCATTTTAAACAGTGCTACCATACATAGTTCCTGTGGTCCAGAAGGAAGAGCAGCATCTGGAATAGGCATCCCTGTGCCTTACCCTGATTATGTAGCTGTGTTCCAGTAAGGGGTTGGTAGGGGTAACGTCACTTCCAAGTTCAGGAGGCTCGCATCTAATCTGCTACAATTTATTAACTGGGGTTGCTCCTTTTTAAAAAAACCAGCAAAACTTGATCACCTAATTATTGTATATTAGGAGAGCTAAGTATTAGTTAGAATTCAGTGAGTGTAGTGAAAATCATTCGGAAAGACAATATACAGACTTAACAGAAACATCTGCTAGTAGGAAGCTGTTTGCCCATCGCCAGTTGTAGGAAGATTCAAGCATGAAACAGATGGGAAAATGTGAATATTTGTATCCCAACTGTGCAAATCTCTTTCTCTACTAGACACTTAAATACTGTTGTAAATTGACTTGAAAGGAATAGTTTTGCTCCTTTTCAGAATTTTTTGATAAAAATAAAGGGCTAAATTAAGGAAACCGGCATGTGTTGGCAGATGAAAATTTAAACCTCAATCTGCATAGCCTGGGAAGGGTGTTTTTTTTCTTTTATTCAGCTGAAATTATTAGTCAGTTCCCTCTTAACTTGCAAATAAAATTGACTAAACTAGTTGATGAAACTGATTTCTTTGAACAAATAGGCTATTGACCTGGTGAGAGTAATTATCCACCCTTCTTTGACATCATGGTGAGCACTCTCTATTTCCTGCATTTTTTGCTGAAAATGAAGTGTGCAAGTTTGTCAAGGAAACATATGATATCCTAAATCTGTGTGTGTAGCGATGGAAGCTGCGACTGCCCCTTCCTTCTGTGGGACCAGGGAGGTAGTAGGAGGTTTAGAATAAGAGTGCTTGGAAGAACAGTCCTAGCTAATGATGGTGAAACCTTTGTAAAGATGAGGCAAATCTTTATATATCTGCAAATAAGCCCCATTTTGTGGAGCTTAAATCTCAGTTTAGCACTTAATCAGTAACTTTTTCTGTAGTATTTCGCAAGCGAAGGTTTTTTAAATAGGATGAATGGTTTCAATGTAGGTTGTCAGCTTCCTCATCTGATAATTAGCAGCTACAAGTATTTTACAGAAGCCCTCCCTTCATTTCAGGTTTTAAATTTTGCTGGGAAAGACTGTGCTACGCTTCATAACAAAAAGACAATTCAGATGTGTTGCAGAAGAGAATGTGTGTATACTTAACACCCTACATAATTCTGATGGTAACCAGAGATTGCATGCCTTAAAAAGCATTTCTTTTTACTGTCTTGAATGTTGATATTGCTGGTGGAGCCTACTATTTTTATAGACTGTATCATTTTGCACGTTTTTAAAACATAAAAGTAATCACAAGTAAGTTGGATTGTACCTGTTTCATAAAGAGCAGCACTTTCGCTAATATGCCCTTGGGGACCACATGCAATTCCTGGTTCCCAGATACTCAAGGCGCATGTTACGGAGCTTTCCAACAGGAAAATAATTGCTGTGCACAATTTTGAAGCTTTCAGCTGGAGTAAGCAAGGATGACATTTTGACATCTTAGAACTGTTCTTTTTAGATATTTTTTTATTGTTGCTGTTATGTTTTCTCTCTGAAGTTTTGCTGACCATTTCAATTATAATAGAATTGAAAGAGTCCCAATTGATGTATTGATATAACAGTAAAACCAAAAAAAAAATCTGATTAGAGCAAGGTACTGCTTAATCTCCAGTTATCTTGCAGGTAAATGCAATCCATGGTGGAATATTGTTGAAAATTTAAGAAAGTGTATGATTTTGAATTTTGTTTTGGTTTTAGAAGACTAAACATACACAACGTCTGTAATTCCCCATCTGCAAGAGTTTCTTTACACTTCAGTAAACGAACAATTCTTCTTTGCACATAGTTCAGTGGTGAAGTGCCACGAGCTGCTAACTGTACATCACTCAGGGTACCATCAGCACCTGAAATATGCCCATGTATACTGTGAGCGCTACTGAAAAGAGCTGCAGCAGCGTCACTTGGTGATTGGATTGAAAATAAGGTGTGTCAGAAATTCTTATTTTACTTATTCTACAAAGAAGCCTGTGAATATGCATATGCTATTGGGGCTTTTGAACTCCGTATCAAACCATCATCATGAAAACAATGTGTTGAGCAGCTCTGCAATGTGAAGGAGTGCTGCTCTGCAAGTCTCACTAGTACTAATTCTATTAATTCATTCACTACTGTGGTGTTTGTGAAGAGATGCAACAACATTCCCCTAGTTAAAAAGCTTTTGTTGTCTGTTTTATACATAAATTTAAAAAAAATCTCCCTGGAAATTGTCACCACATGCAGACTTTTGTACGTACAAATAAATAAGATTCTGCTTCGGTACATTACTTTTTTACAAAACAGTATATGCTACAATGATGGTAAGACATTTTCCCCAGCTTTCCTAGAATTTTTTGCTTTGAAAGCAGCACTTCTGAGCATCATGGTTCTGATTGCAGTCAGTCCTTTGATTCAATTTCCTTTGCTGTGATTGCCAAGGGAACAGATTGCTCCCAGTTACTGAGACACATTGTGAGTATCTGCCTGTTAAGAGTAACACAAGTGCCATGTGTCTTAGGTTTCTGTGCTGTATTTGGGTGGCCTTGACTTTCTGGGTCACTTTGCTGTCTCAGGTGCTGAGGCTCTTAGCTCTTACCGAATTTTGGTGAGGTTAGGGACACTCGAGATCTCAGGAAATGTGGATGCTGCTGGCTGGAGCAAAGCCTCCGGCAGCAAAACATGGTGCCGCTGTGGGTTTACCATGCAGTGTCTCCTCTGTACAGCCAGTTCACTCCAAAATGAACCAATATAATTAATGATCTCTCAGAACACTGCATGATTACTGCGGGTGGTGCACTGAGGTAGGATGTGCTACAATTAAAGGATGAGATCTGGTAAATGGTTGTTCATGTAGTCCAGAAGTTTTTGAAGTTCAGATCAAAGCAGTTTGGAGAATTATAAAAATCACAAACGAAGAGCTTTATGATAAGTGCCCTCCTTGGTGGTTTGATCAATAATGAAATCCAGGTGCATTGTATTACGGTTTTCATCTACAGAATATAGGGTTAAATATGAACTGACTTTCCTGGGCACATCGTCTAGCTCAGAGACTCCAGACAAACAAAATAGTAGCCCCAGGGCCTCCCATGGCTGATACGAAATATGTAATAAAAATAGGCCACCAAAGGGAATATGACTTTTGCAATTATCCTAAGTATTGTATATGCTCCCTAAGGTCAGGCTGCTTTGTCCTTAAAAAAGTGATTGCAGTCTCTCTTGCTAACAGCAGGACATTATTAATACTTGTATTACCGCTCCCATTGTGATAGACACCCATCAAGCTGGGCTGTTCTGTACTGACTGCAGTCCAGATAGGCAAGACAGAAAAAGCTGGAATGGAAGGACAAACATATGGAGCAGCAAGGAAGAGAAAGAAAAAAAAAAAAATCCAACCCCAGGGGCATGGAGCAGGCAGAAAAAAAAAAAGAATTAATATAGACATAAAAAGAGAAAAATCACATCTTGATGGTGGTTTGTGTGACAGATATGTGTATGGTGGAAGGGAGGTAATCACTCCCCAAAGAAGTATAATTTAAATGCTTCCAGGCTTCTATTTAAGTACAACCCAGGGGAAAAAAAACACCAACCAAACATCAGCCAAAACCAAATGAAAACATACACACATGAATCCGGGGGATGATGCCTGTTCTCCCAACTAGACTTGGAGCTAAGCAACAGGAGCTGATGCACCTTCTCTTGACAGCCTGTCCCCTTCTTTCCTTCCTCAGTTTGGAAAATTTCTGTCCTGGTCTGTAAAGCTTGGGTCTGTGTGGGAGCAGGAGGAACACCTCACAGGCAGACATTTAAATTGTTCAGTCTTTGATCAGTTCAGAATGCTTTTGTTCATTGTTATTGCACAGAATTATTGTGAGGTAGTTGAACACAGAATATTTAAACTACACTTGGAAAAATAGTTTGAGCTTGCTAGACGTCCCAGATAAGATGGGATTGCCCATATTCTGCTGTGAAAGCCATTGCCTAGTACAAAGAGCACGAGGGCAACAGGTTTTCTGAGCCTTCTGCTATGCTTGCCTGGTTTTCTGTCCTTGCATGCCTGGGGGAGCACTGTGCGAGATACCTGGTGTGGCCTGTACCGCTGATTTGCAGATGTGCAGAGACACCGTACCTGGGATATACCAGATTTCAGGTTGCACTCACTCTTGTGCAATGCAGGCCATTTGGGGCCCGTGCGATTTTGGGTTTCATTGAGATTGTGCTGAATTGTCACAACTTGAAGTTTAATCTTTTATTTGTGTCTCCACGGCAGTGCCCTGAGTCCTGAGATGACTTTTCTTTCAATGTGTGAGTTGCTGCTGAGGTTCAATACCAATGTCACTTCAGCTGGAGCTGCTGGCAATGGCAGAGGGCTTGCTCTGGGCTATATCAGTGACAAGGAGAATGTCGGCCCTGGAGACCTTCGTGTGTGTGGCTTACGTCTCCTATGGACCCATATGGGGCACTCCAGGATTCCGCTGTTTAAAGTTCGTGCTTAACTAAGAGGCTGAGACTTGTGCCTACCATCCAAATATCCAGAGCTGACTTTGATCTACAGTAAAAAAACTTCTGACACATTCTACTCCAGATTTTTTTTCTCTCTGTGGCCCATTATCTGTTTGCTCAGCTTCAGTTTTCAGACTAATGGTGGCTTCTTTGGTAAACTAACAGTAGCAAATGTCACTGTACTGCTCTACTTTGCCATTTCTTCCAATTATAATTGGAATGTTGTTCCAATTATAAGCAGAAACAATGGAGAGCAGAATCCATACAGTGCTGACTCATTTTCTTCTTGGCCTCAGAAAAGAAAGCAATTTGGTTGCATCTCCTTGAGGGTAGCTCTGTTTAACGGTTGAAGAGAAAAACAATTTCAGTTGCAGACAGTAATCTCAGAGCTTAGTTGTGTTTGGAAAATGCTTCTTGCTTAAAAAGTGTTTTCCATCATGTTGTGTTGATTTCATTGTTGATCCTGGTTCAAAAAATGGAAGTACAAGACTGTAAAGTATTTTGTATACATCCAGCTATTAAAAACATGTACTTCAGGGTTTTTTTTTAAACTTAAGTTCTAACCACATCCATTGTAATTGATGGTCTGTGCTGCAATTTACATAAGGTGAAATACACAGTGATTATATTCACTATATTAATATTAGCAGCCATTCAGTACGAAATGCACATCAAACAATTTTTCTCCCTCCTTTTCAAATGGGCTGGGAGCTAAAACAGTGCATACACAATGTTTTAAGTGGGAAAGAGGCAAAATCAAAGCTATAATCTGAATTTTAAAATTGATTGCTCTTGGAGAATGAATAGGCTTATTATAAGTCAAAGGCAAATTATACTAGGGAGGGTTTGAAGAAATGTAGGACAATAATCATATGGGCTAGCAAGTGTATGACGATAGTCTTGCTATGGAGAAATCAGTGGTGCATAGCTTCTGATGTAAAACAGCAGTGCTCATGATGGCTTCACAGGCTGATTACCCTCCCTTGGGGGGGAAGGGTGACCCCCTAATTCTCCATAGCAAGTCATGTAAGTCCAAGAAGTTAGATGGTACAGTTGGCAAAATGGATGAAGAACATGTAATATTATCACAGTATTTTACAAGTAATGGGTGAATGCTGAAAATTCAGAGATTTGTGAAAACACACCAAAAAAAGTATGCTCAGAATTCCTTTTATGAGATAGAGGAAATAACTTTATTGGATGCATTATTTCGTTGTAAATAACTTCCTGCCCAGAGCTCCAGTGCCTCAGTGGAATGTTAATATCTCTGTGATCACATTCAACACATTTAATATATGTTGTGAATCTGACATCTTGCCTGTTCAACAAGATGTTATTATCATACTCAATTTTCATGATAGAGTTTATTATCATAGCTGCACCAAAAAAGCTATTTCGTTTCCTAAATACTGCTCTCTGGAATTCTGACAAAACCCCTTAGTTTAGAGATTATTGCCTTTGAGAGTTCAAATGAGTTATAACTCAGACAAAAATAGCCAAAGGGAAAATTATTTAATCTTTATAATAGCATCTGTGGGGAGAGGAAAAAAAAAAAAAGTGAAAATGGGGTTGAGGGTCTTTGGTAGATCTTAGTGGTTGAGAAGTGGGGAGTGAGAGACTTGAGGGACCAGGGGTCACCGGGGCTACTGTTTGGTAAACGCTTGATCCTCCTGAGGATGCATGCTTTTAACTGCAGCTTCCAAATGCTGGAGCGAGCAGCAGTGGCAGACAGACAACCTGGCAGTCTAGGCTGACCTCTGCCCGCTTGCTTGGAAATCTGTAGCATGATGAACCCAGACGTGGTTGGGCTGTTGGTCTGCACGATGGCCCAGACAGGCTACGGGCAGGCATTGGCTCAGACTGTGACTCTCGTGGTGCCTCAGGTGCTGGCTTCTCAATATATTACATAGTATGTCGTGTATATGGAAAATAGTATATTTGATTAGGCAGATGTAGAAGAGTTGGTTTGATGTATATTTGGATTTTTCAAGCTCCTTAGGTTGTTTTGTTTTGTTTTATTTTTCCTGAGTAAAGTGTATGTCTACTCCACTGGACTTCCTAATGCCTGGAGGCTACAAATGCATGTCCAGAGAGCAGTTGGTGAAAATGCTTTACATTTCAAAATTGAGAGATGAGGAGCCTATAGCAAACGGGTCATTGATTTCTTTTTTGGAAAAACTCTCATGTCAAGCTTTTGAAATGTTAAAACGAAGAAGCACCAAATGGAATGTGATTAAAAATGGAGAACGTGGGGTACATTTTTATTCTACCTCGTCCTGCTTGCCTCGTAGCTTGTCTAATAGCAAAACAGAAGGTACTAAAACTGTTACTTCTGAGCATGTTTCCCTGCTGCTCCCACCCTTCAGTTCCCCGCATTTCTTTCTTCCAGACAAAACCCAGTAAATTAGGGATGAGGGTGGGAAGCAGGGGACAACCTGACACTTCCCAGTTCTCAGACATTTTGGAGTCTGCTTTGGGAGTCCAGGCTCAGTCAGCTCTCTCTGTATACGGTCAACGGGGAGAAAGGGAAAGAGCTAACCTCCAGGCCAAGCTGACATGTGTTATTTCCCCTTAGTTTTAAAACTTTTTAAAGAGAAATGAAAATTTTGCTGTGGCACACCTTGAGTGAAGAACTTCACCCACAGAAGTTTTATAAAGAGAAACCTGTATTCCTGGCATCTCCTCTCTGGATTCAAGTTAGATTCAAAATCCATTCAAACCTTCTCCTTGTATCTGATCTTAAATTAGGTCCTTTTCCTGCAGAAATTTCTCTGTGTGGCACAGGAGCTCAAGAAGACTACGAGGCATACATGACTGTGTTGGCAGGACTGGTGCCTACTTGATTATTCTTAGAAGCTCACCCACATTCGAGGATGGCTTTTTTGGTCCCCTGCATAAGCACTAAAGATGCTGTATGAAAATATTTGCAGAGGGTTGCATTTCCATAGCCCTGCTGACTTCCCTGGACCTTTACCAAGTGCATCAGTTTGGGAATTATTCTTTATAATTCTTCTTAGCGTTCCATGTAAGAAAGAACGCAAAACGTTTTTTGAAGCAGATTGAATGTGTCTTACCAATGAAGCCAGTTCTCTGCTTGACTTTCCAAGCTGAGTTTATTGGCCAGAGTATTGTTTGTGCTGTTTGTTGTCCTCACATTGACCCGTATTTGAGTTGCAGTTTTATTGAGCGTGCCTGGAAGGGTCCCTGACAGTGCCCCTCCAGATTTACATCAGTGGGAGCACTGTGATCCTGGGAGGCAATGTTGTTTAACCTTAGGATGGGCTTGCCAGGAGTTGAGTTGTAGTTCTAGATCCTGGGCTTAATTTCTGTGCTCCTCAAGGAGCTGTATCATGTTAAATTCTGCCTTCAGTTACCCACTAAGGTTTACTATGGTCGTTATTGGCTTCTTCTCTAGCTATAAAGTGGAGGGAAAAGCCTAATTTATGCCTTACAGGAAAAAGAAATTGATAGCTTATGCTGAAGATGTAGTGCTCCTCTTATAGCCAAGAAGGTCGCTGTAAATCGAATCTTCAAATAACTTGCTGGGCTTTATTTACTTATGGTGGTTTGCTGTCATTCCAGTTCAACAAAATGCTACTGTACAAGATAAGAAAAAATGCGCCTTTTAAAAAATATATTTTTTCATATCCACCAAGAGATAAATTAGATTTTTGTGATGTTTTCTTATGTTGCAAAAATATCCAGAGTATTTCCACAGTGGGAGTAAGCTAATGGTACATCACTGGAACATCTCCAGTGAAAATAGCTGTGGCAGAATGAAAAGAGCAGCAGAAAACAAGTAGTCAGGAGCAAGAATGGCTAATATGTACACATATATTTATTTACACATCCTTGTTTGCAATATGGACTGCTGGGTATTTTTAAGTACCAGGAAAAAGAAACTTCAAACATTTTCATTGACCTTACAGGCATTGCGTTTATAAGTTGTTCCAATGAAAAGAAAAATGTTCCAAGAAATTTTCCTTAAGGACTTGACAAAGATTTAATGTAGGAGAAATATATCTTCAGGATGGAAATAGGAAACTTTCCTATGTTCATATTCTTAACTGCGCATTAGGGCCGAAGATCCTGGCTGTATTCTGTATTGTCCAATTTGTTGCTTTGCTCTGTAGGGCTTCTCTTTTGGAAGAAAGAACCAAACAAATATAGCAGTCCTTTAATTAAATGCCATCATGACCTTTCTTCTTGGAAACACAATAGCCCAGAGGATGAAAAATTACAGAAGTGTTTATGACTGAAATCCAGTCTCAGTTGTGAGAAGATTAACTGTTTCAAAAGATTGAGTATCCTGCCTGCTACGATGGGATACACATAGAAAAAAAGCTGCAAAGCAGCATCAGAGAACTGGAAAAGTCTATGTAAAGTCTTTCTCTCAAGGCACATGATTGGTATTTATGGGAAATGCTTGAGAACTTGAGTTTCAGAAGTGGTCCTAATCAAATGGTAACATCCCTGATTGCCCTGTTAGCTAAATGGGGCTGCTGTGGGGAAGACCTGGACCACGAATCCCTACATCATACCAAGCTACCTGGTGATAATGGCAGAGAGAAGCAGAAGCTTCCAGTGTCAAATGAGTGTTACGCAGCTGGACAGCGAAATCTAAATTAAAAGCTACTTTACTCTTTTGGGTTTTTTTGTTTGTTTGTTCGGTAGGTAGGAAAACTTTAGCTCTTAGGACCATTTATAAAGCATTAAAAAAAAGTCTGATTATGAGGAAGGCTTCTTTAGAGGAGCAGGTTCTTGATGAATACAAAAGTAGATGCTAGCTTCTGTTAGAAATAGTGCTTTATTTTTAAAATGGCTAAACTGCAGACTAAATACTTTCAAGTTTTTCTTTGTTACTGGAGGGAAAATTAAGTTGTTGAGAGTCTTTGAATATACTTTTCCATCTTTTACCTTGTAGCAGGAAGATGATCCCTCTTTGGAAGACTCCCTGAAAGCTTTCATGATATCTTTATGAAGTGTAACTGTTAGTTTCTTGGAGGGAATAACATTTTTTTTTGATCCCTTCTTACTGAAGCCTGAGTTTTACAAGTAAATGCAAGATATTTTTTTATTATTATTTGACAACATGTAAAAATAACAAGACACATACAGCATGGCGGCTTATTTGCCTGCTTTACTTGGACTAAATGCACTATCTTTAAAAGACTTTGAGAGGCACAGGCACCTACTGTTTTTTGTTTGCATTGTTTACAGTAAGCCTTTATTACTTCTGTTTACAAAATCTTTTTTTTATTATTTCCTTTTTAGAAAGTAAATTTTCCACAATATACTTTTCTGTTAAATGCTCCAAGGTAGTTCATAGGCTACAGTTGGATAGTCAGCCATTCCCTTCTTAAAGTCCATGTTTAGAAGGAGGATTAACCACAGAGCCCTTAATTTTTCCTTTTACAGCATATAGCTGAAAATCACAACAAAAGGAATTTATTTATAAACATAGCATCTTAGCTGTTGAAGTTAGGAAGGTTCTGGAAATGTCTTAGCTGTCTGTAATGGCAGAGCGTGAATTATCTTGGAATCAGTTTAGGTTGAGATATGACAGCATGTACACATAAAAATACTACATAAATTACCGTCTCATCCCAGACAGCAAGAATACCTTGTGTTTGTTTTCTTGTGAACAAAAAAGTTAGCTAGAGGCAAAACCTGTTCTGCAGCATCAGTGCAAACTGGATGTAGCACCATTGTCTCTGATTGAGCTTCTCTAGATTTATGCTGCTTTAAGTGATGATGAAAATGAGATTTAGCGCCTGGAATTCAGCTTTTGTGAAACGTCTCCCAGTTCCCTTCAGGATGAAGTAATTTGATTGTATTTTACAAAAATCCATCTAACTCAGAAGTTGTTGCACATGACCAATTAAGTTCTGGGGTTTTAGCACTTTCCTGTCTCACCATTGATTTTTTTACAGTTATTTTTGATTCTGGGTAATATAGGATTATAAAAAAACACAAACTCAACAAACAACAAAACCCAACTTGTTTATTGCATAATTTGTTTATATTGTCAGCAGTTCTTGGCTGCTTGTAAATAAATAAATAAAAGATGTACAGTTCTTTAAAATGTTGGAAATTTTCAGTGGACTGGTGTACCTTCACTAAAAACTATAAGCAGGCCTTTGTTTTTATAGGCCTGTCATGTCAAGATCAGCATAAATTTATTCTCAGCCCCGTGATGCCCTGAGAGACAGATGGTCAAACCATTTGGATGCTTCACTACATCGATTTTGATAGGAGTTAAATGCCTACATATCATCTGAGGACCTGTGCCCAAGTAGAGGGTATATGGAATAAAAGATTAATAAGGATCAATTAATTCCTGTGTGTGGTAGCACTTTGTAACTTAATGACATGAGATTACATTCTCATTTTAGAATATGAGCAAGTCTGTGTTCAGTATCTTTGACAAGGCAATTAGCCTGGTGCTCTGCATTCCCTCACCCTCAGATCACTCTCCCAGTTCTCTGAATTCTCCTGTGTTTATCAGCATCTCTGAACTGCAGAGAGCAGAAAAGACGCTTAATTTTAAGGTTATGTATGCTGCTTCCAAATGCCAATGTAGAACATACTCTCTCTTTTCCCTCGTTAATTATCCAAGAATCTCAGCAATGGTTTTGATTACAGGGCTGCATTTTTTTCCTTCCTAGATGTGTGACTTTTAACTCATGCAGTTCTGTACAGATAGCTGCAAAGTTGCCTCAAAGTTTTATTTTGTATTTGATTGCAAATAGATTAACTTTCTTAAACAGTGCTGCAAGTAAGCAGAGAGATGGAAAACACTTCAGCTTTATCAGGAGTCTGGGGAGAATGTGTAAGTCTGCCAAAGCAGGAACCGGGAATGCCTGGCAGGGAGAAGCCCCACCAACACGAGGGCATGGCAGGATTACACGGTCCTCCTCACAGCTCATCATACTGTGCTGTCTGACATGGTACCATGGGGTGAGCCTGAGAGGAAATTAAAGACATTAATCTGATCACAAATGTAAAGATGCACATATTTTGAATGGAAAATTGGAATTGGAAATGCAGAGGTGCAGGATGAGCATCCTTGAAACCCCCAATCTGCCAAGGTGGTAAAGAGCAAAAAGCTCATTAACTTGAACAAATAAGCTGAAAATGGTGTCTTTTAAACCTGTGGGCTTCTTGCTAGGATTCAGAGAGAAAGTTGAGGCAGGGTTTCCTCTGGGGCATCCAGAACCATGAGGAGTTGCTCTGAAAGGCCCCTCGTTCAGTCATCTGAGAAGAGCCAAGGGGTGTGCATCTTGGTGGAGAAAACTGCATTTTCTGTCCACTTTAGAGATGTCACTCCAGTCAGACTTGCTCCAGTGTTTTCCCAGAGGAATATGTGCATTTGCTGGAATGTTTGTGCTTTCCTAATGCCCTTGCTTGGTGGATCATCTCCTCTGGTACTTAGATGTTTGGGAATGAGAGAAAATAAATAGTGATCAAAACTTGGCAGGAATTGATCCCCAACAGGGATTACCTAAACTCTTTGCTGTTCCGTGTATTATTTAAAGAGGCAGCTTGTCACAGATAAAATAAGTTTATCTGGCCCAGTGGGAGTATTGGGGCAATTGCCTGTATCAGGAGATGATGCTGGAAGTGAGAGGCTCATCAGCTGGCCAAGGCACAGAAGGAAAGGTCTGTTTATGGGACAACCAGGAACTGGAAATGACAAAGGTTAGTGTGGTGCCACGGCATATACAGTGAAGTATTTTCAGTAAGGGTGAGAAAATTTTAATACTACTGTGCAAACCCATGGTGAGACCTCAGCTCAAATAGCCGGTGCATTTCTGGTTGTTAACTTGCAAGGACAAGGAGTCACACCTGGGACAAGGCTTTCAGAAACAGGGACAGCCCATGTGCTGGGAAGAGGGAAGCCATTTAGAGATGGAAAGAAGCAACATCCCTCTTGGAAGGGTACAAGCCAGTCCTGGTTTAAAAGTTATATAGCTATTTGAGTGATGCTAAGTACCAAGCTTTAAGACATTGGTCTTGTTAGGGTGTAGTGCCATATTAATGTGAAAATCAGCTTTTGGATTTGGAACTGGTTTGCACTGGGAATTCTGGACATGGTGATGGGCCTTGCAGGCATTCTATATGCAAGCACCTAACCAGGAGAAGTTGTCTTCCCTCTGTTGCATAGCTCAGATGCTTTCACTAGCTTGCAAAACTGTGTGCAGAGTAATTTTCTTCCTTATGTTTGTCATGTAACCAACTGTCTAGTTGGCTAAGCTGAGCCGGTTCATTCCTAGCTTGTGTGGGAGGTGCTAGTGCCACCCTCACATCTAACAAACCATCACCCCCCAGGCTGTGGTCATGTTTACTCCAGCATGGAGGTGTTTAGGGTCAGCACAGGTGGGCTGTTAGGGACACCAGCTCTACCCCTTACACTCGCAGTAGTGCCTGTGGTTTTACCACTGACGACTTCTGCAGGCTGCAAATCCTCTGTCTCACAAATCACGATCTGGTGCTGTAGCATTGGGTGCTCCTTCCTCTCCAGTGTTTTGGCTGGCCTTCTGGCTTTGTTATTGAAAGTGGTGAACGTGGGAAATCTTATCTCTTGTCTGAATGACTTCCATAGCTGTGCTCAACATCCTGTGATGGTGCTGTCTCTTTATGAATGTCTCCCTTGTCATTGTTAACATGGAACAAATAGCCCTGGAAACAAACAAACCAAGGAAATATAGAAAATATTTGCTATAAAACAGAATTGTGTTTAAATTGAAGGTCTTCCCAAGGAGCTTACTAATACACATTTAGAGCAGAGTGTGCTTTGTCTGGCCCTGAATGTTGACTTTTCCTTCTGAATCCTAGTGGGATAATGTTTTGCGGTTTTTTTAAATGTCCAGCTCTCTTTCATGGACCTAAATGATGGTAAGTCTTTTGTACAGAATAATTCAAAAACTGAAATGGACTTAGAATCTTAATGTGATGACTGTGCACGAATTCTTGAAAAATTAGATTTTTAATTAGTTAACAGTGTTTTATTGTAGTCATTTCTGAAGGTGAAATGTTTGAGTATGCTTTTCTCAGTACCTGACCACAAAACTGAGTGTCAGCCATATAGTATCCCCAGGGATACAGTTTTGGGTAATAGCCCATGATGTTGTTCAAAGAACAGAATTTCTGCCCCTTATGAAGTTGTTCCAAGTGGCAGTTTTGGGATTAAGTGTCTCAAGACACATGTAAAAAGAGAACTTTTTGTATGCATGCTGCCTGCTCAAATCTGATCCAGAGGCTGCTGGTATACAGGTTGGGATATTTCAGCTTTGCTTGCTTTCATTAGGAGAGTGAAGAGGTGGGTTGTCTCGTTTAGGTGACTTTCACAGATGCTTGTTACTGAATAGTAACAGAGCAAAGACTTGACCTGGAGGTTGACTCTCCACTGACCCTTAAAGTTGGAATAACTGAGAAAGCAGCAGTTGCCCCAATGAAAGCTTCAAAAGAGCTGAGGGCTGAGAAATGGGGGGTTGTTTCTTCTAAGAAGACCTGAACCGATGCCAGCAGAAAGCTGATACAGGAGCAACAGGAGAGATATTATCTCCCCAACAGACGTGACTGTGTTCCAGAGGCTGCAAGGTCAGACCCCGGGTTTGCTTAAGGCCACGTGAAAAGACAAAATACATCCTTTCTATACTACTGTAAACAGGGATCTGAAACAGGATAATTAGCATTATTAGAATGAGCTTTCTGCTTCATGGAACTTCTCCGTGTATTTCTCAGCCAAGAAGTACAGGCTTTGAAAAAATTATTTCCAAGTTTAAAATGACCCAACGGCCAGAAAGAGAGAGGCTATGGTTATACGTTCCGCAGTGTGTAAAAATTGCTCAGTCTAGATGATTTTTAATCTAAGCAGGATCTTACTATGGAATGAGGATTTGCAGGATGCAGTCAAAGCAAACACATCCCAGCCATCCCCTTAACTTCCAACCGAATGTTTAGAGCTGTTTTCTCTTGACCTGCTGTATTTAAGGGTCATTACCACAAATACCAAATTTATTGGGGCAGATTCTGCCCTTCTTATTATTTTTGAAGTCCTTGGGACTTGAGTGAAGGACAGCTCAACCATGAGTCATGGTGGTAGACCACCTCCAAAGGCATTGTGATCGTTTAATGGAAAGAAGCCCAAGCTTGCCAAATATTTGAGAGTTACCAACACACTTAGAGCTAGATACAGTCATAAACGGCTCTTTAGAAATAGCTGAAACACGAGCTGGTGACTAACTGCAAGGAGGGCTCCAGAGTACTGGGAGATAATTTCAGAGTAACGCAGCCACATGGGTACTCGATTTAGGCATGTATCACACCATGACAGTTCTGTGACTTTATATCTAAAACAAATAGAAAAACTAGTAAACAATGCCAATGGCTTTTTCCAGATCCTGGAAATTATTCTGTGTCAGTTTAACAACCTGACAAGTCTAAGGCCAGGAGGTAAAATGAGCTAGATGAAAAATTTTACAGAAGGGTAAACCAGTGGACTTTAGCTTGTGGGGGTTTTTTTTGTTTGCACATTTAAAAAAAAAATAAAAATGGGATGCCGGCATGATGAAGTTACTTGCTGTGGGTCAATGTGCTCCGAAATGCAGTGTCGAACTAAACCAAATCCCATGCCTAAAGTCCCTGAGTCTTGACTGGGACTGACCCTGGAGCCTGTGGGGACATGAGCCAGCAGCAGCTGACACCTCAGTGCCACTGAGGAGCCAGGCCACCTTTTCAGATGGATCAGGTGGCTGGAAACACTTCCCACAGTTGTATCCTAGCTCATCCTCCAATTTTACTTTCCCCCCACCGCCCCGCCTTGCATTCTGTTTCCCAGTACAGAAATGCATATGAGAGTCTTGGGTTTTTTGTGGCATCTACCAAAGGAAGCCAGAAATAAGCCAAATATTTTTGCTTTAACTACTTGTTGCACACTGAGAGCAGTTGCTCTGTCTAGTTCAGAATTTGAAAATATAGTTCCAGTTCTAAAGCCAGTAGCTGTTTCTCATGCATCTCATTTTGACAGGGACCTCCAGAGGGGGAACAACTCAGCAAAAATGGGTGGAGACCTCAAGAAACATTAACTTTCTTGGAAAAGTCTGAAATTACCAGATATTATGGGAGAACTGGAAGAACACAAATTAACTCTGATCTCTTGAGAGGTATCAGAAGTAAGGTTTTCTCAGGCAGTGTATGATCGCTCGTATCAACCAACTGAAATGAGAATCCAAACGTAAAATCAGGGCTGGGAAGCTCTTTGTTGAATTTGACAATCCCTGAATCCGTAATTTATACCTGGGTTACAAGGAGATGTGAAACAATATTTTAAGCTGTGACAGCTGTAAGCTTGCTGTAATTTTTAGGAAAAGACAAAGTGAGGAAAGAGCTGTAATTTTTGTGGGATTTAGGATCTCTGTTCCACTCGTCTTGAACATGATCTCAGCGCACGCAGTAGAATGCAATCAGCACAGGAAACCCTGTGCTCTAAATAGAAACTAGGTACATTTTCTTAAATCCCCAAGCAATGCAGGATTTGGAGGGAAAGAGATCACTCTGTTGCTAACTTGTATAAATATTGCTTTTTCCTCCAACAGAGATTTTTTTTACCATCTAGAATTGAGTCCATGTAAAAGATTTTTAGACATTCATATGGCATTTGTTCATGTGTTGAGTTGGTGGTTTGTTTTTTTTTTTTTCTCCAGACTAGGCTGGTATTTTTAATTTCTGTTACGTAGCGCTGTTGAAATAAAGGAAGCACCACAGGGGCCCTGAGGACACAACTGGTGTTTCTTGTTCAGGGGAAGCCAGAGGAGCTGTAAATCCTGTAAGAGGGACGCTGTGAACACAGTAACTTGTCATCTGAGGAAAGCTGTCCCGAGCCTCCCTAAATACAACCTCTGGTCTGGGCATGCAGAGCCCACCCCTCATCCCTACATCCTTCTGCATGTTTCCCATGGGAAGGTGCCATGGGCTGTTAGAGTGCGCAGTGGGGAATGGATGCATCTCGCTGAGGACGCTATTTTTTATTTCTTGGGCAAAAAGTCTAAACCATATCTATGCCTGGTAATAGCGGCCAGCTCCTGCTAGTATCAGTGTCTCCCATCAGCTGGTGTTAGAACTGGCTGGGTGGGGAAGATATGGGTAGGAGGTTGCGTTAAGTGCCGGCAAAGCCTTAACAGTGATCTGTTTTGAGGAACAACAGCGTAATATTAACTATGGGATAGGAACCTAAATTGCTTGCATTTTCACTGACATTTTGCCAGTGGTGTTTTAGAGCTCAGACCACACAAGGAAAATGGTGTTCCAGGATATATTGCCTCCTTAAACAGAGACTCTGAGACTATGACCTAATGTTTATAATTGTAAGAGTTATGGAGAGTCAATTGAAAATGCAAAATTCCCAAGTGATTGCATTTATCACTTGTGTGATTAGCATGCGTGTGGAGTATAAACAGCTGAACAAATCCAAATGGTTGATGCAGTTCATCAAAAGAAAGAAAATGAAAAATATGTCAGATATTGTTGAAAATGTAGGTATGGCATGACTTTAAACTTTGCTTAGAGAGGATGATCAAAGGACTTTTTAATGGGCTTTTCATCATTGCTGGTCCCCATAAATGTCTGGGCAAATAGGGTTTACTTGGAAACTGATAGGAATATTGATAGCATCACTGTACTCAGTGGGATTTTACACAGTCATATGTGAAAGCCTGCATTATGAATTACTCTAGAGAAGGTTTGGGTTTAGTAAAATGCTCCTAAGATGAGCTTTACTTTATAGCATAAATAGTTAATCTGTATCATATATATAATAAACAATATAATACATATATAGTCCTACATATTTCTATCTTTATATATATATATTATTTTTACATATATAAATAAAATCTCTATCATTCCCTAAGGCAGCATTTTATAGCATTGCATTTGTGTGAGTGTAGCAAACATTTCTTTAGGTGAGATTACGGTTTGAAGTCTCCAACATCTTGAAAATTATTGCTTAATTCAGATTTCAGTGCACATAGATGAAATTGTCGTAACTTGGATGACAGAAAGCCAGATATTTAGTGCTAGTCTGTAAAACCTGGAAGACCTGTTTTGTTGTAGATGAAACACAATGATTTCTGCATTCTAGTTGTATCTTATTTTTACATCTTTGTTGGCTCAAGAAAGAACATGATTTTTTTCATAATTTTTTTTTGAGCTTCCTTTCAGAAAGATTTATTCTTTTTAGGTTTTGGCTAAGGTTGAAGTTATGGATTTTTCCCAGCTTACTCCATTTTAATATGCCTCCATCCTGGAGAAAGAATCTGGGAAAGGAGAGGAGAAACCAACAGTGCAATTACAACTGAAACTTGCAGATACATTTCATTGACTTTGTAACAAATTTTGCTTTGTGCTGCTTTACCCCTTCCTGCTTATACATTATTTTTAAGGCATTACTTACATTAATGATAATTTTTTAAAAATATATTTTTGTCTCTTTTTTTTTAAAGTAATAAGTAGGTTCATGTTCTTTTTTTAAAGTGCTTATGTGAAAAAGGATGCTTAGAAATTTGGCTAATTGGTGGTAACTGCTGCCAAATTTATTATCCATACTGCTATAGTATGGGAATGTTTCACAAGCAATGCCTTACTTCTGTATCTTCGTTTGTGTGTGAATGTAAATTCTGCTGATCCAGAAACTACAGAGGTGTCTACAAGGCTTTCACTGGAAACCCAAGCTGGAAGGTGCTTGTCCAGGGGGCAGCTTCGAGACAGATTTATGCAGCTCTCTGTTTGCGTGCAGATGGAGTTTACCGAGGGGTTGGGAACACTGTTTTTATTGGGTTTGTGCTGTTTTTTCTTTTGGCTGACTTTGCCCGTCTTTGTTCACTCAGCCCCGGGAGTGTGCTGTGGTTGGGACCTTGCACTTAATTCACATCAGCAGTTTCAGTAAACACTTAGTAAATAACAGACTGCGCACTTAAAAAAAGATATATTTGAGGATGATTTTTTTTTTTTTTTTAACAGCTTTGACACCTGTATTATCGGCAATTTTTTACATGCTGTATGTCGCATGGCCATAACCCAAGATCAGTCATGCATGGATCTTGGAGAAACAAATACTCGCAGACCAAGGGGACCTTTTCTATCCGCTGTCTTCTGCCATGCATCAGATCTGCCTGTTGGCATTGCTTCAGATAACGTTGTCATAAAACCCAGGGCGATGGGGAACTGAATGTCTCATTGGCACATGGCATGGCAAATTTCTGTGGTCATGGTAGTTTGCAGCATGGGGCACTGCCTTAAAACCACCCTCTCTTCATGCCAGCCAGGTGCCTCAGCTGGGCTTTACGTGGTTTTCTCAGTAAAACCTATTACTCACATTTTCTCTGCTTAGCTTATGCTTTATTCCTCAAAATGGCCCTAACACGCATTTCTTGTAAATGGCCCATAGCCTCACGAGAGCAGCTTGGCTGCTCTGCTGTGGCTTTTGAAATCCTAATGACCATTTAATTGAGTAAATGTGAGATAAGCTGTGAGCTAGAGCTGGTTTCATGGCTCTGCTTACATTTAACGGTGTCACGGTCTTCAAACGATACGTATCCTAAAGTGTTAAACCATCCCACTCATTGATGGCATTAAGCGGTTTTCCATACCCACTGTCTAGCTGCGCATCGGCAGCTCAGCATGAATTGCCCCACAGCTGGGGAAGTCACAAATACCCATGTACGCTCTTTCGTTACACAGCTTAATGAGATTTCCGCCTCTCCTGTGAAACTGGCATGGCCTACAGATGGGTGATAACCACATTATTTTTCTCCTGCCACGACATTCCCATCGTTCTGAGATACTCTCCAAAGAAAAGGCATAGTTATGTGTAATGGACTGTAAAAAATACAAGTTCAAGCAAATGGCAATATTACAGCTTCATATTGTTAAAAACATATTTTAAACAATACAGGAAAGGGATATACTAGAAACCTTTTAAGTGTGTTTCTGTAAGAGCCTCCAGGTAATGTTGAGTCGCTGGTTTGTAATTTCTGTGCTAATGGCAGATGCCCAGCAGGAGATAATTACCTTTCAAGAGTGCCTGGCTTCTTTTTTAGGGATTTAAAGTAACTGGCCAGCAGAGAAGAAACTGTTCCAAAGTTTCATGCTTGGGAAGAGGTTTCCCAAACTGCAAACTTTTATCAGGAACAAATGAGATATTGAATGAGCGTGCAGGCAGCCACTTGAAATCTGGCTAAAGGAAAAAGCTGCTCCAAACAACAAAAGCTACAAGAATGTGTTTTGTCAAAGTCACAATTCATTGAACTAAGATTTCTCAGAGCTGACTGCTCTCCCCTTCTCATAGAGCACAAACACAGAACATATTTTTCCATTTTCAAGCCCTCTAGGTCTGGAGTCTACACAGCCATCAGAGAGAGAGGAGCTTGGTCATGTAGCTGTGATGGGGAATGTAAAAGTTCTCTTGAAAGTTTCTATTCATTTACATCTGCACTGAGATATCAAATTAGACAGAAATAGAGCATCATCCAGGTCACATAAATTGCAAGCAACTTTTATCCTCATATTTGCAAGGAGGTGCGAACAGATCCTTCGGTGGTCACCAGACTGCATTTTACTAGTCTTAACAGAGCACTTTCTACATGATTGCTTACAATGCTGATACAATATCTGGTATTAAACTGTGTATTTTATATAATCTTTTTTCAGTAATGCTGCAAAAACTTTAGTTACCAAAAAAAAACCAACCAACAGACCATCCCAAACCATAGAAAGGGGAATGTCATTAAGCATCAAAATTATGAACTCATTAAAGATGATAAAAAAATCCTGCCCGAGACTGTCATCCTTAAACCATTTTGTGTTTGCCTCTTCTTAAACACACTTTTTCATCTTTGATCAGTAAGAAAGCATAGGCTACTTAACTCCAAAATCACAATCTGAAGTTGCATAATTTCTAAGTATTTTAAAGTGAGGAAATGCTTAGGGTGATTTCCTGTTTCCATAGGATGCTGTGCCCAGAAACAGGCACTCTGCTTGTACTGTGCACATCAACAGGACATCCCCAGCCAGCCCAGCACTGTCCTGGGCTGTAAATAAAGCAGGGCTGAGAACTAGTACAGGTCTAATACATTGTGCACGTTTCAACTGTTAATGCAACACATTTTCTCCAGATTAGAAGCATGCTTTGCTACATGTGAGATTTATGGACTTGTATTTTTTTTTTTAAGGTCAGGGCCCAGTGTTTTTACAGTCTGCATGGTGTTTTGAATATAAGTGTTTACAGGGTGTGTGATTTGATTATTTATTTCTGGCTGAAGCATAGCAGGTGTTTTGTAACACCTGTTTTAGGTTTTGTGGTGGTAAATGACTGCCTGATACATATGTGCAATAGGAAGTACTGTCGTGTCCCAGAGAAGCCAGGACATCCTCTCCTCGGGCATAACCAAGAGTCTGATCTTTTCCTGGCAGTGCTGCATTAATACAGAGTTACATTCTTACTAGATTTTTGTGTGAGCAAGAACTTTGTGGCTTTAAAAATAGCCAGAGGAAATTAAGTAGTCATTAATTCATTTAGAGTAGATTACTATACAAACTGAAAACCAAAGAGGACTCCCCGCACTGAAAATGCTAGCCAGCACTGGGTAAAAAAAATATTTTGTGATTTCTTCAGTCACACTGGAAGCATGCAACATCAACTTTTGGCTGCTGTACTGTTACCCGAAGGCTTGCTAATACCACACAGTTAATTGAGGTACAAATAGATCCATAATCCTCCTGTCAGAAGTGCTGCTTTTGTTAGTCTTTCTTTAGGTAAATTATGTTAGTCTTTCCATTTTTGGATAAGATTATGTCCATTACACAGTCTACTAATACTTTTCCTACAGGAGGCAAATCCTGACACACTGGTGATCTCTTGGGTGTTATTTCCCATGCAAATTCAGATTACATGTTTAAAGACATTTCTAGCCTGTGATGCTGATGATGCTTGGTAAAATGGCACTGCAGCAAGGAATACAGCCCATTCAGTGCCTCCCCTAAGCCAACAGGGATGCCTACGAGCCATTTGCTTACATACTTTTCTCGCCTGTGCTCTGTCTTTGGTCTATGAGTTAATGGATCCAGTATTTTCTGAGATAATTATCTTAAGCTTTGACAATTTGGTTAGCAAAGCAGTTGCACCTGTAAATCCAGAATAAAACCCATATGCTTTCAGCACTCTTGCAATTAGGCAGCAGTACTATGGTTGGCTTATCAGGAACAACAGTGGAATTTTTTCCCTCTTTAGTTGAGGATGAGATTGGCGCTTGATTACTGACCTCTTGGGAGTTCAAAGCTCTAAGGGAGACCTCAGCTATCGCACGTGCTGTGGTTGTTTAGTGTTTCTCAGTGATGGTACATGAATACATTTTCACCCCTGAATTTAACAAGTTCCTCAAGGCTTTATGAGATGCTGAGAGAAAGGCTCAGTACAAAGTTCAGACCAGAACTTTAACTTGTCTGATGGGACAGCACAATGTGCTTGCCTCAGCAGAGTTTTAGTCTCTTTTTTCCTGTTGATTTACCACAGGGCTCTGTGTTTGGTGGTGTTGGTCTGGAGGTTGCAGTCTGCCTTCAGAACAGTGCTGCGGGTGCAACATCCTTGCCGCTGTGGTGTTTTTTGATGTTTCATGCTCAATTAAAAGAAAATGCATCAAAATAACAGTAAATCAATAATTGCCATCAACTAGAGGCTTTGCTTTGGTTATGGTTTAGCACTGGTATTTACACCAAAGGCTTTTATCAGACTTTAGTGGGAGTGAGGACAGCCATCAGAGTGTAATTAAACTCTATTTAGAGGTTTTAATTTGTGCTTTGGTGCTGAGGGAGTCATTCCAAAGCTTAGAATTATAAAGGGGATTTAACACAAAAGATTAAATAAATCCCAGCTACATTTGACAAGCTTTTCACTCTTCAGTAAGTCATATGATCCATAATTATTCTTCAAAAGCCTAATTAGCTCTGTTCCTTATTTAAATCATATCTCTTCCACAAGGCTCTTCTGGTGTGGCTTGATCTGCGTTGCCTTTTTGATGCATGTTTTGCTAATCAGGCTTTTCATCCAGCCAGTTAATCAGCCTTGCCTGCCGCGAAGCCACACTGCCATACTCCCCATTCAGCAAGATGCTTTAGACATCTCATAACCCGGCCTCAGAAAGCTTGTGTGGCCAAGTGCCCCAGGGCAGGCGATACCAGGAGTCAAAGGCCAGCATGATGGAAAGCAGCATGATTTAAACCTGTCTGAAGAAACCTCTGAAGAGGTTTTTGCTGGAGGCTTTCATTCCACCTATGACCTCCTCCACTGGGACAGAGACACCCTTCATCCTCTTTAAACTTTTATTTTCTTCCCTCGAAAAAATACCATTTCTCTTCAGTGTTCATGTCCTCTTTTTCAAGTGGGATTTCTAGCAGGAAAAACTTGGGGTACAATGCTCCAAGGTTAATAAAGTTCCAGTATCATGCTGGGTGCATGCCATTCTACCAAATGCACATGCTTGGCTCAGGAAAAAAATCAAATCTTTTACCTCATCAAAACTTCCTCAGCTGGAGTGCATGAACTTTTCCAAATACTTGAAATTATTAATTGAGATGCCTTCTGAAGTGTAATAGCAAACTTGCATGTTCTTTAAGCGAATATGTAATCTGTTCACATCTAATAGTGCCGGGGAACATTTGTCAAGGTTCATTTGGCTACAGTTATCCCTTGTTTTTCCCCTGTAAAACTCAGTTGCAGAATTTCCAAAGTACTTTCTGTTGAACAATAACAAAGAAATGAAGGAGCTCTCATGCATACTAATTGCTTGCACGTTTTGCCTGAAATTTTTAATGGGTGGCTGTGCTGTACAAATGCTGTTAGCTCTGCATCAAGACCTGGTTTGGAGCTGGAGGCCAGTTCTCTGGGGAAGGGTGTAGCACTGTCGCATTTTCTACAGCTAAATTCCATAAAAAGAGGCTGAAACGTGCCCATCTGGGTGTTTCTTACCCTACTTTAAGCTCAGCTAAGTGACTGCACTGCCTGGTAGCAGAGTTGTGTGAGCACTGATGTGGGTATCAGAGCAGCACTTTGCAAATACATCTCGATTCCACTAAGATTGATTTCACTGACTGGTCATGCCCCACTGATTTTTATTATTGTTTTATTCATTTTTTATTTTATGATGCTCCAAGCAGATAGCAAATAATGTAGTATTGGGGCCAGTCCTGTTTCATATCTTTATCAATGATCTAGACAAGGGGACTCAGTGCCCCCTCACCAGGTTTGCAGATGACCCCCAGCTGGGGGGAGCGTTGATCTGCGGGAGGGCAGGAGGCTCTGCAGGGGGGTCTGGGCAGGCTGGAGCGATGGGCCCAGGCCAGTTGTGTGAGGGTCAACCAGGCTCAGTGCCGGGTCCTGCCCGTGGGTCACACCAGCCCCCGCAGCGCTGCGGGCTGGGGGCAGGGGGCTGGGAACTGCCTGGGGGGAAAGGGCCTGGGGGGGCTGGTCGGCAGCCGGCTGGGCATGAGCCCCCCGTGTGCCCAGGTGGCCAAGGAGGCCAGCAGCACCCTGGCTGGTGCCGGGAACAGCGTGGCCAGCAGGGCCAGGGCAGTGCTGTCCCCCTGCACTGGGCACTGGCGAGGCCGCCCCTCGACTCCTGTGTTCAGGTTGGGCCCCTCACTGCCAGGGGGACGCAGAGGGGCTGCAGCGTGTCCAGAGACGGGCAGGGGGCTGGGGCCGGGGCTGGGGCACAGGGCTGGTGGGGAGCGGCTGGGGGAACTGGGGGGGGGTCAGCCTGGAGAGGAGGAGGCTCGGGGGCACCTTGTGGCTCCCTGCAGCTGCCTGACAGGAGGGTGTGGGCAGGGTGGTCGGTCTCTTCTCCCAGGTGACAAGTGACAGGGCAAGAGGAGACGGCCTCGGTCTGTGCCAGGGAGGTTTAGGTTGGGTGTCGGGAAAAACGTTGTCACTGACAGGGTGGTGGAGCACTGGGACAGGCTGCCTGGGAGGTGGTGGAATCACCATCCCTGAAGTGTTTAAAAAGCACATAGATGTGGGATTAGTGATGGACCTGGCAGTCCTGGGTTAATGGTTGGACCTGATGATCTCAAAGTTTTTTTCCAACCTAAATGATTCTATGATTCTGTATTGGGGCTGATACTGGACAACTTTCTTCCATTTTATTTCATAAGATCACTTGTTGAGGCCAAGTGAGAACCCAAGGGAGGTGTGCAGTCCAGCCCATGCTCACGCAGCGGTGCGGTCTGACTGTCTGCTGATGTGTGGGCTACAGAAGGGAATCAATGAGCTGTGCTTGACAGAGGTGCCAAGTTTTCAGTTCATATTGCACAGGCTGTGCACTAGAGTTTGTGAGATGTCCAACCACGGCTGCTTTTCTGGAGGTTTGTTAGACCCCCAGAGCTGGTGCCAGTGCAGACACAGGGCCTCTGACATCACTGTAGCTCTGTACTAAATCTCTGAGGGTAAGACCAATCCCCATAAGATGGCAGTCACCGTAGTTAGGACCAAGGAAGGCAAAGCTTATTAGTAAAGCCTGGGGCAGAAAGACCCCCTGGCAGCAGTGGTTTGGCAATTCAGAGATGCTGTGTGCATAGGCAGTGTTCTGCTTTGATTGTTTTTCAGGGTATCAACTCCTGATTTTTCTGTACAACTCTCCTGGCTCCCAGGTGATGTAAATTCTGCCAGCGAAAATCTCATTCAGTATACACCAAGTCATTCAGCATTGGAAAGATTCCTTAAAATTATTCTGTGCATAGAGAGATCTCCCAAAAGGTCACAGCAGATGTCAGATGTTCTCCTATGAGCATCTTGACAGTTTCACCCTTCCTTAAAACAGAGGGATACACCACGATATTTTTGCAATCCATAGGAGAGGGAAACTGTTTTGCTACATTTCTGCAATTAATTTTTTTTTTCTGTGAAGGTATGATATGAAATCTGTTATAAATTGAAAAAATAAATTTAGCAATAAGAAAGTTTGAGTCCTGAACCTGAAGCATTCAATGGCACATGGACTCAAATTCTCCTTACTCAGATTGTCTTTGTTGTCCTGTGGATATCCTGTGGATGCTGGGTCTGAAAACAACAAAGTGTATGGCCAGACCTGAAGATGAGCTTTATTATTGATGAATAAAGAGTATCAGCTGATTTATCTGAAGATAACTTGTTACAGGCTTTTCTAACAACAGCTTTAAGCATGCCAAAACTGTGTGCCAAATTTGATTTTTTGGAGGGCTGGTAAAAAAGGGAAAAGAAAAAAATTGTTCAAGGAAACACCCTGTGTTTGTAAAAAGCGACATTACTGCAAAGTGCAACTCTTGTTGTGCCAGGTTCACTTCCCTTGGCACAGATGAGGAGCAATGCCAGTGGCACTGACATTCCCCGTCTGCCTGGTGACCACGGTGCTCCTTCTGGTCTGGGTCACTCTGGCCCTGTGGACCATCCCCTTTGTTCCTCTGCACCCTGGGCTTTCGTTAGTCCCCAGTAATGAGAGTCTCTTATGCAGCCTGAATTAATGCACTCTGAGTCAAGTATGTCCTCCTCACCCCCACCATGCCGCAGCTATTTTATATGTGCCAGGATTATACAATTCAGGTGCATCCCTACAAAGAAGGATGGAGAGGAATAGGGACATAGTCCTATTATACCACTGGAAAAGTGGTGTGAAGAAGGACAGTATGGAGATAAAAGGCAGGAGAATTGGTAGCAGAAAATAGAAATTACCAGCTCAGTTAGAGGCATTCCCATAAGAGGCACTTTGCTCCCTGACACAGCATACCTTTGCAGCTGGAGTTTAGTCCCAAATCCTGGATGAAACTGTTAAGAAACTTGAAGTCTTTCCAAGATTTCGTAGCGGCTTTGTTAATGCACCAAAGCCTTTGTTTGACCTTTTCCTGTAATCCCAAGTGCAGCATTGTTTAATAAAAAATAATAATGTCATTATTTTGTGAATAATTATAATAACAATAATAATTACTACGTGATTTCTTTTTCACAATTATTAAAGCAGCAGTCATTTACCAAAAATAGTTGAAGTGTTTACATAATTGAGACCTTTTAAAAAAGATACTGTCTACCTCATTGTCCTGGTCATTTCAAGTATTGAATAAATCCTGTGCCAGAGAAATCTGTAGGACGTTTGAAGTTGGAGGGGTGGGGGATAAAAGGAGATGTGTCCTCTCAGCTTTGCTGAGGTTAAGATTTTCAAAGGCAAATGAAGTCTGTTAATTTTTGGGGTCTGAAACCCAAACCATGGAAGTCAGGACACAAAGATGTCTCAGTTCCCCAGCCAAACTCTTTGCCCAAGCAGGTGGAGAGCTGGCCAGGTGCTAGAACCCCTGAGGATCAGCTTTCCTCTGTGCTTGGGCACAGATGACAGTTTGATTGCTGGTTGTGTGGGTTCATTTTCCATCAACCATAAGGGCAGTTTAGGGTGCTTTAGGCAGACAGGGACACAGCTCCCTGGGGAGCAATGCTGGCCCTGAGCACAGCATCCAGGGGCTGTGCATTGGGCTGGAGCAAAGCCTGCTGGGGTGCCCCAAAAGTACATGTTTTGTATCTTAAAACATCTGTCCATATGGCAAAAGTAGCTGTTAGACTTCACATCGCAGATGCCACCTCCTTGTGATGCCACCTCCTTATTGCTGGAAGAGGGGAGGGATGCAGGAGGAAAACCATGTGGTGCTTGGACATTTTTAATACTCTTTCCCTAAGCTATTGCTGGAGACAGGGCTGGGATAGATGGACTTTTGTTTTGACATACCTATGGCAGTTTTCTGGTCTTATCATCACTTGTTATTTATGCTGCTCTTGTGTCTATTAATTTCCAGAGTAGTCTTGTTTTACGGTATTTCATCTTTCTGGGCATTTGGAGAACACATGCATGTACTTAGTGAGGTGACAGTCTGATCCAGTTTCCCAGTAATTTGAAAATAAAATATGCCTCTTAAAGAATCATGAAAGATTGGAAGAGCCAAAATGCTACACTTAAAAATAACAAAACACTCTGAAATTCGCTTTCACAGTTTGGATTCACTAATACATTCCTTTTATCCCTCCTAAACTTCTTGGCTTGCTTAAAAGATTCCTATCCAGATTGTCCCTAACAAATTCATCCTACAGATGGGTTGCACAATTAGAACCAATCTTCTTTTCCTTTCTTAGGCTTTCAATGTCATTATCAAATTCTGGATTGATTGTTGTTTTCCAATCTTAATTATCATGTCATTTTAAGTGCACAGAGGGGTTTTAAATGCAATTTGAGCTGGGATCATGCCGAAAGCTGCATCTGGATTCCTGGAGGATGAGAGAAGCTTTGAATCAAACAGCTGGCAAGTTTGCTGGATAGAGAAAGGCCATCACAGTACTCTCAACCTGTGCCGATATCAACAGGAACTCAGCTGCTATGGCAGTTGCTCAGCCTTGTGGTTTCACTGGGAATCTTGTGTTCGAGGCTTAGCTTAACACCTGAGCTGCCGATACCCAGCTGTCCTGTGAAGCAGCTCTGCCTGGGGGAGAAGGGGTGGATTATTTGTTGTTGCTGTTGTTAGTTACTTTGAAGCTGTTGCCTACAGAGAGACTACAGTGGAACCCAAAAGCCAAAAACATCAAGTGCAGCAACCCTGTGCTGTGCAGCATCTCTGTGCCTGCTGCAGGCTTCCTCCCTCTTTACTGTACACTGGTGGGATCCCAGTGTGCTTCTTCAGGGACTGCAGAACCCCAGAGCCACTCTCTTTGCAGAAGTCAAGGTGGTTTCGTCATTCCTTCTATGAGGGTGTGAATGAGCCCCTCTCATCCCAGATCAACGAGGATATTTAAAACCACCAGAGGAGGCTGCAAGCTCTGCTCAGTGCTCATGGATTTCTGAAGACATGTCAAACCTGTGGGGCTCTGCTGGCTTAGGTGGTACCACATCCCTGTGAGCCCAGGTCAACCCTTTTTTTTTACTTCCGTCTCTGTAGCTGTTCTTGACCTGCTTGATGCGACACACAGAAGAGCCTTGCTTGTTGCTAGGAAAAAAGGTTGGCATCATCATGAGTGTCCCATTGGAAATGCCATTTGTTGTTCTGCTTGTACAAATGGGTTTCATCTGCAGTTTCGTGACACAGAGTACTTGGTGGTACTACAAGTTTCTCATGCCTCCCCATCCCCTGGTGCTCATCCCTGCACTGCACTGTCTCAGCTCTGCCTCTGCAGCAGCTTTAGGCTGACACCAAGAACTGGGTCAGGGAACGAATCTTTTGGGCTTGGGGTTTGGGTTTCTTCCCTCTTTATTTTCCTTCAGTTTGTTTTTAAGTCAGAGAGGTCTGTAGTGTGGCTAATGGAGCGGCCTGTGTGTGGGCTGGGGAAACTCCTGCGAGCAGCAGGGCTGCCAGGGAGGTTGTGCCTGCAGTGTCATTGCTGCTGTTTACCCATGGTCATATGTTTGTGCCTTCTAAAAGGATTACGAAATTATTACTTTTTTTAGTATGTTCAAAAGCAAACATGTACTTTCAACCTCACTTGCAAGTGCAGTGTTTTTTGTTTGCAAGCAACCAGAGTGTTGCACCAAAAAATCACTGGCTACAAAAGAGTCCTGGAGTGTTGTGAATTTTCCCCTAAATGTTGCATGTCCATTTCTACCCTCCTTATCCCAGTCCTGACATGAACAGCTTGAGCCAACTGAGTTAATTCCAATTATCAGCATAAATGTGAACATTACCTTTGGGGTAGCAAAGCAACAAGTATATTTTATTGCAGGAGCTTCCAAGGTTACTAACAGGCATTTGGGGAAGACGTGTGTATATACATTTAGCACATTGTATGCTAATGCCAGAAGGCATTCTGGAAGCTCGATGAACTCGCTGCTCTTTGTGTCACTAAACTTAATACCAAGAAGTATTCTCCCTTAAACCCAAATAGCAGAAGTGCATATTTAATTCATTCATTTCTTTAATCAGAAGCATATTTCATTGCAAACTTCTGATTGTCATGCAGAAGCTGAATCTGAAGTACTTCCCAAATTTTAAAAATTGATTTAATACCTAAAAATGAGAAGAAAAATAGCTTGTCTCCAACAATGCTTATTTATAAATACTTTAAAAGTGGAAAAAGAAGAAACAATGTAGTTTTTGTGACCTGAGCCTTTGGCACCCACCCAAACCCGTTTGCATGCTGAGTCCGTCCATTATACAGTTTGTCCAATCTTTCATGTAATCCTACTGTCTCTGGTCTTAATCTTAAAAAAATAGGCCTTTGTTTGGTATTTGACTCTAGAGGATAAAGAATAGGAGACTGTCTGCAGTGCTGTCAAACCTGGGTGGGCATTTTAATGTGCCTTATACATTTTTCTATTGTGTAAGGGCATTTCCCTCCATGTGTGCGAGTCCACTGGGTGTCCATTGTTTATATCCTCCACTGGTGTTATCTCCAAATTCCTCCTCTTCTCCAAGGGAGTAGATTTCTCCACAACAACTTCTCTTCCAGGCTCAGAAAAGCTGTCTTCATGAGGCCACTGGCGAGGCACACAGCTCTGCTTGAGGGCTGCTGGGGGGTGAGTGCTCCTGCAGGGAGGAAGCCTATATTAAGCTTTTTTGGGGAAAAGGGAAAATTGCAGTACCTCAGGAGGGAGGGGGATGCCAGGCTGCTCTGCCAAGAGCAGACTTTGCACACCAGGCTGTGCAACCAGGAACCAAGTCTCTGAATACACTGAAATCCATTTCCACCATGGTTGTAGCCTATAGTTCGAGTTTTGCTGTTTTCTGTAAAGAAGCATTTTGGTTGCAATAGCACTGTGTGTGCAGCTGTTTATTGCCTTTTGTTGATGCAACTGGTGATGTCAAGTCCCAGTCTCTATCTTTGCATCTCTTGGGAGAACAAGACACATTCAGCTGTCAAAATATCACATTCTGGTGGGGAGGGAAGAAAAGGCAACATGTAGTCTTGGATTTGTCAAAACTGTTGTGTCACCTATCCCCTCCATTTTAGCTCACAGTTCAAACAGCCTCCCTCTGTTCCCTGTGGTGCTGAAAAAAATGCAAGACCTTAAATGCTCTGTTATTTTAAGATTAAAATAACAGTAAGCTGGCCCACATTATGCAACTAAGAATTGTACTTTGTAGTCTAGTAAGTTTGTATACCATTAACCTTTTTTTAGCTGGCTACATTCTTCTTGGTTTTGCCAAGTGTCCATAGCTTGAGGCTTATGATCGCTGATTCAGAACTGTGTTGAGAGTGGTATGGAAGTGAAAAAGGGATGGGTTGCTCTGTGGCAGGGTCTGTCCAGAACAGCAAAAGGTATCAGTTGTTGGCATGCCCCTTGTAAATTTATTATAGATGTTTCTTTTCTACATATTGTAATTTCTGTTCTTTTTCCCAATAATGCTATTGTCATTGTGCCAGCTGAAAATCTTTTATACCTGCAGCTGCATCTGGTCCCTGGGTTCAGTCTAGCCGTTGTTTAACCACATCTCTGTCATCTGGCTCTGCAGGGCTAGCTGTAGCCCTATATCCGTGCCTTTTCCAGGGACGCCTGCTACAGGATGATTTGGTTTCTACGAAGCAGTTGATGAAACAAAACAGAACTGCAGTGCAAGCCATTGCCAAAAAGTATGCAAATACTGAGATGCAAACCACAAAAAAGCTAAGCTTTTGCAAGTTGCAACAGTGGAGGCTTGCTGTGTTTCACTCCGGTGAGAGCAGGAGAGGTGATACCAACAAGAGTAGAAGAAACCGCTTGTGTGGACGTGGGCTTCAGTTGTGGGATCTGTGGGAACTGTGATGTTGGGTAAAGATGTTTTTATGTGTTTAACTGGAGCAGGTTCTTTGGTTCCTATACACAGAAATGATCTGTGCCTGTTTGCTGGTGAATCTTCCCTGCTCCTAGGTTAATGTGCACATGATGTGATTACTCAGGGGGCTGAGGCAAGCAGGCTGCAGCTGCTCCACAAAGCCCTGTGCAATGATAATATTTACTTACGTAGCACTTCTGGGACCGCCTGTCTGCCAAGTTGCAATGCCACATCCTAAAGCATCACCTAAAAACACCATAATCATTTAGTTGGGTGATGCTGATGATCCACCAGTTCCAATATGTCATCTTCATGAATAGATGAAGTCATTCTCCTCAATACTCTCCTGTAGATTTTCCCAATTTTCATCTCAGGAAGTCACAGAGCAGGAGGCAATTTCTATATATTTAGTCAAAATAATGGATTTATCTTCTGTGACTTTGTTAAGTTTCCCCTTTGACAAACGAAAACTTTATCATCCCTTGGCAAGTAGCTTCACAGTTCAAATAGCCATTGTGTGGGTAAAAGGTTTATTTTATTTGTACCTGGTTCTTACTAACTTCGTCTGATGCTCCCTGCTTCTTATAATGTGCCAGTGATATAATATTGGATGGTACAGTGTAGTCACGCATTTTGAGGGTTTTCAGTTTGGCAGACACCAATATGTTTTATGGACATTCATTTGGTATAATTTATTCCAGCACAAAAGTTACTCCTATAAAGTCTCTGTTTCTAATCCCTCCTATTTCTTAAATATGATTCCTGGGACAAACTTATCTTAAAAAATATATTTTCCACTAAGTAAAAAGTTTTTCATTTGTAGTCAATTAGGGAAGAAAATACTGAGGAACTTATTTCTATTCAGGAGTTTACTTGTTTGTAGAAGCAGGGAGGAATCATCGCCAGATTTAGCACAGGCAGATCTGCACCTGCAAAGCTTGGGGCCTGTTTCTGCTGGCACAGGGAAGGTTGACCATTGCTGTGACTCTCCAAAACCTCCTTAGCTGCCCACTATGGTATTGTTATGGATTTGTGGCAGATATCCAGGCTCACTCTGACCGCCTTGCATCACTGGTATGGTGCACTTCTTTCCTACAGCTAGTTCTCCAGCCTCACCGGTGTTTTCTGTGTAAGAGCTGTAACCTGTCCTTGATCTCTGAAGTTCCTCACCTGCCTTGGGCTCACATGTGAAAGACTCTAGCATGCCAACAGCCTAGCTTCAGGGCTTGATCATCAGCCCTGGAGCAGTGCTGCCTGTGTGTCACTGCTGGGCCAGCTCTCCACATGGGTCTAACTCTGAAGGCAAGCACCTCCTGGCCAGGCTCTTTTCAAAGACCCCAGAAAACTGTTTCACCACTTGGCTCATGCAACAAACTCATCTTCACCTCCCCTTTACCCAAAATGTGGCCCACTGGTAACCTGCAGGCTGCCTGGTTCTTATCTCCACTGGTTGACCTGACATTGCTGATGCCAAGGAGCAGCTCTTCAGTCATTGTTCCTTAGGCTGGTGTAGCACCATGCTGGGGCAAGCAGGGAACATGGGGGCTTCTGGCCTTTGTCAGCTTCCTGGAGAGGTGGGAACCCAGCAAAGCGGCTGCTGGTTGCTGGGCTGGGTGTGCAATGGCCTCTGCTGGGATGGATGCACATGCAGACTTGGAGAGAGGAGGCGAGCCTGCAGGTGCTATGACCTCCTTGGAGACATGGACTCTGCCACAGGCATTTTCCTTAGGTGACTTACTTACACAGAATGGGGATCATGGGATTTACTGATAAACTGTAAGGAAAGGGAGAGCTGTTGAAATGAAGGCTTCTTATCTCTGCATGATGTGGCATGCAACCCAGGATATAAATTACAGTTTTCACCAAGTACTAATGGAGAGGCTGTTCCTGAAAAGCAAAGGTAAAGCCTGAGAACACAGCCCAAAGCAGTTGTGTGCTTTTTAACCAAACTACCGGTACATGACTCCTCAGATAACTAGTTTGAGTATCTGTAATCTGCGGGTGTCATTTGGGTGGGAGACATGGGAGGCTGAGGAAGGGGCTTATTTCTGGGACATCCCTGGGGTGGCTGTGAGAGGGGACACAGGCTGGATGCTAATGAGTTCAGCAGCTGCTGGGAGTGATGCTGTTTGCCATTGTTAGCATGGATGCTGTGTTATCAGGCCGGGTGTTTTTAAGATGACTGATACCTGCAATGGATGCCAAACTCCTTCAGTCTTTGTGTTGTTTTATTTTTCTAATTTGTCCCTTCTAAGATTTAATCTAGTTCTGCTCTTACAGAGTCTGTCACTTTCTTATGAGTATTTGACGTCGTGGGCATAAACTGCATATTTTTTAAGCATTTGACAGCATCTCTTAAGTTCTGCTAATGCCTAACACTGAGCTTGCCAATGAGTTTTTTATCCCAGTCCCTGTTATCCCGAGTGCCATAGACATGGACTGGTGTGCCAACAGAGAGCTGCAGGGCAAGTCTCAACAAGTGCCCAGATATCAGGGGTCTCTCTCTCATGTGGCCATTCTCTCTTGCAATTATAAAGGATAAATATCCCTCTGCAGATCAGGTTTCCTGAAAGGTTCAGGGACAGGTGTCAGTACACACAGCTGAATAATGTTTTCCCCTAAAGAAGAGTCAGTTTTTATTATTTCTGGAGGTTCAAGCCTATTGCTAGAATATTAATGCTACTAGTTTATCTTTCTTGAGGCAATGTAATATTTTCTTGGCTATGTAACCCATCTTCCTGTGCACCGAACAGATGTTTTCACTGGATTCCTCGCATCTCTGAGGTCTCTTTCCTGGATGTTTTACATTCAGTTAGAATTTATGAATGTGTAGAAGCTCCTTCTGGGATGTACTGCATTTCTTCCCAACAAGTTTCCCAGGGTGCTGGGACATCTGTTGGCTTTCTGGTGTCTCTCAGACCTGTGTGAACATAACTTTCCAGAATGTTTTGTCAGCCGAGGGTCTTGCCACCTTAGGCAGCTGATAATTAACAGGCATTAATTGCTATTAAAAGCCAAGGCAGGTCTTTATCCTACTATTTCACTTCCTTCATGTTGGAAACCACCAGCATTTTAATTTTGTTTCCCTCTGGTTTCGAACTTCTCACCCTATAATAATAATGTAACATAACATAACATAACATAACATAACATAACATAACATAACATAACATAACATAACATAACATAACATAACATAGCATAGCATAGCATAGCATAGCATAACATAACATAACATAACATAAAACATAACACCCAGTAATAACGGTGAATCATTAATTTTTGTGTCATGGTGCATGTGAGATAATGAGGGAGGGTGGTTTGCTGGTCCTTAGTCTTTCAGCTTTTCTGTACCAAGGTCAATGGTTTTTCGCAGGTGTTAAGTGTATTGCCGTCCCTCTGGGTCAGTTTTGGCTTTCTACCCTTTACGTAAAGGTGCAGCTTTTTGAAGATGGGTGTCTGTCATCTGTATTGCAACAGGCCTGACATGCCTGCACTGCCCTGTGAGTAACTGCAAGTACAGCTAATCCATGCCATTCCTCATACGCTTTTCCAACTGAACATACGCAAACAATTTGAGCTGAAACTTCAGCTTGGCAATATTTGGGTAATAGCTCTGCATATGGGATGAAACAGTTTTCCGCTCTGGCATTACCTCATGGGAGAATTCCTTCGGTTCATTCCAGTTTGGCCTCAGAAATACGTTTTGATTTAGTTGGTGAATTTCTAAAAATGAAATTAAGACAACTAGGGCAGTGGTTTAGTCGAACGATTAATGAACACTGGTCCAGCTATAGTGCAGCTTTTTCATTAGCCTAGCTATGGAATAAAAACCAAACCCCATTCATATGTTGTTTTACAGCACATGCCCGAAACTAATTCTTAAACTTAGTCATTTAAAAATAAATGTTAAGCTTATGTGTTTACAATCAAATGTATCTTTTTTAAGTGGGGAGGTTTTGCATATCTTCTCTGTCTTTCTTTTTTCCTCTCCTCTTTCTTTTTTTAGAGGATAGTGTGATGTGTGTTATGGAGGTCATTTATCCACTAACACATAAAGCAAACTTGGCCAAGGGAGGCATGAGCTGCCTGCACTGGCTGCACACAAAGGATGTGCCTTGGTCTCTCCACTAGTCTCCATCTTTTGTCTCACCTTGTTATGCTGTGCTGTCCCCCAGCTATCAGATTGTGAGCTTTAAAGCCATCAGCCTGGGAACTTTTTTCAGACTCAGACTTTGCACTTCAGTTTTCAGAACTTCTCAGCACTCCTAAATCCTAGTTTGGAGTCAGAGATGTGCGTGCTCAGTGTGAGAAGATGGGATGCATCTGTGTCTTGTTCAGGGAAGTGCTGCCTGTGTCTTTAGAATGGAGAATATTTGATTCAGGAGTGGGTCCTTCCATCACATGTGATGATATTGGATCTTGCTTGGCTTAGCTATGTCTGCTGGGTGTCATTAGGCATATTGCTTTGGGCTAAGCCCAAAGGGATTTTGGTATTGCGGTGGCTGACTTCTAGGCACCCGGCTACCTAATGAAGTCCAGATCTCAAAGTCAGACATCCAGACACATCCAGGGAAAACAAAGGCCTGTGAGAGGGAGCACTGTGAAAGCCTGTGAGAAGGGGGGTTGCTGCATGAGCAAATCAGTGGGGATTTATGTTAAGGTGTTGCTCAGTGCAGCAGTGGCTGCTAGGAGTCCTCTCCTGGAACTGGATGCTTAAAGTATTGCAGGCACATTTTTTTTAATAGGAAAGCAGAGACCCTTGTGAGGAGCCCTGCATGACAGTGGGAGGTTTGCCGCCTCTGGTGCTGGGTGTGTGGGTGCTTGGTGATGGCAGGAGGAAGATGCTGGTGCCCTTCTGGTGCATGCGCCAGCAGAAGAGTTAGGAGCCCAGGGGCAAGCAAGAGGGTTGTCAATGTCAGAATTGGTGCTGGACTTGCATGCTCAGTCCTTAAATTTATCACAGCTTCAGGGTGGGGGGAATCGGTTCTTCTCTACAACTGCTTTGCAGAGAACTGGACTGGAGGAAAAAAGCTACACGAAAGCTAGATATCAGCAAATCAACATTCAGATACTTGGCCTGTAAAGCTGTTTTAACGGAACTGTCCATAATGTGCAATACACTCTGTCATTTCACAAGGCTGAAATACCTCTTCAAATAAAAATCAGCCATGCTGGCAAGCGGTCTTCAAAGGTAGCGAAATAATCCCTAAGGGGAGATCTGCTTTTGTGAGGAATTCCCCAGCAGACGGCTGGAAGATCTTAACAAACAAGGCCTTTTAAACAGCCATGTACTTTGAAGCCTGAGTGAGCATTCATTCATTTGGCACAAAAAGCAACAGTGAAGGGGGGGAGCAAGAGGTGGAAAGGCTTAGTCAAGGTGAAAACCAAGTTGGGTCTTTACCCAAAGCCGTTGTGGGTACAAATGAATTGCTTCAGTGGATGTAATAAAAGATATGTTAGCCCACATTTAATAAAAAGCAACAGTGAAAATACAAAGAACTCATTTCAAGCTTCAGTTATCTGATGTTTATTGCACACAGCCCTTTCTACCAAGACGGAGACCCGAGAAGCGTATTGCCCTTTGAAGTGTGGACTGTGTGGCCAATTGCCCATTTGCTGGTTTATGGCTAAATCTGCTTAGTATGGTACACTTTCATCTTTCCAGTGGCAGAGGGCTCTGCAGAGGGGAGAGAGCAGACAGGCTTCTGGATGAACCCCCAAACATGCACTGGGAACAGGACAAACCAGGGAGGTGGGGTGTGGGTAGGAGGGAGGGCATGGGGTGAAGCAGGGGCTGGGCTCAGTGAGATGCAGCTTTCAACAGAAGTGGGATGCTTGGCAGGACTGTGAGAGCCACAGGCTTTGCAGTGAAAAGCGCTGAGCAGAACTATTGTGGAGTGAGTTTCTGTTCCTTTTCAGTAGGAATAGTACAACCTAGTCATCATTTTTGCTTATCCTGCTAATATTTTCAACTCTCATTTGAAAATGTTATCTGCAGTGGTTAGATCATGGTATTTGGAAAAACAAGTTTCTTGACTGTGCATTTCCTGCTAAGACATTAAAGTCTGTGGAAGAATGCCCACTAACATCAACATGCTTTGGACTAGGGCCATAGTCCACTTCCAGGCAGAAATAAGCACTGCATATTTTTTCTATCAAAAGCAATTATTTTACAGATGAACTGTAATAAACTGGCTGAGACGTTTACCTTTGTAATGCCACATAGGAAAAAAACATCCGTGGACTTGAATCACAGTCATGTTTAAATTTTCTTATATAAAACAGTAACATACTTTTAAAGCATATCTTATAAAATATCTTTTCTTATGCTAAAGCATTTTGCACCAGCCTCACATTTGCAAACAAGCCCAAAGAAATTCAAGAAAATGGAATGGATTAAGATAGACTTTTTTCAAAGAATTGTGTTGCAAATGTTCTTAAAATAACATCTTTCTTTCCTCAAAAAGTTGATCGGTGTGCTGTGATATCATTGTGGAGTCATGACTTTGAGAAACAAACTTATTTATATTAATGAAAAATATTTCAGTTGAAAATGCTGTCAAAACAATCTCCAGGAAAGTCATTGTTGTGGACTTGAAAGAATGCTACTTCACATGTGTTTAATTATTGGGGGAAAAAAATGAATCTTGCCTTGCATCACAAAAATCAATCTGCAATAACAGGAAATCCTGAGCCATTTATGTAGAGGTTCCTCTTTCATTGTAACTGGCAATTGGTTCCAGCTTCTAAAACCTGTCTAATTCTCAACAGCTACAATAATACTACCTCAGCCGGACTGTACGCAGTAGTGCTGTGATCATGAGTCTGATTTAAAGTTGTAAATAATAAAAAAAAAATAATCCGAAACACCAACAATGGAAATGACTTGTCAGTACGCAGTGATACTCTGTTACTCTTTGGTCATGAACACAGAGGTCAGTAAAAATAGGAAAATGGCCAAATCCAAGCGCAAGGGGATGATCATTATCCTTCCTTCATCAGCCTGTGCATACCTGCACTTACATGAGTTAAGGAAATAAAAAGTCAGGTCTCAATTGCAGTTATTTAGACCACAGAATCATGGAATCATTTAGGTTGGAAAAAAACCTTGAGATCATCAGGTCCAACCATTAACCCAGGACTGCCAGGTCCATCACTAATCCCACATCTATGTGTTTTTTAAACACTCCAGGGATGGTGATTCCACCACCTCCCAGGCAGCCTGTCCCAGTGCTCCACCACCCTGTCAGTGACAACGTTTTTCCCGACACCCAACCTAAACCTCCCCGGCACAGACCGAGGCCGTCTCCTCTTGCCCTGTCACTTGTCACCTGGGAGAAGAGACCGACCCCCCTGCCCACACCCTCCTGTCAGGCAGCTGCAGGGAGCCACAAGGTGCCCCCGAGCCTCCTCCTCTCCAGGCTGACCCCCCCCAGTTCCCCCAGCCGCTCCCCACCAGCCCTGTGCCCCAGCCCCGGCACCAGCCCCCTGCCCGTCTCTGGACACGCTGCAGCCCCTCTGCGTCCCCCTGGCAGTGAGGGGCCCAACCTGAACACAGGAGTCGAGGGGCGGCCTCGCCAGTGCCCAGTGCAGGGGGACAGCACTGCCCTGGCCCTGCTGGCCACGCTGTTCCCGGCACCAGCCAGGGTGCTGCTGGCCTCCTTGGCCACCTGGGCACACGGGGGGCTCATGCCCAGCCGGCTGCCGACCAGCCCCCCCAGGCCCTTTCCCCCCAGGCAGTTCCCAGCCCCCTGCCCCCAGCCCGCAGCGCTGCGGGGGCTGGTGTGACCCACGGGCAGGGCCCGGCACTGAGCCTGGTTGACCCTCACACAACTGGCCTGGGCCCATCACTCCGGGCTGCAGTCAAGGGACTACACAGCAGCTGCTGCTTTGCAAGGGTCACAGGCAGGGATTTAAACCAAGGCTGTGCAGGGTCTTGCTGCTACTGAGTAGCATCAGCTCCCTTATCAGTGCAGGCCACTGGTGTCTATATGACACCTCATTTGATACTAATATGTGCAGTGCCTATATGACACCGTTACTGTCATCTCTGCAAATCATTTAACTAGGAAGTTATTTCACCAGCTGTTCTGTAGCGCTCAATGTTTCTCCCACATATAATGGAACTGGTCTAACGTTGCTACATGTATCTTGACACAGATGTTTTCAGTCTCATCAGTGGATATACTATGTATTTTTCACATTCTGCTTTCTGTTTCAGTTCCTTGGGTTTCACTTTCTGATCAGTTCTCTATAACGTGGATTTTTATCCTCCTCTAATCCATTTTCCCATCTGTCACACACACACTTAGAGTGCTTGTATAAAAAATACCCACAAAACTAAATTACTGGAATCTTGTCATAGGGTAAAGTTTGCACAGGGAACCAGACCTCTCAAAAAGGACAGTTGGTTGTTGCCGAGACAGTGACAGGACACACCATTGCAGGGATCCTTGCAGTGGCTTTTCAGTGGGATGAGGTAAGCCTCCCCAAACTGCTGTGCTGCTCCGTTCATGCATCCTGCTCGCCACGCTCCACTGCAGGTGTGATCCATTGCTACCAGTTATCTTAAAACTACATATGAAACATCTCCTGCCTGCCTTAAGAATATACAAAAGACTCTCCTTCATCACAATTTCTGCATCTGCAAGAGCAATTTCTACTAGCCATTTGAAGTATCTTTCCTACATTCAGCTTTGACTGCATTGGGGAGCCTCTGGGATGACCAGATTCTCCACCCTGGTATTAATTAGCACCCTGAAGCATACAAGTAGGGTCTATCAGCTGGCCTGTGCACACTGGGGACAGCCGGGACAGCCTGGGGCAATCTGGGCTGCCCGAAATCCCTGCCTGGAGCCTTTCTGCAGCAGATTCAAGTGCTGTGCTGTGAAGCCAGCCAGGAGGTGGATCAGTCCCCAGGTCTCTCTCTGCCCTCTTGCCCCACCATGCAGAAACACACTGGGGAGATCCTGGACCACCCACAAAATTAACAGCTAAGCATCGTTGGTATGCACACAGGCACAGCCCTGATGCTCAGCTGCACCACTACTGCGACTGTAAGGCAAGCTTGAATTTTATCCTTATATCACAATTATAGCTTAAATTCCATAGATCTTACCAGGTCCTTTGCTACTTCTGGATTGAAAAGCAAGTGGCTGCTCTCTTCCAGATCCAAGGCAGAGGTCTACTTTATCACTGCTTGTTTGCTACTTGGTAATTAGAAGAGCAAGCAAGGTAAGCAGCAGGCTCCTTCTGTCACTCCCATTGGTACCTAGATGGGCTCCAGAAGAGGATCATCTCTTACTACTTTATTTTGAGATTAATTATGAAAGATTTACAAACAGTGAGCCGTGTCTGCACTGTTGAGTGCTTTTCCGCAGCCTGTAAAGTTAGTGCTCTGTATCAGCTGCCATTTAGCTGATCTTGAAGGATCATTTTCCAGGCTGACATGACTCACATAAAATTTATCTTTCCTTTGCCTAACCCGGTTCCTCAAACTCAGTGTTTGCTATTAATTTCCTCTGATAATCTTTGTACTGTGTATTTAGAGAAGAATATGATTGTCTCTTCCTGCATGTGGAAGCATTCTCCTTTTGTAGGGATTTTATGAGGAGTAATCTTCTGCTTACAGGGGACATCTTCTCTTCCTACACCTTTCCAAGGAGTTCATAGGCCACTGTCCAAACACTGTCCTACAGCTTCACCATCAGAAACCACCACATCTGCAGCAGGCCAGACTAAGATAACCATCAGCCTGGATTTCTGCCATGGCTGGGCCACTCACAGCAATAACAGAGCTGGTCAGAAGTATGGAGCAGTTTCCAGATGGGAAGGGATTGAACAGCTTGAGGATTTATTTTGGAAAAGAAACAACAGAGGAGTAATAGTGGTCTCTGAAGTCAGGAGGGAATAGTGCGCTGCTTTTCATAATGCAAAATCTAGGTGCATTTTGTTAGATGTCTAATAGAATTATCAGGTGGTAGGTTCATGGATGATCAAGTATACATGGCTTCAGAAGAAAACTTAATTCAGGGAAGAAACATCCATCCTGAGGTCCAGGGCATCTTGAACATAGAGACGCCAGCTCTGCCCTGCCTGCTTTGCTACTTCTATGACTGATGACTGAGGAAAAGAGAGCTTTTGGGACCCAAATTCTGCCTTTTCAAGTAGTGGGTAAAACCGCTGCCATGTAGACTGGAGGCTATGGTTTATTAATAATAGAAGAAAACAGTATAGTGATCGTGACTGTAGGACACCAAGCCCTGTCCCTCCTCAGGGCTGGCTGGGGACTTGTTACAGGATTTGGGGCACTTGGGACTTCTGCTTTTTCGCGGGGGGGGTGGGGGGGTGGGGGGGTGCACGAAGACAACGCCCCTCCCAATATCAGCTAGGTATTTTGGTATTGTCTTACTCAGAAAAGAGGTTGTCCAACATCTGATCAAACCACTGGCTGGTGTGGTTTGAAGAGTTACACTACAGCTATAACAAGATCACAGCAGGGCTTGCCAGATGTCTTTATTCATTATTAAGTTACAGAGCCCCTTTTCTAGTATCCAGATTCTTTGCTTGGTTTATTTCCTTTGTGAGTCACTGCCCTCTGTTCGGAGAGCGAATGCACGCTGCCCTGCAGTGTGCTCGGAGCTAGACGTGGTTAGCTGTACAGTGATGGTGGGATGGCTTGCTGCTGAACTGCACCAGCAGCTGGTGGCACTGAGCTGCTGAATGCCTTTTTAATGCAAATATGCTCATAGGACTACTTAATTTCACATTTCAAATTGAACACATGGTATCTATCCATACTACATAGCATGTCCAAAAGCATGGGGTGGCCTGACCTATTGCCATATGAACTTACCAAAATTAAATTTTTGTTTCATAAACAAGATTGCAAGCTGGGTTGATGTTTTCAGTGCTGTCAATTTATCTAGTTGATGTCCACTATGAGTAACGTTTTTTGTTGATTCACTTTTGCTTGATGCACTGATGCATTGTTCTGCCACGTCTGAAAATCAAACCATAAGTGGGACCGTGGAGAAAAATGGGTGACTGCGGTGCACAAATGAAGCATTGCTAGGTCAAAAATAACCCGTGGAAACAGGACACTGTCATTTACAGCGTATGTAAAAGTAAAGCATAGCAAACTGGCCAGATTGGTGCTGGAGAATGCACGGATGGTTTCTCTGCTGAAATCAGTAGGCGTTCTCATGGATAATTACAGGCGCTGCAAGTAGCAGGAAAACAGAATTAAATGGGTAGTTTGTAGAAAACAAATGCTCACTCTATTCAGGTTATCCTTGCAAATGAAGAATACCCATTTCCAAATGGAAAGATTTGACAATCAAGCATAAATTAATCTCTTAGCCATTGCCAGCAAAGTTACCTGAGGTATTTGGGAGCACTATGAGCCTGGCTGTGGTTGGTAGCAGTTGCACATTCTCAGTGTTTTGGAGAGCAAGACTTGACATTCATCCTTTTGGGAGCAAACCCAAGGGATTTGGGGTTGGTTGTGCACCAAAAGTCAGGAGCAGAAAGTAATTATACCAAAGAGTTCACAAACAAATGTGTTGGAAAACAGGAAATAGCAATACTTGGGGCATGTTTTCCCCTGATTTAAGATATAAAATAAGAATTTAAAAATATTTTGTTCCCCAAAGCATTTCTGTGTAAGAAACTTGGAATGCTTTTCAAATTACCTGGGATTTTTTCTGTTGAAAATGTCATAAGAAATGACACAGTCATAAAAAACAATTGAATTATGATTAATCAGCATTTTCCAGTGCCAGATGGGTCTGCTTGAAGTTTTTGACCTGGCCTGTTCAGGTCAGAGACAAGCCACTTAGCAGGGAGCTCCTGAGAGGTAGTTAAAAATCTGGGATTTCATTTTCAAATGCTGTAATTTGCGTGTGATGATGTGAAGGCAGATTTCATCTGATAAGCCATTCACAATTAATCACTGAACCATTTCAATAGACACACACATACATAGATACATTTGTATGGCACGAGAACGAAATTACTTTAAAAATCAATAGCGCTGAGTTAATTTGTTTCATAATATAACGCAGCATAAATTCTTGCTTCTTTGTGGAGTACAATTACAGCAAATACTTCAAGCAACCCCATCCTCTCAGTTACTGAATGTGAGCCCTCCCATGACATGAGTGAGTGCACAGCGGTCATATTGTGGGCAACAACTGTGTTGGGATCAAGGAAGAGATTAATATGATGGTGAAGGGAGGCTTTGCAAGATGGTAGGAGAGGCTAGTTTGGAATAAAACAAGTTGCATAGCATCACTGTTAACTAGTCGGGGCAGGAGCCCCTAAACACACCCTGCCTGCCCTACGCAGTGTATTCCACGATCTCAGCATCAACAAAGCGCTATTAATAATTTTCCTGGGAGCCTGGAACACACCATTGTTCTACATAATGAAAGGAAAAGTAAATAAAATAACTCTTATTGTAGCTATTTTAAAGTACTTAATCTGTGGAATGCTGCTTTTTAAAAATACTCTGGTTTGGGTTTCTCCCCCAATGTGGACTGACTCCAGCACTTTTATAGTCAGTGCTGTTCAATCAAAAATCTGGTATTGATAATATAGAGGCATTAGGGGTAACCCCTTCCCTGCTGTAATTCCACTGGTAATAATTCAATTATGTCAAGGATAACTGTAGAATTTAACTTTCTGTTTTAATTGTTGCACAGCAAATGAGGCATTAATCAGTCCTGGAACATCCTGCTAGCTTGAGAGCTTTCAGAGTGTGTGTAAGGGTTTTGTACCCCCTTTTTAGTGATAGTACATGTTTGGAAGCAGTTGTGGGTCTGACACTTGTGTCGAGAGCTCTTCAGATGACACAGGGAGAGATATTAAAAATGCACCCCACTGTCTTTGAAAACAGAGATCATACGTGGCATCATTGGCCTGTATCACACTTCTTAGTGTTTGAGGTATATATGAAACTCTGGATGGATGGCAGCTACAGCAGGGCGAGAAAGTAGCATTTTTGGCAGCCGCCAACATGATTGAAACAGTCTGTGTGTTCACCAGAAGTCCAATCCTTTTTTATTTACTATTTTTCCTCTGTTATTTATAAAACATCACAGCAACATAAATATCCTACATTAAAAGCTCATTGCATCCTGTTTAAAATAGTTGTTTTGTTGTGTACAAGTCGTATTTCCTGGATACTTAAAACTGAATTTGTCAGCCAACTTTTCCCAGGGCTTATAGGAAGATTTATGCAGATGAACGTAGATTAATGTACATGCACGTCTCTTAAGCTCCTGTAGTGCTTGAGCCTAGAGAGTAAAGTACCTTTGCCGGTGAATTCCGCAGGGATGCTGCTGTATGGGACTTCTGATTGACATTGCTGAATTTTACAAAATCGAAGTAACTCTGTCATGAATGGTGCAAGAAAGCTGCCGTGGAGCATGTGATATTAAATGGATTACCAAAGCGCCTTCCTGCTGGCTGTGGTGCTCGCCTGCCTACCTCCTGGAAACAAGCACGAGAACATTTTTTTGCAAGGGGAAAAGAACAGTGTGTTTTCAGAGAAGTATCATAATTTGTCCCCTAAGGGTTCATTGAAGAATATTCTTTAGAGCAATTATTTTTCATTGGGATAAGAAAGCCTGTAGGATTTTAGATGTTGTGTGGGTTCTGGAAATGTCCCAGCTAGTGAACAAACTTTCTTTTCTCTTTGTGGTAAAGCTTATTCACAGCGAAGAATTCAGCCTGACAAGAAGTTCAGATCTGGCTTCCATTTTAATAGCCTTCCTCCTCCTCCTCCCCTCCACTCTCCTCCAGCAGACTTTTGTGTTTCTTGCAAAGGTTTTCATTTTACCACAAGCGGAATTCCAAGATGCAGTAACATTGTTCCCTTTATTGGGCTGGTTTTAGTTGTCGCTTAGTTGGTAATGCATGCTGGCACTCCCAGTCCATGCCGTGACTCACCTTGGAAGAATGCCCCGGGTGCAGCTTTACCCCAAGCAGGCAGTGGCTTTCCAGCCTCACCAGGGCAATGCAAGGTGTATTTTTGTCTCTTTCATCCCCTCTACTGCCAGCACTCTGCAGCTTCTCTGGGGCTTGGGGGTCACCTGGAATATCGATACTTTGGCCTTGATTGATAAAGGACAACAGGAGAAAAATACCTCCAGCACTAGAGGGACACCTAACCCTTTGGATCAGAAACTAAGATAATAATGAAGAGGACTGGAGATGGCTTTCATGTTGCATTTACGTGGTAGTGATCCAAACCAAGCTGAAGCAGGCAGGCTGGCAGTGCTGGGAATGCCGAGCACCCCGAGGGTGGGTGGCTGCCCCTGCCTTCCTGCCAGCCCAGGGCTCCCCTTTGCTCTTCCTCAGCAAAGCAGCTGTCGGCTGCCTCCTTCGTTACACAAACACACGATCTCACTGGCGTGTCATCCTCAATTACAGCCGTGCAGCTGAAAGTTTGCATTCATTAATCATCACTGGGGAGGAATGCTGGAGCGGGAGTTGTTGTGCTGTTCCCTCTCTCGTGTCTTTGCTGATACAAGGTCTTCTCACGTTCTGGTATTAAAAACATGATCCCTCTTTATCACTGTCTGCAGACAGGGTACAGCTGCGGCCAGCAGCGCCAGCCATCCAGAGGTGCAAACAGCCTCAGACTTTCACTCAGCCCCATTGCACATTTGTGGGTGCAGGGGACAGCCCCACGAGTGGTGCCACAGGTGGAGCCATGTGTCCTGCCCAGAGCAGTCACGGGTGTCACGGGCAGTGGGACAGGCAAGAGGAAAGCCGAGATGAAGGCTTCAAAGAGAAAAGCGGAGGGTGTTAACACTCAGTGTGTCTCAGAGCATTTGCAATGAAGACACACCTTTGTGTGACTTAATAAAAACAAGCAGAGGGCGAACTCTGCATGGGCCCCCAGAGATGGCTGAGCACCAGCACGTCCCTTCCATGCCATCAGGGCTGGAGACACTCAGCTCCCTGCGAGATCAGGCCCTCCAGTTAGTAAACACACAGAGTAAGGCTTGGGGTTTTTTTCTCCCCTCTAGTGTTTTTACTGCCAAAACCAAACTTTATGTCTAACAGATGTAGCCAGTCTGCAAACTCAGAGTGCCTGCTCATCTCCCAGGCTTGACCTTCGCATGTAGAAAATGGCAGGGAATTCATACTAGCTATTTTAGCCATCTCTGACAGTTTGATTGATTTTTAAGTGCTGCAAAACATGTTTTGCATTTAAAAAAGAGTTCATTAGAATCGCGGGATTTGCTCGGCATTGCGACGATGTGTTTAAAAAGAAAACTAAAGAGAAACCTAAAAGTATAGCTGGCTTTCTGGCTCTGCCAAAGATTCAAGTATGAAATTAAATAATATTCTAACACAGAGACAACTGGTAGGCTTCAAAGCAGGACATTATTTAAATTCACTTTGGAGTAGTGACTGTTTTATTGAGCTTTTAAAGCAAAAAGAAAAACTTAGTCAGCTGTTGCCTTGCAGAACACTCTACCAACATCAGAAATTACTTCCCATGGCTTATGGTTCCTGTATGTCCAACAGCATGAAAAGAAAGGAGATGGAGAGCAATGCCTGTCTGTCCTCTACATGCAAGTTATGAGGAAGAGAGGGAGGAAGAGGCACCCCTTTACCCTCCACAGTGCACCAGGAGGTACTTGGGACCACTGGTCCCACACATGATGGTGGCACAAGAAAGCCCTTTTTGGAGATGGGGGGTGGATGAGGCTATGCCAGGACACCTCTGCCCACAGCCAGTACCCAAGGAGGGGTGTCTGCCCTGGGGAGAAGACTGGGTGGAACATTATATCCTCTCTTATCACCCTCAGTATCCCACCTCCTCCTTGGCCCTCTCCTTCCCCTTCCCTCCTCTTGAGGACAAGATTGAGAAGTTTTTATCTGTACGACCCTTTGCTACTGGGAATGATGGAGGAGGACACGCAAAAATGAAGCAAGAGCTGCAGAAAGGGAAGGCTGGGGAGAGCTGGAGCTCTCCTTCCACCTCTTTGTGGTGCAGCAAAACTTTTTCTAGCCCTTTTTCTCAGGTGATGTCTGGCTGAGGACCTTGGTTTGCATTCACAGTAGTAGTGAGCACTCGCATCTGCACCCAGAATCAGTGGGAACCAGGCTTCAAACAAACACAGAATGATGCAAAACCTCTGAAACTCAGCCTCTTGTGATCACAAGTTGCTCCACAGTAAATGGAGATTTTTATTTTTTTTTTAACTTAATCTCCCTCTGTTTCAACTCCCTACCTGGCAAAGAAAGGAGGAAACTGTTCATTAACTTCACAGAAACTGCCTATTTTTGTGTGTATCTAGAAGGATGTGTACCTAGCTCACTACAGATTAGCTATGTAAAAAGAAAATCCTAGTCATTAGAAAGCAGCTCTTGGACAACTCCATCTTTCATTTCCCACTGGTAAAATCCTGATTCTGGTTGGGTAGTCATGTTTTGTCTCTGTGCTCAATGCAGTGAGTTTAATCCTGTAATCTTTCCTCTTGGCTTCAGTTGCTGATCTCCAATCCGAATCCTATAAAATGCTTTTTGGAAATGTAGGCATGTTGCTGGAAATGAATGCATGCTAGTAAATTTTATTTATCTCTCATAGCAGTAATACTTTTAAAAAATACTCTGTAGCACAGATAAGGATGTGATGCACATGAATCTGTCCTTAGCTGACATGTGGTTTCGAAGTGTTTTCTTAGCCCATCAGTAGGATCACTTCCCGTGTTCCCTTTGCATCTCTTTGTGCTTGTATTAGTCAATAATTTATTGCAAAAGGTGAAGTGTCTTTTCAAAAAATACAAACCCACATATTTCCAGTCAAATGCTACAGAGAAGTCTATAAATACCATGCAGATCATATAACTGAAAAAGTGTATGGATCATTTGAGCTCAGTGAACACATAGTCTGGTCGCTTATGGGGTCTTTCTCACCCATCCACTGTCCTGGACAGGGTGATTTTTTGTCGGCTCTTCCCACATCCTCTCTGAAGCTGTTTTTGTCACGTAGCTCTAGCAGTGAGGCAGCTGCCTGCCCGAGTACCCAGTGGTGACCGGCAGCACTCTTACCTCCCGCTTTCCTTCTGCAAGTCAATCCTGTCTTGTTTATCCTACCCTGTCTGAGCTTTAATTTCGTATCACAGGGTCGATAGCACGTTCTTGCAAAACATTTTCAATGCTGAGAAAAAAACAGGGATGCTCCTCTCCTGGCCATGTGCGGCACTCTCAGTGTGCATCGCATTGCAGTGCGGATGTTACTGTCCCTCCTGCAAGCTGTTAGGGTATCTAAAGATGCCCTACACCCTTGAAAGAAGAGAAATAATAATCACCACTGGGAATTAGAAATGTGCTAGTCATGGCACAGCTGCTACCTGCGGGGTTAGCATTTTTTATCTGTTTTTTCATCTGCATGAAGGACAGCCTCAGAGCAGCCCTGTTTTCTTTGGCTGCCATGCTATCATAGGGCTGTGCTTGTCGCCAGTGTTCTCCCACGATCCAGCCTTGTTCATGTTGTGAGTCCAATGATTTTGTTAAGTGGTTCTCCACCACTGATATTTATGTGGGGCAGAGTATGCTCAGGAGAGGCTTGCCGAGATTTATATCCTGTCATGTAAAGCATGTTTTTGGAAATAATGGCATAATTGACTAAGAAAACAACTCCCTTTTGCAACAAGCCAGCCCGTTGTGATGGTTAGCACAGTAACCAGCAGCCACTGGTGAAATTTTAGCTCTTGAAAAATGACTGCTGTATTTATGATATAGGGAAAGCTTGCCATGTGCCTCCTTTAAATTAGCAGGAGTATGCTGGGGCACAACCAGCACACAGCTAGAGAGTGGTGTCAGTACAGCCATTAGTTCCTCCAAGGTTTGAATGATTTGCTTTTGGGTGATGATTTAAGGATTATTCCTTTATTTTGCTTTCTGAGTGCGATGCTGCTAAAAATACCAGCAGTTTTCTTGGAATTTCCAGCGTGTTGTGTTCTCAAGTGAAAGCTGAAAGCTGCAAATTATTTGGGAAAAACAGCAGGGGCTTGGGTAGCTGAGCTGACTGGGGTCTGGCGTTGGGCAAGCACTGACTGCAGAGGTTTTTCAGGCGCCTTAATGTAAGCATTTGCCACACAAAGTGCTGGTCAGAGAGTGCTGTGAACTGAAGGCGCCACTGCCTCTGTCTCCATTGCACTGCTCAGCAGTGTGTGGTTACAGTCTTGCTGTGCTGTTTTGTTTCCCCAAGTACCAAGACTGGTGACCGTGGGTGTCAGGAGGGAATGGTTATGTTTGAGGGCTAAGACTTCATGCAAGCACCTGCTTTTTTTGCATGCAATGATCTGGAGTATGGGAGCTCCCTGCTGATGTGAGTGCTTTGCAGTGAGCCTCTTCATCATGCCTACCTTGTGAAAACCCATGAGAATTGTGTTGCAGGGCTGTGCAGTAGGATGCTTTACCATGGGAGTACAAGAGTCTCTTGTCTCATGAGTTTTCTTAAGGAGAACAAGGACTTGCCTGTTTTCTTACACATTTATCTATGCCACTGACTTAATGGCCTGTGTTAGCACACACTGCTGCCTCCTTTTGAAAGCTAACTGTCTAACCAGTACTTTGGTTTTGGTCTTGGTATTTTGATGCTGTCTCTTATTCCCTGTTGACATTATGCAGTGGTAGCAAAGACAATTTCCCATAATTTTTTTCAGTTGCATTGCCATCACTGGCTGGTTTTTAGACTTTCTGCCAGCCCTACATTTCCACAGGTGCCATGCCAGAGGTGAATGATGTTTTGGAGGATGCCAGCCCTGGCGTTGATTCACATTGCAGTGGCCAGAATGGATGTTCACAAGCCCCTAGGTGATACCTACTTGCTAAAGCTCTAAAGTCCTCTAAAGGTGCTACATTGAAAGCCCTGGTATAAAGGCTTGTTGCTTGTAGAAGTGCCAGATCCTGCATCTGTCTGTCCATGAGCACATACACAGGCTTATACTGGCCCACTGTAAGCTCCATCTTGCACACTCATTCTCAGCAAATCCAAACCTAGTCCATCGTTCAGCTGGAGTGAAGCACAAGCTGAAGTCCAGTCTTTGCATGGAACATCTGCTGGCAAAACAAGTACTGCAACAGCCTCCTAAATTCATATTTGCTTTCTACCTATAGGTTGAATTCTGGAAAGCAGTGAATCACATTGCACATTTCCTGTTGATGATGAAACAGTAGAAGTCGGCTGGTTTGCAAATGTTCACTTCAAGGTTTTATTCCAGGAAAATCATTTGGGTTGTTCTGTAAACTAACTGAGCTGATCCATAGCCTTTTGTCCAGCTGTGCCAGGGACATGTAACTCAATAAGGGGGGGCCTTTTCCCTTCCCCACACTTCAGAGCACTCTCCAGGTCACGTATGATCCAGGAATGCAGTTGTAATCCTCATTTGGTTAGAGGAGACCATTTAGCTTGCCGGGTGACATCGGAATTACTGCTTCTTTCACAGGAGAGAGATTACGGCCATGTGGGTTTCCTTTCAGATTTGGGTCTTGGTTTCCATTTACAAGCACTTCTTGTAAACAGAGTCTCTCTGCTTCATTTTTGCTAAAAGGCTTCTTGTCATAACACTCGGGATGCTGCTTTATCTTGCCTTCAGACTAGCCCAGGTAGCTGGGCAGGCTGAGAGCAAGCTGCTCGTGCTCGACATTCCCGTTTGCAGCAAGAGCTTTGAAGTAAAGCCGAGAAGAACGTGCAGCCTTGGGCCACCAGTGTCCACCTGACAGCAATTTCTAAGAGGCTAAGATAGCATGGTGGTGGGTGACTTAGTACAAGCTTAGACAAAATGCTGGCAGATGGCAGCACAAGGGCAGCACTGGGGAGGATTTCTGCTGTGCCCACCTCCCATCTGCAGCCTGTGGTGCTCACCCAGAGCCCATCCTCATGAATTTGTCTGAGTCCTGTGTGAATCTCCTTAATCCTCTAGCCTCCACGTCACCCCAAATATTGCAGTTTAGTGTTGCATGAAAAAGTACTTGTTATCTGGTTTATTTAAGTCTGCTGCCTCATCATTTCCTTGGGTTCTCTCTGGATTTTATGAAGTGTGACACAGCACAGCATTGCCCCTTGTCTGCCTCCTCCCCACCATTTCTGAGTTTCAGCCCTTTGTTCCACCTCCCTCTCACTGTCCCTTTTTTCTTTCCAATGAAAAGATCTTGCCTTATTTAGAAGTTTCCCTTGCAGTGCTGTTCCATGCTTTTGAACATTCCTGTCCATTTTCTCCAGACCTTTTACATCTGAAGATTCTTCCTCAGAGTGTGCACGTAGGGGTGTCCGCTGGCAAGCTCTTTAGGAGCTGGGGATGCAATTCACTTTAGGTCTACAGTTGCCTTCAAGGGTTTTGCCCAGAGCTGTAGAACCTGGGAGCCCCTTTCACTTGCCCACAATCTGGTGAGTTACAGACTGGTGAAGCCCATAATGAGTTTGGTGGCTGCAGCAGCGGGAGGGCTGCTGGAGCCTGGGGTTCCCAGGTGATGCTGGGTGCTGGGCATGCAGCAGCATCCAACCAAGGAGCGAGGAAAGGGTACCCAGACTCTGCCCCTCTCTTTGGCACCTCCACACAATGGCCCTCTGTGCTGGCTGGAAGTGGAAATGCTGGCTCCAAACATCTCAGTGGCAGGGCAAACAGGTCACAGCCAGAAGGGAGCAGCTTTGTGGTGTCACCCCAGCCACAGGGCTGCCTTCACTGCTGTCCCGCTTTTGTAAGACAGTGCTATGCATTTCTAGGTCCTTTAGGAATGCTGGAGCAAAGGAAATATGTTAGTGCCTTCTGGGACCCTTGCGCAGCAGGCAGATGTTGAATTTCCATGCAGATCAAGACCTGCTTTTTCAGCTCATCCTGTGTGTACTGCCCTGCTTTCAATTCAACAGGAAACTTAATTGTTGCTTTTATTATTATTACCTCTCCCCTTTTGTGGGAATGACATGCCAGACCTTACTTCCTCACTTTCCTTTCTGTCTGCTGGCCCACAGAGACAAATCCAGGCAGGGTGAGGTGGGGAAGGTGGACGGGACCATCCAGCACATACTCAGCTTGGTGCGGTTGCAGAGCTCTCCCTTCGCATCCAATGCACGTCGGCTAACCCAGGCTCTGTGGATGCAGGGGCAATCTGGATGCAATTCCTCATCTATTTAAATAGCCTAGCTATTTAAAGGCCCTACTGAGTCCAAGACAGGTGGGTCTCTAGGGCACTGTGTATACAGTAAAGTCCAGCACCACAGTGATGGTTTTGTTTTTAACTGCACTGATGATCCCATTGTGTGATATAAGGGGTTTGGCCATCTCTGTGTGTTTTCATGTGAAATGGTGCCATTCTCTTGGCTTACTTCTCTGAACTAGATATGCCTACATCAAAATCTGTTTGCTGAGTGAGGAGCCATTAGTTTTTCCAGAGATGATCCTCACTGTGTTGCTGGCTGATGCATTTGTTCTCTCCTCCTGTGTTTCTAAGTAGCAAAGAATTTATAATTAAATAATGATTTGGGGAGTGGGGGGGAGAAATTGGTAATGGAAAAAATAACTTGAACAAGATTTGATAAAAATGTAGTTTTGATTCAGACTCATGGGTTACAAGCATTTCCTGCAGGCCAGCGGGAATTGGAAGACTGTCTTTGTGGGACTTTGAAATCTTAGACATTTTGAAAGTGAGACAATTTCTGTGCTTCTTACAAAACATCAGACAGCCATCGAGTGGTATCTTAGCAAACAGCTATTTTAGGTAGTACAACCAGCAGAACAAAATCCAACCTTTAGCTTACAGATAGGACAGAGCAAGAGTATCTTTTCTTTTAACCTGCCATTGCTTGGAGTATGTTAATACATTTTTAACGTGAGATTTTGAACCCACAGAGGGATTACTGTGATCTTGTAATGAGCCATGTTGATGAGAGGAGATTAACCCCTATTATTGGGAGTTGATCTAAATCTCGGGTGAAGGCATTAAGCTGAACCAAAAATCTTTTGCCACTGGCAAAGTTTGTGAGTAACTCCCTAACTGGAAAAATGCTTCATCTTGCTTGGATTTAAAACAGACCTGCTCTGAGGAGGGTTGCTTATCAGACCTCTTTTCCCCTCACTGGTTGAATGATGGATCGCAGCCACCGGGTCCAGGGTCCCCCGGTGTGCTGGGAGGAGAGGGATGAGCTGGGTGATGGTGCGTGGGAGCCCCCAGCCCCAGCAGCTGAACCTAAGCCAAGCTGCAGGCTGGCTCTGGAGCTCTTGGTCCGTGCCCCGGGGGAGGCTGTGAGCATCACAGGGTGCTCCTGGCTGAGTGGTGCTGGTGCCCAGCTCTGAGCTTGTGGAGCCCAGCTGGCTGTGCCATCATCATGGGGGTGAGATGGAAGCAGGGGCAAACTGAGGTTCAAAGGCTCAACTGAAGAAACAAAAAAACAAACACCAAGCAATACAATTTAGGCTTCCTCCAAAACACTTGTATTTGGGGGTTTGGAGTCTCCTTTTTGCCTTCAAGAAGCAGTCAGTCGCTTCTGATCTGCATATAGCACTTGTCAGTGAGCAGTTGAAACACTTTGGCCTTCAGGTTCTTATGTTTTTCTTAAGATCAGTTGTTTCCTGAAACAGTGCTGTTGTTAGGTTTCTCCCCGCCGCCAGTGAACTGTTTGTCACCCAAAAAAAAGAAGAAATTCCCTAGCTCAAAGCCTGGGTGTCCTTGAGGCCAGAAGCAGAGTCACAAGGTTTGCTGTGGCTCTTCAGCCTGGAAGATGCACTTGCACATTGGCTGGGTCCAGCCTGGCGCTTCCAGGCTGCCTGTTCGGTCATGCTTAATTGCTAATTAGCTACCTCCAGCTCTTTCTCTGGGAATTATGATAATGAACATAAAGAACTGTTTATTCTAAATGAGACTTCCCAAGGGTAACAGCCTCCTCGGTGGCTGTAGAAATGGAAAGCAAGCCTGAGGAAACACCAGTGTGCTGTGGGTTTTGGCAACAGATGATAAACATTTCTTTGCGGATGGAGCAGAGCATGTCATTTACTGCCTGGCTCTAACAAGAGCGGTCTTGACCATTTTGCTGTTCTTTGCCATCGCCGTTGAAACGCAACAGCTAAATCCCAGTCAGAAACCATGCAGTTGACATTTTTGTAGGTAGCAGCATAAAATTTACTGGACTTTATTGATGGAAAATGAATTAATCATTTTTGTAAGATCTCAGATGTTTTCTTAAATCCCTCATTGCTCATGGGGGGGCACACAAGTCATGCTCATCCTTCTGTAGAGGACAATTGTGGTGGGATCAGGTAGCACTGAGACAGCTGTGGAGATGCGTTCAAAGTCAGGAGATTTCTGTTGGACTCCCTACTAGTTTTGCATTGCAGAGTTAAAAGGTGATGATCTACAGTCACTGAGCTTGCCCCTCAAGCGTAATCATCTGTTATTTTATCAGTCCCAGCAGCATTTACTCCAAAGATCATCCCCTGACAAGAACTGAGCACAGTGGTTACTTTTCTGCAATTTTGGTGACATCCCAGTGGGCAATAAAAGTCCAGTTGTCCCTGTTTTATCCCCAAAGCCATAGAACAAGGGAATATATCAACACAGAGCAATGCCTGGGCAGTGATGGATACAGGCAGCTGTCCCACTGCCAGGCCCACGCTAGCACGTTCAAGACCGGATTGGACATCTTTGAACACTACTGCATGATACTGCGTGTGACCAGTGAATTGAATTAAAATTCAGAGATTCGAGTTCTGTGCCAGCGAGGGCAGTACCTGTGCCATCTGGTAATGACTCTGGCCAGTGCTTGCAGCTTGCTGGCTGTTGGAGATACATCAGGCAAGTTGGGGTCTGTGCTCAGTGGTGGGCACCCTCAGATAATTCCTGAAGGAGGTTAAGTCATGGGCCCTGATACAGGTGTGTGAACTGCACATGGGGCTAGGAAGGATCCAGACCTAGAGACTGGAGTGCCCATTCCCATGATTTTTCACCCCAGCCTGTGTTTTAGGTAGTTGTCCTACCTTAGACATCCATCAGTGCTCCTGGATGGTGCACAGTCCCTGGGATGGCACTGAGCTGCTGCAGCACCCCACGGTTCTGTGCTATGATGCTCTGACAGCATCTTCTGCAGGACCACATCATTAAAAGGTTCTGGCAGATAACGTAGGAGTCAGACATTATATGGAAAAGTACAGGGTGACAAACATCATCTCTGATGGCTTCAAGGAGTGCTGAAAGGGAATTTGGTGGGTTGGAAACAGTGATTAAATAAAGTCACCACTGCACACAACAGTGACCTTGTGAACATGCAAAGGGTTTCATGCTCACAAATTAAGAAAAGCCAGTGTTAACCACACGCCAGCATAATTTTCGCTGGACTTCTGTGGTTCTCTGTTATGATTCAGCATTTAATTACATGATTATAGTCTGTTGGTTTTTTTCCTAGTTCCGTTTCTGGAAGGGTTTTCTGAGAGGTCCAAACGCAATGAACTTTTAGTATTGCAATCTCCCTGGTTTACAAAACAAGCTTAATCCACAGGGAAGGTCAGTAAAGCTACACAGCTGAGGGGGCGGCTGCCCTTGTCTGCAGCTCTGCAAACAGAGCTTCCCTAAGAGCTCCCTGGAGGCTGACCCCCCTCCCTAGGAGCTCTCAGTTCACCATGCTTGGCTGTCAAACCACAGGCGCACGCCCAGCCTCCCACGCAGCTGCATTTGTCGAGGAGGGGGGGATGCACGGGTTGTGTCCTTCGAGGAGGTACCTCTGCAGGGTCTCCATGCCCCGTCGCAGGAGGAGGGCTGCAGGCTGTGGCTGGAGACCGTCACCAGAGCGGGCAAGGAGGCAACCTCCTCCTCTGGGTTTTGGTGCACATTTCCCCATTTCATGTCCTTTGACCTTCTCCCATAGCAGTGAAGCTCTGAAAAAGCTTTAAAAAAAATTGAATAGTCCTTCTGAAAATTGGGACATTGAAGCCCAGTTTTTTTCTACTTGTATTTCTCACATAACCACAGCACCAGAGTTGGGAGCTGCCGCGCCACTGGCAGGCTGAGCTGCTCTGCAGGGGTGTCTGTCCCTCTCTGTTGAATACAGAGGGACCTGTGCTTAGCCAGGCTCTTCACTGTGCACACTGATGGGGTCAATTTGAGACTAAAATCAGCTACTTCACAAAAAATCATGTTTAATTATAAAAAGGGATGTGGTGGCATTGATTATCCCCCACTCACAATGCACTAATGTGGGGAACTCTGTCCTGGTTTGTGTGTCTCTGCCTCCTGCACCCTGCTGTAGCTGTGGCTTGAAAATACATTGGGTCAGGGATTATTCTGGGGGGTTTGTGTAAGGACTCGGGATTCTGGTCCATGCCAGGGACACTTTGGTGTCAGTCTAGTATAAATACTGATATTTTTCTTCTGTGAAAGCTAAAGAGTGGTGTTCATTTGGTGGTGAATCTAAGAAATTATCCGAGAAGTCTAAGAAATCTAAGTAAGGAACTATCGGTTTTCTGGAAGATCTCTTTATGTTGAACTTTGTTTCTATTTGCAGCACTCATACTCTAGTGGTTAACATCATGGAAGTAAAAACATACTATTACTACTACCAGTACTAATTAAGAGTGTGGAAAGGTCCAGAAATCCAAGTCAGAGGAAAACATGTGATACAGCACATTTCTAAATGAAGGTATACTTTTTATTTCAAGGAAAAGCAGGGGGGTTTGTGCTAGCAAATACCATGTGAGTTCTTAGCAGAAGCTGCAAGCTCTACATGCAAGCAGGAGAGCCTGGTAGTGTTTTCAGGTTATGGACAGCCCTGCACATGATGACATTCATTACTGCTGAGTGCCGGTGCTGTGGATTTTGCTGGATCCTTCAAAAAATTAACAGAAATATGGGCTTGGGGTGACCTACTGCCCTGGCACTGAATTGTTTCTCTGTGTCACTGTAACACGGATAGCTTCAGTATCTCCATGTTACTAAAAGCTGCACATTTTTCTTCCGATTGTAATGCAATCTGCAAATTTCATCTGCAATGAAGTACTGTACTTAACATCCTGCCTTGCCTTACCTTACCTTTCATTTGGTTTTTATTTTTGCACTTTAGGAGATTCATCCACAGAAATGTCTGTGTGGGCAACAATAAAAAGACCAAGATAAATTTATTCTGAGTGATTTTCTGCAGTTGTGGTAGATAATAGGTACTGGATTTTGTTGGTATTGTGATTTGTTTAAATAAAAACCATATGCCCGAAGTCAGTGCCTTGGAGATGTCAGACATCTGGCTGTGTTTCCACATTTGGGAATGTAAATGATGCAGATGGTGAGTTTATAATGTGCAGTGTGCCCATCGGGTTGTAATAGTGATGAACAAGCACTTCATTAGGTAGAAAAGGTGCAAAAAATATCCAGACTAAGAGGTGAAATTTCTCGAGGAATGCGCATGACATTGATTTCAGTTTGGAGCTTGCACAAATGGGTTTGGGGGAGTCTGCTTTATGCTGCATGCCAAACCTTTATTCCAAGTATGTTAGAGTGTGCCAGATACAATATAGCACTTTCAAACAACTTTGCAGAATCAGATTGATTTCTTAGGCTGTAAAAATGTTGCATTCTCTTCCTTGGAGTGTTTTGGAAATAAAACCCAATTTGTAAACAGAGAAGGAAAGAAAACCAACTATTTTACTTTATTCTGCATAAAATATTTCCTCCACAAAAGTTTGTGTGGACTGTGCTGTGGGTTCAAAGACAACACAAAAGTATGGCATGTCGATAAGTTGGTGGTAATGTAGAAACAGTCAAATTGATGCAAAATGCATCTTCTGAGAGGGAAGGAGTTATCAGTCCTGCATTGCTAGTCTTGTCTTTGCTGATACTGATTTAGCCTCAGATCTAAATTCAGCATTGTCTCTACAGGTTAACACAGACTGGTGCCTTGGGTATACAACGTTTTTTGGAGGGCATTTCCCAGGGAGACCTAAAACTAATTTGAGGAGAGCCAAGATGACTGTCACCCATAGCCACACCAGCCATGGCATGCCAGTCAGAAAAAATATGCTACTCCCTTATCTTCTAGAGTTTCCTAGCAGTCACTCTATATTATACTCACTTAAATACAACATCAGCTTGCAAATTTCTGTAAGTTCAGCAACACTGATCATAGCATGAAACATATTAGAGGACCATAAGTTAATAGGAAGAAATGACCCAACTTTCCCCATTTTTTTGCTTTAGATGAAGGTGTCGACTCCTGCCTATGACCAGAGTCATGGTTTGTCCTGGGCACTTGATCAGCAATGGCACCTGTCAGCAGTTCCTGCAGGTGATGGGGCCCTGCCCTGCTGCTGGCCAGGGCCACAGCTTTAACTTCGCTGCTGCAAAAAGCCCTTACTGCTGTCACTCATTTTATTTGGAAAATAGATTTTAAGAGCCCAAGGCGCATCACATTAGTTGGCATTTCTTCCATATTTAATCTCAGAGGAAGAGGTTTTTAAAACAGTAGGTGACCAGAGGATGTTGCTGGTGGAGTTGCTGTGGCCAAGGCAGATCAGACCATTGGTTAGCCCCTTGCAGTGCACCTTCAATGTTCATCTCCTTTGTACCTGCATCAGCCTGTCTTCTCTTTGCCTTGCACTGAAGGAAAGAGGTCTTTCCTTTTCAAATGATCTAGCCTGCTCCCCCCAGCACAAGAAAATGCTCCTTGTACCTGTGAGGATGTCCTGGAAGAAAATTGTCTCACAGCCGTGGGTGCTCTGACATGAAAATGCTATTTAGGTGCTGTATAGAGAATAAAACACTAGCAGAGGTGAACATGCATGTTGTAGCAGTCATTTAACCTTCATGTTAACAACGCCAGGTTTGTCAGGTTTATGGTACAGTTCCAGTGAGGGCTGTGCAGGCAGGTTGAGGTCCTTCCATAAGGACACAGCCTTCCCTGTATTTCCTAGGTATCATCAGGCACTACAGTAGTGAGATATTTATAGTGTAATACCTTAAATGTGCTAACGGTAAAGGAAGAACAAGAAACATGGTGCTGAGCACTACCAAGAAAGAACAGCCTGAGCTGTTCAGAAAGGGGTTTTACCCAGACACACCACAATTAGCCTACAAAAAAGTGACATTGCGAGAGAAATGCCAAAAGCCCATGGCAGAGTGATGGGGAGAGATGGGTTCCCACAAGCAAACAAGCACACAGCCAGCAGAAAGTGCATCTTAAAACTGACACCCAGCAGGATGCTTGCCTTCATTGCAGCTCACGGAAATAAGGCAGACAAAGCAAAATCCGATTGCCAGAAGAAAACAAACATTTTCAAGTGGGTTGGAAAGACCCTGCAGTGGCAGATGAAACCACTGAATGCTGTGACTGGGCTGGTGCACAGGACAGTTGTCCAGGATGATCTGCAGGGAGGGGAAACCTGGTGAAATGAGGCAAACTGAGGGTTGTTCGTAAAGAAAACCAGCATCTGACACAAGGAAAAGCTTTGATCCTGTACAGATGAGCTCTTACAGAGTGCCTGCAAAGGCAGGCTGGAAAAGTCTGAAGTGAATAATACTCTATGTACGCCTTTGAGGAGTAATGTTAGCCCTACATATATGTATACAGCCCTATCCGTATATATCCTACACCATCTTCTGGGTAAATCGGTCAGTAACACTGATTCTAATCTCACTCCGGTGTTATGTTGTTGGGTTTTTTGCTTCTAAGCCCAAACTTTGAGCCCATTTGGATGCTTCAAATGCCAGAGTTGCTCCCGTGGTGTCAGCTCTGAATTGCCACCTGTAACTAGAACTGTTTCACCAGCTCAGTGAAGTCATTCCTGCTTTGCATTGGTTTTATGAAGGGGTGTAGTAATATAAATTCAATGTCTGAAAATACAACTCTGTTTCAGTCACCATGCATGATTAAGACAAGGGTAATTGCACAATCCTGCAAGCCAACAGGGAAGAAACAAAATAAAAATCACATCTTTGGCTTTGCACTAATAATACCAAAAGAGCAGCTAGAAGCCTCACTTGCTATATTGCAAAGGCCTTAATAGAACAGTAAAATTAGACAAACTGTAGGAGAAAGACAAGCACCACTGAGGAACAGAACTTCTTTTTAGATTAAGTAGCCCAGAACAAAGCAATGAGCTGAGACAAATCACATGATAATGCAAAAGGTTTAAATGTGCTTTTGTATGGGCCACCTGACTGTCTGTAAAACCACCAGTTACATGTTGCTAATAGCTTCTAGATGTAAAACACCTTAATCCCAAAGTGCTTTACAAATGGACAGAATGAGTATTTTCTCAGGTGTTTGCTCACTGAGGACATGTACCCACTTCTGAAAGACAGCACAGTAGGAGGTTGGGAGCACGGCCCAACATACCCCACAGTTCAAACCACAAGAAGAATACCGGGTCTTCATGAATAATTTCTTTGCAATGGTAAATATTTCCCTCCTATTAAAAAAAAAAAAAAGTAAAATAACATTACACAGTGGGCCAAAAGCCTAAAATCAATATGGTCCATTTCTTTACAAGGAAATAATTATTTCTTGATACCTAAAGTGAGAATAAAGCTTTTCAAGCAATAAAAAGTAAGTTTTTGGGGTGAAGCACGTACCTTCCCGACCAGATATGCTCCAGGCCAAAGTCATATGTCTTAGATTCTCTGATTAAGGGGCTAAACCAGATAAAGCTGTTTTTTTCTTCCTTAGGCAGCATAGTCCTGGCAAGGTCACAGATGCTGACAGTGCAGTTTTCCTTTCTTGAGGAAGATGTGTTTTAGATGATCTAATATTTCTGAAGATGGGTAGGACTGGGTGGTTGGTGGTTGTTTTCCAGCGTCAAGCAGCGGTGTGACAAGTTGTGCAACTTTCCTGCCAGAATTCATCACACTTGAGGCTCCCCATACGTTCATCACAAGTAATCCCCAGCAGCTCAGGACCACTTCTTCACCAGCCACCTGAGGATGAAAAGGTCCAGGTTTGTGTGACCTTCTTCCTCAGCTCTGGTAAATCCTAAAGGTTTTTGCCTTCAGGTCTCCATCCCAGCAGCAGGGGCTGCTCTGCAGTGGGTCCACACTTCCTTTGGCTCATTTCACCCCTTCGCTCTCAGTGTTTCATAGCTGGCCAAAGCATAGTGCCTCTAGGTCCTCTCTCAAGCTGTCCAGACATCATGCCTGGTAGCAGAGACTCATCCCTAGTTTTGGGGCAGCAGGTTAGAGGGGGGATGGGTGTGGAGGAGAGCCTTTCTTTCAGCTGGAGCATGGTTGCAAGTGACAATCGCATACAGTGAAATGGGAGGTGAGCTGACTTGATAGCATTTCAGCATTTTGTAGAAGTCTTGCGTTCAACCTCAGTAGATTATTCAGAGCTAAAACCATCTTCCAGCAGCAGGGTGGGAAGAGAGGAGCAGCAGCCAGTGCCAGCTCCATTAAATTAGGCAATAGGAAATGGTCTCTCTGTGGGGCTAGGGCTGCGGTTTGCTTGGTTAGGGCATGGAGCTGTCAATCCTGCAATTAGTACATGGCTAACGGGCGACTGACACCAAGTTCAAGCTCTGTCTGGCTTCAAAGCTGAGCCCTCTGTGGGACATGGTGCAGTGGGGATATGGAAGGAAGTTTCTGAAAACAGCTTTGCTTCTTATTTTTATAACTGGCCTTGTGCCATCCATTTGCTCACAAATTAAAGAGTGGGATGCACTGGCTTTGGGAAGGCACCACCGGTGTGGTGCACTTCATGCTAAAATCTCCACAGCCCATTCGTCGGCTGGATGGCATTCCTGCTCCTGCCATTTTTAACAGAGGAGCTAACTGCCACATCAAAAAGTTGCTTCTTGAACTTTCCATCATCTGCTGACTGCAGTCTAAGTGGAGCAGCCTCAGCTACGCAGACAGCGCAGATACCGCTGCTGCATCCCAGATACCAAGCCTTCTAGTGACACCATATAAATAACAGCTCGTTCCAGTAATGCTTGTCTGATTAGTGAATTGTTTCAGGATTTACTCCATCCACACTGCCCTGCAACAAATAACCTGCAGATGTGTGGCTCTAAAAATAATCCTTGGCATTGGGGCCATGGTGTAGCTTCACTACATAATTCAACAAACTTTTGGACTGAGTTGTTTTAAAAATGAATCTTTTCTGCACGCTGGAAACAGTTCATGGAGATAGATGCTGTATATAGAGAGTATTTTGCTGTCATCTCTGTGGACAATAAACATGGATCTGACTTGTGAATATGTTATGTTAAGAATTATTTCTTTCCTTGTCCAATTCATTAAGTCTGTATACTTAATAAGCAGTTTCAGCTTTTACAAGGTCTTCTCTGGGATCAATAAAACAAGGGAGAAAGGAGAGAAACATCTGGATCAGTGAAACTCTTTTGAAATAATATCTTTTTTAGTGTCTTTATAGAGATTTCTAAGGGCTTACATTAAGAAGTTAATTCCATTGCTGCTATTGATGTTGAAAATAGAAGCACGATTTTAACTTGGTCTTGTTGCTTAGATAGTGATCAGAGCCAGCCAACTTTTGTTTGAAAATACTGTCAAGACAAATAGTGTTGTTTGTGTTTCATTCAAGATGTACTACTTTTTTTTCAGTTTTTCTCCTTTTAAAATTTTATAGTGAAAATGGAGAGAAGGTAAAGAAGGCAGTGGGAGAGGTCCAAAGTTGTAACTCCATTGCAATTTAGCAAATAAATTTTTTCCTTCTTTTTTTGTTGTTGTTGTTCGGGTTTTGTTTGTTTGTTTGTTTGTTTGTTTGTTTGTTTGTTTCCCATTTCCTTAATATTTTTAAAGAATATCTGCTAGTGATAATTTTTTATTAGGTTACTTACAGTTTTGTACACTTACCAACAAACTGGAGCTAAGATGCTCAGGGGCTGCAGCATACCATATTCAAGAAGAGCCCAAGGGAGCTGTGATTGCTCAGTCTGAAGAAGAGGGAGCTAAGGGGCAAATTTAACTGGTGTCTCCAACTACCTAATGAGGAGTTACAAAGCCAGAACTTCATCAGCGATGCACTGGAAAAGGACATGAGACAAGAGCCATAAGTTGTAGCAGGGGCATTTTAAGTAGGTACAAAGGGGGGAAATGCACAGTGAAGCAGTTAAGCACTGGAGAAAGGTCCCAGAGAAGTGAGGCAATCTCCATCCGTGATGAATTCAAAACTCAGCTGGGCAAGTCTCTGAACACTCTGCTGTCAGGTGCACTTGGTTCAGGTGATTTCCAAAGGTCCCTTGCAACTAAAATTATGACGTGAATCTATTTTTCTAAAATTATGGTGGTTTTTTTTCCTAAGATTTATTTCTGTTCCTTATAGGATGGCTGAAACCTTGACTTGAAAAATTCCCTTGGATACATTGAAGCAGGGTCATGCCCTGGTGACTGTAAGCCAGTACTGAAAGGATAAAAATCCTTAGGCGTAGGTGGCTGTTAAGCACCCTTACATGATTCATAACATATAAAATGAGATTGCTATGCTTTTTGCACTCTCATGAGGTGTGTGCTCTGAAGATAGGAGCCATTTCATACCCCTTGTCTGTAGATGGTATATAAAGAGTGCCCAGGTTCCCATCCATCTGGGACAATTCACATAAACATCCATACACTGTGTCGTGTCCTGTCCTTTCAATACGGGTTTTCCACACCAGAAAGGCAGAGTTTCCAAATGCTGACACCTTCCTCACACTGTCTGTTAGTTTCCATCTCAGTGCTGGAAACCAGAGTGTCACCTGGATGTTGTGGGTAGCCAGCGTAGAGAACGAGGTGCTCAGGACTACCTCTTTTTAAAATTATTTTTCCATGTTATTTAACTTTCCTAAATGCTGATGTCTTTGTGTCTGGCTCTCCCAGTTCTAGACTATTTAAATCAGAAGTGTTAGCCTGGCTGGACTTATTTGCTTGTTTTCTTCCCAGAGTTGAATTTCAAGAACCAACACAAAATATCTGTTGAATATCTGGATTAAATATCTATGTCTGTGTCTAGGGTGTAGATGGATGGTCCAGGCTATAGCTGGGTGGCATGCCCATAGGGAGTGTACAGGAGCAGGGGTACATGTGAAATCCGAAATCCATCAAAACCAGGAAGGGGTTTGCAACAGTTCCAAATGACAAATGTCAGCCAGATTGATTAAGTTTATACTGCCAGACAGCGTCTGAAACTGTTCTTCCAAGAAGTCCAGTTGTAGCACATCCTCAGAGCTGAGCACGTGCTCACCCGTCATCCTGGGTCTTGGTCCAACCTGACGTTCATGGCAAAGCATTTCTGCAGAATCAGGATCAGGCCCTTATGTGGCAGCTCACCCCTAAGGGAACATCGACTGAGCTACTAGCTTGTCTCTGAAGGTTAATTAGGATTTATACCCTGTTTGGAGAACTAGCTTTAGAAATCTGACGTCCTTGCATAGTTCCTATGATGTGTTTTTGTGTGCATGTTTGTGTAAAAGGCGCTTTTTATTGTTTATCAAAAGGAGTTTATTAGACATTGCTTATGCAGCATTTTTGTGATCGTGTTGATGAAAGATGCCATATAAACAGGGCTGGATTGGACTGGATTCAGTAAGTCTTAAGAGCTTGCCAGCAATTTATTGCTATTTGACTCCAGCGACCAAGCACCAGCACAGCAGCCAGTGAGCGAGTGCAGCTCCTTGCAAGGCTGCTCTGGCTCTGCCTGCCGTACTGAAATGGAATTTATTACTCTCTATCTCACATGGATATTTGGTAGGAAATTGGAGCTACAAAATGAAGAGTCATGGAAGTTTATAAAAATCCAAGAGACAGGACAGATGTGCTGTGATTAGTCCTGTACTCTGGCTCACCTTGGGTTAGATAAATAATTGGATGTGTGCCATCAGCAAGACATACTATTTATGGACTTGGAAGGAAATTTGGCTTGCAGTCCTTTAATTGGAAGTCAGAGGTAGTGGAAAAAAAGACTTCTGCTCACTTTTTGTACTTTAAATCTCGAAACAGTGAGTGACTTTAAAACATGGGCTCAATGTTGGATCATTTCAATTAAGATTTAGAGACTATTTGTTCTTAGAAATGACAATATGAGGACGCTTTATACTTTGCCAATTCATTAGACTATGTAGTAAATGCAAACAGTGCTATCTTTGTATAAAATTAATTTTTTTTTTCTTCCCCTCAAATTTCACACCTGTCAAACATTAATTTGATTCTGTAAAGTTCATACCAACTTCACCTGCAAAGCTAAATAAAATCATTTTCTTGGCACAATGCCAGAAAATAAAAGAAATTTGTATGAAAAGAGAGCAAGACAAGGCTGACAGCGTGTGCATAAAGCTGAGTCTAAGCAGATGAGAACAGTCAAAAGTATTTTATTTAATCATTCTGCTATTTTTGACATGCTGTCTAGTGATAAAACACATGAGCATTCCCTTGCATTAAGAACAAAAAAGAAAAAAAGAAAAAAAAAGCCGATGAATAAAAACCCAAGAAAAGGGGAAAGAAAGTACAGCTCAGTACTGAAGGAATCACATATGTGACTTTGAGTATGATGTTTGCATGCATGTAAAATACCCAAGAAATGGGGTTTACAGTGGCAGCAAGGGTAATTAGCTTTTTTTTAAGTTTTGGAATATTTCCCTTCTGAGAGTTTCCTTCTTTGCTTAGAGAACATTCACAGGCAGATTTTTACATTTTTTGAATCAGTATGCTAAGTGAGATGCAAGCACTGATGGTTACTAGTGCCACCAGTTGGTCCATGCTACAGAAAAAGATGCTGGTTAGTCCATGGTTAGTCGACGTGCCTGTAGCACCAAGGCTCTTGTTGGGCTGGGGTCCAACAAGGGTCAGCGTTAGTTCTGGGTCTGTAGCACAGTGTTACAGCTTCCCTGAAAGTGTGCGGCCCTAGTCTGTATGGTTCATGTGGAAATCCCCATATGACCTTTTCCTCTCATTACACATCAGAAGAATCACAGGAAACGTTCCTAAAAGTCTGTATTCTGCCCAGAAGAGACCCAAAAAGCTGAGTTTTAGTTGCCACTTCTTCCTGTGGTGAGCAGAAGCTCATGAGCTCGTTTTTCCTTATGGGCCTGCCTGCAGGGTTTTCATACCAACCTCTTTCTCTGCCTCCCAAGTGTCCTAAAACAGCCCAAAAGCGATGGTCTGCTGGGACCGCTGGTCTGCTGACACAGGGAAGGTGCTGGGGAAGTGGTCTGCCTGCCCAGGCTGTGTTTGAACACCTCATCACATCTCATTTACTTAAACAAAACCACAAGCCTCATCATGGCGAGACTTTGTCCTGAGCTGCGTCCGTAGAGAATGGGGGCACAAGGACTGCTACAAAAAAGGCAGACAGTTTTGGTGGCTAAATTCCCCAGACCTGTGAAGTTTCGCTTTTTGTGCATTCTCCAGCTTCATAACTCAAAGCCCCACCAATACCCACGTGAGATGGAGGGTTTCTTACACCCCTTTAAGTCTTTACTTGCTCTTTTGTAAAGGAATGAGCTTCACACATTCGCAAGTGCCACGCTCTGCAGGGGCTGCAAACCATCGTATCAGTTTGGAAGGTCTCTTCTGAGAAGAAGGAACAGTTCATACTCCAGTGCCATAGAATCCCCTTTGACCGTAAAAAGATGACACAAAACAGTACTTGTAGGAGAGGAAGAGTCAGTTAACAATACATTACAGTAAGGAGCAGCCAAAGAGCAAGTCTGGGATCTTTCAAGAGCATCAGCCAGAGCCTCGCTGGGTAGGCGCTGGCATGGTTCCCCAGAGTCAACAGAGGTATGTGGCTTTTGCCAGGGGAGGATCTGGTCCCTGACTTGTGTTCACGGAAGAAAAGCCCAGGAACTGTGAATCTTATCAAAACCTTCCCATTAGCAATAGCTGGAATGGGATTTCATTTCTGCTATCTATCTTAATAGCTAGTGCTGAGCAAAAGAGCAGATAGCAGTGCTTTTTTTCCCTAAAAGAAAGAAAACTGTTATATGTGGGTAGATTTATTTGACTTAAGTAGCTGACAAGAAATATGGCTTAGACTCCTCAGGCAACACATTAATCACTGAAAATCTGACTTTCAGAAGTTGTCAGAGGTCTGAGTTCCAGCTTTGCTGGTGAAGGGCGGTCTCTGTGGTTGTTTGGGCAAATCCTGCTTTATTCAGTCAGTTAAGAGAAATAAAGAAGCACACACATACAGTACCCATAGGTTCTGCAGCATTGGAAGCCATCACCATACTTGTGCTGTTCACTCCCAGCTGAGACGGTGATGGGAAGACTCAAGATGTCCTTGGACCTTGAGTTACACCCAACGCGAACATAAGTTATCTCTTTACAAAACTGTGAAAAAGGACTAAGTCTGAAAATCATGGCAAAGTGTATGCTGAGCAAGTGTCTGCAAGGAGGCCATCCTCTCTTACTCAAGATTTCGGTATGTATCCCACAGAAAGGCAAACAAAAATAAAGTGCATTGCTTCAGTTTTTCACCATGTTGCCATAAATCTTCTCTCCATGTGAATTACAGTGAAAATGTGCACAGCTACCAAGCTGCTTCCTTAATACACTTTGCACTGCAGATGAGCTTTGTCCGTGCATGCTTGGGCAGACAGACCTGTCCCTCATTTGAATTTTATACAGAATATGAGAAAAACAAGGGTTGAGGGGTTTTTTAAGGTACCTTGTTGGCTCGCTTTTATAGCTGTCTAATTATTTTTTGTAAGTTAATTGCTGTATTTTATATTTGCATTTTTGCTGCACTGTGTGCTTCTCAAAGTCAGGGTGATCAAAAAGAAACACCGGACAGGCACAATAAGGAGCCAGTCTAACAGAGACCCCTTTGTGCAATTAAACACAGCCGTGCCGTGGCCTTTGCTGACTCAGGTGTTCAAAACGTGATACAAGTTCTCCTGAGTTCATGTTATGACATTGTCTGAAGAAATCTGGTTAAAATTTTTTTCAAATCTTTTCCCCATGGGAAATTGGGGTTTTTATTAAATACATTTGCTGATCTGTGTTACCATTACTTTCTACCAGCACCAACCTGGGAGAACAGTGTTGACATATCTAAACCTACATAAAATGTTAAGCAGCTCTTATGCCCCCTATACTGTGACTCTTCTGACATTCGTGGGTTAGAAGCAGCATGTCGGAGAGGAGGGATGTGACCTTCCTGACCACCTATGGAGTTGCTGTGTCTTCCAGTGAAGTGACATCAGGCACCAGCTGAGCTATAGAAACTGTCCGTGCATGTGCTCCTAGTCCCAATAAATGGGAGATAAAGTGCCTGAATTACCTCTGCCTGGATGGAGCCATGCTGGAGGCTGACTGTCTGAACTCCGGCATTGTAGGGATAAAGTAAGTGTAATATGTTACCCTAGGAACTCACTTTCTGACTCAATGTAGGGATTTCTGTGTCTGCTTTGCTCCTAGGAGGAAAATATTTCCCAGAGGAGATGCTTCTGTTTCTACTTTTGACAACTTTAGCAAGACTTTCCTTAACATAATGTGTTCGTCTGAAACCAGTATAAAACCTTTCTCTTTCCCTTCCCTTTGCATTTCCCCTTTGCCTTCCCTTTTTTTCAATCACTAAATGGTGATTAGGTATCAATTAGGTATTTTCTCAACATAATTGTCATGATAGAGTTTTATGCCCCTTTGCTGAAGTTAACCAAAACCTCAACAGCATCTCCATTAAGCGTCTCCAAACCATCCGCTGTCACAACACAAGTTGCTGCCGTGGTACTGCAGACAGATGCAGGTTAATTACCGCTTTAAGTGTTTATCCTGTTATTATTTGCTTTTCCAAAGCATTTCAGCTGCTGTAGGACCCTGGATCACTCTCTCCCCTCTCACACAGAAGTATTTCCCAGGTTCAGCATACCCCAGTCTCCCTGGCACCGCCACCGGCCGCTGTGTCCCAGTGCAGAGCAGGAGGTGGGCTGGGGGTGATGGCAACTCTCCTCCAGGTGGAAACAATTATGGGAAAAAAAAGTGTGGTGCACACTGGATGACTTACTGCTGATAGCTGCCAGATAAGCTAACTTAATAAAGCCGTGGCTTAATTAAGCCACATTCCTTGCATCTTGCCTTTCCTCCCGCATGTCTGGGGCGATGCTATCAAGCAGCTACTGCTTTGCAAGATGAGGCGGGGGGTGCTGTGCTGGCGCAGAGCTGTGTGTCAGGCATGGGGGGCACCTGCAGGTGATGTGGCATGGGGGTGCTCCTGGAAAACTCAGCTTCCCTCTCAGTCTGCAAGGTGATGGGCCTCAAAAGCCTGCAAAAGCGGCAGATCCTCTGCTTGCTTAGTCACACGTGTGTTTATTGGTATAAAAGGTTTGACCTTAAATCCCACCTTCTGACATTCAGTGATTCAGGAGCACTTCAGCCTCCAGAGCAGATGGGAGTAGCTCAACATCTCCCTGCTTCTGCTGCAGCTAAAAAAAAGGGTGACTGCTTTGAGAGAGCCCCTATTGCTATGTTTTTTCTTATAGGTGACACAAAAGCTAGACACTGCAGTGATCCAAGTCATGGTGCCCAAAATGCTTTATGAGTCTGGGTGTGTGCATGTTCCTGAGTGAAGACTGCATGAGAATCAGAAGTTGATAGATTTTTAATACCTGAAGCACCCCATTAAAAGCTATGTAACAGATAAGTTTGCCAGCAGTTTCTCCTTTTGGAAACCAGACTTAAAGTTAACAAATCATTTAATTTCCATGTAGATCTGGATTTTAGTAGTTGAGCACCTTACACATCCGTGTATTAGTTAGCGTTTGGTGCATGTAGAGCTGTGTAGCAACCACCTCGCTGAAAGTTATTCAGTAGCTAAAATTATCAGTGGGGACCCCCTCTTACCTCTCATTATGTATAATGAGATTGCTGCTGTGCAGCGTTGATTAGGCACGTCAGCCTGGAGCTGGATGTCTGAAAATGAGTATTGCTATTGAAATGCCTTTGCTAATGATCAACTCATGTGTCCGTCATTTTGACAGATTTCTCTTTAAGAATGTAAAAAGCTGAAGCATGCAGGTATCCCAGGGTTGCAATGTAATGTTCAGAGAAAAGGGTATTGTCATATTATATTTCCTGTGCATTAACCCTAAAGTAGCAGTTTCCTTGGCAGAAACATGCTGATGGCTGAAGCTTGCTGTTGAGTACAAGCTGTGCTAAACAGAGATCTGTAATCTTGAACTGGGAACCAAATATCATGGGGAACTGGTTTCTGGAGTGTGATCCTGAAAGCAGGGCATCCCTCCTCCAAACCATTTTCTTGTGTGATTTAAAGCTTTCATGTTGTGGAAAAATCTTCAGGTATTTAGAGAAAATACTTCCAGATCTCCTTACCAGTAAACCCCAGAAAAATTCACCAAAAATTGAAAGGAGACTGAAAACAAGGAAATGACTTCTCAGAAACGTGTCACCCCCCTGTGGAACTCATTGCTGCAAGAAGCCGTTGAAGAGATGGATTTCAGCAGGGGCTTGGATGCCTGCCAGGGCAGCGTGATTCACCAGTTGCTTTAACTGGAGCAACCCCCGGCGAGGCTACACGAGGCTGTGCTTGCTTCAGGGTGCCAGGGCAGTATGTGCCAGGGCAGTATTTAATGGCTGTAACAGTGTGTGGTGGGTTCTCAGTGTGTGGCTGTGGGAGCGGGGTTTGATCAGGGCAAGTGGTTTGGCTATCAGGAGAATCCAGGAAGGCAGCTAAACCCACAGTTTAGCCACAAGAAAGGCAACAAGTCCAGTCAAGAGCCATTGCCAACCAAGTTGGGAGGAGAGAGGCAGCTCCTGCAAGTCCAGCAAGCAAGCCCTTACCTAGAAGCAGGCTGTGCCAGTTGAGGTTTACATCTGCTGCTATAAGCCACTCTAAGGGTGGGAGTCCTAAGGGTCCTAAGCCTGAAAATCAAGTGGGAAGTCCCAAGGAGAAGGGTAGAAATTATGAAAGCTTCTGCTGTCTGTTTCTCGTTCGTTCTGGCTGGCACAACCCCACAGGTCAGCACCTCATGGCAGGGATGCCCTCCTCTCCTCTCCCACCTCCCAGCCCTCTCTCAAGCCAGGCTGTATCTTCCCCCAAAGAGCAGCTACAAGCAAGCCATTATCATCCTTCCTTCTTCTGCAGACAGGAGGAGATGAATGTGCACTTGGAAAGCCATCAGTATGGCTTGCAGCATATGAACAGCCTCCCTGATGCACTTTGAACCCATTCCTCCTGCATTTGTTTGTCTTGCAGATAAAACTTCACAGCAGTGTTTGGAGAAAAGTCTAATGAGGGACCACTGTTTGCATAACAAAGCAAGGCTTCCTCTTCAAATGTTCAACCTTCATTAAGCATAATTTATATTCCAGCTAATCTTTGGAAGAGGGTAAAATATGGAGCCAAAGTTTGTTTTTACATAGTTTGGAGTAATGCATTGTTTGTTTTAAGTGGTCAGTTGCAATTGATAGTTGATTTAAATTCGACATAATGATGATTTGTGATGGCTGCGTGTTGTCTAGGGGAGTGTTGTGTCATTGACTGCCATGGCTTTAGCACTCTACTGCGTCAGTTATTGAATTAAAGGATAACACCAAATGGACGGTTTCCCAGTTCTGCAGATATTTCAGCACATCCACAAGGAAAGAAAAACTGTGAATTTGTAAAATAAAGGGTTTGTTTTTTTCCCTCAGACTCATGTAGGCTTGATAAAATAGTGCAGTGAACAGCAGTTTGCTTCTCCTGCACCAGTCCACCAACACGGGACCCTTTTGAAGGTCACTAGGTCCCTGCCGTGAGTAGCTTTCAGGGTGATAAGAGAACCAGCCATTTGTAAAGGTTCCTCAACACTGCTGGGAGTCCTGGTGACGTGAAGTGATTTGCTGCCTAGAAAGCAAACAGGTATAGCTGAATGCCTAAATGCCATTACAGGCCAGTGTGTAAGGCATATTAATTTCTCAGCACTCAGATTTTGTTCATATCATAGGCACAGAAAAAGTATCTGATCTTGTTGAATCTTCGCTGCAGTTTTGCCTCCCTGCCTGTGTGTAAGATACACTCCATTGCTGCAATATATTTCACTTACCACCTTCCAGGTTTATTAAAAGATGAGAAATGACTGGTAACATTTATCTTGTGTGTACTCCTTGCTGAGGCTTATCCTTTTCTGCAAGTTTACATAGTAATGACGGGTGTTTGAGAACACCCTTCACCCTATCATGAAAAGTGTGACCTAAGTTGTATGTATGGACAGCACTGGGGTGTGCTGCATCCTTTCAACTCAAGGGAGTAGGGTTTTCAGAAATCTTGTTGGGATGTTGAGTGGGTCAGCACTGGGGTGCCCAGCCTCAGGCTCCTGAGGCAGCTGGCCATGCTGTCATCTAAAACTCTAAAACGCCTCATGGACTGAGTGGTGGGTTTCCATGTTGCATTCCTTAATGCTGAGATACCTCCAACTGCAAAGCTCAGGATCCTCATCCTTTTTGGTTCATCACACCCATGATCTACCCATGATTCTTTTTAAAGGCAGCACCAACCTTTAGCATATATATTTATTTATTCATTTATTTATTTTATTGTTTTTCAGGAAAAAATGCTGTAAGGGTTATAAGTTTGTTCTCGGACAGTGCATCCCTGAAGGTATGTGATTTCACTGTTGTTACCCCCTCTTTCCCCACGCATTTGTCTTTCCCCATTTACCCTGTTCTCCACACTGCCAGTTTGGAAGAGCATGCTGATATAATCACAGGCTCATCCGTATCTCATGTGTCAGTGGAACTTGTTGGGAAAATAAAAAGATCAGCATCTTCCAAAAGTTTCACTTAGCATGCCAAGCCTTGATCCTTCCCTAAGTACACATGACTGCACAGATCTTGCACCATGACCTGCTGCAAAGGGACACATTCTGCTCTCAGCTACATACATAGGAGCACTCTGTGCACCCAGGAGCACACCCTTCCTGGCTGATGGTTTTCCCCATGTACCCCTTGGGTGTGGCACAGTCAGTTTGGCTTGTAAGTGCACAGAGGGTGGGTGACTATGTGAATTAGTCCTGCCTTTGGTTACGTATTTCACAAAGACATCAGTGAGGGGAAAGTGTCATCAAACAGTGTGTCTCTTCCACCCGCTCTGCTGGTCCTGGGTATGGCTTCATTGTCACCAGGGGCAGAAGGACACAGAGAATTTACTGAGGATAGTTCATGCAGTAGTGAAAAGGGAATAATCCTCTTGGCAGAGGGGAGCTGCCTCTACGCTTTGCAAAAGCCGTAATGGGGTCTAAATGCTCAGAGGCTGCTGCAATGAGATCTCATTTAGGAAAAGGCTGAGCTCTGCCTGCCTTAATTTTGTGGGAGGCCTCTGTTGGGTCTACCCAGACGATGGCTTCACATCAGCAGTAGCAATGTGAGTTCTTCAGTCGCTCCCATCGCTTTTTCCAATTTGGATGAAACTGGCTCTGAAGTTACAGGAGCAGAGGAACTCCCTAGCAGAAGCAAATGGTCAGAGACAGCAAGCCAAAAAACCTTGTTTACTCCAAAAAGCAGGTTAAAAAGTTGGTTTATGGTGACATCCTTCTATTTGATGACATATGGAAAGCCTTCAGTTGACCTGAGAGTGTCCCGTTTGGGCTGGTGATGTTTTGAAAAGAAAAGTGGCAAATTAACATACTGGAGGGAGTCAGCTGATTTTTGAATTACAGCCTCCAGCCGACAGGGATTATAACCCAAACTCTGCTCCTGCTGCTTTTTAAAAAATGTGCATTTTCTTTGCTGCTGGCTAGAAACAGTAGAACACTGGTTGCAAAAGAAAAAGAAGAAAAAGAAAAAAAAATAACCTACATCTTCCTGAGAGATAAATTGTGCATTTGCTACTTCTTTGTGAAGAAACAGCCCACGGTGCCAGCCCGAGCCTCGGGGAGCTGGGTAGGGTTTGAGTGAAATTGATGCTCACAAGGAGTTCCTCATCCCATGGTTTTGCAGTGAGTTTTGTCTTTGTGTCTATGGCATGAGATGACAGCTCCAGTATGAGACAGACACTTGGAGGAGGCAGATGTGCTGTGTTGTACAAGGTGGTTGTGTGCACAGGGGGCAGAAGCCCTGAATCCTTTTGGGGTGGAAAGAAGCCAGGACTCTACAGTCTGGCCTCCAGCTTTACTATGGATTGTAACAATTTTATATGCTATTTGCTAAATGTGATGGATACAGCAACAGAAGTAATAGGAGCAAAAGTAAAATTATAACCATGGCAATATATTATTTTAGGCTTCTAATTTTCATCTCCTGAGGTTTTAGGTGATTATGAAAGCAGCTTTTATTATGTACCCACTGACTTTGCTTCGCTTAACCCTGTCTATTAACTGCATCTCAGTAACCTGAGAGTTTCCGCCACTAATTGAATTTCTCTGCTGACTGTGGCTTCTCTCCCTTTGTATCTCCATTCCCCCTTTTTCAGCTCAATCTATATTTTGCCTTGAACTTCAGAGACCACAGCAATTGCTGTAACATCTGAGACAATCTGGCCACTGGTATGGGGACAAAAAATATGACTCAGAGAAGCACTCATTTCACTTTGTTACAAGACATCACTTGGCTCTTCACACATTGTTTTGGCATAATCTTGACAGAGTAGCTGTATGAAATGCATATCTTGACACAGGCACACAAATGCAATACAGATGTGAGTTCATTACAGCACATCTGCACCTTTTAATCCCGTACTGGCAAGTCAAAGCCATGAGAAGTAGTTCCAGCCCTGTCTTCTCTGTGATTTAGCAATGGCAGCAGGGAGCAGGGTTGGGAGAGGGACAGAGCGTCCCTTGTCCACCCTCAGGAGGACACCAATGTCCTTCTTGGGCAGCTGTTACTTAAAAAGATTCTTTCCCCAAGGCTTTGTGTCTTTGTCCACATCCATCTTTGGTTTCTGTCCTGTTATTTCTCATCTGCCCTTGAAAAGCAACAGAAATCAGTGCAGTCCAGTATGAGTCCATGTCCCCAGCTTCTGCATTTCATTTGCTTTGGACTCACATTCTTGCTCTGGGTTTTGGCTGCAAGGAGCTGGGAGCAAAGATCCTCAGGAAACATTGAGGGGAGTTTGCTTTTTGTGCCTGATTCCCCCCATAACATCTTTCTACTCCACCTGAGCAGTGAAGCAGGTTCTCCTGAATGATCTCCTCCTTCTTTGCTTTGGAGACTCAGCTACAACTAGGTCCTGTCTCGTGGTGTCACCGAGAGTAAAGCAGGGACAGATGTAGTCTGAAACAGCTTCTTTTGGAGAGCACTCTCCCTATCGCTGGTTTGTTACTTGAGTTTCTTGGCTGTGCATTAATCCAGAGCAAAACACTCTGTGCCAGGCAAACACTAATAAGATCTGCTGTTTCCTCACTAAGGCTGTTTCAGAAATTTCCTTAGTACATACAACTTTCCATGCTGCGTTGTCATTCCTGAGTTCACTGAAATATACATAGAGACATTTGTTATTCTGCTTCGGCTTTTTGTATTTTCCTAAAGTCTGGAACAGCCTGCTCCTCGCTGTGTGGCTTTGATTCATCATCAAACCACATTTCTTAGGCTGGGCTGGTGGACAAGGGGCTTGAACGTGGGAGGGCATGTGCATCCCTGGTTCTGCAGAGCACACGGAGGCGGTGCAGCAGCTTTTGCCCAGTCTCATCCCAGTTGTGAGGACTGTTCCTGAGGGACTCATGCTACTGGTGACCAAAGCCCTGGGGATGCGCAGCTCTGTGACATGGGACCTGCCCACAACTGTTGTGTGATTTGAGATGACTGTGTGGGAACCACTAGCAGGGAGATTTCCACCTGCTGGAGCCTTCCCTTGCTTTGTATGAAAGCAAATGAAGCAATAGTCTTGATGGAGTTCTGCTAAGGTGGATGTGAAAACCATGTTTAGAGACTAGCTACATGAAATATGGCAAAACAGAGACAATTAAAAGGAACTGGTGTTGTTTAGTCTAGGGAAAAGGAGGTTGAGGGGAGTTGTGATAATAGTTTTTAGGTATGTGAAAACTTGCTGCAAGGGGGATAGTGAAGCGTTCCTCATGACCAAGAAGAAGAGGATAAAAATAATGGGCTTAAATGGCTCTAAGGGGAGTTTGGATTAGATATGTGTAAAAAGCTTTCTGTCTGCAAGGATATTTAGTCTTGGGAATAGACTGCATGGTGGGGAATTTTCATCCCTGACGGATTTCTAGGTGCGGGTTAGATTAATGTCTATTAGGAAAGGTTTATGCAGAGCTAATCCTGCTTGTAGTAAGAGATGTTTTTTTATGATTTTATTAGGGCACATCTATTCATGGAGGCACAGGGAGGACAGAGCTTGTTTTTCCTCCACTCTGAATAGTCTAGACGTGGCACAGGCCAAATCCAGCATCTGTGTGGGCACACTGGCTAAGGAATAGGCATGGTCACATCAGTGCTGTGCATACTGGCCTGTTCTCCATCTGATTTTATTTCAGTGGAAAATGAAAATTGCAACTGTGCCCAGGAAAAACACCACTAATGCTTTATATCTGGGACTATTTAGTAGGGCCAAATGTAACAGGAGTTTACAGTCCCAGCATCACCTAAAAAGCCTGAACTAGCCCCCAGGCTGTCTATGTTCGAAGGCAAGGGCCAGGTTTTAGTTCCACGCTTGTGCAAGAAGGCTCTGTACTGTTTGACCCTGGTTACTGCTGGGAGTCCTGGCACTGCTGCTCACCACCACAGCACTGTGAGCAGACTTCAAGGCTGAAAGTCAACACAGTTGTGAAGTAAGAAGGAAAGAAAGGATGTCTGCCATTCAAAAGGTGACAAGCACAAGGGAGGAAATGCTTGGCACCATTACAATAGTATTTTTTGGTCTAAGCGGCTCTGGTGTGACATATAGCAACTTCTTAAGTCTCGTTTGGTGCTTTTCTGTACCTTTGCACACTGTCACTTTCACCCCCAGTGCTACACACGTGCTTTATATACTTTGAACAGCCAATGTGGCTTCACTTGCTTTACCATCTATTAGTTCTTTTTAATTATTTGAAAAAACCTTCATACCTAGAGATGTCTGCTAGTTATTAGTATGAGTCAGTAATGATTTTGGCGTTTAATTACTTTATTGTGTGTATATGGAAACACTGTGCATTGCTGGGAATTCAGTTGAAACATTTAGGTTTGGTTTAGATGTGTTTGGTCCGTAGCATGGACGGGATATTTCTGTTGTGGCCCCCTCCAGTACCTAATACACCAGCTGTGTGCAGGATGATGTTCCACTGAAACGATCACAGAAACTGCCACTTGCTTGGCATACAACCCAACCTTCAGGAGGGTTTGCCTAAGCTGGTTTTGAGACTAGGTGCTGCTTCAGCTCCTGTCTTCCCCTGGCGAATGTTCCCTGTGGCACTGCAAAGCCCTTGTATCCACAGCCAGGGGCTGCCCATCTCCCCCAAATCACTGCCACCAGCCTGACACCAGGGGCCAAATCCAGCCCATGGCAGGGCAGGGGTGCAGGTCAGACCCTGTTTTGGTCTGGTGTCCATTCCCTGGCCTTCGGTTTTGCTGCCACATAGCAGTGAAATCAGGAACAGATTTACCCTCCCTCAGGTTTCAGTGACTTCAGTCTTTTGGGACTTCACTGACAAGCTCGGCTAGTGACTTCCCATACCCTAATCTGCACATTGCTATCATTAAAAGTGATGATGGTTTTGTAACAATGTGTTCTTTCCTAGAAGGGTATATCTGGCTGTGAACAATTACTGTGTGATTTTAATTAACTTTTCCTTGTAATATGCCTTCTGCCTGGATTTGGCAGATAGCCTGTTCCATGATAGTCTGCAGAAGTAATGTTGCTATCAGCACATAAAAAATTTGTGAAGGAAACAGCAATTTAATATCTCTTTGAAAAGAATTCTTAAATTCTGCAAACTGGGAAAGTGACCCTTACTCAAAATCCAGGTTTAAGAAATAGTCTAACTACTGTAAAGCTGTGATTAGCAATTACAATTTTACTTACATCTCATGCATGTTTTATTCCTATGTTCCTTCCACCCTTAAAAACAATGTAACTCAACTCTACTAATAGCAGAGATGTGAAATATTTGCTGTCAAAGTTTCATCCAGCTACTGCCACTGGTATTTTTCCTAACCCCGTTTTTCCCTATCTAGACTATGATGTCTGCGCTGAAGCTCCCTGTGAACAGCAGTGCACAGATAACTTTGGGCGAGTCCTATGCACTTGCTATCCTGGGTACCGCTATGACCGGGAGAGGCACAGGAACAGAGAGAAGCCTTATTGCCTGGGTAGGTAGAAGTGTGTGTTGAGCTTATCACTGCTTAATGATGTATCCTGCTTTCTCAGGGACTCCAGGAGTCAGTTTATTTCTGAAACCTTTCTTATTCTCATTACTATTACTAAAAGAAATATGTTTTTTAACTATGTTAAGGATTAATTCCCAGATCTAAGAGATCTAAATCCCCCTGAAATTATTAGGAGGTAGTACATAAAACGAGACATACGCACCCAAACATTTCAAAGTGTTGGGATGATACAATTTTCCCTTTATTAATTCCTCCTGCAGGTTTTGAGCCATATTTGGGGTTTTGGCCTGAGATGAGGGACAGGATTCTAACAGTAACCCTCAAAGTACTATAACCAGGCCTCATTATGAAAATAAATCCTTGGGGTTTGATTCAGATGGCCAGCATCTACTTCAGGAGTCGTCATTTACATGTGGTCCTTGTGTGGCTAGTCCTGCCTTGCCCTGTCCTGGACTGTTTGCTGTGCCAGGGAGCCAGGGTTTGCAGGACTGAGCTTTGCTTGTGAGCTCTTCAAAGCAGAGAAATGGTCAAGCAATACTCACCACTAAAAGGACAGGTATGTTAATAATACTGCCGTTCGCACAGAGCTCCAGCCCGAAGCACTGGAGGTGCTGAAATGACTCATTTACTTAACCACAAAATCTCCTGGTACCTCTAAAGGAAGTCTTTTGTTGTATTTGCGGTCTGAAACCTCTGGCTTCAGAGCATTTTGAACTCTTGCTGCTCTCCAGATATCGACGAGTGTGCCATGAGCAATGGGACGCTGTGCTCTCAGATCTGTGTCAACACCATGGGCAGCTACAGGTGTGAGTGTCACGAAGGCTACACCCGGGAGGAGGATGGAAAGACGTGCACCAAAGGAGATAAAGGTATATGCTAGTGGGGGTTAATGGTCCTGGGCCAAAGGGCCACCTAAAAGGTTGATCTGTCATAAAGAGGAACTGCTCCCTGCACTGCACTTGGAGCTGGGAGTCTGAAGCTGGGGTGTAGCTGATGGTGCTGGAGAGCCCAGGTTGTTCATTGAGCACCTGAGAACCTGTGGAGCAGTCCTGCCACACACTCTTCTCCTACCCATTTCATAAGCTGCACAAACACAGCCGTAAATCAGTAGTCACATCCATAAAGAAACTGCACTAGTACATTGAAGGATGTAGAAAGCATCTTCCCAGAGAGGCACAGTGACTGAACGGTGAAACTTGCCATTACAGCATCAGTTAGACCATTTCTGCTGGATCCACCTGCTAAAAGCCATATTTTCTCCCATACCAACCTGGATTATACTTAGAGCTCAGAAGATGGGGAGGTGGGGAGGAATATTCCAGATGATGACCCTTATAAGCCTTCATTGATGTCATCTGTTAATTTAATTATTTTCAGTAACCTTAATTTGTATATATACACCCACATCTGAGATTAGCAAATGGCCCTGGGTTGGGTGGTTGTGCCTCTGGGCACTTGGAGGGTCAGAAAAGGTGTGCCTGGGAATCTGGCACACTTTTCAAGCATCACTTAAATCAATTGCTAAATTCTGCTGACCTGCAATGAGTCTGTGTGTCTCATGACTGTGGTCAGATTTTTTTCCTTTTTAAAAATGAAAATAAGATGTGATGGGAAGCAGGTAAAAGTGAGGGCTTGTTCTTGCTTTTTACTGTTGTTTTCCAAGTATGTAAGTATGTGTATAAATTCTTTTAAAGTTTTTGATCTCATCCCAGCTATTAAATTACAGCATTTACAGTACTTCAGATTAAATACTGATATGACAATTTAAAAAGAAAAGAAGAAGAGAACAACCTGGGGGGGCGGGGGGGGGGGGGGGGGGGGGGGGGGCAGGGGAACTATTTTGATGAATGGTGACTTACAATAAGTTCATCAATTAATTGCCTGAACACAGTATGATTGGGTGCACCAAATCCCACTGGATGGCAAGAACAATTTGTAATTTTCATTTTCCTCTGAAAATGTGTAACTGGAGCCACTCCATTAACTTTAATTGTTTCTTGTAGATTTCAAATTGGTTGGTTTTTTTCCCTTGTAAGTGTCCGGGGGGGTCATAAAGGAAAGAGATATAAACTATATAATCCCCTTGCAAATAGTTTTTTGGTTAACTTTTCCTCAGGCTAGTTCAAATTTCCTGACAGAGTAATGTCCAAAGCGTTCAGGATAACCAACCATTCAGAATATTCAAGGTTGTGGGAATAATTTTAATATTTGAAAGCACCAATTTTACATTGAATGTACATGGCACATAAAAATGTCAGCTCCAGTAGTTAATCTGGAATTAAATACCCACCATTGCTCATGACATTTCCCAAATCAGCTGTGTGAAGCGGAGAAGGACACTTTCTGCTCTGTGACCCTGTGGTACTCCATGTTGTTACTAATTGCCAGACTTCTGGTGCAAATGAAAGTGGAGTTAGCCATCGCAATTTCACAGAGTATTTCCTTTAAAAAATTTGTATCCGTAACCCATCCCAAGGAAAAGGATTCCGGCCGGCTGTAGCGAGGCACCACCGCGTGGTCAGCCCCAGCCCTGCACTGTCCCACACGGCACCGCATCCACGCCGGAGCGGCTTCCTAACAAACGGATTATTTGCTTTTCTTACTAGCTGGAACACTTAAATTTTATTTTAAAATTTAATGTGAGAAACATGAAAAGGCATGTATCTGTCTCCAGCCCAAAGCATGCTGTACATTTCCCGGGAGATACTATACATGTTTTCATCCTGCCGTGCCTCAAAGCTGCAGTCCAGGCACTTCTTTGCCTCTGTAAGTGGGCTTGACTGAGAGCTTCACATTTGTTAGTGGGCATAAGAACAGGGAGAATTTTTCCCACATCCACGATCATGTTGCATTTGACAGAGACAATACAGTTACCCGTGCAGAAGTAGGCAAATGAAACCTTCTCAGCAGGCTGAGCCCAGATAATACAACACAGATGATCAACTCAACTGTCTCCATGCAAAGACTGCCTGCGGCACAGCTCCCTGCAGAGCTCTCCCCCGCCAGCATCTCCTCCTCTTCCAGCATCAGCAAGACAGTCTTCCAGCACATGCAAAGAAAACACATCACTCCCCCAAGCAGATCTCTTATCGATAGGTGCCACGGGCTCACCAGTGCCTTGCCGAGATGAAAGGACCCCCGGTCAGGACAGCAACATCATGCATGAGCTAGACATCATGCTTTGGAAAACCTTCATAAAATGGGGCTGGTTTAAGCCTTCTCTGAAATAATTTTAGTTTCCTGGAAACAATGGAAGCAGGCTATATAAGTGCCTTGCTCAGCACGGGCCAAACTGACCCTGGTAGGTGACCTCTATTTCTGTACCATGCGTGGGTGGCTCCATCTAATTGCTTCCTGCCCCCTCTGGCCTGTCCTAGGTGGCTTCTGGCTTTATCCATGCTTTATTCTGGCTTTATTTGTAGTTTGGTCCTGATACAGAATCGGATGTGGGTAGAGCAAATGTTTGATGGATGACTCCTTCCCTGGGCAACTCATCACCTCTGTCTGGTATGAGTTAGGGGGATTCCACCTCTCTCCCGGGACACAGTTCATGCTTGCTTATATGACGCTGTTGGACTTCTTCCTCTGACAAGTCAATCCAAATGGATTTGCAGAAATCTCACTGGTATGATGTTTCCCAAACATTAGCTGACACCACTGCCCCCCAGCATTCATCTCCATGGATTGTTACAGCCCTGTTCTATCTATAGTTGTCAGCCCCGTGTGCCCCATCCTTCTGGAAGATAAATTGGATTTTATAATGAAACATGAGGCCAAATTCACTGCTTCTTAATCTGCATGTAATTCCACTGATTCTAGTGGGATTGCAATAGGTTTCAAATAGCAGAGGCTCTGGCAATTTCTCCCTATGACTGTATGTTGCTTTCAGCAACATTTCTTAACACAATATGAAGGAACAAAGTTGGTAAGATAGCTATTAAAAGGAATTTTGGTTAAGACTAGTACCAAGTCCAAACTCTACTGGAGTTTGGAAAAAAAGGCATTTTTTTCTAATGGCTCAATATATGTGCATCTGTACATGCTACACAGGTCCAAAAATGGACATGTCAAAACACTGATGTTTTTTAAAGGAAGCTGAAAAATTAAGGGAGCCACAATACTGGTTTGTGGTCAAAAGAAAACTTACCTTACAGAAATATCAAGAGGTGTCTTGATTACAGCGTATCAATTCCTTGTTAAGGGAAAAAAGGCCTGCATTGTGCAGTCTTTAATCTATCAGAGAAAGGTTTATGGGTAAAGAGGCTTTGCAAGGAGTCAAAGGCAAAATGAATAACATTAGAAATACAGCAGTGACAAAGGAAACCAGCAGGTGCTGTGTATTTGAGTATCTTCACACAAAGGCTGGAGTCCCTCTGGGAGGTGGTGTGGCCAGATAGCCTTGGAGCCGTAGATGCGATTTGGTGAAGATCTGTTATATGTTGTGTAGAGTTCATCAGCAAACCCCAAGTGGTACCTTCCGGCCTTAAATCTTGAGCCACCTGAACACTGTGCAGAAAGCTGTTCAGGGATTATCAAGCCATGTGCTATCAGGAAGGGCTGGAAAGCTCACACAGCAGTGTGCTTACTGCCATAAAAGCATTAAATAAATGGACTGCAGTTGTGGGAGCAGGCAGTTGATGAATGGGGTAAACTCCCAAGCTTTTGCCTCCTAATTTTCTGATCAGTTCAGTGCTAATACCAGTCTTAATGCTGCTGGTCATTCCAGAACCTTGCCCTTACCGCCCTCTCCTACCTGACCTAGGAGATAAGAGAAATAAATCTTCATCTTCTAAAAGCAAGCACACCTGATGTGGCATTATAGCCAATGGACTAAATGTACTGAAAATGTGGTTTTCCTGAATTTGTGCACTGGTGGCCCATAAATGACCATCTGATGGATGTAATATTCCTTACTGGACCCTGAAAACATTTGAAGTCAAGTACCATATAATGTCTTTAGTATTAGAAACTTCTGTTTTTATTTAAAATTATGCAGATGTTTTTAAAATCAATACAAATTTCTGAAAAGATGAAGGACTTCAAAGCTTGTGTCCAAGTAAGAAGTATAACACAATAGGTAAGCGCATTGTAGTTGATTCTTTTTGAAGATTTTTAAGATTTGCTGACTTTAACCAGGAGCACCTGCAGGGTTTTTCCATTACAGGACATGTTTTGAAAGGTCAGCGTTCAAACATGGACAATAACCCTTCCAGGTAACATTGTACAAGGCCACACCATATGCAGAGCCTCAATACACTTGATGTTTCTCAACAGCTGTATGTGGAAGGAAAAAAGCTCACCTAGAGCCAGGATGTGTCACCCTGTGTTTCAGAAACCACATTTCTCTTTAAGTGGACATGTGTTGAAACAACGCTTGTTTGTTTGTGACGCAGAAGTGCTTCACTGTGTATGGGACTGGGAAAAAGGACAAAATTAACACTTGCAATATCTCTTACAGTTTGAATTATTTAATGGATTCTTGAAAAGATCCCATTCATGCATAGTATCAACAGGTGTGACCATTTCTCTCGTGTGGATTTAAATCCCTGTCATTAATCTCAATCCCCGTCTCCGCTCAGGCTGATTCCATCACGTGGAGGAATACTCAGCAATGATAGAATGCAGTTTGTGCAAAGTGAATGAAATGACCATATTGTGAGGTACTTCACTATAATTTATAGCATATGAAAATTTGCCCTTCAGGGGACTGTAAATCAGTTCAGATCTACAGGGTTAGTCTACCCTAAACACAAAGATAAAAGAAGGGGTGTAGACTTTTCCAGGTATTAAAAATAAATAAATAAATTGCAGACTGTTAACTGGAAACAGCTGCTTTAAAAATGAGCTCAGAGCTGTCCCTGCAAAGTTTCTTAGCCTTACACAGCAATTCACAGTCAAAGTATTAACAATGGCAAGATGCTCTCCTCTTTCACAGTCTGGGGAAACATAACCTTCAAGTTGCTTTTGTAATCGCTTTATGGACTTCTTCTCTTTGTATCTTTATATCTGTATTTGAAACTGCTTTCTTTCAGCTGCACTTCCTGAGAAATCTGAAAATGTGGCAAAATCGGGGACATGCTGTGCCTCTTGTAAGGAATTTCATCAAATAAAGCAGACAGTTTTACAACTGAAGCAAAAGGTATGAACACTGATCAGCCATGTCTTTACCAGACCTGCATGTTTTGTGACAACTGAGGTTAAATTTAAGTGTTTGGAGCTGTCACTGCCGTGTGGCTCTCGTGCCCATAAAGATCATGGCAATATATTTCAAAGTCATGTTGGAATGGCATCTCTTCCATATGCTTCTGTGTTGCTTACAAGCAGATTGCTAACCAAGCTCGTGAAGCTGTGTTACCAGGCTTGTGGTAACAGTGTCTGGCAAACACCCATCCCAGTCTGAGCCTAGGTTTCTTGGCAATCTCCTCTGGCCTCAGCTTTTCATTCATTCTGAATGCACAGGATTTTGGACTTGATCCACCTTTAGTATAAGCAAGTGCAAGACATGCTGCAGATGCGGGAACATGGGAGAACATGATTTTGCATTAATGGGGTGCTGATACAGGGTTCATGCCAAGTAGGAGGTGTGTGGCTAAGGAAAAACATCACTAGCTCTGATTCTTTAGAAAAGAAAACCCCTCATCCCCAGCCTTTTTTGTTTCCACCTGTATCCTTACAAGTAAAGAATAATGCACTTAACTTCCCATGGCCTTTAATTGCTCCTTTATTTGGAGCAATTTTTTGCATTTGAGTAGGATGCAAACACTTCTGCATTTGGGTAGGATTGAAATAAGCCAGAGACTCAGCCTTGAATTTGGAGAGCTAAGTGCCAGGATGCAGGTGTAATACTTTTTCTAGTCACACCTCTGTTGAACATTCAGGTTCTTTCAAATTGAATTGCCCTGCAGGAATGTTCTCAGCAACTCATGTTTACAGGCATTAATTATTTCACCCGGAGTGCTCACTGAATTGCACTGTGCCTGAACACAATTTGGTGTATTCACTTGTTGCATTTAATGGTTTTCATGCAGTGTAATTTAGATTAGGAAGAAAGAAATCTGCTTCACTAAAATGAAATACACTGTGGATGAAGAGACTGTTTATCTCAAAAATGTCACTATGTTATGTTTTTCTTCTAAATCGGCATGAGGACAAATGTGAAAGTGACAGGATTTCATGTGTGATGGAAATTCTGCTATTCAAAAAAACAGTAGCAGACAGGTGAAAAAAGGATCCGTGCTTTTGAGTAGCTGTTGACCAGCTGCAGTCCATGATGCTGACCAGGCTCACGCTGACCTCCCAGGGAGGGATCTGGAGTCACGCTGTTGGCCATGTTGTTTGCTGCAAGAATTGATGGATACCAATAGCCTGAATTAACAGAAAGTTTTCTGGGTCTAACTTCCCCTGTTAGATGCCTGTGTTCAAAACACTCCTGGAAAACTAAGACCATCAATACCTGTCACTGTGGGCACTTGTACAGTAGCTGTGGCCATACTAAGCAGCTCACTCTTGTCTCATAGCTAATTTAGGCTGTCATGGGGCTTGTAATTGGGCTGTCAATTTTCCCCAAGTATCTTCCTACTGGGACTTGATCTACTTGGCATCCTCAGAGGGAGCCCACTGGGTTGGTTCTGCCTCACACAGGCAGAGCTGGAAGAGATGGTCCCCTGATACCCTCAGCTTTTTTTACCCCACAGAAAGGAGAACTTTTGTCCATGCTGAGAGAAGAACCGGCCTCATGCTGCTTCTCTGCCCACGGAGGCATGAACTGTTCACTCACCGCTCCCCAATGGCCAAGTTTTTCTGGGAAGGACGTATCTCAATACCTGTGGTTGAAGCTGTTCTGTTTTGTGCAGAAAAATTTGTTTCTGTCTGCCAGAGAGACAGTTTATGGGAATGAGTCTTCAGTCTTGTGGTTAAAGCTTTCAGATTTTATGAACTTTGTGCAAAACTACATTTAGTAGAAGAGCCTGTGAAGGACCCAATCCAGCAAACCCTACCACTGTGAACTGGGGTATGCTTCTGGAAGTGGGACGTATGGTTTTGTGCATCCTTACAAAAGGACAAGGATAAACTCAAGTTCTGCTACCTCTGGTGGTGGCACCAATACTTTTTTGGAGGATTGCAAGAGCCATTCCAGATCCAGGACAAAGTAGGTCTAGGATCAAGAACAGAAAGTCAGCTTGCATGGTCAGCCAGTGGAGTGCACTGTCCCAGTATACTAAGGGGTTGTGGGCAGTACTGTGTTGACGTCAGACCTTGCTGGAAAGAAGAAGACTGGAAAGCTGAAAAACTGGGGGAAAGATTTCTGATATGCTGACACACAGCCAGAATTTTTTAAAAAATCAAGTAAGCAAGATCCTATTGCACAGATGTGTTTAAACATCTTAATTAGAAAGACATGTTCCACATCACTCCTATCAAGCACTGTCAAAGTCACCTAAACCACAGATCTGCTAGAAACTACCCAAAACTCCAGACGCAGTATGCAACACAGCATATGGAAGTCTTGTTTCTAGTACTGTCTTTCTTTAGAATTCACCCTTGCTAATACTTGCATGCACATGGAAAAAAAATTGTTATCTAAGGGTCATTAAGATTTGGAGCTGCGGATGGAGAAAGCCAAGGTCACTCTGGATCATGATCCTGGTTCAGTTAAAAGGTGAAATAGAAATTGGGCTAGTGAGGATATCCAATCCCTAAGAGGATGTGAGTCAACATCAAAAACACATGGTTTGGCCCCAGTGTACATAACAACCATTTTCTGGCCAGAAGATATCAAAGAGCAGTGAGCTAGACCAGAGCCTGCGTATTTTGGCATGCCTAGTGTATGCCTCAAGTCCAGCTGACTCAGTGGGGAAGCATGTGTAGATGTTTTCACAGCAGCTATGTGATTTTTTTACTTTTTTTTTTAACTTACTAAGTTGTTACAACAGCCTTGCTGGCAGGAACAAGTCAATATTTAAGCAACAGAAAAGAACACACTTCCAGATCCTTTTCCTGATGCATCTCCACCACTAAATGCACCTTTTTACTCAAGCCTGGCCATCTGCAATATAACCAGAAGAGTATTCATGGCAGAGACAATATACTAAGTGACATCTGTTTATCAGCTGGGATAGCAATAGATCCCCAAAATAGAATCTGGTCAGAAATTTAAGTACAAACTCTAAAGAGGACATCAATTAATCTGTCACTCAACAATGGCCACCCCTAAGGAGAAACACTCACTGATGACACTGGAAATATTCTCACAAAAGCTGCTCAAAACATACAACGCTCTCAGGTAGTCACTGGATTTAACTGTGTGTCTTGGTGTTAGCGTGGCAGCGCTGGCTCTGCAGAGCCCTTGGTTGATTTGCATCACATGGTGGAAGTTCTGCAGCGTGATGGTCCTTGTAACACTCCTGTTCATGTCCAGCCAGAACGCTGCTCTGGACAAGGTGGGCGCGCCTTCAGGACACAAAACTTAGCAGTGTGCTGACCAGAGCTGGCCGGTGGACCTCCCCATGGTGGTCCCTGGCCAACATGGCTATGAAAGCCCCTAGCTATTAAATTTTCCTCTTCAGCCCCAGGGGTAAGGTGCTGTGACCCTTGGAGTAGTCCTTTATCTTCAGCAGTTCCATGCTTTTGGTCTGTGCTGCAATGGCTGGGATGTTGCCTGAGAAAGCTGCAGGGTCATTGGTAAACAAAGCAGATGTTTCTCTTTGGAAAACCAGTGACAGCCCACCCCTGAGCAGTAGGTGTGCTGGATCCCCATGTGAGCAGATTCATAGGAGTAAGCACATAAGAAACATACTCTGGGGCTTTTGTGAAGTGCTGACTGCATCCAGCCACTGATTTCTGTGGGAGCGGAGTGAAACTACCAAATTCTTGTAAGACTTACATCATGTCACTTAATTTGCCTTTCATACAGTCATCTTGTCTTTGGAACAGCAGTGCTCTCTGAAACCTGAGTCACAAATGACTGATAAATCCTTGTATTCCTGTCATCACATTTTGAATTCCAGTATGAAAAAATCAAGCTGGTGTTTTGGGACTGTCTCAGCATTTCTAACTTTTTTCTCTAACTTTTTTTTGCTTCCTTTGGAACTGTTGTGTGCACCCAACCCCAAACTGCAAGCAGCACTGGCTGCCCTTAAAGGGCAGATCTTAAGTAATATCCTGTTTGACAAAAGAAATTTGCCCAGTTATAGTATGTACTACAAGAATTACATAGCATTATTATTTTTCTGTACGTTACAAATACTAGGTTTGCACTAAAGGCAGGCAGATATAGAAGTCTTGAGAACAGTCCAGTGCAGGGAATTCCAAATAGCTGATGAAAAACATTGTCAGATAGTAGGAGTCATTATGTATTTTATTTAATGTATCTCTCCCATGCCAATGTTGCAGAATCCAGCATCGAATTATCTAGTGAGCCAAACACATTCAGGGAGCAACAAAGCTGACCCAGGGATAGATCTGCCCTGGTATTGCTGAAATAGCTCTTCAGTTCTGTTTGGCAGAGCAAAATTCCCAACTCTATGTGCAGACACACGCCGCTAATAAACTTCTTTCCTCCCTGCAGACCAGCCTCCTGGCTTGTCATCTCCCTTCAGCTGCCCCTGGAGAGACTAAACATTTGCAGAATATGTCTAAATGTGTTTAGCTGCTAAATATATTCAATCTGGGCATATAAATGTTCCATGGATAATTAAGCACCTGATGTAATGGATAATGACATTTTAAACTACAGTGTGAAATTCTCCTTATAGTCTCACTTTACCTTTGCTGTCTTTATGCAGAGCTGATCCAGATACCTGCTGGGTTAAATAATGTGTTTACAGGGCCAGATCCACAAAGGATTTGGGACTCTTATTGAAACCTATAAAAAGTTGGTGACTTGTGCAGCAATGGAGAAAATTTTCTGAACAAATGATGCCCTAAGAAAGGGCAGCAAATGAATAGAAAATAAAAACAAAAATAAAAATAAAAAAGGAAAAAGAAGTTTCCTGAGAAGATCCAAGCAGTTACGAGACTTAAGTTCTCAATAACTTGTTGCTGTATCTTTCCTGAATTTCTCCTGCTCTCCATTTGGATTGACTTGCAATATTTCGGCAGTGACTTGAGAAGTGAGCAGCCTCACATAGTAACACTTTTTTCTGATTATTTCAATGAAGGGTACGAGTAAACATTTTGTATTTATTTTCCTGAAGTATTTAAGTATGCTGTTTGTCCACGTGAAAGATTAACCAAGAATGTCATTTATCCAGATGAATGATGAAGGGCTTACAGTGATTTTTGGTTTTGGCAGGTTGCTCTGCTACCAAATAATGCTGCTGATCTTAGCAAGCAAATCACTGGTGAAAAAGTGCTTGCATCTAATGCATATATTCCTGGCCCCCCAGGCCAGCCTGGCCAACAAGGCCCTCCAGGTAAGATACAGACCAGAGGGATGCGAATGTGCAATAGTGCCATGAATTAAAATAATGAGCCTCAATCTTTCAGTGTGATAGGATTTCGTGTGGCTCATTTTGTGGTTGTTATTATTATACTTGCATTTGTGCTAAAATTAAATACTTTCTGGTCATTATGGTCAGCCTCTGCCAACCGTCTAACATCATCCATTGTGTCTTAGTCTCCATGTGTTTCTTGGCCTGCAAGCTGTGTTTGTCCTGTGTTAAATTTCTCTCTCTCCCTGGGATATCTCACCTGCTTCAGTTGTCATTTCCTGTATTTTAACTCTTACAATTTAACCCTAAAAGTCTTAAAACACTCTCCATTTCATTGCAGGAATACCTATTGCTTTAGCTCACTGTCATTAGTAGAGCAGAAAATGTGCTTTCAGGTTTTGGACGTTTGTGCCAGCTGTTTTGTTTTGTCTTGGCTGGTTTTGCAAGGATTCAGTTGTTGGTTTCATGTTGTGTTCCAGATTCAAAGGAATCTGAAAAGAAAACTCCACTCACACGTTCTTTGCTAAGGTGTAAGTTGAAACAATGAGAGAAGCAGAGTGTTCTTAAAGCTCTAACTTAAGCCAGACACCTCGCAACCAGCAGCCAATGACACCAAAAAATCTGCAGACCCTGGTGAATGCAGATCTAATTGTGGATTAGCAATAAACCCAAGAAATTTTAGCATTGCCCTGGGTTTCAGGAAGATTCTTATATTGTACTAGCAGATACTCCTTACAAGGTTTGATTTACTCCCTACTGATGTGCACACACACAGACACACCGTTTATGCCCGCTTTGCTTTGGTTTTTGAGTCTTTATCTCATTTTCTCGGGGGACGGGTACCTCCAGTCCGCAGTACACCGTACGTCCAAGGACAATATGGTGGGAGACGCAGCCGCAGGCTCTGTGCCGCTCGGTGCAGCACCGCCCGGCCGCCCCCGAGGCACCGGCCCCGCGGGTCTCCCGCCGGTTTCCCCGTGGATGAGCTGTCCGAGGTGCTGCAGCACTGCCCGTCCCTCGGGCACCGTCCCCGCTCACCTCCCCTCCGCCCCGACGGCTGCCACGGGCCTCGGAGGAGTCCGAAGGGTTCATCGCTGAGCTTGATTCTGCTCCTTTCGAAAACCCTCACTGTGCGCAGTCTGTCTGCGGAACCCTTTGTACTCTCTGCCTTTCGTTTTCTACGTCTTTCACATGTCTTCAGCATGAAGAACTGTGCTTCCCCCTCTAATTGCAAAGCAGTTCAGTTAGTGACAGTTTAATGGTCTTTATTTTGTGCAAATGTTGTTACAGGTGCCTGATTTTTTGTTTTTCACACACTTTTCACAGTGTTTCTCTTGAGCTAAACATATGTTTCCTAAAAACTAACATTCTCTGCTGAACCAGCAGCAACTGGAAAGGATATAAAGCAAAACGGAAGAAGAGAGCCTTTTTTGCCCCTAGCACTGGCTGCCATGCTGGGCAAAAGAGAGGTGCAGCCCACACTGAAAAGGGCTTGCTCCTGTGCCAGTCATGTAGATGCCTTCAACCTAATATTCCCACGAATTTTGATGATTTCTTTTTGTGAGATGTTCATAAAATGTGACTTGCTCTTCTCTTTGTGTGAAAATGACACATTTCTGCTTTTCTTTTCACTCCCAGTCTGTGTCCCTAACCACCTGGCAGTGGCAGTCTTGGCTTCTTTATATACACAAGGTTTAATTGCTTTGTGAACATCTCTTGTAGCTGCTGTGACAAGGAGTAATGTTGTCTCAGATGACTGCTGTGTTGGTTGTGTTGTGGCTTTGGGTGTGTTAAGGCAACCAGTCAATTGGGTGGTTCAAAACATGGTCACTCCCTGCTGCTTGCACTTATGAAGTGTCCCAAAGGCTTCCCCTGGCAGGTAACCTTTGCTGTCAATTGCAGGGGCACCAGGACCAAAAGGGAGTCAAGGAGTTCCTGGGTCACCTGGACCTCCCGGACAGCCAGGCCCTCGTGGATCAATGGGACCTATGGGCCCATCTCCAGACATATCTCATATTAAGCAGGGCAGACGGGGCCCAGTGGTCAGTATTCTCATCTCCAGTCATGTATTGCACAATTGGCTTTAGCTCCAGAACTTCTCACATCCTTGTGAACACTTTCTTTTCTCTTTCAGGGCCCACCAGGAGCCCCAGGGAGAGATGGTAGCAAGGTGAGGAGAGGTACTGTTTTCCATAATGTGGGCACATGTATATGTGAAGTACAGGCATGCTAGAGAGACCTTCTGCACACTTGTAGTCATACCCTTTTACCATCTCATTTCCTTTGCTAAGCTGAAAACATCTTGTTGTCCCATCCCTTCATGTTTTCCTTCTGGTGTTTTGTGCTTGTCATTCCTTAAGTCTTGCAAATAGTCCTGCCAGGCTATCTGTCAAGCAGCCTACTTTCCTTTCTCTGCAGCTCTTTTGGCTTTTCCATCAAGAAATGTTGATGCTTTAGCCTATTTCATTAGACTGCTCACTCTTTTGTAAATTTACCCTGTTAACTGGTTTGCTTGTTACTGTCTAGGAGAAATATCAGAAGTGCCCAACTCTGCTTTAACTAGAATCAGCAGCAATTGCCTTGAATTCCTCCTTCACTTTCTTTTCTTTTTCTGAGCAAGCGTAAGCTGATGCTTCTCGATCTGGGGACATTAACTAAGGGAGTCTGCAGCTGCAAACTGTGGTGTTTTTTTTTTTATTTCCATTAGTCACAGCAAACTAACTGAGGTGATATTGATTACAGGGGGAGCGAGGCGCACCAGGACCAAAGGGGATACCTGTAAGTATTGCTCACAGGAGGAATTTCCACAACAGAGTGATGTTGACTACTACACAGGTTAGCCAAAAGGATAAAAAAACTCTCCTGTGTCAAGAGCAGAGTGAAAAATACATGCACGGAAAATGTTATTGTAAAGAAAGTAATTACCTGCTTTTGTCCAAGTGTTTTTGCATGCACACCTCCTCCCCTGCTGGGTGTGACACTGAAGGCAAAGTGCACCTCTGCCCTACAACAGTGGTGGGCCATCCTCAGAAGGAAGTAGTATGAGATCTTATGCAGGGTGCTAGTTAGGACAGTTCAGCCGCCACTCCTACTTAAGAGTTTGATCCCTGGAACTTTTTAAAATCCTGCCCCTCATCTCTCTCTGGGATTTGGAAAGCTGTAGGCTTTGAGGAAGTCATCAGGTGAAAGATGAGTATTTACAGTCTGTTTTCAGGTGAAATTGTTTGAAAATTCTTTTCTTACAGTGTTTTCTTATTAGTGGAATGAATTTTTAAGAGTGTGTCCAGCAAGGTGTCCTCAGTACTGAACAGCGTACTTCACTGTTTGAAGTCAGCTAAAAAGAAATAATGATTTCCTAAAATCAGATAAAAACAGATGGATACTCTCTGCATTGTAATTTCCAAAATATTTAGTAAGTGATGGACAGCAGTGAGGTTACCCTATTGAAAAGATACCTTCCAAATACCAGCATTCTTGAGGAAAAAAATTAAATAAGTAATAATTATTGATTGATTAGTCATTCTGAGAATGTAATTTATATCAGTTTAATAAGAAGGAACAGAGGGAACCAAGATTTATCTCCTCTAGTCCCATGACATGCCAGGATACTCTCAGGAGGCAGGTATAGCAAAGGAATTAGTAAGTAACAACAGGGCTGCGCATCTTGTAAATGTAGGCTCTGTCTGCAAAAGCATTTGCCTTCTTTTGAAAATCGTTTCCTGAGCAAGTTGATTCAAAGCCAGACTGATAAATTTCAGCAACTGATATGAAGCAGTATTATACCTGCAAAGTAATTACATCCACCTGTTTGAGAACTGTAAGAGCGAAGGGGAGTATTAATAATGACCATGCCTTGTAACTGCAGGGCCCACCAGGTTCATTTGATTTCCTATTGCTGATGATGGCAGACATCAGAAACGACATCGCTGAGCTGCAAGAGAGAGTGTTTGGACACAGGACTCATTCATCAACAGAGGAGTTTCCGTTACCTCAGGAATTTACAAACTATCATGACACAGTAGATTTTGGATCTGGAGAAGACTACAAACCACGAGCATCACCCAGAGACTCCAGGATACAGAAGGCAGCCCATCCTTAGCTACACCTGCTGAAAAATAGAGTCCCTTTAGAGTTCTTCAATATAAAAATGCACTGACAATGTTAAAATACATATATATATTATTTCCCAGTTTTCTCTCCACTTTTCCCCAACCATGCTGCCTGTACTGTAGCGTTCACGGTTCATGGTAGCCTCCTTGCAGTAATTCCATACTGTCAAGCCTGCACTGTGTGTTGTACCTAAACTATCAAGAAAACCTTCTTAGTGTATACTACAATTAATGCATGCTCTAGCTAATGGTGCAGACCACAGCATTTTGTCTGCCTACCTTGCATTTTGTGTCCAAATGACCCAGTACAAAAATTTTGCCAGGGGTAGAGGGGTAGCTGAACATCATCCTTGAATGAACTAATTGTAATAATGAAAATGTTGGTCCACAGTTACTTTATACATGTAAAGATACTATACCAATGAACTCAAGACTCCAGCTACTGTCCCCAGGCTTAGGAGAGTGTTAAAAGCAGGTCCTCGTTTCACAGCAGAGGCCAGCTGTAAGTGAAATGTCTTCTATTATGCACCACCATGGCAGAAAAAGGCAAAAAAAAAATACGGTGAAGAAGCAATACAAGGTCGCTGCTTCTTGATCTGGAAATTATTTGGCTTTGTGTTGCTAAAGTATCATTCAAAGAGAGTCAAAAAGATGCATTTGTCCTAAACTAACATTATTTTTCCCTTACCACCATTCTCCCGCTGCTCAGCATGAAGTCCAGTTGCCTTCCTCAACAGGTTCATGCTGGACGCCTTACACAAAGATGAGCAAGAGAAAAGGGGATGTATAAAGCAGGAAAACCAAGAATAAGTGAATTAAGTAGGCTTATTGGTAAGCACAGTATCAGTCCCAGCCCTGCAGAGCTGGATTCTGAGCTCCTGTAGGTGCATGTTTTCCTTGGTGAAATGCTGGAGACCAAGTGAAATTGAGACCAGAGAAAGGCTTCACATTTGAAGAGAGCTACCACCTGTTTTATTCCTCTGCTGCATGAGACTGACCTAAACCTCATTCACAGGACTGTAACACAGAGTTGCAGTGTATTAGGCTGGATATATGAGGAGTATGAGTAGGTGCAGAAGTGCACATGACAAAACATTTCCACTGGTACGAGGATGGCTAAGGTGAGGTACTGCACATGGGGATCTTGTATTTGTGAAGAGGGATGAAAGGGATCACCCTTTTTTTACACTGGAAGATCGGATGCACAAGTTGGACCATACCTCATGGATGATGTATGTTACCATTTCTTTTGGATTACCACAGCTGCTGAGGACTTTGCCGTGCTTAGAAGATAAAAAGTATATCAAGCACAAAACTTCAATGTTGTATCTGTGTCGCTGCTGCTTCTACAGTATGTTTAGTGCTGGGTCACATCCATGTTACAAATGCAAAGAAAACAAACTTATTTTGCCATGTTTTTCAGGGCTTGCATGTTCTAATAGAATGAATACAGGTAAAAATATAAGCAGGCCCTTTTCAGATAACCCATAAAGGTTTGAATTCCCTTTCATATGCTCTGGGCCGAAAGATAGTTGGTATAATCCCTATACCACCAGTACAGGTCATGTTGGATAAACAGCTGGCTGTCTAAACCTTTCATATCTTTTGTATATTATCTTAAGGGGATATGTTCGTTCCTGTAATTGTTTCCCAATTCCTTCCTATCACTATGCCACAAGCAAGGGCATTAGCTCTAAGAGCATGTTCTGTATTCCTCTTCATGTTATATGTATATCAATATTTACAAAGTAATGACTAAGTCACTGGGGTAGCTTAGAAAAAATGATAGCGCTCTGATCCTGTAGTCTTTGGGCTTCTCCTCTGGGAGAATCTGTCAGGAGCTGCAGATCCAAGTAGTCTGTGGTCTTTTGAACCATGTAATAAGGAAATCAGTGAGACTTGGGGAAGAAACTTGTCACCAAAAGAGGGGTGGTCTTATATGCAACAGGCTGAAAGAAAGCTCTAAGACAGCATAAGCTGAGGCATTTACATCTTATTTTCTTAATGTCAAGCAGGCAACTAGGTATAAGTAACATTGTTCATGCATATGCAATTTTAAGTGAATTTTTTATATGTCAAATTTTATATTTCTAACTCTTGCAAATTATGTAACTCTTGCATACGTTTACCAGCACACCCCATTACCTGCTGGATCAGGTTGATTCCCACTATAGAATTAGTAGCTGCAGGGCTTTTGACCGTGAAATACTGAATAATGAATTAAAGGAGTAATTTCCTACACGCCATCTAAATTCTATTGCCCCCTGCCCACAAGATATGTTCTAAAAAAGGCACTTACTTCAGTTCTAAACTCTGCTTTCCAAATATAGACAAATACCAAATAAGAAGTTCCTACAATTTGACCATCAAATTCAGGGGTAGGTGACAATTGCCCTGCTGTGCGTAAGTATCCAGGGAAGGGAAATTCCGTGATTGGACCAGAAAATTATATAAAGGACATGCTCCACTGTTTAGTACAGAAAGATGTCCTATGGACTCATGAACATAAAATACGGCACATGTTTCCATGCCTTTCTGAATGGAAACCTTAAAAATTTCCCTTTCTGGAATCTGCATCATTTGTTTTCACAGCCTAGAGCTGGGTTTCCAACAGACAAGCTTACTCCATGAAAAAGGTGAAGGAAAGTGCTCCTTGGGTTTGTCCTTGTGCTTCACCCTCCTCTTTCCAGACTCCTTGCCCCAAAACTGTTGGCTGACTCCCAGCAACAAGGAGAGGACACTATGGTAAAGGTAAGCTCACCTGACATAACACAGTAATTCCTCCAGCAGGGAGAATGCCTCTGAGCACAGCTGGCTGGGAAGGTTCAGCCTTCTGTCTGTGTCCGGCTAAGATCTTTGCATAGACCTTTCTCATTTTATTTCTGATTAACTGTATAATAACTTTCATAACACACACATTGTATCAGAAACATTTCATTAAGATACCTGGATAAACACATAAAGACACTCAGATAGAAAAGTGACACTTTCTTCAGCACACCCAATGTCTTATAAAGCCACAGCAGAGGAATCATTTCCAATCTTAAGCTTCGTTGCTGGGTAGCCCGGGAGATCATTACCTTGTAAATTATTTATTACTCTGTGGCTCCAAAAATAACACAACATCCTCCCCCCACCCCCCCCACCCCACCCCCCCAAGAATCCAGAATAAGAATATAGAAACATCTAGACTCATGTCTAGTGTCATTACTAGGCTCATGCACATGACAACTTTGTTTCATATAAATACTATGTATAATTTTATTAGAAAGAAATACTATTTTGATGTTAAGACATCAAGTTATAAGCAGAAGGATAATAAAGAGTTTGTTATTTTATTAATGTTAGAAATATATTTAATGGAAACATTTGCAAGAGTGTGTGGTGATGGGAAAATGCTGATTGTTAGTGGGTTTAACAAAATCATGGTTTTTTTCAGCTTGGGAAACATTTTCTTTCAACACTGTGCCAAGTACATACATGATTATTCTTTCTTGAGAAGCTGGAATTCCTATACAGTCAGGCTAAATCAGGAAAAGGAGTGGAAAATTGATTGTAAATGGAATTAAGGTAGTGGCCAGAGTAACTGTTGGCAGCACAGTTTCAGTAACATTCTTCCTAGAAGTATTTCAGAGTTAATACACTAAGCCTGAGAGAAGCAACAAAAGATGGGGATGCGGTCTAAAAATTTTCTAATTTCATGTTAAAATCCGTATGTTTGTTCCTATTACACATTCCAATTACTATACTGTTCACTTTATTTATGTAAGTATATGAAATACTAAAATGTGTATAAGATGATGGTGATTTTATTATGTATTCATAATAAAAAAGATATTTTTTCTTATGCTGTTCGTAGCTGCTTTTGTTACACGTCCTTTCTCTGAAATACATAAATGTTGGCTGGAAGAAACCAATTGCAGGAAACCGCCACACACTGCCTTTGAGCATTTTTCTTGGAGCTGAGCTATATGCACAGCCAGGAGGCCCTGGGGGCTCATGAAGGGTGTGAGCTGTTGCAAAAGAGGGTGCGTTTCTGTCTTCGTGGAAAGAGGCATGTGCCCACCTCGTCTATTCGTCTATTCGGACAGAGGCTCCTGCGCCCCGTGAGGGCTATGTGAGGCGCCATCCAGCAGCCTTACCCAACGCTGCCCGGGTCTGCAGCTTCTGCACAGCTTGGGGATGCGATACGGCCGTCCGAGGCCCCCCTGGCACCCCGCCACGGGTACTGGGGAAAAAGGGGGAGTAAGGCAAACGGCCCGGCAGGCCAGGCCTTTCCTTGGCACCTGGCTGAGCCCTTCCTCCCAGCCCCGCGGCACCGTGTGAGGGCAGTATCCCGCACCCCGCCCCAGATGCCCTGAGGGGCAGCAGGGAGGGCGGCTGCTCGCCTTGCCCCCCTCAGAGGCCACCCTGCCCGCCCTCCCGGGTCAGCAGCGGGCGCTGGCGGCGGGGTGAGGCCTGCGGCGGCCCCGCCGGGACATGGAACTACAGCTCCCGGCATGCACCGCGGCCCCCAGTACGCCGGGTCTCCCGCGCCTGCGCACTGCCACGGCCCTGCCGTGTGGCCACCAGCGCCCCCCGCCCCGCCCCGCCCCGGGAGGCCGGCGGCCGGCTCCGCCTCCCTGCCCCGCTCAGACCGCTCGGTGCGCGGCTCCGGGCGCCGCTCCCCGCCGAGCCAGGCGGCGGCCCCTGCCCCGCTCCGGGCACAAGCCGTGGGCCCCGCCCGCAGGGGCGGAGGGGCGAACCACCGTTTCCGGCGTGCCGCGCGGCGCGCGGGGGCTGCCGGGAGGCGCCTCCCACAGTTCCCCGCGGCGGTGGTCGGTGGCGGCGGTGAGATGCGGCTGTCGGTGGCGGCTGCTATCTCTCACGGGCGCGTGTACCGGAAGTTTGGGCTAGGCCCGCGCTCGCGCCTCGACTTGCTGCGGAACCTGGTGACGGCGCTGGTGCGGCATGAGCGCATCGAGGCGCCCTGGGCGCGGGCCGACGAGATGCGGGGCTATGCCGAGCGGGTGAGCGGACGGGACGGGACGGGACGGGGGAGGGTCGCGGCGGGCGGCCGAGGGGCCCTGACGTCACTCCCTTCCTTCTCCCCGCAGCTCATCGAGTACGCCAAGCTGGGGGACACCAACGAGCGTGCCATGCGCATGGCAGATTTCTGGCTGACGGTAAGTGCCTCCCCACGTCCCTCCTTGCACCCCACGGCCGCGGTGCTGGAGCTGAGCATGCCACCCCGCAGGAGAAGGACCTCATCCACAAGCTGTTCAAGGTGCTGGCACCCCGGTTCCAGCCCCACCCCGGAAGCTACACCCGCCTGCTGCACATCCCCAACCGAGATGGCATAGACCGTGCCAAGATGGCAGTCATCGAGCTCAAGGGGAACCCCTTCCCGCCACTCATCCGCCCACGTCGCGACACCGAGAAGACGCTGCTCAACCAGCTACTGAAGGGCTACCGGGAGGACATGCAGCAGGCCAGAGCCCCGCAGGCCCCTGAGGGCACCCCTGTCTAGGCATCTCTCTCTGCCCTGAGGCCAGCCCCGTGTGCGCACAGGGACAGGGTTTGGCATGAGCTGCCTGTGCACCAGCCAGCTAGTTGCTGTCCTGGAGCACAGGAATGGAATTGTCCTGGGATGTCTGAAGGTTGATTGCAAACCTTCAGTTGCCACGACAGGGGCACAGTTCAGGGTTTACTTGCTTCTTCCTGTGGTTTGAATAGAGACTTAGCAAGGCAAGGAAATCAAGCTGGGAGCCTAATGGTTGATATTCTCTGTGTAAATAAACTCTGTTAAGAAAGTGAGTTTAATTTTATTGGGATTTTATCATTAAATCATAGAATCCCAGAATGGTTTGGGCTGGAAGGGACCAAGGGACCTTAAAGACCATCAAGTTCCAACCCCTCAGCCATGGGCAGGGACATCTTCCCCTAGACCAGATTGCTCAAAGCCCCATCCAGCCTGGCCTTGCCAAGGAGGGGGCATCCACAGCTTCTCTGGGCAACCTGTTCCACTGGCTCACTATCCTAAAGAATTTCTTCCTAATAGCTAGTTGAAATCTACCCTCTTTCAAACCATTACACCTTGTCCTGTTGCTACAGGCGCTACTAAAAAATCTGTCCCCATCTTTTTTATAAGACCCCTTGAAAGACTGAAAGGTTGCAATAAGGTTTCCCCAAAGTCTTCTCTTTTTCCAGGCTGAACATTCTCAACTCCCTCAGCCTTTCCTCATAGGAAAGGTGCTCCGGCCCTCTGTGGTGCTCCTCTGGACCTGCTCCAACAGGTTGGACATGCTCCTTATGTTGGAGGCCTCAGAGCTGAACACAGTACTTTAGACAGGATGTAACCAGAGGGGCACAGTCACCTCCCTGGACCTGCTGACCATGCTTTTGATGCAGCCCAGAATGCAGTTGGTTCTTGGGGCTGTGTGTGCACATTGTTAGCCCACCTTGAGCTTTTCATCCACTAGCACCACCAAGTCCTCAGGGCTTCTCTTAACCCATTCTCCACCCAGCCTGTATTGATACTGGGGGTTACCCCAACCCAGTTGCAAGGCCTTCCACTGGGCCTTGAACTTCATGAGATTCACATAGGCCCACCTCTCAAGCCTGTCAGGGTCCCCCTGCCCTGGATGTCGTCTCTTCCTTCCAGTGTATTGACTTAGCTTGGTGGTGTCAGCAAAGTTGCTGAGGGCGCATTCAATCCCGGTGTGCCATGTTACCAACAAAGGTGTTGAACAACACTGGTTCCACTTGAGACCTCTGAGGAATGCCACTCATCACTGGTCCCCACTTGGATGTAGAGCTGTTGACTGCAACTCATGAGTGTAACCATACAGCTAATTCCTTACCCACTGAGGGGTCCACCCATCAAATCCATGTCTCTCCAGTTTAGAGGCAAGGGTGTTGTGTGGGATAGTGTCACAAGCTTTGCACAGATCCAGGCAGATGATGTCAGTCACTCTTCCCTGATCTGTCAAAGTTATAACCCCATCATAGAAGTCCACCAGATTTGTCAGGCACAGCCTCCCCTTTGTGAAACCATGTTGGCTGTCACCAATCACCTCCTTATTTTTAATTGTGCTTTAACATAGTTTTCCAGGAAGATCTGCTCCATGATCTTGCTGGACACCAAGGTGAGACTGACCAGTCTATAGTTTCCCAGGTCTTCCTTATTTCCTTTTTGTCGCGGTTTAACCCCAGCTGGCAGCCAGGCACCCCACAGCTGCTCGCTCACTCACCCTCACCCAGAGGGATAGGGAGGAGAATCGGAAAGGAACGTAAAACTCAGGGGTTGAGAAAAGCAATTTAATAGGTAAAGCAAAAGCCACACACACAAGCAAAGCAAAGCAAGGAATTCATTCACCACTTCCCATGGGCAGGCAGCTGTTCAGCCACCTCCAGGAGAGCAGGGCTCCAGCACGCGTAACAGTTACTTGGGAGACAAATGCCATAATGCTGAATGTCCCCCTCTTTCTTCTTAGCTCAGCTTACATATATTCAGCACGGCATCCCACAGCATGGAATACGCCTTTAGCTAGTTCAAGTCAGCTGTCCTGGCTGTGTCCCCTCCCAAATTCCCATGACCCCTCTGGCTAGCAGGGCCCAAGAAATTGAAAAGTCCTTGATTTACAATAAGCATCACCCAGCAACAACCACAAACATCAGTGTCCTGTCAACATTATTCTCACACCAAATCCAAAACACAGCGCTGCGCCAGCTGCTAAGCAAATTTACCCAGCTGAAACCAGGACATCTTTTTAAAAATGGGGGGATTATTTCCCCTTTGCCGGTCTGTGGGAACCTCACTGGACTGCCATGACTTCTCAAATACGATGGACTGTGGCTTAACCACTTCACCAGTTCCCTCAGGACCCATGGATGCATCTCATCAGGTCCCATGGACTTACACACACGCCCCCTTCAGGTTCCTTAGGTGGTCTTAGACCTTATCTCCTACAGTGAGTGGTTCTTCATCATCCCAGTTCCTGCCTTTGTCTTCTGTGGCTTGGGCAGTGTAGCTGGAGTACTTGCTGGTGAAGACTGAGGTGAAAAAATCATGGAGTACCTCAATCCTCTCCATGTCCCAGGTAACCAGGTTCCCGTTTCCTTCCAGAGAGGGCCCACATTTTCTCACTCAATATACCTACAAAAGCTTTCCTTGTTGTGCTTGACAATCCCTGGCCAGATGTAATTCTATCGGGGCTTTAGCTTTCTTAACCTGATCCCTGACTGCTAGGACAGTTTCTCTGTGTTCTTCCCAGACTACCTGCCCTTGCTCCCACACCCCAATGCTTCCTTTTTGTGTTTTATTTTGACCCAGAGCATCTTGTTCATCCACACAGGCCTTCTGGCATTTTTGCCCAACTTTTTCTTGAGCATGCAAGAGGTGACCCTTGAATATTAACCAGCTTTCCTGGACACCCCTTTCCTCCAGGGCTCTGTCCTATGGTGCTCTATCAAACAAATCCCTGAAGAGGCCAAAGACAGCTGTCCTGAAGTCCAGGGAAGTGATCTTGTTATGCACCCTTCCTGCCGCCCTAAGGATCTTGAACTCTACCATTTCATGGTCACTGCAGCCAAGGGTGCCCTTGAGTATTCCTAGAAGCTCCTGGATTGCCTATGCCCTGCTGCATTGTCCCTCTAACAGACACTGGGGTGGTTGAAGTCCCCCATGAGGACAAGGGCTTGTGAATGTGAGGCAGCACCTATCTGCCCATAAAGGGCCTCATCTGCTTGGTCTTTCTGGTTGGGTGGCCTGTAGCAGACCCCACTATAAAGTCACCTGTCCCCGCCCTCCCTTTAATCCTGACCCATAAGCTCTTGGTCAGCTCCTTATCCATTCCCAGATGTAGCTTCATGCACTCCAGCTGGTTGCTGACATAAAGGGCAACACCCCCTCTTCTTTTCCCCTGCTTGTCCTTCCTAAAAAGCTTGCATGCTTTCATTCCAACACTCCAGTCATAGGACTCATCCCACCGTGTCTCTGTGATGCCACTAAGATCACAGCGCTGCAAATGTGCACACATCTCTACCTCCCATTGTTTATTCTGTATATTCCTGTGCACCTGTGTTAGTAACTTATTCCAGCCAAGACTGAGTTTGTTACCATTTGTGGTCCAACAGCCCTACTCTCTAGGGCAGCAAGTCCACTTCACTGTGACAGAGCTACAGTGCTATCTGGAAGTCACTGTACAGCCTTTCAGGGTGGAAAATCACTAATTTTGCTGTTTCAGAAGTGCTGAATGCAAATAGGATGGTAGCACTAGGATATGTCTTAAAAGAGGTAGTACCAAAGGGACTTGTGTTATAATGAGGAAATATGGGCAGGAATATTAGTGGTCTCTAACAAGAACTCAGTAGATAGCCCAGCCTCAGGTGTAGGGTTGCAAGAAATCTCTGTATCGCCCTATTAGAACAGAAAGGATAGTAGCAGAACATTTTCAGAGCGATACAGCTACCACGAAATAAGAAACTTAAATTGCTAGCTTTGTTGCTGATTTCAAGTACAGCTAGTACCTGAAAGGCCTAGCTATACCTTTGGGGGGGGGGGTGGGCACGGAGCAGGGCGGGGAACAACAACAAACATGTTGGGTTCCTTCCTCTCTCCCAGGTTTCACAACCTTAAGACCAGTGGTCCTATGTAGTGAGTTAGCTGCATGGAAAGACACCAAAAAAAGAAAAATCAAGTTACGTTACAGAACTTAAAATTTGGTAAGTCTTTTCAGGACACTTACCTCACACAGTACCACTTCTGCTTTAACAAATTCCAGTGAGAAATTAAAGATGTGTGGTACTATTCAAGGAAGTAGGAAAAAAAAGTCCAAGTCAAACTACTAAAAAGACAGACCTTAATCTTTATGTTTCTAATGACCTTGAAATTGTCCTCTTTGCAGTTGACCTAGCATCTCATTCAAACAGATATTTTCCCTCTCAGTAAAAGACATTAATCATAGTGCTATTGCTGCAGAGCTTCCACATTTAAAGTCTGTGTTGAGGCTTTAATAAAATACTTAAGTATAATACCTTATCTGTATTTCTTTCTTAAATTGGTCTTTCATCCTAGTAAACTGAACCCTAGCACTTTACCAGTGATGACCCAGAATGCTGACTGTAGCCCTCTGAAGATTTTACTGTGCGTGAGGAGCACAGGTGCTGCCCAAGCTTTTCACTGTAGCATTTCAAAACAATAAGGCTACTGCATACCTTGAAGGCAAAGGTGAGTGCTGTTTGATCTGCATAATCTCTTTGGATTCACATTAGAAATGTGAATGCTGTTCGATAAGCATAAGCCTATGTTACCTCCCAATTTATTTTGGATAGTTCAGCAGATAAACTTTTCTGTGGGATTGATGAGAAAAGGAGAGGGGTAGGATTTTAACCACTGAATCATTTTCCCTTGATCTGCCCACCTGTCACAGAGGAGGAGGGACAATAACTGTCAAAGTATTTTGGTAGAAAACTCAAGGTTATGAATGATAAAAATATATCAAGGGAGGAAGATGACTATGGCCCTGCAGCACTAGCTGAAAACACAGCATTATAGCTATGCTACCATTATCCAAAACATCTGTTTTGATCAAAGGACACAGAAGTAAGAGCAGGGAGACATATATATAAACAATATAAAGATGATCGGATAAAAACATTTAATGGGGGAAAGCAAATCAGGCTCTCTTCTGCTTGTCCTTAAATTAATAACGGGGGGTGGAGAGTGTAGAAAAAGCTAGAAGTTTCTAAGCTAAGTTGAGGAAAAGTCTTGATACAGATTTTTTTATATACAAGTCTTTAGTGTGCATACTATCACAATATCTGTATTAAGATCAAAACACCTGACAAAACATTCATAACCTCACAAAACACAGTGTGTAGTCCCTCTAAATGCTATTCTCCTACTATACATCCTCACACATTTCCTAAGATTGTGTAGGCTTCTACGAAGAAGAGTGGTTGTCCTACCAGTCTGTCTTGTACTCAGATGGGTCAGGCTTTCAGCTGCCTGTAGAGGAAAACAAAGGGGAAGTTCACTGTTAGTACATGCTTAGTATTCCCTTGTACCCTGGCTGCCAGAGTCAGGTCTTCTCTATCAGCCTTAGGACCATATATAATATGGACCATATATAATACATATATAATACACAGGTTCATATGACCATTTTTATGTTCTGCCCCCTCCCTTTCAGCCTCTTCCACCTCTAAAAAATAGAGGCCTACCTGACGGCAGCTGTGAGGCTCCGATACCAGTCATTGATATCTTCCTGGTCGCTGGCCATCAACAACAGTGTCTTGTGTGGAAAGGAAAGCTAAAAAGCAAACAAAATCTGGTGCCACTCTATGGCATTCCTTGCCAAGGCAGCAACTCTAAGAAAAGGAGAGCCATCACTACTGAACTCAGCTCAGCCCTGCATGCTGATTTCAACAATTTTCCTTCCCAGACAGAAAAATTTGGCATTGGTACTGGGAGAAACCAGAGGCTGGACAACGTAGAGCAAGCACTAGTCATGACCATGCCTTCCAGCCACAGATGACAGCTCACTTTGACTTAGCAGGGTATTTGAAAGTAGGCAATTAGAGCTCTCAGCAGCTCTTCATCCAGTTTTCTCCCATACGCCGAGCTACCCCTAGCGGTCCTTCCACCACCACCACCACCACCTACAGATCGCAGCCTGCCCGGAGTCTTCCTTACCACAGCTTACAAGGAACGAGCTAACACAGACCCCAGGTGCTGCACCCGAGGAAGACCTAACTTGAAACCCGTACTAAGGCATCAGTCCTATCGAAGACCCTGCAGCTCTCAGGGAGTTAGAAGCACAAGCAGTATCTGTTGTGATAATACCCACATCTTTTCAGTCTCTGTTTTTCAGGGGTTTCTGTAAGCTTAGTACACAGTCAATGCAATGCTATGCGTTCACTGTCATGCTATGCATTCTTTGTCACATGAATCTGTGGCTGTCTTCCCAAAATATGTGGCTCTGGTGAGGACATGTCAGAGTCTTAATAGACCCTCTTCACCTGAGCTAAATGAATCAACCAGCTACCTGTACCCCAGAGTGCTGTGGAGGGCCTCCACCATGAAGGGAAAAGGACCTACCTCACTCACAAAGAGACGGGTTGCCCTATCTCAAGACTAGTTCGTTGCATTTACCATTGTCACCCTAATCACCTCAGTCCTGCTGCTGCTGAAACAGCTAGAGACCTGCATCGCAAGTGTGAATCCACTGATGCTTCTGCCAGGCAGAAACAGGAAGACAAAACTGGCAGCAGTGGCTGAGACCCCACGGCTGCACTGCCGTTCAGAGAGACCTGGACAGGCTGGAGAGTCGGGCAGAGGAACCTCATGAAGTTCAACAGGGGCAAGTGGAGGGTCCTGCCCCTGGGGAGGGACAGCCCCAGGCACCAGCACAGGCTGGGGTGACCTGCTGGGGGGCAGCTCTGCGGAGAAGGACCTGGGAGTGCTGCTGGGCAGCCAGTTGCCCGTGGGCCAGCTGTGTGCCCCGGTGGGCAGCCAGTTGCCCGTGGGCCAGCTGTGTGCCCCGGTGGCCAAGCAGGCCAGTGGGACCCTGGGGGGCATGAGGAGGAGCGGGGCCAGCAGGTCGAGGGGGGATCCTCCCCCTCTGCTCTGCCCTGGTGAGGTCCCACCTGCAGTGCTGTGCCCAGTGCTGGGCTCCCCAGTTCAGGGGGGACTGGGAACTGCTGGGGAGGGTCCGGTGGGGGCTGCAAAGACCATCAGGGGACTGGAGCATCTGCCTGGTGAGGAAAGGCTGAGGGAGCTGGGCCTCTTTAGCCTGGGAAGGCTGAGAGGTGATCTTACCAATGTCTACAAGTACCTTAAGGACAAATGTCCAGAGGACGGGGCCAGGCTCTTCTCAGTGGTGCCCAGCGACAGGACAAGGGGCACTGGGCACAAACTGCAGCACAGGAAGCTCCATCTGAATCTGGGGAAGAACTTCTTCACCTTGAGGGTGACAGAGCCCTGGAACACGCTGCCCAGAGTGGTTGTGGCATCTCCTGCTCTGGAGATAATTGAAACCTGCCTGGATGCGACTCTGTGCAACCTGCGCTAGGAGACCCTGCTTTAGCAGGGGGTTGGGCTAGATGATCTCCAGAGGTGCCCTCCAACCCTGACCGTGCTGTGATTCTGTGACTTACACTGAGGAGCCCTCCCTGGCTCTGCGTGTGGCCAAACACTTTATCCACTGTGCACTGGTGAAGCGGGTAGACAGTCTGGCATACCAATTTGTTAGAGTTCAGCAGGTGCAGTGGGTGGCAGGGCTTTGTTGCAATAAAGATGTCAGAAAAAAGGAAGAACATCCTGCGCTTCAGTTCTTCTCCCTTTGAAGGCACCACCACAAGCCAGCCCTCTCGGATATACTGGCGCCCTAGGCACACAAGGGAAACAGAACAGTTATCAGATCATTGCCGGGGGCAGGGTGGGGGGGCAGCGGCAGAAAAGGGGTGTAATGAGACAAACAGGAATACAGTGAGCCTCCGTTGAAGGTTACCAGGTTCTACATCAATTCCAGCCATGAGAAGGCACCGAGCATCACCTGAGGCCAGCTCATCACCAGCTGATAGCACCCATGCAGAAGCAGTAATCAGCCCAAAAATTTTAGCATACAAGGAGCAAACTGAATCTGTTATCAATCTACTATGTTAATTAAGAGGATATGATGATTTGCAAGTCTGTTTAAAGAGACCAGAACAAAAACATGGTTTGAAAATGATATGCACACATTTAAATTAACATAAACCTTCCGAAATCCAGAAAACATACGATGAACTCTTAAATTGTGTTGACCAATTGTTTGTCATTAGTGGTGAAACAGAAGTTAGCCTAAGTTTTGAACGTTTATTATTTTTCCCTTGTTCTATTTTCTTGTGCATGCCAATTGAAAAAAAAGCATGTTTCACAGGTCATCTAACTATACACAGACCTCCAGTAGTTCACAAACTACACAACACAGATTACTGTTCTAATGAGAAGACAGCAAAGGGGATACAAAACAACTATTAAAAGGAAGATCTGAATAGGCAACCTTATCAACCTTCTCTTAGAGTAGGGTCCAGTGTCATCTGCCCATAAAATGAATTAAATAAAGCAAAAGGCAGAGAAATTAGCAGGAAAGAATTAAAACTATTTGATAAACCTAGCTGTAAGCAGCAATTAAAAAAAAATGGCATCTACACAAAATGGAATACAAAGCAGTAGCTCTAACTAGAAGGATTATTGTACAAGATGGCCTTCAACTTACGGGAATTATGAAGATACCTGCCAGTAAGATTATTTATTAAAAGGTAAAGCCATAGTAAGGTATTATCATCTGGCCTGGAAACACCTGCCAGAGAATTTCAGCCACTGTCTTTCACGGCTTAGCTTCTGGCTGAGCTAGTAAGTACCTTTTAGAAAACAAGACAATTGTGCTTTGATTATGGATTGTGTCTTACTTAGCATGCTATAGTTACAAAACAGAGGCAAGTGAATCCCTACTTAGCTTACTCTACGGGAATCCACTCCTCTTACATGAAAGTAACTAAGGAAAAGGTGAGGTGCAAGAATCAGTCCAAGTTTAAAAAAACGAATGGAAGGAAGGTGTCAGGACCATAAGGCTGGACTGGGAACTGTTTCCTTCAGGCTAAGCTGTGATCAGATACACTGGCATGCAGTCTGAGCTGGACAGTGCTGGAAGTATTGGGATATAGATCTGTGTTCAGGGTTCCCAGGGGCATGTCATTTAGGAAATTCTTGTGAAAGAATTCTGAAAGGAAGGCAAGGAAATATCCCTAGGGAAGCTAGGGATGGCAGAATGGTTGCTACCTTAGGGAAGCAGTTCTGGCAAAGATATATTTACCTATATATGGAAAGCAGGGTCTCTCTGAGACACTGCCAAATGAGAGACATCTAACTCCAAAGCTGCTCCTTTTCTCTTAATCTATAGCATTATCTTTTCTCACCTCTCCCCTCCTAGCAACAGGATGCAATCTTAACGGTTCTGCAAACGCTAGCTTGTTTCTGGAAAGCTGGCCCAAAACTAGCAAGCCCCAGTTGTCTCTTACTTTTCTGCTTCTTGCATCCAATAGTGCCTATTTCACTCCAGCTAATGGAAAACACAACCAACACAATTTTCCATCCTAGATAATGGAAATGTGTCTGCAGACACTCAACACTTGTCCTACTACATGTCTCAGAATATTCAGAGAAAAAAATAAGTGGGCCCAATGCTTTCAAATGATGGCCATCTCTGGTCTAGCTATACTGTTTTGTGGTTGATTTCTTTTTTTTTAATGTCACAGGCTTATCTTATTAGTGCTGTCATTCAGAACAACTGATTTAGCTTTTCACTCATGCACTACCCCAATGCACCCAGGTTCCCCCACAACTGTTCAATGCTCAGGATAAGCAGAGCACACCTGTGTTAGCTCGCTTTCAGCTAGCGCCACCAAAAGGATTCTAAGAAGAATGGGGAAGAGAACTCTAATTTAATCTGTCCATTGACTGAGCATCTTCCAGAATAACCTCTCATAAATAACCCTTTTTTCTACCTGTGCTGGTTTGGCTGGTCTGGAGTTAATTTTGTTCGGAGTAGCTGGTATGGGGCTGCATTTTGGATTTGTGCTGAAAGCAACATTGACAGTACAGGGATGTTTTGGTTATTGTTGTGTAAGCACTGCTCAGCACAGAGATCTTTTCTGCTCCTTACACCACCCCACCAGCAAGCAGGCTGGGAGTGCACAATAAGCTGGGAGGGGACACAGCCAGGACAGCTGACCCCAACTGGCCACAGGGATATTCTGTACCATATGACATCATGCTCAGCATATGAAGTTGGAAGAATAAGAAGGAAGAGGCGGGACATTCAGAGTGATGTCATTTGTCTTCCCAAGTAACCATTACACGTCATGGAGCCCTGCTTTCCTGAAGATGTCTGGACACCTGCCTGCCAGCAGGAAGTGGTAAATTAATTCCTTGCTTTGCTTTGTTTGCATGTGAAGCTTTTGCTTTACTTATTAAGCTGTCTTTATCTCAGCCCACAAGTTCTCACTTCTTTTACCTTTCTGATTCTGTCCTCCATTCCACTGGGGGGTGGTTTTTCCCCCCAGAAAAATCCACATATAGAATTACAACCACCTTCACAAGTACCTGGAGGTGTGCCTTAGAGACCTTTATACACAGTGACTTCAACACTGCTCTCCAGCTGCAGCACTGTTTCTAGATGATCTCTGCAATAACAGTGTTAAGTGAGGGCACAGGGGGCTTCACCTGTGTTCAGGTGAACCTTCACAAGGGGTTCACAGGTGACCTTTTCATAATTGCCCAGACTGGACACATTTCTCACTGTTTTTCACATGTAACTTGGAGTGTGCTCTGGGCATGGAAAGCACAGTCACACAAGAGGTCATAAAGAAACCTGTTATCCAATTAGGTGATCTCACACACCATTGACTGTGACTTTATTAACACAAATAAATGTTTTTATTTTGGCACAATTTAACCATGCATTCTTCATGTGAAGTGTGTGAGCAGAAGTCCAGGAAGCTTGTAGCTTAAGGTAAAAAACACCACAGTCCTTGGGCCCTTGACACTCTGAAATCTATGGTTCCTGTGATGGAGTAGGGACAATACCACTACTTACACTCTTCCAAAATTATTCAATGTCTGTCTGTCATTGTCACCCAGAACTTATACTCCCAAAACCTCCTGGCTGTTGGAACGAACAGGTTCCTGTTACTAACTTTCTAACTACATGTCATCAGCCTCTCCTATCTGAATGCCAGGCCATTAAGCTGCTTCTTATCCTTACTAAAAACACAACAAAAACCTTTAAAAAATTAAGTGTATGAATTACTAATTATATTCCTTCACCACTTATCTATGGAATTTGAGCAGAAGGGGAAAACTCATTAATGTGAGTCGAGTCAGAGATGAAGGTGAGAATCTCCAGTTACCTCAGCTTGGCAGAAGAAAAACTCACCTGGACTCAAAACCTGAGTCTGCTGTCCTTTGAGCAGTTTCTGAACCCGAAGTAGTTGCAATGAGTTCTCTCTCTTATGAATGATGTCTTGGACCCATCGAGACACCTCAGAAACAGATTTCACAGCCTCTGAAATTATAGCAGCATATTCTGAAGCTTTCACAAGTGAGTACATATTACACCTTATCTAACTTGCTGTAAAAAGAAAATGAAATTAAGCAGCAAATGTTTTAAATCAGGTATCAACAACAGATTTATGTGGTAATTTCAGCAAGAGATTGGACTAGATGGCTTCCAGAGGTCTCTCCCCAAGCAACACTTCCACAGTTCTAGAAAACATTTATTTCCCAATGAAACATTAGACACAAGTATTATTTCCTGGATTTGGAAGCAAACCCAGGAAAAACGCCCTACAAGTGGTGTTAACTACTAGTAAATAGGGCAAGAAGGACACGAATTATCCTAGAAAATTGAGGCACATGACCAGTAGAGTCATAGAATAGTTTAGATTGGAAGGAACCTTTAAAGATCATCTAGTCCAACTCCCCTGCCCTGGGCAGAAAAATTTTTCAAGGTTGCTCAAAGCCCCATCCAACCTGACTTTAAATACTTCCAGTGATGAGGCATCAACCACTTCCCTGGGTAATCTGTTTTGATGTCCATTTGGCCAATCTAACCCCTAGGCCAACTTCCCAGTCAACTACTCCATATTTTATGCCCAGTGTGTTCTCAGAGATATCTTGGAGACAGGGAAAAGATGGAGAAGGCAAATAGTAATCCACTAGAACCCCAGTAAGAGGAAGATTTTCTTCCTGTGGAAGTAGACAGAAGACAAGAATCAAAATATCATTAGCAAGAAGGCTAACACTGATCAAAGCCAGCATCTACAGGTAGAATTATACCTGCAAGCCCCTGGTGCTCAGCACTGTCTGGGTTGGTGTTCTCCAGCAGGTCTCTGAGGAAATGCTTGTACCTTAATAGAGAGAGCAGGTTTATTTCACAGAAAGATACTGGGAACAACAGCATCTCCTACTAGTGACAGAATAACAAGCAACACTCCACCAGGAGATTGGGTACACAGCTCCAAGCCTAACCAAGCATCTTTTGGTCACAATTCTTCAATCACATTCATTTTATCTTCAAATTTATCAACTAAATTAACCCAAGTGTTTTATACCTTTGCAAGGCTTTGTTATTTCCTGGGGATGTGATAAAAGCAACCTTGCATATTACTTAACTTCATGAGATTCTCTTCGCATTCACATAAAAATGCCTTCAATAACAGATGAATTTCTCTTTGAACCATTTTTTTTTTTTAATGTCTGAATGGCAGCATTCATATTTTATGTTTCCTGCCCACACAAGACAAAGGCATTTCTATAAGAACTGGGAGCTTCCTTTTTCTTTTTTCCTCTCCAGTCTTTACCAGAAAGCATCAGATCTCAGCAAATGCTTTCTCTCAATAAAGTTGAACTATTTTCAGTCTGAAATGACAGAATAAATACCACATTGAATTGATTCATGAACTGGCAGAAGTCATATGACATGCAGTAGATGTAAAGCTTCAAAGAAACTTAAACTTGAAAGAGCTGATTAAGGAAAAAGTTAGACCTTCTGTTAAAAAGCCACCAATTTTCCAAACAGTTGGACACCAATAAATGTACTGCTATTTTACAAATTTAATGGAATGATCAAAAAAACTACAGCAAAAAGAAAGCTTATATCTGTCAAGCTGATTAAAAAGGTTACATAAAGCTACCCAAAAGGCTGCGGTATGCTCATTCCAAGTTATTTTCAAAGAAATTGGGCTCTCAATCTCTCAAATTTGCTTTATAATTTATATCAATATATTAACTGTGGATAAGACCACAGCTGAAGAGCAGTGACCTGATCTGTAGCAGCAGCATCTGGGTTCCCAGCAGACTACCTCTGCTCTGTATTACACACATACCCACCCCAAGAAAAGGCTGCCTTTGAGCGCATGCAGCACAGACCTCGCACAGTCAGTTTGCCTCTTCAAAGGGGAGGTGAAACTTCAATGGGGGAACACAGCAATCCAGACTGGACCTGCCCAGGCTCAGATAACTGCAATAGCCACCGAATCTAAGAAAAGCATATGGCCCTGATGAACACAGGGGAACTTTCCTCCTGTATCTGGTTATTAATCTTGTCTCTCTCCAGAAGCAACAACCTACAAAACAGGACTCAAAATACTCCAAGGTCAGCAACCCACGCAAAAGCAAAGCAAGACCATCTCTGGCAGAGAGCACCACTTCAGACAGCTTGCTTTTGTTCAGGGCCTAGCTTCAGTAATTTACCAAGATGATAGAAAGCCTCCACTTCAATTCTACCCAAAAGGTAGATGAAGGGCTTAGGAGTCAGGGCTAAACATAGCTACCTCTCTTCATCGTCTCCCATCCACATATACCAATTCCACCTTACAGGCATGTCTTCAGGTCTGTTTCATTGCTGCCCATACACTCAGATTTTGAGACACATTAAGCAACTTTACCTCCCATAGCAACCAAGACACTGCTATGTTCCTTTTTTCCTTCTCATACTAACACCTTGAAGACTCAGAATTGCTTCTTACTGGTGCAGCCTCTGCAGGGGCAAGGGAAGCAGATCTTCTAGACTCCTCCCTTGAAACTGAGGTCGAGTCTCCTGGAGCTTCTTAAACCGTCGGAATGATTTATTTTTCTTCAACTGCTCCTGCATGCAGTAGAAAAGACATAAGCTTTGAGATTACAAAAAGAAATATGTGCTCTAGTTTGCACCAGAGCTTGGAACTCTAACTTACAGTTTAGGACTCAGTCCTAACAGCAAGCATCAACAGCTTATTTCGTGGCCACAGGGAAGCCATTGCCTTTCTCCTGACCACCATTTCCAACAGGTAATGGAAGCAATATTCCCCCTTCATACATGCACAGAAGTGTAAAGCTAGTATACGCAGCAAATGGAAATAAGGCAAAAAGGAATGTTGACTGAGATAGGAAAACAAGGAGTCCACCTGTGGCTTTTTGCTACTTTGGTGCAGGCCCACATTCCCATCACCTCAAGGCAAGTGTCCAAAACAGCTCTTTCTCTTGGGAAATCAGAAGTATGATCATATGCATGCCAATAAAACAGAAGGGAAACATCCCAGTACATCCTGCAGCTGGGAACAAGCACAGTCAAAAACTGGAAGTCAGGTGGTTTGAATTCCAGATACAGCTGTCAGGACTTCAAAATAAAAATATATCCTTCTGGAAATTCTTGGAAGACAGTTGTGTTTGGAGAGGTAAGCGAGAAGGAAAAAAAATCTCTTCTACGATAGGAAAAAAGTTGGGAAGCAAAAGGAATTCCCACTGTTAAGATACAGTTACTGGTAGTGGGAAAGACTAGGAAAACTGATAATTCTCCAAAAAGAGATCATTGTCACCTAGCATTCCCACTGCAAACTCTCCAGACTTGCCAGCCAAGGAGGTGTGGGAGTAAATACAGAACTCTGAGAAAGCTGTGCTCAATGTATGCAAATACATACACAAACATCTGAAACAAGCTTCAAAAATTTGAACCTCTAAGTAAGTTGAGAAGTTTTCAGCATTATGTTATGGAAGGAAGACTGAGAAAATAGAAGCAGCCCAGAAGAAGGAAGAAAACTGATCACTCCAGAAACAGAATAAAAAGGGGAAGGATGTAGCTGTTTCACAGAATGGATGAAAAGAGGGAAGAAAGAACATGAAGAATAAAGCGGATATTTACCTTCAAGGTTTTGTTTGCCTGCTCCAAGTTCTCTGCATAGTGGCCATAAAGCTCCAGATTCTGACAGAAATTTTCCAATCCTGGTCCCAAATTCCCTCTTCCCAGGTGAAGCAACAGAACTCTGTGCACAAGGAACAAAAATAACTCACGAGAGGTTCATTACTGATGACATTTTCTTAGCTCCCTCTAGTTCACTCCTATGCTGACCTTCCCCTATCAGTCTCCACCTCACACTCAGTTTCTGTGCCAAATACAGGCTTGGCGGTCACAGCATAAGCTACAGAACACATCCCTTAAAAATACTGTGGAGCAGACTTACTGCTAGAAGTGAATGCCTGTTTCACAAGGCGTTAGCTTTATTTCCTGAAATCTTACTTTCTCACCAGTGTAGGATCCTTCCCATACAATTACAGGAAGGATATCAGTGTGTTCACTTACTGGCTCGCTGAATATATAGATTCCAGGGGTCCAAATATGATTTCCAACACAGTAGGTTTCAGTGTCCCTTTGGCCTTTAAAATTGTCACAAAGAACTAAGTATGAAAAAAAAGAGAGAATTTCCAACAAGTAAAATTCATAGGTCACTTGAAGGTTTTGTGCCACACAACAGAAGCAAGAAGTTGCAGCCAGCATACTCTAGCTCAAAAGGATATCAGATATTGTGAATGCCTAACTAATACACCTATCATCAAATATAAACCTTCATGGTAACTTTGACCACAACTGTAAACACGTGGAATAGCATTACAGCACTGATACAGTTCAGTATTTCTAGATGCATCTGTTCTTCAGTACCTTGTTCACAATCTATCTTTGATTTGTCTGTGCATTTACTTTTCATACATCTTAGACATCTTAAAGCAAGTCCTCTATACAATCAAAGGTTAAAGATTCATGTCTGTATACAGGCCAAAACCAAGCGATCAAACCCACAAGCTATTGGATATTACAGAGAAGGTAAAAGGAAAAAAAAAAAAATATCAACAAAACCAACAAAACCCCAAACCTTCCCGCCCCAGTAGTTCCCATGCAGCAGGGATATATCAAGGCTTTGCTTCTGACCCTTTCCCATGACAACACAAATAAGACACATGCTGTCTAAAGGTACCCACATATACAAAGGGGCTGAAATACTCACTGTGACCACCAAATCCAGCTGCTCAAGGTATTTATGTTCAGTTTCCAGAAGCTCCTTGGCTGTCCGGCTGCGCTTTCTCTCCCAGCGAGCCCTCTGCTCTTCCACAGTGTTTGTTCCAGCCATAAAGAGCAGGGACAAGTCACCCATGGCAGCCTCGGGGCTGATACGCTGAAAGGTAACTGATCCTGAAGAGCCAAGAGAGATGGACACACAACAAAAAGAGTAACCTATGCTTTACTATGAAAGAAGGGAAGTCAATTACCAACAGCTGTTAATAACAGTTTCCTTCTGTGTTCCTTCCCACAGGTACCAGAGCCCTGTATCAACCAGAGGAACAGTTTTAGACAGACCAGACTGAGAAAATAAAAGCAGTACATTATGATACATCTGTAAGCAAATCTGAGGTACACAGCCCCGCTCACAAACCACTGCTTCCTGTGCTTTGCCCCATTCTTTGGGCAGAATTCTCAAAAACTCATGGAAGTCAGTGGGTGGAAGAGGTACCGTGGGTAGAAGCCAGCCATAAGATTTGTCTTGGAGGAGGGGGAGGTGGGGGGGGCAGGGGGGGAGCAGAGAGACAGAGAAAGAGAGAGCGCATGCACTCTTTCTTGTTTTCCCCTCGAGGTTCCCAAGAAGCAAGTGGTTTGCATTATCATTTTCTAACAGTAGTTTGTGGTTTCAGTTGAGAGAGACTAAGCAACAGCTGTGAATCCTGCTATCCACTTACTAACCAGCTCTGCTGCTGCTCTTCTCTTCTGCAAGAGCACCGTGGTTTCGTAACAGGGAAAAAAACTCCCTTTCTCTGACAACGGATGATAAAAGGCATGTGTTAGCAGAGCAACAGTTAAGTATTGCTCTGCCTTTTGATCAAAAGGCAGTGCAGGCTTGTGTGCACTTGCCATGGCATGAAGTCTGCTGTTTCACTGGAAGCTGAGCTACCGCTGCAAAAGTTCTAGCTCCCATATGGACAAGCTACACCAATACAGAAAGATGCGTCATTGCAGAAAAGAGACTTTGTCAGTCTTTCAGAGACATTCCAGATAATCTAAATCAATGTCTGAAACAAAAGTTTCTTGAGTACCAAGACTCATTTAACGAGTTAGTGAAAGTCTAGAGAGCTGAGGGACACACGAGGTATTTTATAGCGGTAGGAGTTTCTCGGAGTTTATCCTCATACTCACAGGACCAGCCGAGGCCACAGCTTGGTCAAGCAGGGCAGACCTGGCACGCCTGTGGATGGGGAGGCAGCGCTGCAGGGAACAGCACGCAGGAGCTGACCTCGGCGTTAGCGTGCAGCCGCAAGGTACTCACCAGGAACAGACTGAAACGTGCCTTTAGCCCGGGTAGGCTGCAGCCGTGATTTTAACGTTGTCGTTTGTAACAGCTAGTAATTAAAAGAGACAAGAAAAGTTAAACCAGGCTTGTTCGACCATCTCCCACTCCCAGGAAGCGGTGCAAACACTCCCGTTATTCCGAAGTACACCGCGTCCTGGCCGCGTCGGGTGGGAGCTGCCCGGAGCCCACGGGCACGCTGGAGAGCACTTCACCCGCAGGCAGGCAGGAGCGCCCCAGCTCGCATGCCTGAGGCTCAGGGCAGGGACCACCGCGCACCCGCCTGCCCCACGATGCCCCACCGGCAGAACTCCCTGCCGCGCTGCTACATCTCCCTGTTTTGAATACCCTTCAAAACCCCCCTCCGTTCCGGCAGCACTGGCGCTCCCAGCGCCCCAGCGGCGCTCACCGCCTCCGGGCCCGGGACGGCCCCACGGCCTCCTCGGGCAGACGGTGGCCGCGGCGGCAGCAGCCGCAGGAAGGCTCAGCCCCAGCCCCGGAGACCTCAGGGCGGCCCCCCAGGACACCAGGCCCGAGACAGGACCGCCAGGAGAGCGGCGGACAGCCCCAGCCGCCCTGCCCGCTCCCCTCGGCTACCGGGCCCACGCAAGGCCTCACCACCCATTACCTGCCCGGGCCCGCCGCCGCCCCGCGTTCAAACGGAGGCTCCGCCCCGGCGGGCGGCCCCAGGGCGGGGCGGAGCGGAAACGGGGCGGGGCGGGGCGGGGCGGGGCGGGGCGGGGCGGGGCGGGCGGGCGGGGCTGCACCGCCTAGGTCTCGGCGGTGGCGCGGGCAGCGGGAGCAGTGCGGGATGGTGTCGGTGGGGGAGCTTCGTCGGCCGGGCGGGAACCTGGCGGAGCTGCCGGAGCTGGACGAGGTGGCGCTGCTGGCCGGGCTGCAGCAGCGGTTTCTGCGGCAGCAGATCTACGTGAGTGCCGGGGGCTGCGGCGGGGGGCGGTGGCGGGCGCTCGGCTGACGGGCTCTCCCCTCTCCGCTAGACTGACATCGGGGACATCCTCGTCGCCATGAACCCCTTCCAGCCCCTGTCGCTGTACGGGAGAGAGGTGAGCCCCGTGGCCCCCGCCGGCCGGCTCCGGCGCCCTCCCCGCCCGTTCACCAACTCTGTGCCGCCGCTTGCCCGCAGGTGTCCGAGCGGTACCAGAACTACGGGACCGGCACGCTGCCGCCCCACATCTTCGCCGTGGCCAGCCGCGCCTACCACGCCATGCTGGGCCGCGGGGGCGGCAGCCCGCGGGGCCAGTCTATCGTCATCAGGTGAGGGGGCCGGGCCGGGGGCTCGCCGGAGCCGGGTGGGGCGGGGGCCGGGCGGCGGCCGGGGGCTCCCTCGGGGCTCTGCCCGGCCAGGCGCCTGGCGCAGCTCGCCCGCGGGGCTGCCGGCGAGTCGGGACGCGGCGGCGCTTGCCCCAGCTGCCCGCCTGCCCGGCGGGGGGTGCCGGGCTCGTTGCGGGGGGCAGGTGGCACCAGGATGTTTAACCAGCCCTGGGGAAGCCACAAGGTGCTCTGCTTCGGCGAAACAGCTCCCGCCGTAACTGCTGTAACGAGGGCTATAACGTAACGAAGGGAACCTGTTTGCCTGAAGTGGAGCTGCCCGTGGTTAACCAAAGAGCATGGCAAAGAAAAAGCTTTTTCGCGCTATAAGACCTTTGGGAGTCTGGTTAGGAAAAATCTTAGTCGTGGACAGTCCTGTCCACTAGAAGGGGTGGGTGGGGGTGGAAATAGGTTCTTGTAACCAAAAAGCAACCTGATGTCACAGGCGTTTCACTCCCTGAAGTCACTATTGTTCCGCTGAAACTGTGCAGGGCAGCAGGCAGCATCAATGAGCAGAGGCGGCCTCAAACAGCAGCAGCTGGCAGAGAAAGCATCAAACAGCATAAAGGAGAAAGCCTCAGAATGCTAACTGCCTGCTCTGGGTATTGCAGAGAACAGTGTAAATGTCATCTTGGTTACAATGTTAATTGGCAGCTTGTTTGATCTAATATTCTCATCTTTATATTGGCCTTCTGATCATTTTATTCATATTTTCAGTCTGTATGGTGTGGACATGCTTTGCTGAATCTCGGTGGGACTGGGAACTGACCTTGAGGATCCCTTGAGTAAGGACTCATTTCTCCAGCCTGCAGGCCATCAGTGCCTGTGCTTTACATGAAGTGCACACACAGAGTGGTGGTCATGAATTCGGTGGATGATGTTCTGCTGGTAGGGCTCTTAGGGATGCAAAACAGTCAGAGTGTTTGTCTTGGGAAGTGGAAGACAAGAAAGAGTAACCTGTGGATGTTTGCTAAGAAGTGAGTGGTCTGATGGTTTTCTGCCAGCAGTTCGTGGTCTCAGGGACCAGAGTCTGAGCTACTCCTGTGCATCATGTAACCCTGTTAACTAGCCTGTGCATTGCTGTCATAGGAGGGTCATGGTTTTGCTCTCTGCTAGTGGTGAAACACTCTTTACTAAGATTACCTGGCATGAGCAAAGGTAACCTCATTGGGGCAGAGGGGCAGGAGGAAGTCACTCCTGTTACACCACAGTTTCTGAGAACAGCATGGAGACTTGTCAGGCTCTACTATTCTTTGTGGTCACTTCGTTCTCTCTAGCTGTCTGGGAGGTCTGAGTGGCACATCTCAGAGGTTGATGCTGAACGCAGCAGCTGCCCCCAGGTGACAAATGCTCATTGCAATCAAGTGGTCCTGCGCTGGCTCCTCGTGCCTTCCCAGTCATGGAATGTTAGTCACAGCCTGGGTGTGCTGTGGTACAGCACTTAGGTCTCCTGGAGATTACTCTGCTTTTCTTCACAGCCTGGGGCAGTTACACACCTGCAGCTAGACAGTGTTTGCAGGACCTTGTGAAGCTGCTATGCTTGTCAGAGGGTACAAGGACAGGCTTGAACCGTGGGAATGCTGACTGGCAGTGCTTTTGGGGGGGAAGGAAGTCACTGAAAACAAGAATATGTCTTGTATACTGTGCAGGAGTGCTGTTGGATGGCATGTTCTCAACTGTCAGAATGGTCTTATTTTGTTTGTGCATATTTGGATGGTGATGGCCTGATCTGTGCTTGAGATCAGGTATCTTGTAGTATTTGCTGTGATACATACTTGATCCCAAGTGCAGAGCCACTGGGAGCTACAAAGCAATAAAGCCACACTGCTCAAAGGTCAGGTATGGAAACTGAGACCTGCCCTCAAGTATACCTTCAGCATTTCCTGCATTCGTTTTTTTTCTATACATGCACTGAAGTTCTCTGCCAGTATGATGTTGTCGGTCAAAGACACGTCTCACTGATGGTACGTTCTCCCTCCCAGGACATGGGAAACTGTGCTTTCCAAGTGCTGCTTGTTTGACTTGGAGGTGGAGGTGCTGGGTACGTGTGATGACAGAGCGATACACACCGCTGCAAGTGTGCAGGCAGCCCTGTGGCAGTGTGCCCACATTCTCAACCAGCTGATGAATGTGAATGTGTGAAGCACCTGAGGTTTGAGATTGTCACATCATCTCAAGATCAGTACTCAGTTGTGGATATGAGATGATGGGGCAAATCTCTTTGGAAGAAGAGGAAGCCGTCAACTCCAGCATGTGTGGGGGAGTCAATGTATCAGATCCCATTTGGAGGAGATTGTTTTCCAGAAGTTGGATACATTTTTTCTGAAGAAGCAGAGCAAATGGTCTGTCTGGTGCACCTTGCCCAGAAATGACAGCACAGAGTACTCCCTTTGCAGATGGCGAAAAATTCCCCTGGGGAAGGGTCAGGACCTTGTGGGACCCACTGTGTAAAGCTGCTCACATATGTGGTTTAGCTGAAAAAGCTGTGAAATTCTTGGACAGGAGAACACTCTTAAATTATGCGGCACTAAGATGTAAGGGGCAGAACAACGATACTTTACAGCTGCTGGAATTTCCTTTGCTTTTTCTTGGCAGTGGAGAGAGCGGCGCGGGGAAAACAGAGAGCACAAAGCTATTGTTGCAGCACATAATGAACCTTAGCAAAGGCAACTTGCAGCTGGAGCAGCAGATCCTTCAGGTAGGTCATTACAGGATGGTGCTTGAAGATGCAGAAGTAACATTGCCGCAAAACAACTTGCATTAGACTCCAGAGGCCTGCTGATGAATCACCACTGAAAGTCAGGGAGCAAAACGTAAGACACATAAGAAAACAGTGCATAAGGGTGGTGAAATAGCTCACCACAAATTAGAAGGGCTTGTAGGGCAGTAATTCTGCTTGCTGGTAATGTTGCGATATCTTAAATGATAGAAAATTATTGCAGTTGTTTATCATGTTCTTTAAGGGATTAGGGACATTTTTCCAAATAATTTCCTGATTGAGGTAGAACAAGGGCTTTTATTTGAAAAATGAACTCTTGATTTAATGGTACACAGGGATAGAGAATCCACACAGCCCTTAGTCAGCTTTCTTTGGCTACTTACACTTACTGTCAGGCACATACCTGCTACCTGGCCAACTTCATCTTTGCTGTTTTCATATACTTTTGGTAGCTGATTCTGAAACGTATTTATCTCTTTGGTCTGAAGTATTTCCACTTGAATTGCTCCCCAGGTAGTTGTGAGGGTTTTGGGGCAAATCATACTTTAACCTTCCATGTGATAGATTAAGCAGAGTGAGTTCTTGGAATCTTGGAACTTCATTTTAAAGTCTCTGTTTTCAGAGATCTTTTTCTGTGGTGTCGGTTAACATTGGCTGGACAACATATGCCCACTGAAGCTGCTCCATCACTCCGCCTCCTCAGCTGGACAGGAGGAGAAAAATGTAACAAAAGGCTCCTGGGTCCAGATATAGATAGGGAGATCACTCAGCAATTACTGTCACAGGACAAACAGACTCAACTTGGGGAAAATTAATTTAATTTATTGCCAGTTAACATCAGAGTAGAATAATGAAGAATAAGAGCAAATCTTAAAACACCTCCCCCCCGGCCCCCCTTCTTCCCAGGCTCAGGTTCACTCCCAATTTCTATACCTCTTCTCAACACCACCACCCCACCCCATCCCGAGCAAGCGGTGCAGGGGCATGAGGAGGCTGGGTCAGTCCCTCACCCATTGTCCCTGCCGCTCCTTCCCCCTCGGGGACGGGGCTGCTCACTCTGCCCCCGCTCCAGCCCGGGCTCCAGCCCACGGCAGCAGTTCCACGACCTTCTCCGCCGTGGGTCCTTCCCACGGGCTGCGGCTCTTCACGCCCGGCCCGGCCCGGCCCCCGCGGGGGCACCGGCCCTGCCCCAGCCCGGCCCGGCCCGGGCTCCTCTCCCCGCGGGGCCACGGGCCCTGCCCGGAGCTGCTCCAGCGCCGCTGCCCGCGGGTCACAGCCCCCTGCGGGCACCCCCTGCCCCGGGGGGGGCCCTGCCCGGGCTGCGGGGGGGGAGCTGCTCCCCCGGGGGCTCCGCGGGCTGGGGGCACGGCCCGCCCCGCCGGGGGCCGCCCCGCGGGCTGGGGGAGCCGCTGCTGCGGCGCCTGGAGCCTCCCCCTGCCCCGGCCCGGGGGCCGCGGGGCTGCTGGGCTCGCTCGCACTTAAATACACGATCTGAAATACACGGTCCCTGCGGCTGCCACCGGCACCGACGGGCTCGGCCTTGCCCAGCACCGGGCCCAGCTCGGAGCCGGCTGGCACGGGCTGCACCGGGCACGGGGGCAGCTTCTGGAAGCTTCTCACAGAGGCCGCCCCTGTGCCCCCCGCCACCAAAACCTTGCCCTGCAAACACACTGCACTGTGCTGTGCTTTGGGCTCAAATGGCACATTATTTCAGTGTGGTATCATCTATGGTGGATCTGAGGTGAACACCTGTGCTCCTTTGTGGGAGTGTGGCACTGACATACCTGCTGGCTCCACTTAGAGCTGGCTTGGGCCACACTGCCAAACTGCTTTTGAGCTGAGTAGGTTCAGGAAGCAGGACAGCTGTGTTTGCCCAGCATAGTGCCTGGACCCAGTCTGCAATTCCTCCACTGAAAACAAAACTTCACCTCAATCCAGCTGAGCTGTCTGGAAAAATCCTTGGAAAGCCTAGAGGTGACAGTGAAGAAATAATAGGCATCTTATTTGGTTCCTGTAGATACAGTTGAGGACTGAGTTAGCCCTTTTGGGATTACAGTGTCATGCTTTAAAGCTGTGTTCAGCAGGCTGCCCAGTACGTATCCTAAGGCACCTTTCTTGCAGTCAGTAGGTATTCTTGGCTGAAAAAAACCCAACACCTGTCATTTCACCTTGTTTGCATCCAGTTTACCAAAGTGGTCTGATTGTTCTGTTAGGTTTTTCTATAATTCGCTGTCCTGAGTCTTATGCTATCAACAAACTTCAGTAGCTAAGTTATCGTGCTTACATTTGCGGAGTGCCATGTTTACCTTGTTTATTGTTGTAGTATAGCAGTCAAATTATCTAGTGATGCCATGTCAGATGCTTTGTGGAAATCTGTTATACCAATCTATCTTTTAACAGATGAGTTGGTGAACTTACTGAGGTCAAATCAGTTTAATTGTGCTTATTTTCAGTAGTCTCATGCTGCTTAGTCTTTGTTATATTTGCTTCTTTCAGTTCCTTTATCCAGGGTATGATAAAATGGGTGCTCTTGGGTACTCGTGGAGTGGTTCCTGTTCCAAGTGAATGCTGAATTGGAAATGCTAGAAATAAAGTTTTGCAAGTAAGTTAGATTGAATCACTTAGTTTGAAGAAAGTTTGTTCTGCTTCCTCACTTCTTCTAGGTAAATCTGTTGCTTGAAGCTTTTGGCAATGCCCAGACTGTGATGAATGACAACAGTAGCCGCTTTGGAAAATACATAGAGCTGCATTTCCAGAAGAACACAGGTAAATTCCAGGGCAGTCTGGGGGATGGTTAGATGCCGGAGGGAGAGGGCTGAGCAGCCAGAACTTGTGGAGGGTGAAATTTTGACACCTGACTGCCTGTACGAATGGTGTGCAATTCAGTAAAATCTTACAGCAGCCACAGCTATAGGATAAGGGCTGGGTTTGGCCATTGTGGGAGTGCAGGAGGGATATGGAGGTGACAGTGCAGGGGAAGTATCTGTAATACTTTATGGTGCCAGAAGCCTAAGTTGCTGCTAAAGGAGGTGAGCAGGCATCTCTAAGATGACGGGAAACATGGAGAAGCCCATTTGCAGAGCACTGGGCAGTCTAGAGGGTATTGCACATAAGAAAGTTATTTTAGGCAACCCTATGCTTCTATCACCAAGTAAGAGATGTGGGACAACTCAGCTTCATGTCCCCAAGTGCAAAGTTTACCCTGTCACCTTCTTGTGTGCAGTGCGAGGTGCAAAGCTGAGTGAGTACCTATTAGAGAAGTCACGGGTGGTGCATCAGGATACTGGGGAGAGGAATTTCCATATCTTCTACTACATGTTTGCTGGACTCTCTTCAGAGGAAAAGGAGATGTATGGGCTGTTGGATCCTTCACTTTACAGGTATTTCAAAGGCAGACCCTAGTTTAGTCTCCATGATGGGGGGTGGAAGGGAAAGCAGCATAGTGGAGCCTATGTCTCTTCCCTGTGGTTCTGTCTGTGGAGCCTGGTACAGGTAAATGAATGGAAGCTGGAGTGGGATCTGAATGGTGCTACATAATGGGCCATCATGGAAGCTGGGAGGTCTGGAGTCTCTGCTATATTACCTTTGAAAAGTTTCTTTCCCTTTCATGTCTCCACCACTGCTGATCTGCTTTGTTCCTTTGGGGTAGGACTGACCTGCTGTGCTGATTGTATAACAGTTTTGTATGGGATATACATTTTCTCAGGTACATAGGTGGACAGTTTTGTACATGGGATGTAGCTCAGCGCTGGAAACACAAATACCAAGAGGTGTGCAATGCCCTTGACAGGGTGGGCTTCCAAGAACAGGTTAGTTCTGGGGTTGTTTAATTTCCATCTGTGCTGCTTGCAGGCATAGGGTTTCTTTCTGGCTGCTGTTTTGAGGCTCAGTCCTGTTTCTCTCCTCTCTGGATTTTCCATGGTGCTTCCATACCTGAATCTGTCAGTCTTCATGTAGTGCCTTTTCCCACAGGCTGCCTATGCTTTTCCCTCACCCCACCAACTTCTAGGCCCTCCCATGTTGTCTGTTACATGCTGATAGGTTTTCAGTCACCTTTCTGTTGTGTTTTAGGAGCAAGTGGACATGCAGGCAATCTTGGCTGGTGTGTTGTCTCTGGGCAATGTGACCTTTCAACCTGAGGAGAGCAATGGGTCTGTAAAAGTGAGTGAAGCCTCACGAGGATGGCTGAAGGCTGCAGCGGTAAGTCACAAGAAGAGCTGACAGAAACCTTATGAATATGGTGCTGGTTCCCACTGCCAGTGTGACTGCAGGAGCTGCTCCTGCCAGAGATGGCAGAGGACACTTCTGCCTCGGAGTGTGAAGGCTCCTGAAGAACAAGGAGTTTTCTCAAGAAATGCACAGTATGACCCCACAACTGCATTTGTGTTCACTGCTATTCATGCCCAAAGAGACACTTTACTATTTCTTTTTTCACTTTTCTATTTCTTGTATGTCTAGAACCAGCCTCTTGCATATGGCAATATCATATGTGCCTTGTTGACTTCATACAATACAAGCTGTTTAAAATTAAATGGTTACACATTTCTAAGTGTGGTGATGCCTTGGAGAAATTCAGGTATGCAGTATCTGAACACTAGTTCTGTGTTTTCAACAGATCTTGTCCAAGGATACTGCTTCAACTGCCATCAACTTTTATTGGTTATCCAGAGTTAAAGTTTCTGCTATTTCACATGAAATTATCACGGATTAAGATGTATATATTCCCCAGGACAATCTCATTTTTATTATATGGGATGGATACATTATCCTGCTTTGTTAACAACACAGAACAGAATGTATTTCTGCCCTTTCTATGTCTGTTTTGATCTCTTTGAAATCTTATCACTCTTCAGTTTTAGTTTTACTCCCATCTCTTTGCCTGTTTCTTTCCTACACCATAGCTGAAACAATGACCTACATCTGTTCAGTAGCCAGCTTCTTTTTGTCTGTCTTCTTAAGTCTGCTCCTTGGTTTTTGCCCATGGGAGGGGAATTCCTGTTAAAGCAATCGCTGAGGGGTTCGGTTCTGTCTGCGTTCCCTTTGTTTCCTGTCTCTTGGGTTTGTGTGACTCTGAAGTCTGCTGAAGCTCAGACATCTCAGCACTTAACATAGTGACCTCTGAATGGTGCTGTTCAATAAGTCATTAAAGCACTTAGCAGGGACTGTCGTGTCTCCCAAAGAAAGTGAAAGGTGGCAGCAGAAGGAAAGCAAAATGGAAAGTATTTCAGAGAGAGCGCAAGAGTGAGCTTGGTCGCTGCAGGGATAATGCAGATCTGAAAGCCCATATCTGACTCCACTGCTGAGAGATGTTAGCAGTAATACTTACCTTACAGTGGAGATCAAAGGCCTGAATCTGAATCATGATCCCATTACACTGGGTGTCGCACAGACACAAGGAGATACAATCCCCCCAAGAAGAATAAAGGTTCACTATTGACTCATCTATTTCCTCTCTCCCAGGGTCAGTTTGGAGTCCAAGAAGATGAACTGTTAAAATGCCTTATTTGTACGACGTCAGTGACCCGAGGTGAGCAGATTCAGCGTTTTCACACCCAGCAGCAGGCACAAGGTAAGAAACATAATGAATTGCAGATGTGCTGGCTAGAAAGACTGACCCATATTTGACAGAAGGGTATCCCCACACATGTGCAACTTGTTGGAAACAAAAATGTCTGTCTGTGCCCCTTCATTCCTCTTGCACAGTGGCGAGTATATCAATGTTTATCTGTTTAGTCTTTTACTGAATGTACTGACTATTAATGCTACTTTTGTTTGACCTCTGGGAAACAGCAGAGATTAAATGAGAAACCAAGGAATTAGCTTTGCGTTCTTTCTCAGTCCAGCCTAGATATAAACTGTAGGTATTTGTATAAAGGAGGGCAAAGCTCCTGCTTCAGAGTTCTGGCAGTGTGCAGAGCTCTAGGTAGTAGGTGGAGAATTAACTAAGAGTCAAAGAGATAGCACAGTGTCAGGGAAGGAATGAGGTGAAAGGGAAGAGTGTTAAAGTAGCAAGCACAAAGTGTTGTTTTCCTGTTCAGTAAGAAAATAACCCAAGGTAACCTGCACAAAAGGGTTCAGTTAAAATAAAAGATTTAAAAAATAAAAAAGAAATCCCAGGATTTCTAGATTATTGCTTGACTAATCCAGAAATAATTATGAAATTATGAAAGAAAAAACTGAAAATGGGGAATTAGCTAGTTCTGTTTTCCAGATATCTTCTCTTGCATCTCTCCAGACAATAAAGTATATATCTCCCATCATGCAATACATCATGTTGATTTGTTTACATTCTTCTTAGAATGTCAGCACGTTTTCCATGAATTGCATCCTCCTCTTGCCCGTAGTGCTTAAACACTTGACAGCTGTGGTCTAGGAGGAACAGAACCATTCAGTTTTCCAAGTACAGGTCAGAGTCTCTCACTTGGTTTAGCAGTGCAGGGATCCATACTTATTAGACCTGCAGAGGGGAAAGCAGGTTTCTGGTTATTCTAAAAAGTGGCTGGACTTCTTTGGAAGGAAAATTCTCTATTTTAGAGTGTCTCACAAGTGCCCTAATATGCCAAATCTGACCCTGTAGCAAGATTTCAAAGATTTTTGAATGAAAGAGCTCCTTTTGAGCTTACAGAGGGCAGGGGAAATCAGATGGATATTTCATGTTTGTTTGATCATTAATAATCATTAATAAAATAGCTTAATAAACCACCAAACATTGTTGTGAGAAGTGAATGTATTGAGCCAGCTTGTGTGCTTTGTTCCCTGCTCTCCTTTGACCCCTTCATTGAGCTGCTGTTGTTCCATTTGTGCAGATGCTCGGGACTCCATTGCAAAGGAGGCATATAGCCGAGTATTTGGCTGGATCATTTGCAAGGTCAATGAGCTGCTGGCTGAGAACGTGGATCCTGAGGTGGAACTGAGGGAGATAGGTGAGTTCTGCCTGCCTTGCTCCTGTTCTGTCCTCAGCTGTGCATCCCCCAGCCACAATGAAGGAAAGGCACAATATGAAGTTTCACAGAGATTGTGTGCAGGGATCCCTTAGCAAATACATGATCGTGTTGGAGATACTGGTCAACTGCATGAAGTCATAGAATAGAACCATAGAACCTTTTAGGTTGGAAAAGACATTTAAGATCATCGAGTCCAACCATTAACCTAACACTGTCAAGTCCATCATTAAACCATGTCCCTAAGTGCCACTTCTACACGACTTTTAAATACCTCCAGGGATGGGACTCCACCACCTCCCTGGGCAGCCTGTTCCAATGCTTGACAACCCTTTTGGAGAAAAAAAAAAATCCTAATATCCAACCTAAACCTTCCCTCATGCAACTTGAAGCCATTTCCTCTTGTCCTGTCAGATGTTACCTGGCAGAGACCAACATCCACCTCACTACACCCTCCTTTCAGACAGTTGTAATCAGCGATGGGGGCTCCACTGAGCCTCCTTTCCTCCAGGCTAAACAAGCCCAGTTCCCTCAGCAGTGCCCCATCAGACTTGTGCTCCAGACCCTGTACCAGCTTTGTTGCCCTTCTCTGGACACGCTCCAGCAGCTCAGTGACTTTCTTACAGTGAAGGGCCGAGAACTGAACACAAGTCTGTAGGGCCTTGGCCAGCTCTGAGCAGATGGTTGGTCTGAAGCAGCTGTGAGGCTGTAGTTCTGGGCACCAGCTTTGCAGAGGAGATGGGGCTGGGAGTCGGCTTCTCCTAACTAGGTTTCCAGGAGGAGTTATGGGAGAGGTACTCCTGGTAACTTGGCTGGGGTTTCCCTGTGCCACAAGAGCTGGGTGATGGGAGATTTAGTTGTGTATTGGGGTATGTAGCTATCTGCAGGAATGATTTGCAGGCTCCATGATGCACTCATCTTCCCTCTTTTAGGTATCTTGGATATTTTTGGGTTTGAAAACTTTGCAGTGAATAGTTTTGAACAGCTTTGCATAAACTTGGCCAATGAACAGCTGCAGCACTTCTTCAACCATGTAAGTCTGCTGTGAGTGATCTCACCTTGTGTGGCAGAGAAAGTAGAGCACCTGACATATGAAGGACATCTTGGGTAAAAACAGGGCTATTACCTGGAAGGACAGAAATGGTGATTAGTGAAGCAGGGTAGAGAGCACCAACCTTCTCTGCTGTGACAGGGGAGCCACTAGGGCAGGGAAGAAAAAAAGCAGAAGGAAGGGTCAAGCAGTGACCAAAGCTGGCGGAGGAGGGGACACTTACACTCTGAGAACTGTTCCAGCTTTATGCACCAGCATCAGTGAGTGACATGCTTACAGATGAGCATGCAGAACAGCAGTTTCATCTTAGACCTCTTGTGCCTAAGGTGACAGAGCCACCCTTTGTCCTCTGTTCAGCATGGGAAGAGAGGTGTTCAGGATTGTCTAGCCAAGTCTGCTGGGTGCTCCAAACTCTTTTTTTTTTTTTTTTTTTTTTTTTGATTCCTCTTTCTCAGCACATTTTCCAGCTGGAGCAGGCTGCCTATAAGGAAGAAGAGCTGCCTTGGGAGAATATCACATTCAGCAATAATGAACCTATTCTGGTGAGTGAAAGGACTGACAGAAGAGAATTGCTCCATCAAGGTAAGAGAGGAATCTTTCTCTTTCTGGCATGGGTAGGAGATGCACCTGGGAAGAACCTCTTCAAAGGGTGGTATAGGTGAGAGTGGGTGCCCTGTACTGCTTTAGGTATGTGTAATGTGTCTCCTTTCCTGCAGAATCTGCTCCTGGCCAAGCCACTTGGACTGCTATCTCTTCTGGATGAACAGAGTGCATTCCCTCAGGTATGCATGAGAAAGGGGGCAGAATATAGCAATAAATATCCAGGCTGCAGAGAGAGCTCTTATGTTGGAGTGTGACTTTCAAAGGCAGGATGAACGGAGGTGTCCCAATGTGTGATTGTTGAAACAAGACAGCCAGATCAGGGACAGTGTAATGATATTATTATCCTTGTGAAGAGTCAGAGGGAGAGTACGGTATGAAACTGTTGCACATCCAAGGACACTTCCAACACTTTTTTTTTTTTTTTTATGCTTCCATGTGCCCTGATGAAGTCTTTGTTATGGCCTCATGATTTGATTATGAAATCTGCTTTCCTGCAGGCAACTGATAAGACATTTGTGGATAAACTAAACAACAGCTTCAAGGGGAACGTACACTTCCAGCCAAGCCGAGGCCGTGTTTTGGGCTTCAGCATTATTCACTATGCTGGGAAAGTATGTACTGTTTGCATGAAGAATGCTGTTGTATGTAGGAGGGGGAAAATGTGTTGTTTTTTAGTGAAGCAGGGTAGAGAGCACCAACCTTCTCTGCTGTGGCAGGGGAGCCACCAGGGCAGGGAAGAAAAAAGAAGAAGGAAGGGTCAAGCAGTGACCAAAGCTGGCAGAGGAGGGGACGCTTACACCTAAGTATAAGACAAATAAGGCTTTGATGTTAAGGAGTAATGGTCCAACAGTACTAATAACAGAAGTGATGTGTTCCCAGGGAGTTGCCTTCTATTATTCCCTTGGATTTCTGTAGAAGGTATGGGAAGAGAGGATCCCTGCTAAAAGTGGGGCTACCTCTGGGAAGCTTAGGGTATTAGCAGAATCTCTGTACTCATCATCATTCTATTGGAGCTGTAAAATAGTTCTTTATAAAATAAAAGCCCTGCATCCACTGTGCAGCACCAAATGACAGTGTAAAGGCTTTACCTTTACCTATTGGGTTCCAGAGCACAGCAGTCACTATTTTATTACCAGCACTGAGGAGCACAGTGAGAGCAGCCAGGTAGTTAATGTTTTCAAAGTGTACGCCCTTATTTATATTTTCAGTGGAACCTAAGCAGCTTGAAGTTTAGTACTACTGCACGTAACCTTGCTGCCACCAATTTTGAAAGCATTCGCCCAAATATGTTGAATTTATTGGAGACAATTTTTTAAGCAGGAGCAGATATGATGATTCAGGATAAAATTTAGTAATCTAATCTTGCCATTGTTGACTGAGTTGTTATTTGTGACATTCTTTATTAGAAAAATCACCTAACACAGAAAGGAGAGTGGCAGGCTGGGTGTGAGAAAGGAAGGGAGCAAAAGAAACAAAGTGGTCTGTGACAAAGGATGAAAGCCTGTTCAAAGGGAAGAGGTGGGGAAAGAAAAGAGTGAAGCATAGACCAAAAGTAAATGAAACTTCATAATCAACAATAGGAGAACAAAAAAAGGGCGATGTCTCAGTGTTAAGGTGCACTGCTGTGGTTCCAGTTGCCATCATTGGGGTTTTGTTCCTCATGATTTGCATCTGAATGGGGTGCATATGTATTTACAAAATTCATGTGAGAGCTGGTGTACAGAAATCACCTGCAAGCCAGTGTATATTCAGTTTAACTGTTGCTCCTGGCAAGCTGTGGAAGTGGCTTTCACAGCAAGCCTGTGATCACTGCTGGCCTTAGTGACTTGCTGCCGTTTCCCCTAGGTACAGTATACTGCTGGGGGGTTTCTAGAGAAGAACAGAGACACCTTGCCAGCCAACATCCATGGGCTCTTCATCAACAGTGTCACTCCCTTGGTCACTGTGCTATTCGCAGGCAAGTCCCTCTGCTATGATAGGACATCCCACATGAATCAAGGCCCACCCTGGCAAGAGTTAAGTGGGGAGATGAGGCACATATACTATGAACATGTTTCACAGCTAGCAGCCCCAGGGAGACTTTGGGAATACTGCAGCCTGGAGGGGGGCTGCTGGCATGTACCATGCTGCTGGAGGTGTTCATTCCCCCCTGGGAAGCAAGGCAGGTTGTATCCTCTTCCAGAGAATTAGCCACTGCTCAGGTGTCTTCCTTTAGATCAGATAGCCCATATTCTCCACGGCCAGTGCATGACTGTCTCCACTGCACCATTCCATATGCTCTGTTCTCATCTAGAAATGAAGCTGTACAAAGTCATAGCTCCTAGCTGTTCACACTGAAAATAGATTGCTGTAAAGCCACAAACAATGAGTGTAGAGATTATGCTTTTCAAACACATTTTTGTTTTCAGTTTTAAACAAGTTTAAAATCACTGAGGTTATGCATTATTTTTGTCCCACCACTATACTCCCTTTTTGCAGTTATTGATAAACCCTCAGAGCCTTCAAGGCTTCTATCAAAGCAAAGATTTAAAGACAAATCAGGTGGATATTTCCTTGGATTCTGGCTGAGCATAGAGCTTCTAGTGCAGATATTTATTTATTTTTCCTGCTCAGTCCGTGCCACTTTCTTCAGCCCTTCCCTTGTATTTCCACATGGTGGAACCTAATGCCCTGTCTGTGATTCAGTATTTATAGAGAGACTTGTGTGTGAAGTGAGGTTTGAATGTTTAGACATAGTTGATTGTGAGCAAAGGTACAAAATTAATTGTTGTCTCTGTTCTTCCAGCCACTGTCTCGAGGACAGGGACACTGATGCCTCATGTGAAAGCCAAGGTATTGCACTTCGGGTCCACAGGGCAATGGATAAATGAGGCATAGTTACCCATAGTTACCTGATATTTGTTATTTGAGAAACTGGCTGAAAATGGGAGCAGGCAGAAATTGGTTGAAAAATAAGAGCAGGCAGCAATCTGCTTGCAACAAACAATTTCTCCTTTGCTTTTTCCTAGGTTTTCTGCTTGCTTCTGCTGATATGTTTAACTTGCCTTCCGTCCCTTGAAATCCATTGTCTCTCTTTTTTGCCATCTGCCTTCCAGCAGAGCTCTTTGGATGGCAATCAAGTACTTCTTTCAGGAATGATCTTTTGTTTGGGATTGGTTTCAGGTCATACCAGGAGCTGATGACAAGTTCAACAGCACACGAAAACAGTCTGCTGGAGCTCAGTTCCGGGTAAGTATTGCTGCTTTATGGTGCCCTTTGAGATGGGTGCAGTGATATTTTCATAGGGGCTTCCAGGCCGCTAAGCACAGTTAAAGCATCCAGCATGCAGACAGGGGTTTCTCTGGGTGCCAAGCACAGCTGATCATGGTGGGAGTGACCTGTTTGCTGTCAGAGCCTGGGAAGTTGCTTTGGGGTGGGAAGACAGTTCACGCTGCAGGAAATTGCACACCGGGCTCTGGCAGTGCTGTGGCTTGCTGGACTGTTGACCTTTCTCTGCCCTCACCAGCATTCCCTGATGGTACTCATGGAGAGGCTGTATTCTGCCAACCCACACTTTGTGCGCTGCATAAAGCCAAACAGCCGCAAGGAGCCAGGTGTGGTGGACAGCCAGATGGTGCTGCTGCAGGTGAGGAAAAGCAGTGTCCTTTACAGGTACTTCTGCCACGTCTCGGTGGGGAGAGCAGACCCCACCAAAAGGCTGTGGAGATAGCAGGAAGTCAACTGGTCTTCCTTTGCAAGAGAAAGCATAGACACACTTTTTATGCATGTAAAGGTTCTGGGTACTTGGTTGTTTTTGTGACAGAGACTGCTAGGTCCAGCTTTTGCGGTCTTAGTTCTCTCCCATTATCTTTTTCATGAATGCAATGAGATCTGCTTGTCAGGCACTAGGATTCATCTTTGCATCTCCTGGATGGGAACTGGTACAGACAGTACTCCAGAAAAACTGATGCTTCCCGGAGGAGACTGCTCTCACCCATCAGCCAGGGCAATTCTGAATAGGAGCCAAGTTGGGATCACTTTGATAGGAGCTGAAATGTGCTGATATGACTATCCTTGGATATTGAGTCAGGTCTGACATCCAGGCGCTTTGAAGAATACCGAAAATGATTAGAAGAGTTCAGAAAGCTCTGTGGTCTGCTTAATGTATATAAGAAAGGATAGGATTAAGAGGGAAGTTCATCCGTGCCTCAGAGTATTTCTGTGTCCAGATTTGGAAGTAAAAGGCTGCCCTCTAAGGGACAGAGCCAAAGCAGTACCCATGGCTGGAAGGTGAAGTTATTTCAGTCATTGGTTTCTATGTTTCCAATCTTTAACTGAGAGTGGTTAATCATCAGAGTTACAGGATGTGGTAAATCCAGTCTCTAACCAGGGATACATTTCCAGAAAGGAACTTATTCATTTTGAACTAGAGAAGTTTAGGGCTGAATTAAGGTGTTTCTGGCTGCAGAGGAGCAAACTGATGTCCCAATGACCTGCTTCTGTTTGTTTCTCTGGTCTTCTTTGTGGTGCTGCTTCAGCTTCGGTACAACGGACTGCTGGAGACAATCCATATCCGAAGACGTGGTTTCTCCTGGAGACCCTCATTTGAGGAATTTGCTGAAAGGTTTGTTAAAACCTCCAAGTGTTCCTTCTTAGGTATTGTTAGGGAACCAACCCTGGTAACCAGGTACGGGCAAGGAGTGAAACAGCCTCTGTAAAGTTCATGGGCCTGAGGTCATGGGGTTGTTTGCTGTGGGAGGCTGAGTGGGAAAGACAGTGATTTATTGTCGCCTTGTGAGGGTGACATGGATCAGCTCAGCACATCAAGGATGTGGCTCTTACCTTGCTGTATTGGTTTGTTTTTCACAGATATAGAATTCTTCTAGTTAAACCGGATGTTTCCCTCACCAAAGAAAGGTAGGAACCCTTCCTTTGTTACCTGCAATCCAGTTTTTTCTTCAGAGGCTTTTGCTCAGAGTAGCTTAGCAAACTGAGTAAAAGGAACAAAGTGAGAATGGGTTTTTGTGATACTGGGGAACACAGATCACTAGGCAAGGGCAGTTAGTGTTTTAAAAGCATTTGGTACAGTGATAAATGAAATCTTTCTTGAATTGCTATGTAGCAATTCAATTACTCTAAAGCCTTGCTATCCTGTGGAATAAGAACTAGCTAATGTACTCAATTAAGGAAGTCACAATAATGGTCAAGGGTATCCACTGAACTCAGTATGGCAGGGGCTCATCACATTTGCCAGGTGCCTCTCCAGGCTTTTTCCTGATGGTCTCATGGGAGAATAAGAAGATGAGCAAGCAAGAAGAGTTTTCTGAGCAAGCAGCCAGCACTGAATGTCTCCCAGGCTAGAAAGGATGTTTCTGATCCAAGAATTTTTTATGTGTACAGACGTAATGCCCTCAGTGCTTTCAGAACCTGACTGTTCCTTACACATGTAAATGTCCCTCCAGCTCTGCAGTCTTACCCTGTCAGCTTTTTCCTTTCTGCATCTAGGGCAGCAACTCCCCTCTTCCTCTTCTCCGCTTTCCCAGTCCTTCCTTCCTGCCACAGTCAATTGTGACTGATAGCAAGAACGAAGCATGTCAGGCAGCCAGCTGACGGGTTTTTTTAGTCTTTGAAGAAAAGGACTTGAATGTTCTCCTGGAACAGTTCTGGCAGTAGCTCCTCTGGCCTTCCCTGAAGTTACTGACAGTTCTGAATTAAGAATTGCAAGCCCAAGTGAGGTCAAGAGGGAATCTCATAGGTAAGAGATGATGGTAAACAGGCAGCATGGTGTGCTTTCAGGCACAAAAATTATAGGATGCATTGGAGGAAAGAATTACCGTGGATATGGATTGTGGCACAGTGGAAGTTTGCTGAGATAGAAGGAAAACCACTTCTGCTTTTCTAAGCAAGATGTTAGCAAAAAGTGCTACTACAATTTCACAGCCTGGTTTTGCAGGCAGAGGGAGGAAGCTGTCTGTGTGGTACTGCTTTCAGTTCCAAGTGTTGGGGAATCTTTCCAAGTGACCCAAATTTTATCACTAGAGTCTGCAAAATGAAACTGGAATCGGAGAACAGGCTTTCTCCGGGAAGCCTTGCTGTGCCGACCTTGCAACTTGTAAGCTCCAGAACGCTTGGAAATGAAATAAGGAAAAGCAGTTCTGAGAACAAAATAGGCTCTGCAGACTTGCCTTCCAGGGAGTTGAAGGAAATCTGCCTCTGGGAACCCCTTTGCTGATGTTCCTGAAATGTTATCCTAGCTGTACCTCAAGGAGCACTACAGACTGACAGCCAGTTAGTTACTGAATGTGATCGGGTGATAGGGTATGTGATGCAGAATTGTTGAGATGCTTTCTCTTCCTTTATGCACCTAAATCCACTGGCTGCATGGTGTTCTCTTTGGGTGGAAAATTTTTTATTTCACTTTTTTTCTTCTCTTTCAGCTGCTTGGAGATACTGCAAAGTACAGAGCTAGCACACTGGATGTGTGGGTAGGTGTGAATCACTGTTACTGGGAATGGGGGGCCTGAACTGCAGAGACTTATACATGTAGGCTTACTGGTTCCCTTTGGGGAGAACTTTATGGCTGTAGGAAAGGCCTGTCCTGTGGATGATGGATGCAAGTGTAGACAGTGTTTCTTACTGTTTCTTTCTCTCCTTGACTTCACAGAAAGTCACGACTTTTCTTTAAATATTGGCACCAGGAACAGCTGGCAAAGTATGTGGAGCGGCTGGAAAGAGCAGCAGTTGTCATACAGAAAGGTGAGCACGGGGCAGGAGAGTCCCTTAATTCTGATCTCAGACCAGCTCAAGGGAAAACTTTTCTCCAGTCCCTGCTCCACCGTTGCATCTTTGCAGGTGTTGTAAAAGTGGGCCAGGCACTATCTTCATATCGGGGCCCTGTGGAGTCAGTGCATATTGCAGATACCCACCTCCTCAGTGCTCATCCTCTGGGTGTGAGGATGTGAGGGTGTGAGCCTTGGAAAGGGAAAGGACAACTGAGCTGAGCAGGCAAGCATATGATTTGGCTGTGTCCTGGGATATGGTTAACTGTCCTCTGGATGAGTGACATTAAGCTGAGGAGAGGGAAGAGGGAAGCAGACCTCATTCCTGCTTTCAGAGACAGGCAGAAGGGGGTGAAGGTTTGGTTTGGTTTGCTTTGCTTTTTTCCTTTCCCTTCCATATAGCTTCTGCTCTGGCAACTGGTTTTCCAGAGCAGGCACTGTGGGCAGTTTGGTACTTCCATGTGTACAGGCTTCATGAGGATTGTGCAGCCAGGAGGAGGAGGCTGCCACCCTGCCTGATCCCTCTCTGTTGTACTTCTGTACTGGTTGTCGCACTGCTGAAGCATCTGAGCAGCTTCTGGCTATGCACTGCACAGTATGACGAATGTCAGACTGTCACATGCTGCACCTTGTTCTCATCGATGGGGAAGGTGTGTGGGCAGTGGGAAATGAGAGGTGTGGCTTTTAGTTCATGTGCTTTGGTACCTGGTAGAGCAGGCGGGATAATGCAATGTCTGTAATGCTCCCAGTGGACCCTGTGATGGCTGCTTATGGAAAAGGTTTTCCTGTAGGCTGACACCAAGGAAGTCCTCTCTTCTTCACAGTGTCTGAAGGGTACAGGGAGATAGATGACTAACAGAGGCTCTTCTGTGAGACTTTAAGTGCCTTGGCATTAGACATGGGAGCTTAGATCTGTAATGTGATTTTTTTTTTTTTTAAAAATCTGTGATCTGGCTGCTTAGAGAGTATAAGGCAAGTCTCATGTGGTTTTGACTGCCTGCTCACAGTAGCATTTGCATTGCTTTTTATTAACGTGATTTGAGTGTTGAGGGCTTTGCACTGGGTGAAGGAATATCACTGTGGGCTTCACCCAGGGAGTGCCAAAGGCATGTCCAGCGGTTTTTTTCTAACTACAGCTTTTCTCTGAACAGTTTTCAGGGGATTCAGATGCAGGAAGAGTTATCTAACACTGGTGGCTGAGCTGAGAGCTCAGGCACAGCGGCTACAGGAGGCAGAGCGAGAAAGAAGGCAGCAGCTCGCCATAGAAGCAGAGGCCCAGAGTGAGTTGCTCCCCCTCCCACTGCCCCCATGCATGGCTACTCATGCGATGCTAACCCTGAAGTGCTGTAAGCTCCAGGTGATGATGGCCTCCCTCTGGCTTTCCTGGGGTGAGGGCTCCATCGATGGGGTGGGCAGCGAGGTGCCTGTGTTTCTGCCACTTGAAAATGTGGCTTTCTCTCTGGGGGGCAGAAACAGTACAGTGAAGGTTGTTTGCCTGACTCTGCTGGGTGGAGTGCTAAGCTGTGTCTTACCCCCATACTCCATGCAGCAGAGCCTGTCCCTATCCTGGACATGTGAAGGATGGACCTCAGGGAGCTGAGATGCTAGATTTCATCTACTTCTTCCCTCTTGTTGCAGAAAGAATCTCCTGTCCAGTCCCCATGCCACGGAAGAGGCACCCTCTGCCTTGTCCTGAAAAGCCAGTGCAGTCACCAGTGCCACGGCCACGCAGCAAGCTAACAGAGGTAGCAATATTGGCTCTCCTTGGAGCCCCTTAGCCAGGTGTGCTGGTTCCCTGCTCCTTCCACCTTCTGTATGCACATGTTCTCCAGCATGTGGTCCCAGGAGAACAGTTGACATTCTTATTATGGAAAGTCAGAGAGTCCTTTCCTACTGTGGTTAGTTAAAAAGTGTGGTCAGGATCTTTGAGGAACTGAAAACAGGTTTGATGGTTTGCAACTGATCTTATCTTCAAGAACTCAGGAATGGGATCACTACCAAAGTGATCCCGGTCCCCTGCCTTTGACCTTGCTTTCCTGTCCACTTTCCCTCTCTCTCCACTTTCAGTCCACTCCTTTTGATAACTTCTTGAACCCTTCTGCACCTCGTCCTGCTCTGGGCAGAGAAGAGCAAACTCAAGAAAAGGCAAAAAGGAGAAATATCAAGAGAGGAGCAAGTCTCTGCTGGTTCAAAGAGATGCAGGCCGAGAAGGTCATACAGGATGATGAGGCCTTTCCAAGCTGGCTGTATGGGATAATCAGCCGGAGGTGAGTGCACTGGTCACAGTGGCCACAGCGGACAATGGCAGGCAGGCAGAAGCTGCTGTGTCCTTAGGAGGACTGCACAGGCTGGATTTGCCAGGGTTTGTCTCCTGAAGGAATGAGAGTGATCTGCATAACCTTTCACTTTTAGGCTGTGAGTTTCAAACCCTTAGGGGGAGGCTTGGAGCTTCCTGTCACAGGATGCAGATGCTGAAATTTACATAGGTCCAGGGATCGACTATGGAAACTCAGAGGAAATAAGTCCACTGTGGGTTCCAAAATACCAATCCTGTGCAGGGAAAGGAGGCTTGGAACATACCTGGAGAGGAAATACACACACGCGTTTACCCTGTTGCGGACTGTTTGCAGAGACATGACACGGAATGAAGATGGACTTTTGGTCTGACTCATTATGACTGTTCTTGTATTTTGTAGGTCAGGAGGAGACCTCAGTTTACAGCAGGAGAATACAGAATTCAGTGTACATTTATTTAAAAAACTATTAAGGGGGACTTTAATGATTACCCAATAGCAATATTCCCCCAAAGCCACCAGATAATGGAAAAAGAAAGGGGTTTTGTTGGTATCTTTGCCCATTTGAGGAGGGTGCAACATAGGTGCAATTTACATCCCTTTAAGCTGAGAGACATCCACAAAGCTCTACTTTCTTATGCAGTTGTTTACGAGACTGTAAACTCTCAAGCTTTTTTGGGAAAACTATTTTTTTTTTCTACTGGTTGTGCCTTATACTTCAGTCTCTTGGCTGAGCCAAGTACTGCTTTCAAAGCAGTGTGGTAAGCAGAGAAAGGCTGATTATGCCAGTGATCAGATAGGAGTAAGACAGTGGGGCTAGCAGGTAGATGTCAGAATTTCTGGCTGTAGTCTCCCCTGTCTGCAAACTAACCTATGGTGCTGCATGCTTGCTAACTGCCAGCGTCCCTTATTTGCTGGGACTTGTGTGTGGGCATTGCTGCCAAGTGTACCTGTTATTTGAACACCCTTACCATCTTCCTTCCAGTTTGTAACTTTTTTCTGTTAAAGCTGCAAGTCTTCTTCAGTCTTACTAGATAACAAGTTCCCAGATTTTGTCAGTTTATCGCTCTGATCACAATTTAAGAGACATTATACAGCAGGTTAGCTTAGTAAAGGACACTAGAGTAGCTGTCAGCTCCCCGGTAGCTGCATTTTTTTTCTATTTTTAAGATAATTATCAAGGCACCCGCCTGCATTAATGCTTTTGTCCACAGATCCAGGAATGCAGGAGAGGAACTAGCACCTGGAAGACAAAACTGTCTGAATAGGCTAGCCATGAACACTTCACAATGAAAGACATAGCAGATCCTTCCCAAAGACACTGAAGATCAGACACCTTTTAAGTGGTGCTTCCTGTTGCTGGATTTAAGTCTCCATGCAGCAGTGTAAGCTCAGCCTCATGTAACAGAGCAGCCAGAGCAATCCCAAATTGCACTGGTGATGCGCTGGAGCAAGGCACATGACAAGCACAAAGCGGTGCTTTGTCTGTTGGGCAGAGACCGGGAAGACCTCCTTCCAGCAGGAAGTTTAGAGAGCCCGAGTGGTGTAATCCAAGCTGGTGTTTTTGCAAGGCAGTGGGCTTAAATTGTGCCGAACACCACTACCCCACAGTGTCCCGACTTCTTCCAACAGCCCTGGAGTGTAGGAAAGGCACATGTGTACAGCCTTTTCATCTCAGCAATACTTTGTAATGTGCTCTGAGCTGGAAGACAGTGGTTGCTATTGCACCAGTCAGACCACAGGGACAGGTTTGGAGCAGCCCTGCTTGGAGAGGCTTTGGCTGAGAGTATTGTACCTCCTCAGCCTGCTAATGCCTCCCTGCACCACCAAGCCTGAGTTGGGAAACTTGTAACTAGGAGCACATGGGGCAGATGCTGTCCTCCCTGTGGACTGGGAGCACTACTATGGTAGCACATGAGATAGGATGGGAATCCCTGCACAGAGGCAACTGCTCACTGTCCACTTAAAAACTTTTTTCTGCTTCCAGGGAAGCTGAAAACTTGTTGAATGACAAGCCTTTGGGTTGCTTCCTTGTTCGTATGAGCCAGAGCCAACCAGGCTACATCTTGACATACAGGTAGGTAACGAGCCTTGCCAAGAAGGCTGAGGTGAGACCTTATTGCTCTCTACAATTACCTGAAAGGAGGTTGTAGCAAGACGGATGTTGGTCTTTCCTCCCAAGTACAAAGCAAGAAGACAAGAGGAAATGGCTTCAAGTTGCATGAGGGGAGGTTTAGACTGGATATTAGGAAAAATTTCTTCTCCAAAAGAGTCGTCAAGCATTGCAACAGGCTACCCAGGCAGGTGGTGGAGTTCCATTCCTGGAGGTATTTAAAAGACGTGTAGATATGGCACTTAAGGACATGGTTTAGTGGTGGACTTGACAGTATTAGGTTAACGGTTGGACTCGATGATCTTAAAGGTCTTTTCCAACCTAAATGATTCTCTGATTCTATGAAACTGAGCTATGCATGGCTGGAGGAGTTAACCTCCTCCACAGAAGTGTCCAGTGAGGATGATGCTCATCCTCCTCTGTTGTGAGTGCCTCAGACAGTTTGAAGTAGCAGGCAGGACACTGCAGAGTCTGTCTCTTGCCAGAAACTAGATGTTTGTGGGTGGAAGGATGCAGCTTGAAGACTGCAGGTCCCTTTTAGGCTGTGCTGTGTGGCTAAGTGGGCAAACCATGTTGGAAGGAGCATTGACTGAAGCAGAGCAGATGAGTCTAGAGGAGGGTCTGAGGAGAGGCAATCAGAGTGCTGCAAGGGCATGGTTTTTGCACAGCCTCAGGCAAGGGGTAGGACAGAGTTTTGATGTGGACAACAGGCATTGGGAGGCAGTACAGTCTGCTGGGGTTTGGATCCAGCTGCCGGGGTTCTCCTGTCACTGTCTTTGGGGAAATTGCAGCTCCTCCAGGACCTACTAGTACAGCGTGTGACACTCCAGCATAGTGCATCTCCTGCATCTTTGTGATATTTGTTACTGTGACTCCTGATCACATCTGACCTCTTGAGATGAGTGCAAAGAGCAGTGACTGGGTCCTGGAGAGACACTGTGACCCCATGCCATGCCTATTTCTGTCTGTCCATCTCCTCAGGGGTGAAGGCCACTGCAGACACTACCTGATCCAGATCCAGCCCAGGGCACACTATGTCGTCCTGGGAGAAGACCGGGCTCATGCCTCACTCACCGAACTGGTTCGGTATCACCAGACTGTGGGCATCAAGCCCTTCATGGAAATACTGACTGTTCCCTGTGAGCAGGTGAATGTCAAGGATCTGCAGCCAGACAAGGGGATGGGGCATGGACTCTGCCCTGCGCAGACAGAGTCACTGCAGCAGCATCTGTCTTTGTGTTCCCGTTGGGGGTGTCCCATTCTGGTCGGGCAGCTTGGCCTCTTCTGCATGCACTGGGAAATGCTACTAGCTAGTCACTGGAGAAACCTGGCATGGGAAAGAGGTCCTGGCAGGTGGATGACAGCCCCTGCCCCCTGAATGTCAGCAGTGGGCACAGCTGACATTGTGCTTGTTTGTGCTGTTTGAAGTGTGTGGATGGTCTGCAAACCACTGCTGAATCCATTCTTCCTTCCCTCAGGAAAGTAGTGAGAGTTTGGATTACAAAGATCTGGAGTGCCTTACGCTGGGTTCACCAGCAGCTGAGTGGAAGACCGCTGCAGAGGAGCAGCCCTGCCCCTCCAGGCCTTCCACTGGCACACCTGCTGTGCAGTCAGGAACAGCTGCAGTTTTCAGACGGTTCAGGAGGACCATGGATTGCCAAAAACAACAGAGCCCGGACAACAGCAGGACAAAGCCAAGCTCAGGCAAGAAGGGAGGCAGCCAACAAGCCTTCCTTCGCCTCCACTCTTCCATACGTCTGGCGATGCAGGAAATCCAGCAGGTGAGCTGGGGCATATTCTCTGCCGAGCCTTGCCACCCGTGGCTGTGCTGGGACATGTGGAGCTGCCCTACCCAGGGGCAGGAGAGAGAAGCACTCTTCTTTCACAAGCAGCACTCTTGTTTCCTAGCTCCTGGGTCTGTTTTTATTTGGTGGTCTTGGGATCAAGACTGTGTTCACTGGAAGTGCCAGGCTCGGGGAGACCCTGGGAGAGGCTCACTGAGATGCCCAAAGAATAGTCCACAACAGAGGGGGCTGTGACGTGGCTGGCATCCCAGTCACTGCTCCCCTAATCCTGTCTCTCTGCTTCTCACTGCAGTTCTCTTCCTTGAAGACCTCTGTACAGAGATGCTGTCAGGCTCTCAACGTTGAGGATGTAGAGCCCAAGTGATATGGTAAGAAGACAGATAATCATGCAAGAGGGCAGATAGCAATTGCAGCTTCTCCAGGAAATGGAGGAGCAAAGGGGCTCTTCCCTTCCTGCTCCACCTGGAGCATCTCTTGGCCACCGACTGCCTTGATATAGAGCAGAAAAAACAGAGGGCAGTGGCCAGCTTCCATTCCAGGACTGCAAAGAGACCAGAAGGATTGGGAAAAAAGTGTAAGGTTGGGTTCCCAGCACCTGTGGTCAGAGTGTGCTTGCAGTACAGTAACAAGGCTGCTGGAGGGAGCTCACGGTTTGTTAGATGCCTGGGGCTGGAAGGACAAGTACTATCAGAAAGCTTATCTGCGTGCTACAATAGTCCCATGTATCAGAAGTGGGTGCTGGGCAGAGAGCCTTGGGGGGTAGCAGAGGCAATGTGCTGAAGGCCAGGCTGAGAACATAAGAAAAGGCAGCAGTCTGTGAGGACTTTTCAAGGTCTCAGCAACTAGAAGCAGCTGGTTACTGAGGCTGTAATGTACTGGGTGGCTCACAGGAGTAGATGAAGTGGGCCAGGAAGGGCCTTCAGACACAGCTGGCTGCACCCCATGCATTAATTGTCTGAAGCATCTAGTGGGTGTGCAGCTCTGTTGTGCAGCCAGTGTGGGTGAATCCCTGTCCCATTCAATTGCTGAAGGCAGGAGGAAGCAGTAGTGGTGCTGCTGTACACCTCTAGAAAAATCTGGATTTGTGTCAGCTGAGAGTGGAGAGGGATCAGAACACCATGCTGTTAGCTGCCGACCCGCTGTGAGGCTTGCAGCTTTGCACCAGAATTGCTGATTTCCCTGCGTGGTTCTGCTCCCAGGAATTTGTGTTGGAGAAAAGCTTTTTATCTGGGGCCTGTCTTGTCTTCCTCTTGATGGCTGAGAAAATCCTCTCCCTGAAGTGTTTGGCTTAATTGCTTCGTTCCTGTACATGGGTATTAATGTACCCAGGGGATGCTCCTTGTGTCTGAGGTTAGGCAAAAGAAAGAAAAAAACATGTGGGATCTGCCTAGGTAACTGCAAGCATGTCACACTGGGATTGCTGAATGGAGCCCTCCTTCTGTGTCCACCATGGAGTTGTGTTTCTTGTTTGAAGGTCAGAGTGGCTCAGCCCTGTACTCTTCAGGTGTTGCTGGGCCATGCCTAACAAGGTGAACATACCCAGACATACAGCAGTCTTTTTTTTTTTTTTTTTGTCTTTTTTTCTTTCTGTTTTTACTGCATACAGCTAGCCCTGTGCCTTTAGAGAGCCCTGCTGCAGCAACTAACTTTCATCAGCACGCAGCTAATCTCAGAAGCTGAGACTGCAGCGTCTGGACCAGTCTCAGCCTGGCAGAGGGGAAAAGGACAGGAACAGTCACACTCTGCACAGACCCACGGTGCCCAACAGTCTGCATGTCGATACTTTAGTGTGCCTGGAGACCCCTGGCCTCGCACATTTAATAGTCACAAACTGAATGTCTGATGACAGCTTGTTTTCTCACAGATACCTGTACTGATTTCCTACCTCTTCATGTCTTCTGTCACTGTTTTGGTTCTATGTGTTCACCGATCTGGGTACTAAGGGAAACTGGGCTTGGGAAGTAAGAAATGAAACTGGTATATCCTTTTTGTTGAGTGCAGGAGCACTTGAACGGGAGCTGAGAAAAGGGGCAAGAAGATATTTCTGCAGAGGGAACTTCCTGCCCTTGCATCAGTGTGCTGGCATGCTGCTTCCCAGTCATTAGCCACAGCTCAAGTCAGGGGATCACTGGGGAAGCTGGAGAAACCCTCCTGTTCATCCAGATTGGAATCACTACCAGTCCGGACTGAACAACATGCTGCTTTACACTGAAGATAGCGGAATATGCTACTTGTAATAAATTTTCAACTTTTTGAAATAAAATTTATTTCTGCAAGGAGAAGCTCAGTGTTTTCTTTGTTTCTATTACCTCAGTCAGTTCAGCCAGGGACTGCAAATGGAGGAGAATGGCTAACACCTCTGAGGGTAGGCACAGGATCATATGGAGTGTCTCAGTGGAGAAGCTGAAGGCTCCTGGTATACAACTGCTGTTTCTAACAGTGCTCTCCTGTTGGAAGAAGGGTTCGCCGGAGTGAAGAAGTCGCTCAATATGAGTTATGCATCTTGCTCAACTTTATTAGTTTCTAACACTACTTACATAGAACCGATACACATGCATATTCGTAAAGCAGAAATAAAATTGGTTAGTAGTCTCTAAACGCGCGCGGTTCTCACACCCCTAATTATCATGACTAAAATAAGCATTCTATCCATGTAGCTAATTGAGTTGCTGTGCTTCAGCCTTGTAGTTTGTTACTCCCTATTTTCCCATACGGGTCCCCATCTTTCTTGGCCCTGCACCTGCTTTCCCAGCAGCTGCAGCTTGTTACAGCCACGGCCTGTTGGCACAACATAATTACTTGGTCTCAGGATTCAAGAATAGCTCAAGGCTACCTTCTTGTTAACTTCAGCACAGCAACTTCAGCACAATTCTGATTACAGGCCTATTCTAATACCAGGCCTGGATTGTGCAGATCTTCAGAGATTCTAAAGCCATGCTTCTGCAGCCATTCTTCTGCGCTCTCCTCCCATGCCAGCCTCATGTCCCTGTGTATGCCGTTGGTGAGCCCTCCCTTCTGCAGCCTGTGCTGAGCTCCCTTTGGTTCAGTGCTTCTCTGGCAGCTCCGTCTGCAACGGAGGACAGCCATGCTGCCTACCCCACTTCACCGATCTCTGGAAGGCATGAGTGCAGCCGAGTCCAGGTTGCAAAGGCTAGTGCTGTGGTCAGAGAAGCTTAAAATGTGATACAGGATGCTTGTGGCCGCGTCTTAGCAGCGCCTTTAACCTGGGGCTATTTCTCTGCCCTCCCCTGTGTTCTCAGGGGCGTAGTGCTGAGCTGCACTGGATCACAAGGCAGCACTGCTGGAGACCAGACAGGGGAGCAGTGGCTGTTTCAGCCTGGCGTCCTGGCTCTCCCCAGCGCTGCCTTGCAGCATTAACACACCTTTTCTCTTCCTCGTGCTGGGTTCTGGCAGCTGCTTTGAGGCTGCTCAGGACAGAACCAGTACAGGCAGCCAAAGGCTGCTCTTGCAGAGTCTTCCTGGCTAAACCCAGGGGCGTTTTGCTGGACAGCCTTGGCCTCTGTGCCAATGTTCTCTTTGCTTTCTCCACCACTGGGCAGCTAGAAAGCGTGCCCCTCTGGGTAGCACATAGAGCCACTTCATGGCCAAAACATTTCTAGGAACTCACTAATGCACAGAACTGAGACACATATGAGAAATGCATTTCAGTAGTGGAGCTCTCTGTAACTCTTTCCTAGTTCCTGTGCCACAGAGTATGGTGTAAACTGCAAAACACTGTTCACTCCTGCAGCCTGACATAAGATAATGCTGAAGTAGGGAAGGTGGTGAAGAGCTTTCCCCCAGCAGCTGCCTCCAGTACCTCCTGGGTGCTGCAGCACTGGAGGCATTGGCGTGATTTCTGCAAGTCTCTGGTTTGCAGGAGCATTAGCAATTACTCAATGCTCTGCCTATATGCAAGGTCTAGCCAAGCTTCTGGAGAGCAGTCTGGCTAGTGGTGGGCTGTCGTGGGGAGAAATATGTGCCAGCAGTGGGGGAAAGCTGAGAGAAAAGCTGGGAATACAATAAGCTGCTGAAGAATAAAATGCAGATTTGACACCTCTAGCGTGGTCTTTGCCTTCATGCTTCCAGCTCATGGCCAAAGTCAGGCACTGGAGCTTCAGCTCTGAGTGAGAGCATGAATTATGCTAAGGATTTATTTCATCTTCCCCCTGAAGATGATCTCCATTGAAGAGGAGGAGCTACATGAGCAGCCTGATCTCATCTCTTACAGCAGCAGCTTGCCTTGTGGCACTCAGAAAGTTAAGTCTTAGAAAAAGCAAAGAGCAAACTGCATAAGCCAAAGGGGGAAGGCCATTCATGTTATATCATGTTATAGTTCAGCTGGCATGTGATGAACTGAATGGGATGTACTCACATAAAAGGTAAATACCAAGCTGTATCAGGTTGCATGAGCCGGGGCAGTACCCAGAAGAGGACCAGGCAGCCCACAGGTCCTCTGAGCACTGCATTTCATGCCACATGGGACTTCAGCTCAGCTCAGAGAGGAAGGCCAGGAAGAGAAGCCCAGGCATGGGAAGCTGGGCAGAGCTGGCACCCAGGAAGGTAGAAAGAGCAGAGAGAAGGATCTGCAATCCACAGGAGCAAGAACTGGAAGTTCTAGAGGGACTTCTGAGCTTTTATTTCATAATCTGTGACGTTCTAGTCACTCCCTACCATCACCTCCATCCCTAAAACTGGTGGTTCAGTGTATCCTTTAGAAGGCTTCCCTAAGCTGCTTCCCTGTTTTTGCAGAAGGGTTTTGTGTCCCTTTTTTGTCTCCCTCCATGCTTTACACCTGAACAATCTCGGCTGCAAACATTTTAGCTCATCACTTCTAGGCTAAAACATAGTCCAGATCAGTCTTATTCCATCCAAACTAAAGCTGTGGCTTGCCTTTGGCCATTGAGGTATCTGATCAGCAGCTCCCCATCAAGCTAGCTAAAACAGAAATTTTTGTTCCTCTTGCCCTCCCTTCTCAACCCTTCTTGTTCCCCTGTCTTCTGGCTCTGCTTTTTCCTCTCCTCAGTTTGGCCATCATCTTTGATGTAGACAAGGTTTAGGAAAATGAACCTGTGATCCAAGGGCTAGTATGGCTCTTAATCTCTTTTCACAAAACTGGCAGCCCTCATGCTTACTTTCTTCTGGGGCAATGCTATGGTGTATATTGACATGTTTCCTTCTCCACAGGTGTTTTAAAGACCTATTTGGACCTCAGCCCAGACAAGGCTCTCTACACTGCTCTTAGCCTCACTCCAGCCTATGTCAAGTGACTGTGGAGTGTCGCAACAGCATCTCTGAGATATGGTCTTTCCTATCTCCTAGTTAACTTTGTTGTCCACACCGAATACTTGCCTGGTGTGCCATTGCTTTGCAGCAACATTTAGGACAGTCTACTTGACCAGGGCTTTGCTTATCAATTTGCTCCTCCTGGTGCATCATAAGACCACAGAAACTACTGTGTGAGACGTAGGGGTCAAACCAGCACAGGATCCTGGCCATGAAGGTGGCCAGTGGGGTGTGCTTACAGCAGATTGAAGACCAGTGTAGGCATAATGCTATGCTGCCTCTGCTACATGTCTCAAGCAATATTCACTTTAATCTTATTCTGACCAAAATGTCCTTCTGTCTAGCGAGCCTTGCTAGGTTGCTCTTCCATAAAAGCATCTGATTGCTTTTGATCCATTCTAGATTATTTTACCTCAATAGCAACTCTAGGCAATTAATTCCTCAGACTTAAGATGCATAATGAAGAAGTACTGATGTGTCATTATTTAATCACTATGCCCTTCTTTCTATACTATAAAACATCACAAGTAATCGTTTCTAAAACACCTCAGTCACTGCACATGATTTTATATACATCAATTGCTCTCAAAGCACCACAGCATCACCAGGGTTGGAAGGCACCTCTGGAGATCATCTAGCCCAACCCCCTGCTAAAGCAGGGTCTCATAGCGCAGGTTGCACAGAGTCGCATCCAGGTGGGTTTCGAATGTCTCCAGAGCAGGAGATGCCACAACCTCTCTGGGCAGCGTGTTCCAGGGCTCTGTCACCCTCAAGGTGAAGAAGTTCTTCCCCAGATTCAGATGGAGCTTCCTGTGCTGCAGTTTGTGCCCAATGCCCCTTGTCCTGTCGCTGGGCACCACTGAGAAGAGCCTGGCCCCGTCCTCTGGACATTTGTCCTTAAGATACTTGTAGACATTGGTAAGATCCCCTCTCAGCCTTCCCAGGCTAAAGAGGCCCAGCTCCCTCAGCCTTTCCTCACCAGGCAGATGCTCCAGTCCCCTGATGGTCTTTGCAGCCCCCACCGGACCCTCCCCAGCAGTTCCCAGTCCCCCCTGAACTGGGGAGCCCAGCACTGGGCACAGCACTGCAGGTGGGACCTCACCAGGGCAGAGCAGAGGGGGAGGATCCCCCCTCGACCTGCTGGCCCCGCTCCTTCTCATGCCCCCCAGGGTCCCACTGGCCTGCTTGGCCACCGGGGCACACAGCTGGCCCACGGGCAACTGGCTGCCCACCGGGGCACACAGCTGGCCCGTGGGCAAATGGCTGCCCAGCAGCACTCCCAGGTCCTTCTCCACAGAGCTGCCCCCCAGCAGGTCACCCCAGCCTGTGCTGGTGCCTGGGGCTGTCCCTCCCCAGGGGCAGGGCCCTCCACTTGCCCCTGTTGAACTTCATGAGGTTCCTCTGCCCGACTCTCCAGCCCGTCCAGGTCTCTCTGAACGGCAGCGCAGCCTCCTGGTGTGTCAGCCGCTCCTCCCAGTTCTGCATCATCAGCAAACTTGCTGAGGGTGCGCTCAGTCCCTTCGTCCAGGTCAATGGTGAATGAGTTGAATGGGACCGGACCCAGCACCGACCCCTGGGAGCACCGTGAGCTACAGGCCTCCAGCTGGACTCTGCGCCGCTGATCACAACCCCTGAGCCCTGCTGTTCCGCCAGCTCTCGATCCACCTCACTGTCCACTCATCTAGTCCACACTGCCTGAGCTTATGTGTCAGGATCTTACGGGAGACAGTGTCAAAAGCCTTGCTGAGATCAAGGCAGACAACATCCACCACCACTCTCTCCTCATCTACCCAGCCAGTCATTCCATCAGAGAAGGCTATCGGGTTGGTCAGGCATGATTTCCCCGTGGTGGATCTGTGTTGACTTCCTGATGACCCCTTTTCCTGCACAGGCTTTGAGATGACCACCAGGATGAGCTGTTCCATCACCTCTCCAGGGATGGAGGCAAGGATGACCAGCCTGTAGTTTCCTGGATCCTCCTTCTTGCCCTTTTTGAAGGCTGGAGTGGCCCTGGCTTTCCTTCTGTCCTCAGGCACCTCTCCTGTCCTCCATGGCCTTTCAAAGATGGTGGGGAGTGGCTTGGCAATAACATCTACCAGCTCCCTCAGCACTTGGGGGTGCATCCCATCAGGACCTACAGATCTGTGGGTGTCAAGTTTGCTCAAGTGATCTCTAACGTGATCCTCCTTGACTTTTCTTTCTTCCTTTCTCCAGACTTCTTCTCTTGGGTCGTCCAGGGTCTGGGAAACCGGAGGGCCGGCCTTGGAAGTAAAGACTGAAGGAAAGGCAGCATTCAGTAACTCCGCCTTCTCTGTATCCTTCATCACCAGGACACCCACCTCATTCAGCAGTGGGCCCACATTTTCGCTGGGTCATCCTTCTCCTCCTGATATACTTGAAGAAGCCCATCTTGTTGTCCCTTAGCCTTCCTCATTGTTTCCCTGCATGTCCTGACAGCATTCCTATATTCCTCCCAAGTGGCCTGTCCCTTTTTCCACATCCCTTAAACTTCCTTCTTCTCTTTGAGTTGTGCCAGAAGCTCCATGCTCTTCCATGCAGGTCTCCTGCCCCCTTTGCTTGTTTCCTTACTCTTGGGGGTGTACTTATGTTGAGCTTGAAGGAAGTGATGTTTGAATATTAGCCAGCTCTCTTGGATCCCTGACCTTCTAGAGCCCTAACCCATGGGATTTCTCCAAGTAGGTCCTTGAAGAAGCCAAGTTAGGTCTCCTGAGGTCCAGGCTTGCAGTCCTAATCGTTGCCCTGCTTCCTCCATGCAGGATCCTGGACTCCACCATCTCATGGTCACTGCAGCCAAGGCTGCCCCCAACCTTCACATCCTTAACTAGTTCTCTGTGTTTGTGGACAATGAGGTTTTGAGATATGACAAAAAATGTGTCATCTCTTCCCCTGTGTCTCATTTATCCTTTTGCATGTTAATTTGGTTCTTCAGAATTTGGAGTTCCTTGAAAACCCACTAGATTAACCACCATTCTATCACTCACAGCCAACTTTACACAAGAGCTTACACACTTCTTAAGTTTTCACCAGTTTCACCTTGAGCTCCTTTAGAGTCACTTTGGAGGAAGTCAGGACGTGAAGCATCCAAAGGAGGTGCAGGAGTAAAGCCCAGAGCAGCACTGTGGACCTGAGCCCAGCAGCAAAGCTGTGGCCAGTCTTCAGCCCCTTCTACAGTACATTCACACTTGGATGAGGCTCTGGCCAGTTACTGACCCAACTCTTACCGCGTTTTGGCTTGCTGCTGACTACAGGGGCATGTTTGCAGCAGGTTCCCTGGAGGAAGCACAGGGTTTCTGAGGCTCACAGCCACTCTGGGCAGGGCAGGCCAGGCTGGAGGGTTTTCAGCTTGCATTTTGGTCTGTGTATCAAGCTTGTCATTTCTGGGGTCAGCTCTTAACATCACAAATCCTGACAGTTAACAGCCAGGGGAAGCCCTGGTAAAACACAGATTTTGTTCCCAAAGCTGTGCTTGGCTTCCAGTCAAGGAAAAACATTTGGCAAATTAGGATGTTGAACAATTAAGAATTAAAACCACTTCACAGTGTCAGGAGACCTGGGAGAACACTTCAAAGGATCTCTCCTGCAGCTTTTGTGCCTTGGAGGTGTCTGCCAGCAACTGAGCCCTGCTGTGGCTGGTGCAGTGGGCATCAGCACAGCTGCTGGGGCTCTGCCAAAGGCATCATCTCACCCAAATATTGTCTGGACTGGAATGACAGTAACCACACAGCCGCAGCTGTGCCAGCCTCACCCTGCTGCGTACACTGTGCTGGGAGGAGAGCAGGGGGAGAGTGGCAGGTACCACAGGGGCTCTGCACAGCCCAAGGACAGTATGGTGGATGCCTGGAGGAGCTAAGGCCATGACACCACTCAGATCCCATTTAGGAGTAGGCAATTATCACTATTTTAAGGCTGTAAGAGATAATTTATGTATTTGCATGCCTGTGAGTTTGCCGTTACACCATACCAAGAGTGAGGGGGAACAGACTGCGATCCCAGTGCGTTAGGTAATGGCAAGTATGTGCCAGTGCAACGACACAGAAACGCTTCTGCAGAATCCAGACTGCATCCAGCATGGTCATCCCTGACCCAGGTCTACTAGGCCTGACACCAGCTGTTACCTGCAGAGCTGTTTTTATGTGCACACTGCTCTTCCTCATGGCAAAGCCGGCGGCTGGGAGCGGTTAGCATGGCTGCTGCTCCAGCCCCATGCCAGCTCTGCATCATGCTGCCTGCATCAGCCAGGAGCCTGGGGCAGCACATGGCCTCTGCACAGAGCTGCACCAGTGTCTTGGTGCACAATCCAGTCCCCAGTGTTTTGAGATTGAATTACATAGATATTTGCTTCAGCTCCTGTGAAAAAGCGGCTGAGCTTTTTCTAGCCTGGAAAGCAAACTATAAAGGTGTTTACTATGTCTTGGCTAAGGATGGAGCCACCTCTGCATCTTCACAGAATGGTTAATTTACAAACTGTCCTCAAACAAGGGAGAGTTGAGTTTCGGAGGGGACTTTGTATTTGAGATAGTGCTGCAAAACATGACCCTGTGCCATAGCCAACAACACTCAGTAATATTTGCCTTTGGCTTTCAGTTACTGTTCTGTTCTGTTTTCATCCAAACTGAGGTGCTTCTGTTCTGGTTTTCAGTATCTAAACGCAGGCCTTTTAGCTCTATTTCCACTTTTCCATAAATCAGTTTTTCATTCCTCTGCAACCTGTACTAGAGAAAGAAGAAAGGAAGCTTCTCTAGGAGCATCTGATTTCTCTGAAGAAGCCTTTCAGGACATGAGGAGTGGCACGTTTGTATCAAGGGCTCCAAAAGAGGTGGCATTTCTTCTCAGTATCGGTGCCATCAGCCGGTCTACTGCATGCACACTCTGGCTTTGTAGTGCCAGTGACCTGCTGCAAACCCAGGCCATTCCCCCGGTTCTGGGGTGAAGGGAACTTGGCCACTTTACAGCCAGATGGCTAACGGCTGGGGCAGGGGACGGCGGCGCTAACCCTGCATGAAAGGCTTAACGAATTCCAAAATCATGTGCTCCACGTGACAGAACTAATGCTCCCCTTCAGCAGCTCATTTGGGATTCAGTTAAAAACACATTTGTCTGACAAGTTCCCAGAGCTCGTTACTGCTCTTTTGATCCTGTTATCCCCTCGTGGTTCTGCGGCAGCAAGAGTGAGAGGCCAGGGCTGGGTCTCCGCTGGGCTGAGCGCTGGATGGGCCCCACGGCTGTCCCCTGGCATTAGCCTGGCAGCGGGCAGCAGAGCAAGGAAAGCAGCACCACCGGGGCTGCCGGGCTGGCAGGCAGCTCGCCCGGGGCACGGGGCTCCTGACGCTGCGGTGGGGCTTCCTCCTTGTTTGCCTGGGGGTTGCTGACTCCAGGTTTTCTCAGACAGGTTTTTATCCTCTGTAGAAGATACAGTTTAAGAAAGAGGCTGGTCTGCAGTCAGTAGTAAATGGCCTAGGCTTCTCTGCAGTGTGTGCAGATGACTTTGTGGCTACCCAGGTTGTGTACTTAAGACCTGGTGCATGCCACCCACACTGGCCAACCCCAGTTTGATGTGTTTTACAGAGCCTTTCTGCTTCCTTTTCTCATATATGTACACATATATGTACATATGTAAAACACTCATGTAGTTCTGTGTTCTTTCAAAGTTTCAGTGACTCACATCTTTTTTCAATTTTACCTTCCCACTGCATTCACAGTGGTTTGTTATACTGTGTACAAGAGCAATGAGCACTTGGATGAGTCCCCCCCTGCCTTTCCCCAGTCCCAAACAGCCCAGTTGCTCTTCCTTTGCCCCCTTTGTGTAAACTGTATCCCTCTCTGCATGGAGTGCCGCCACAGGAGATGGTTGATAGCCGGACTTGAGTAGGAGCAGGGAATCTACTGCTTGCAGAGGGTTTTTCTTTGGCAGCTGGGTTTTTTGCCATTATGCCATACTGAGAGTGAGAGGGAACAGACTGCGATCCCAGTGTGTTAGGTAATGGCAAGTATGTGCCAGTGCAACAGTACATTTCAGCCCAAGAGACATAAAGAAACTCTTTAGGTTTCAATTTGTAGCATGGGCTTTGGCTTGGCAGAGTCCTACCTCTGCTGTCCTGGTGGGAGCTGAAAGGTCTGGAGCTTCTTGGAAGGGACAATGTCAGCCCAGATCAAATGCAAAGGGTCTTCATTGCTTTCAAGTCTTGGATGCAGGTGTCCACCAGCAACAACGGGTGGGTATAGCACTGAGATGCTCTTCTGTAGGAGGAGCTGGATAAATTAGGGCAGTAAGTCTCAGCTGTGTGATCGCCTGCCTTAATGACGCTTAACTTGTTTTTGGTGTTTTGCTAACTCTTCCTCTCTAAGAAAACGGGATCTGATGTGTCAGACAAATAAAATGCTGGAAGACTCATTGTGGGAGAAGGGAATTACCGGCATTTGCTAGAACTAAACCTGTACTCCCTGCATTCCTGCTGTAATTATACCTGCTAGAGAAGAGTCTCTGCGTAACAAGAAGGTCTATTTAAACTGTCACCAGGACAGGACTTGTCAGTTCATGGTGTATTAATCCCACAAAGGACCACAGGATCACCTGGCCAAACCTCTCAGAAGCCCAGGGGAAGACTTTTGTGCATTCCTCACCACATCAGGCAAGGCGTCCTCCCAGGGCCCGGGAGGACCCAGGGTGCATGCCAGCTTTGCTCTTAACAGGTGGCTGATGCCAGCTCATTTTTTTGTCTTCTCAGACTGCCTACCTGAGGCTTTGGTGGTGCAGCAGCCTATGCCAAGTGCCCTGGGCAACCTCCCCACTGAGGGGCAGTCCCCTGGCTCGGTAGCTCTGGGCTGTTCTGGCATCACTTGTGCAGCAGTGGGAACTGGTTGCTCTTGTCTGCACTCTGCAGAGCTTGTGCCCTACTTCTGCTCCCTGGGCAGCTGTGTTCCTACCAGCTGTGGCTACCAGCTGATGCACTCAGGCACCTCTGTCTCCTGGGAGCATATTGCTACAGCGTCTGCACAGACTTGTAGCCTGCCGTTTTGGGCTTTTCCACTTTCCTGGCAGGTCAGGGCAGATGGACACCAGCATTGTGCAGGCTGTGGGTCTCTTCTCATGCTGCACCTGATTCCCTCCATCTTGCATTCCTGCCTGGGGCAGCAGCATTGGTTACACTTAGCACAGTATGTTGCAGCATGCTGTGGGCCCCAACCCACACCAAGTCCACAGGAGTTCCTGTTGTCCTTGTCTGCAAGGAGATGCAGTCCTTCCAGCACTGACAAAGGATCCCAGAGGAGCCTGGTGCCTTCTGTTAGCATTTGAAGCAAGGGATGCCTGGTCTGGAGCACGTCGGCAGCAGAACTGATGTTAAAAAAAGCCACAAGAGGTTTTTAAGGGTTTCAGGTAAGAAAGTACTGGGAGAACACTGCGCAGTGAGCTGCATGGAGTCAGGTCCCCAGGTGCTATATGAGCATCCTGGGAGCACTCCTGCTGGATTTTGCCAGCAGCATCAGCTTCCTCAGGCATCGCATGTGCCAGGAGTCAACGTGACTGAAAAGGAAATCCAGGCACAACTGGGTCAGAGATCTGCAAGGGCCAGCTTTGTTGATAATACTGGTTTGGTGAGCTAAAGAGGCTGTAGGAGGATTCGTTAGGGAGTTCTCTGATTCTGCAGGAGGCAGAAATGTTGGCTGGTCTCTAACACCACAGTGGGGTATAGGTAGATGACCCCAAAAGTGAGCTGTGTGGCCCTGGGACACCCCAAAGCCCCTGCACTCTGGCAGTGCTTCCTGCAGCTCAGGGTCAGTGCTGCTGCATAACATCACTTCTGCCTTGCGCTGCTGCCAGCCAAAAGGCACGGATTAGGATAGCAAAGGAACCTGGTGCATGTGATACCAAGGTCCTGCCAAGAAACCTGGGAAACAAAATGATTTTGCCAGAGCACCTTGTTCGGGCAATGCTTCCTGTGTATGCCAGCACTAAATGCAGAGCCTAAGCTCAGCAAAATCAGGAGGAAGGCAGGCAGAGAAGGGCAGACCCAGCTAGGGAAAAACAGCCATTTACTAATAGATGCTGTTGTGAATTGAGACATCCTCACCTCCTCTTCCCAGTGTCCTCCCAGGAGTCATCAGTGCCATTACTGTCGCATGGCTGTGAGTAGGAGTGACACAAGGCATGGCTAGGTCATGCACGTCACCACTGCCTTGTACCCCATCTCCTGCTCCAGCTGTCATCCAAATTCTGGGTGGCGGGCCCCTCCGCCCTCTTTCAGGAAGGAGCTATTCAGAGGTTATGCAAGGACCAACCCAGGAGCCGCTGCTGCCTTTGCCAGCAGCAGCACATTTCTATAGGCTTCCAGGCTTCCTCCCCTCCTCCCCAGCCTCTTCGCCATGTCAGCTCATACTGTGCTGCTGAGCACGTCCACCCCAACACCCTGCTGGCATAGTTATCTATGGGTTTTATCGCCCAACAATGCATGCAATGTTATTGTGTGAAAAAGAAAACAAAGCCTAATCCATTTTAAATTAAAACAGTGCCCCAGTGTCATGCAACTGATGCAGGCATGGTCTGGCTGTGCACTCCTGCCAGCTTCCCAAGGGCTTCACCCCAGAGGTGCTGGGCTGTCTGCTCTGCTCCCAGCAGACATCAGCCACAGCCTGCAGGCTGCAGGAGCTGGTTTGGGCAGGCCCCTCTGGACCAAAGGCTCTGGGCTCTCCTGTCTCCTAAAGGGCTGCATCACTTCAGGTGAAGGGTGAAGCACTGTCATGTGCCAGCAGTTAGCAGCAGACCAAAATCAGAAAAGAAAAACATCTGGGACCTTTCCATGGTGGTATAAGGCTGCCATAGAGCCTTGGCCAGGTCTGGCCTGGGGTTTATGAAGTCTCAATCCATCTGAAGAGGAGGTGAGCAAGAGCATGGTGTTTGCAGAGCAGGGCACTGGTCTTTTCAGCCCAAGAGACCATATTTTGGCTATACTGCTTGTATTCTAAGAAATTAGTGTCTATGATGGCTCCTTAAGTGACGTTACAGAACCCAACAGGAGGCGAGGCTGGCCCAGGGGGTGCTGCCAGGGAGCTCTTTCCCAGCCCTTTTCCAGGGTGACTCTGTTTCCAGCTGATGTGTGCATGGGCAGTGACCACCGGTGTGCAGGCCAAACCCCTGGTGCCCACACCGGGTTGCACGTAGAAAGTAATGCTTTGTGGTTGTGATGAGCAGGCTTACCTCCCCCTTCTCTCCACCCCCGATTCCAGCAAGATGAATAAAGTTTCATCCCATTGTGACGGGGATCATGCTGTGCCCGGCAGCATCACTGTGCTGGGCAGAGCTGTTTGGCTTGTTTGATCTATAGCTCTTTCATGTTTGCAGTGTTGTGCAGCAGTTGTGGGTGTGTAGCTCCAGTCAGCCTGGCTAGTGGCTGCAGATCCCTTCTGAGGTCCCTGCCTGCCTTCTCTTCTGCTGCTTGCCACCACATGCAGGAGGGCCTATCCCCCAGGCACGGGCTGCAGAGCATCCAGGCTAGCATGTGCTGACGGGACTTAAGACCGTTAGTTTTTTATAAGCCTGACTCAGGAAATTAAGCCAGGTAGCCATGACTAAAATCTCTTTTGTTTGTGTGCTGCATCCCTCTGCATCTGACCCAGTGCCTTTCTGTGAAAGATGCAGCCTCCGTCCTGTGGCTGTGAATCTGCAGCTGGCACTGAGGCATGGGGAGGATGGGTGCTGGCAGGCTGGAGCCCAGCACCCCGGGGGGCAAGCGCTGGGCTGTGCTGGGGTGCACTGCCTTGGGGAAGCCTGTTTGGCATATGCCAGAGCCTCGTGATTTCTGTGTGGCTTCCTGACGGCGCTCTTAGCTCCCCTCTCCTGTGTCACAACTCTGCAGGCGTCATTTGTGAAACTGACTTCCTTTTCTTCAGCTTACTTTGCCAACTCGTTTCTGAAGAGGATGATGATTAAGAACAGGGATGAAAGAGTGCACTGGATCTCCCTTGACCCTGCAGTACCCTGACCTGCTACATGTTAAAGAGACCTTTTATTTTCGGCCTGCTAGCTTCCACACAAGCAGCACCAGAGATGCTCAGGGCACCAAAGCTCCAGAGCTCAGCTTCTGGAGATGTCTGAGAGCCAAACAGTTCCCTTCCCTTGTGAAATGTCCTGCTGGGATGGCTGACTATCAGGAGTTCTGCAGAAACTGTGTCTAGGTGGGGGTAATCTCTGTTTTGAGGTTAACACAAGGGCCCTCTGGTAAAACCTCAGCTCCGCTTAGAGGCTGGAAAAGCGAGGATTTACCGTGAGGCCTGAGTGCCCTGGATCTCTTTGAAAGCATGGCCCTTGAAAGCCAAGCATGAGGGCAGGGAGCAGGGCAGGCTTAGGAAATGAAGCTGTTCGTTCTGCCTGGAAATCCATATGCTAGAAAATGGTCTTGAGTCCTAGAGGCAGAATGGCGTGAATTCCTACCCAGATACTGTGCCAGGAGGAACTAATGCTTTTTCAGCCAAGGATCTTGGACCAGCGAGTGAGAAAATTGGAGAGGGCACAGGAAAAAATCACAGATTGCTCTAGGGCTGGGAAAGTGCCCTCCAGAGGGAAACTTAAAGGGCTTCATTTGACTAGTTCTTCAAGGTAGGTATTGGGAGGTTCAAGTAGGATATGGGAAAATGCACACGGACTGCTCAGAATCCTGTACTAGCAGCACAGCAGGACGAGAACCAGCATGTGATGTTATGATCAGACTAATGAAAAACTGATACAAAGTGTATCATTTCAACATCCATGGGAGCAGATTCCTAAGGGAAATCCTAAGTGTCCCTAAATTCTTGGAGCTCCATCATTCAAATATTTCGGATCAAACCATGTGTTTCCCAGAAGTGGGGGTTGAATCACAAACAAGCTGCTGGGCTCAGTGCCACGGGTGACTGGATAAGGTGATGCATAGCCAGGCAGAATGGTCTAGTAAGCCTTTTCCCAGCTGCTAAGTCTATAACCACAAACTCCTCTGCGTGTTCTGCCATGGGGGTATCGTACCCCCATCCTCCCTCCCCAATACTTTCCATTTTAACTGCTTTAGGTCAATAAGACACTGTCACAGGAATTCAGAGTGGTCGTTCTGCAGTCTCACAAATTCCCCTTCCTCTAGATATCTGGCTTGTGGTCCTGTGGCCCCAACAGAGGCTTTGTTAGTCCATTTCCCCTTCTGGAGAAGTTCTTAAAGAGAAAGTCACCACACAGTACACCACGCAGTCATTCCTGATGCCAGCGAACTGCCTAAGTAGTTCTAACCAGCACCAAGTAACTTCTAAGTAGTGAAATATGTTTGGTTTCTAGGGTTATGAAGTTTGCAGTTACAGGGCAATTTTCACCAGAAAGCATTTCACAACTTTCTGTAAATTACAGGCAAGATCCTCAACTCTACTCATTTCTTATTCATTGAGACGTCGTTTCTCTTTCCTTAATGCCTCTTCACACTACAGCAACAGATGGGGGAGCAGCTTGGTAGTTTCCTGTGACTGTAACACAATTCAGAGTTTGCTAGTGGCTCCTACCAGAAGCCACTTCCACTAGCCACTGCTTGCTCAATTAGAACACCCAAGGCAGCTAGCCTGAGTTGATGGTCATTAACATCATTTCCTAGATGTGGGGAAATTACTGTATACAAGCTGGTTACAGAAAATAACTTTATATTGCGTGATAAAAGTTTAATTACATGAAGTAGAAGGTTAAAAATCATTACAATCACGATTCTTAATTTCAAGGACAGCAGTTAGAGAAATAAATTACAGAAGCTAGTTAATGATGTCACCTGGATTGGCATGGAACAGAGTGCCATGGAATTTTTTGTTCCCTCAGTAAAAAAGCCGTCTGAAACTTGTGTCCTGAATAATGTGTAAATATTTCAAGAGGCGACTCCAGCTCTCAGTAGTTGTGTAACTATGGTGAATGATAACCAAGAATGAACAAGGAATCTGTTAGCAGCAGTAAAAGCAGTCAATCAGCAAAGGATGCTGTGGCTTGGAGGAGAAGATGCAGAAGGAGAATCAGAGAGTTGTTCCCAGCTGAGACCCTGCAGAGGAAACTCTCATACTCCACAAGAGGGTCTTTAGTAGTATTTGAAGGAGACTGGGAGAACAGAAGGGAAGCGGGGCCCTATGTTGATTAAAAATTAAACATTAGGCGTGACTTCACAACTGAACAAGTATCTGCCTCCATGTTGCTAGATGTGGGAACAGAAGGAGAGGACCCAACAAAAAGCAAGTATTAATGACAGGCCACCCCCTCCAGAGTAAAGCTCAGAGATTAAGGTATTCAAACAGCTTGGACTTCACAGCCTGAGAGCTCCAAGAGACAACAACCAGCTTGCAGGTCTGGTGTCCAGCTGGAGGTGGTACCACACGAGAGACTAGTAAATGTACCTGACTTTCAGTGAAGGAAAGGGATCTGGATATCTTTAGCAGGGAAGTTATAGAATAAGCAGGAAGAAGGATAAAATGGAATATATATTTGCTATGGTGATTTTGTACCAAACTAATCTAGTATCTCTCTGGACAAAATAAGTGTTCTGGGTTACTTCACCAGGATTTCAGTAAGTTACTTGAAGTAATGTCAGGTGTGAGTATTAATTGAAGTGAAGAGGATAAGGACTGTAAAGTAAAGATTCAATAAAACAGGGAAAAATAATAGGTCATCTCAGTGAAAGAGGCACTGAGCAGTAAAGATATTACTGAAACCCACTGAAGTGGGTTTTAGGACCCACTTTCATAAATATTGTCATTAGGAACCTTCATAAAGTACAAGAATGTGCCAATTACAGGAAGCTCGGAAACACTGCTGCCGCAGTTGAAAATCAAGCTCTTGCAGCAGGGTTGTGAAGACTGTAGTAGCACAAAACCTTGTATTCCTGAGTGCTGATGAGCTGCTAATGAGAACTCCTGGTACAAACTACTGTAGGAAAATCAAAAAGAAGAGTGGCCAAACCACCTGAATGTGTGCTTGCTATGAGCCATTTCACATGTAGCAGGAAAAGTATTTTCCATATAAGGTCAAAGTATAATTTAGCATGTGTACATTCAGAAAAGGTTAATTAAAAGTTGAAGAGATGCAGAGGGTTAATGCCATCAGTAGAAGAAGAGGCATTTATTTCCTGATAAGCTAAGTTCTTTTGGCCTTCTGTCTAACCTTTCAAAACACAGTCTGAAAAAGGATAGAGTTGCTGCCTATAAATACATCAGGGAACAAATGCTACCAAAAGGGCAGCCTTTGCATAGGAACAAATAAATACATTTTAATGGAAAAATCAAAGAAGATTCATAAACACTGAGATTTTATAATAAACCCAGGGAAGCACAGGACATGAGGAGGACCACTGCTATCCACATATACCTTGATCAAGTCATGTGAGTCCACATAGTTGTTTTTTAACAAAGGGGTATCAGACTCAGTGCCCAGGCAAGTACTGTCAGTCCTAATTTGCACACAGCTACAGATAATATCTTCGTTTGTTTGCTGTAATTAAAAAAATTGACTTATTAACTGCTTGAGAAAGATCGTAGCACAGCTTAGCACTCTTGGAAGTGTTTGCCAGCTCTGTGTCTCCACATTTTTATCCTGCTGGGACAACACTATAGCTGGTATTTGCCAGCAGCTGCTGGGGCGGTTGCTTGACTACCTGGAACCGACTGACACAGGGATCCAGAAGCTCCTATGAACATCTTGCCTGAAGTCAGACTTTCTCATTTCCAGAATTTTTTATATTTTGAAACTGAGCTGTGGACACAAATCTCTTAAAATTAAAATAAAATTCTATTTCTCATTACTCAAGATTTTTTTCTTAAGTTTTTACCAATAGGCAACAATGGATGTGTAAATATTGTACATTATAATTGCATATAGAAACACGAAGGTGTGTATTTTAAAACTACCCCTATCAGAGCTGCTGGAATTCATAGCTCAAAAGCAGCTGCCACACCATAGGGGTGGCCCTGGTCCAGGAGCCACCAGGCCAACTGGCTCCTCTGGCTACCTGCTTCCTACAGTTTGGCTACAGAGGAGGGAAGACCGGGATCTGGCCAGACTGGTTCTAGAGCCCCATAACACAGGTGCTGGGGTTACTCTGAAATTAGGAACTATTATCCTAGAAAATCAAGGGACAACAACAAGCTAGTTAACACTCGCATCAAAATATTCCTTGCCATCCTATCCTTAGGCACTGCAAGCTGGTTATTTGCTGGAGATAAGCTATGCACTTTGGTGGTGGAGGGCTTGGGTGGCTGATAGAACCAGCACAACAAATGTACAGCTATAGAGATAAAAACAAAAGCAATTGGTAGGAAGCATTTTATGCAACTTTTGCCATTGCAAAGCAGAGCCTAGTATCACTGAAGAAATTATATTATTTAGACAATTCTAACCAAATCTCAGTAACAAAATACGAACTGCAGGTGCCAGTGTCTGGGATTCACTTTGGTGAATGGCATAGATCAGCCTGGTTTCATTTGGAAGTCATCCAGGGAACTTCTAAATTGTGAATAGGCACAACAACAGTACTGACAAACTAATGCCCGCTACTGTAACATTAAAAGTAATGGACAATAAGCCTGCAAAAGAGCTCAGGAATTCATTAGTTTATCCCATGGGAAAGGATTACTGGTACAAATCTGAATCAAGCCTGAAGTTCTTCTAGATGTCCAAGTCTTTCCTCAGCGTGAGTTAATTTTCCTAGGAATGACGTCTTTTTCCTAAGAATAAATCCTTTTACAAGCATTTAGAGGTCATCCCTCCCCACAACACTGAAGCTAAAACAAGAACAGCCAGTGTTTCCAGAAGTACATCCACTCTAGCTCAGCCCAGTGCATCTTACACTGGTACGTTGGTGCTTTGTGCCTCAGGCTGGATCCGAGCTGAGCTGAGCAGAGATTTGATGCTGTGCGTTTCGAGATACCTCATAGCAAAGGGCACACAGCTGGGCTGCTTACAGGGGCCTGAATCCAGCTGACCAGATCTCCTCTGACATAAGTCTGCCAGAGAAGCCCAGGGGACACCTTTCAGTGAGGATATTACTTTGGTGTGAACCTTGTACATGAGGACAAATGTGCTCTTCCAGTTGGTCTGCAAGGCTTATGGGATGGGGCTGTGGTCCTCAACCCCTGGCGTTCCCAGAAGGCACATCCAGACAAAATTCCCTCATGATGGAGTCACCCTTCATTCTAGCAGTGCCCCCAGCTGCCAAGTATCATCTCTACAGAAAAGGTGACAAAGCGTAAGAGATCATAGATGGAAAGAAGACACATGTGATCACAGCTTCTGTGATACGATACACTCAGCCTCCAAGAGCAATGAAGAGGCAGGATGATGAAACCTAAGAAAGACAGGGCAGCAAAGGTGACAGCTCCATGATTACTCCACTTGCACAGAGTCAAAGCAGGCAATGCAGGGTAAACTCTCTGGGGAAGTGAACAGAAGGGACATACTCAGGTGCAAGGTGGGAATCACGTGGGGTTTGTCCTGAAAAAGGGATTGATTGAGCCTGTCCTTTGTCTGCCACATCCAGCTGCCTTCTTCCTTTTCATTCAGGATAAAGACCGTTAATAAGGTAAACCACAGGAACATGAGAAGGAAAGAGCATTGGAGTTATATTTTGTGATTTGTTTTCCCCCCACAGTCCTGTTTCCTTAAGCCTTGATAAACTAATGTTGTCTTATCTGATGGTTCAGTTTGTCTGGTGTTGGATGGAACAAATCAGGATGAACTCTGTAGTTTGGGAGTGCTTGGATCCTACCTGCAGGTCCCCACCGGAGTCAGGGCTCTCCAGAGAGGCCAGGTGTGAAGGAACACCTCTAGCACAATGGAGGGCAGGAGCCCGTGGTGCCAGGTTGCCAAGGGTTAGTGGCTCGTGTTCCCAGCTGTCAACTTTTTGGGAGAGGTTCCTTCTGCTTGGCACAAAATACAGGCCCAGTCCAGCAGGATCTTCTGTACCACTTGATGGGTCTCGAGCCCTCTTGCAGTGATGGCAGGTCTGTGAATGCGGATGTATTCACACAGGCTATGCTGATCACATTCATAAAGGAAGAAGCTGGGAGACAAGTCATTTGGGCTAGGAAACAGCTGGGCAAACTGGTTTAGCAGAGGTGTGGAGCCCATATGGCACAGCACAGTGCTGGGACTGTGGCATCGCTGTGGAGCAAGGAGTCTATTAACTTGTCTGAGATCTTCTGGCATGTGCACAAATTGTATGTTTGGGAAAACGTATTCTGCTGTTCCCTTCTATACCACACGAAAAAATATTTTTCTGTTCCAAGTATTTGGACTCAACTTGAGTTCATTTGACAACATTTGAGGACATCTTAAACTTCCTGCTTGGTGATTTTGGTTGATTGTACTGTAAATCTGCTATCCTGAGAGGGTAAGTACTCATTCCCTGCTCCCTGATCCCGTGTGAGCTGGGACACTATGGGCACAGACTTCAGTCCACCAGGCTGGGCAGCCGTGTTTGCTTTGCTCCTTCCTTGTGTGGAAACCACCCCTACCCCTGAACAGCCCTGGGGCCCCAGGCATGCTGTTTCTGATTCTGATGCTTTTGTGATGGGAGAAACAGAAGTGTGGGCAATAACTGAGAGGAGGTTTCACCCGAGATTTATACCACAGCAGGATGGGGTTTGGATTTTTTTTTCTTTGTTTCTTTCTTGATAATCCCGGATGCTTACTTCACTTTTTTCTTGACAAGCGGTGAGCTGACATCACCACGACTCTCTGATCTCTGCTGCAAGTTGCATTAGCTAATTTAAGTCCACCCTCGTGCCATGCATCCTTGACTACACCACCTGTGCACCACTTTGCATCTGCCAACACGGACTGCAATCTGCTGTTGATGTGCCCAGTCACTCAGCACCATTATTGCCTCCCTGAACTCTTCAAGGCAGCTTCAGTCCTTTACTACCCTAAATTAGCGTTGCAGCTAATTCTGTTCCATCACTGCTCATGTGCTTTTTCAGATGATTTATGAAGATGCTGAAAAGCACAAGCTTTGGTGCAGCTCCCAAGGAAGGCATCTCTGGTACCTCCCTCCCACTAGAAGACTGACATGCCATCCTACCTTCCGTTGCCTGTCTGCTTAACCATGGAGACCAGCATCTTATAGCATGAGATGGACTAAGGACATTTGATGCAGGACCATGTTCAGAGCTTTTTGGGATCCAGGTATATGATGTATGTACACACTGAGCTGCACCCACAAGCCACCTCTGAGGATCAGCAGAAAGGCAAGACTGCTGCCCGGAGCAGAGTTGTGTCATCCTCTAGCCTCAATGGAAAGAAGTGCTTTGCTTAACGGTACATCACTTAGAAGAGGGGATACCCATCACTGAGGGGTCCCTCACCCACTGCTGAGAGTCCCTCACCCACCACTGAGGGGAAACCCACGGCTGAGGGGGTCCTTCACCCACTGCTGCAGAGAGGGGATACCCACAGCTGAGGGGGTCCCTCACCCCCCACTGAGGGGAAACCCACCACTGAGGGGGTCCCTCACCCACTGCTGCGGAGAGGGGACACCCACTGAGGTGTCCGAGGAACCGACAGGGCTCCCCCGCCCGCCGTGCAGGGGCCCCAGGCTTGTGCCGGCGGGGGGTGGGGTAGGGGGAGCCCCCGGGATGTCACCGGTTCGAGTCCCGGCTCCGGTGGATCACCTGGCCGGGCCGGGCAGCTCGGCGGCAGACTTTGCCTCCAGCCTCTATAAAAGGTAACGGCGGCGTGCGTGAGTCAGAGCCGCCGCCTCCTCCCCGCCCGCTCTCACGTACGCGGGGCCGGGCGGGCAGGCACGGAGCCGCCGCCGGCCGTCCCGCACCCGCGCACTTGCTGGAGATGAGCCGCACCGCGCTGCGGGTCTGCCTCCTGCTCCTGGCCGCCCTGGGCCGCGCCGGCAGCGAGCACGACCAGGACCAGGAGCACGGCGACGAGGACGTTCCGCACTCCTCGGAGAAAGGTGAGCAGGGGGTCCCCCCGTGCGCGCGGCGCCCCGATGCATGGGGCACTCCGCTGCTGGGTTTGGGGTCCCCTGAGCACGGAGCGCCCTGATGCACGGTGCACCCCGGTGCTGGGCTTGGGGTCCCTGGCGCCTGGGCACCCTGATGCATGGAGCACCCCAATACTGAGTTTGGGGTGCCTGATGCGTACGGTGCCCTGATGCGTGGGGTTCCCCCTCGCTGAGTTTGTGATCCTTGATGTGTAAGGCACCCCAGTGTATGGGGTGCTGGATTTGGGATGCCTAATGCTTTGGGGGGGTCCCAATGCTGGGGAACTCGCCCCTGCCTTGCTTTGGGGGGGCTGCTGTACCTCCTGCTGCGCCCCTGTTAGGGGCTCAGGTATACCTCAGCGTGGGGTACCCCTGTGGGGCTGTGCCCCGCCAGCATTGCCCAGCTGCAGGAGCTGCCCCCCCCTCCAACACGTCACTGCCTTTGTCCCTGCTCCCGCCAACTCTAGTGCAGCCCGACCCCTGCCCAGGGGCTGGGGGCTCCCACCTTGTGTGCAGTCTTTTCCTCCCACTAAGTCCTTTTTCCATCAGATTAGGGGGCTCACGGCAGCTAGTATGAAGGCAGCCGGGGCTGTGCAGCAATTAGTGCCTTGCTGGGACTGCACGGAGTGTCCAGTCCCAGACCCTGGCGTGGTGGGATGGTGGCCGGTCCCCTTTGTCCTGCAGCATGGCTTCTCCCCAGCAGGGCCCACTGTGCCTGGCCCTGCATCCACATTGACACCCCCCCCCCCCCCGCAGCCCAATGAGGATGGGGTCTGGTCCTGCTTCAGAGTTGGGGAGGGGTGGGGGTTGTCAGGCCCATGGCTGATGACGGGGAATGGGGGAAGTGCCTGAACTCAGGGCTGGGTGGTGGTGTGTGCCGCACCTCCCCCGCCCCCCCCCCCCCCCCCCCCCCCCCCCCAAGAGCTGTGGGGGCTTTGAGATTTCAGGGTCACTATTTTGGGGTAAAAGTTCTGGGTCTTTGGTGTTGGTCCGTTTTCTGACTGGAGGCTGTGGCACTGCCAGTGCCTAGCAGGGATGTTGGGGCAGTGCCATGCATTTGCTCGTGTGGGGCTGAGCACTGCGCTGGGTTGTCCCTGTCCCTGGCAATGCTGTTCATCCCAGCTTTGCCCACAGGTTTGTTTCTCGGGCTCCGCATCATAGCATGTCCTTGGTTTTGCGTCTGGTAGGATCTGCCCTGACCTGTGCTAGAACAGCTGCCCTGTGGTACAGACCAGCAATTGTTTGGTGCCAGGAGCCGCTTTTGTTATTGCAATGAATCACATTTCTTACCAGAGCTGCTCTTGCTGGGCTGAGCACTGGACAGAGATGGGGATGTAGATGGTCCTTGCCACAGAGATGAAGTAACCCAGGCCACACGGTGGGAGGGTGTCAGGCATACAGCATACCAGTGTGGTGTGCTGGCAGCAAGCATTTGGGCACTGCGAGGGGTTTGGTGTGAGTGGGTGAGGAGACTGGGATGAAGATGGGAAAAGGAGGTGAGGGGTGGGAGGTGGCAAGGAGGTAGGTAGGGAATGGGCAGTCTGGCCCATGCTGTACTGGTGTTAGAGGCTGAAGATCTGGCTGGAGTCCCATGAGGGAGCAGGTCTTGGCTGGCATGCACCAAGGCTTCTGCCAGGCACTTGAAGCTGCGTGTCTCAGCACCGCTGCCGGCTGATGTGCTGGTTACCTTTTCCTCGAGGCTTGTGCATGAGGTAGGGCTGGTGGCCCTCCAGCCCTGGGCACTCAGCACAAGCTGGGGCATTGTCACTGAGGCTTTGCATGGGGTTGCTCTCTGAGGACCCTCTGGCTTGCCCAGAGACCCAATTCCTGTGTTACTTTTTTCCAAGGACAGCCACAACGTTCCCACAACAGCTTGTTTCTTCTCTCCCTCCTATTCAAACCTGTCCTGCTCCCCATGTCCTCTTCTTGTTCATTTCCCAATGCCCTTTTCCTCCAGCTGAGCCCATTTCTCTTGCTTGATACCACCAGCTCCAAGCACTGATCTGTCCTCTGGGATTTCCCCATTTTTATCCCTTCTGCTGGGATGGCACTTTCTCTACAGCACTCTGCAACTGTTTCCTCTTTCCCTTAGCACTTGCTTTGGCAGTTCAGTTCACAGGGAGCAGGAATGTGCCCTCGATAAAGCCTGCCTTATGCCTTCCTCTACCCAAACCCTTGCCCCTCTTGGGGGAAGCTGGCCCAGTCTTGGGCCCCACAGCCAGAGCAGTCCTCACCCAGGAGCACAAAGAACAATTCCTGTGGCGACTTGTGTCACCAGTGGCAGATTAAAGGCTGATCCCAAAGGCTTGCAATGGGTCATAGTTTACAAACACAAAGGGGTTTTAATGCAGCTGGGCTTGGGAGGGATCAGTGCCCCTGTGAGCAAAGCATGAGGTGGTTGTCCTGGGCTGAAAGGACATGGGTGCTGCAGAAGGTGTCTGGATGGATCGAGAAACCAGGGCTATGCTGGAAGAGGTATGGCTGGGATGGCACAGTCTTCCCACAGAGAGGCTCGTCATGAGACTTGGTAGAAAGATGCTTGGGTTGTGCACCCTGCCGCCCAGACTCCACGCCTGTGCTGTGCTTGGCACAGACTGGCCTGGGGAGCAGGCTGTGGGCAGTGTGAGCACAGTGGCACAGCCTGGATACTGTGATGAAGTTATTGCTTTCAAGCAATGTGGTGCTTGGATGTGTTTTGTGGGCTGGGACGTGGCTGCTGTGCCTGGTCCCTGCTTTGGGACCTGTGCTCTGTGCATTTCTGCCTGTGCCAGTAACTCCTGGCTTACTGAGCATCCTGATTTCCCTCTCATCTGGGCTATGAGCTCCACTGGTCCCCACAGCCTGGGACTGGAGCAGACAGGGGCTTCTCCCTTAGGGGCACAGCAAGATGGTCTTGCCCTGGCTTCCCCTGTGAACTGGCCTCATCCCACAGAGCTCTGAGCTGGGTCTGGCCCAGGGCTAGGTCCCAGCAGAGACAGGAGGCTCTGGCAGGATCCCAGTGCTCCCTGTGGCTGAGCCCAGGGCATCGTGTGCCCAACCGATGAGTGACCAGGATGTCCAAGCCCACTGCCCTGCCCACCACATACTAGCCATCCAATTTCTGCTGGAGTTCACAGAATCACATTACTTCCTAGTAGATCAGCAATACATTGTATTCTGCTGTTTGGCCCTATTCTACCCTAAAATTCTCCAGTAAAATACCCATCATTTCAGTTAAATGCACTAAGTTTATATTCACCTGTACCTCCTGATTGCCCTTTGGAACCTACAATATATTGCAACAGTGCTAGATATTCTGAAACATTTTTTGTAAAGATTTCAAGGCAAGCAGGCAGCACCAATGGCCACATTGCTGCCAGGCAGCATCCACATCCACGCTGTAAACAGCACATGTGTTTCAGTGTTGTCAGGTGCCCTGCAGCAGCTTCAGGCTGTGTACTCCCTAAAATGTGAAAAGCTGAGGATGGAGGGGGCAGACACACAGGGCAGATGCTTTGGTGTCCCTCATTGCCTGGTTCTGCTGAGGGGTGCCTCTTGCTCTGTGCAAATGATCCTGAGTCCCTCAGATCCGTGGTCCATCCCTGTGTCCCTGTGGTGAGGTCTCCTGGGAGCAGCTTGCTGTATCGGTATCTTTCCTATGAGGGATTAGCAGCAGCCCACGGTTGTGCTGGCTCCTCACCCTGCCAAGAGCTGCCCCTACCCTTCCTCCCAGGCTGCAGGACATGCCGAGGAGCACGCTGGTAATGGCAGCATCTGCCTGAACTCGGCAGGAAAGTGTTGTTGGATGGTGTTGTATGTCAAGGAGGGAAGGGAGCTGGCGCTTGCGGCAGCGCCAGAATCCCAAAATGGGAGGGCCGAGGAGGGAGCAACAGGGGGAGAAGGCACGAAGGGGGGAGTGAGTCAAAGAGGGAAACTCGGCTGGATCGCAGGCTGCTGGGGGAAGGGGGGCGGCGGCCAGCGCTCGGCTGGACCCGGGGGGCTCTGGTGGCTTGAGCACAGAGACTTTCTTGCCTGCAAGGGCAGGCAGCTCCTGTTGGTTCCCTGCAACATTTTCCTGCTGGGACCCCTGAAACGAGTCCTCTTCTTGCACGTTTTCTCCCAGTGGGCTTATCGCAGCAGCAAGGCTGTTTTCTCCCCATTTTTGGAAGCGCTTTGCAGTCTTTGATGAGGCCGTGGGTGCTCAGAGGTATAGGTCAGGGCGTGCAAAGAGCTGTGGCACCCACTGCCGAGGTGCGGCCACCTCTGTTGTGGGGAGCGGCAGGAGTTCAGCAGAGGGGAGACCTGGCACCGCGCAGCTTTCCGAAGGAGAAGACGTGCTCCGGCGGGGAGTGTGGGTGGCAGCCTGAAATTATGCAAATCAACATTTGGGCAAGGCAGCGGGTTAATGGTCGTGGCAGAGGGCTGCGGGATTGCGAATGCCCCCCTGTGGAAGGGAGCGGAGTATCGCAGAGCTCCTGCGAGGCACGCCGAGACGGGGCCGGTGCCGGGAGCCAGACCCAGTGCCGGGGCTGGGCTCGCCGCGATGCTCCCTCACTGAGCCTGGTGCGTTGACAAGGGCGACCAACCCTGGACAGCTGGGCTCGTGAGGTGCCTTGCCCGAGTGGGTGGCCCGGCTGTGCCGTAGCTGCACCCAGATCCACGGGATGGGGAAACACACTCGGGTGGGTTCAGTGCTCGGGGGTCCTCATGGCTTTGCTGCCAAGAGACCCCGGGGAAGCCTGTTCTGTTGGGATGGATAGGACTGATTGCTGGGTGCAGCTGCAGCCCTCGGGGTGTTCAGAGGCGCTGAGCTGAGCTGTCCGGGAGGCTCTGAGGAGGGTCCGGAGCCCCCTTGGCTGTGGGAACGGATGGGCGTGGGGGGACGTGGGAGCCTGGAGTGGGTGGCACAGCGCTGACAAAGCAGGGCAGGTGCCAGCACAGTGCTGTTGCTCAATCTACAACATGATGTTTGAGTTGCTCTCTGTCGAGGCAGAGTCCCTGGAGGTGAGCAGAAAGCAGGGTGCTGGGGTGGGGTGGGGGCATGCCAGTTGAGGCATGCGCAGCAAGCCAAGGCACTGCCTGCCAACCCCGGGCTGCTGTGCTTTACCTGTGCCAGGACCGTCCCAGTGCAAGTGCCCCTTGGGGGATGCTCCCCATGTTGATAAGCTCCCCCCTGCTGCAGGAGGGGAATCCCACCCAGGAGGCAGCAAATGTGGCTTCTGTGTGCAAGCCTTGACTGCCTTATGCAGATAGTGCCAGGCGGGGCAGGAGAAGGGGGACAGGGTAGGGGGAAGATATGGGATATTTCCAGAAGAGGGTTAGTGTGCTCTGGATTTTGGTGCATAATCAGTGTCGGGAGAGCAGGTAACCTTTGTGTGGGCAGGATGAATCTCAGCTTTCTGCAGCACAGCTGGTTGCATCCCAGGGCAGTGCCATGCAAGCAGGCATGGAGAGGGCACTACAGCCTGTCTCAGGGCACATGTGTTTCTGCCTGATGCAGGCAGCCATAGCTTGCCCAGACCTCTGCTTGCTGCCCCTTCTTCATGTGCCTTTGGGAGTACCCCATGCCTGGGCAAGTAACTTCAGAGCATCGCTTCAGAGCATCAGCAGTGTTGCAGAGATGAATCACTGGCAATACTGAAGGGAGCCCCAAGGGTTGTCGCCATCTCTTCAGCTCCCAGAGCCCCTAAGCATATTCCAGCCCTTCCCAGCCCTGTTTTGCCATGGCAGTCTGCTCTCCAGGACAGCAGCTGCACCAAAGGCCCCCAGCAGCGCTCATGCCTGGATCCTCACTGAGTGGAGGGCAGGATCCCGCTGGGCTTGGGGCCTTGAACAGGACATCTGGGCCTGGGAAAGTGTGCCTTTTCCTTTCTCACCCCTGAGCTGGAATCTGCTCCTATTAATAGCAAATGGCTGTCAATAGCTGTTGTCAGCGGCAGGGATGGGGACTGGAGCAGCGCCTGCTGAGCCCCTCCTGCGTCCTGGGCAGGCTGGCTGGCAGTTGTTTGGCTCTGCCAAGGGACAGAGGTGGTATTGGGGTGGACTGCACATGCTAAATGCTATTCCATGTCCTTGCACCTTGGGGAGGTAATGGAAGCAGCTGTAGATGCTGCCCCTTGCTGGTGGGTGCATGCGCCCCATCACCCCACACCTGTTCCAAGTTGGCATCCTCTGCTCTGTGGGGTTAGATGTGCCAACAGCTTGTCTGTAATGACGAGCATGTGGGTAAGGGCAAGCTAGAGGAAGAGTCCATGAATTGCCGTTGTGCCAGTCCTGGCAAGGTCATATCCTTATGGGCCATGTCCCTCTGCTTGGGGCAAATCCAAGCCCCACATCCCTTTGCCTGGAGCTGGTTGCATGCAGAAGGGCTGGTGGCAGCCAAGGTGTTTGGTTGGAGGCATCTGAAGAGAGGCTCTGGGACACCTCTAAGGCCAGCTCCAGTGACATGCCAGGAGCCCAGGCTTTGCTGGCAGCTCTAGAGGACAGTGATGGTGCAAGGGCCAGTATGCAGGATGCTCATACCTTCAGGACCTGCCCCAGGAGGGCTTTGCTCCTTCTGCCTCTGCACACTGGGGATACCCCTAGCTGTGAGAGGCTCAGGACACACCAGGGCACATCCTACCCTGCCATGGCCACTGTGTGCCCCATGGGTGACACAGGACGTGCAGGGGTCCTGGCACAGGCTTCTCCATTCTCCCTCCTGCTTTTCCTAAGGAAAGGCTTTGCACAGGGCAGCACCCTTACACAGCCCTGCATGGGTGGTCGGGTGAGCTGGGGCAGGGGTCTGCCAGGACGGGAGCTGGGTGTTTGGGCTGTCATACTTTCCTGTGGCAGTCTGCCACCATGGTAGCGGCACTTGCTAATGGGGAAGACAAGATTTTTGGTGCTCGTTTGCCTCCTCTGCTGTGAGTCCCAGGACTGCTTTCCCCAATGGGAGGAGGGTGCATGCACAGTGCAATGCAGCTTGCTGCCCAAACTGCTCCTGGTGTGGGAGCTGCTCTTCCCCATATCCCCTCCAGCACTTCAGGATGGTAGGAGGGCCACCAGGACAGGTGCTTCTCTGGCTGCTCTTGCTTACAGAGCCTGAACAGGTAAGCTGCAGGCCTTCCTCGTTATGTGGTTTGTCTTGGGACAGTGGGAAGTCTTGGAGGCTCCAGAGTAGCTGCAAGACCACTGGTACACTGCTCAGTGACAGAAGCCAGTATCTCCGATTTTTCCATTATAAGGATGATAAAGTGTCAAGCCCTGGGGTTTTTGCTTTGGCTAGCAACTGCAGGAGACCTGGTTTTGCTCAGAGGAGGCGGTGCCCTCTGGGAGCATCCCCCTCACTTTGTGGAAGCACAAAGGCAGGGAGGAGGATTGAAGGCAGTGGGAGCCCAGAGACCTGCTGCCAAGGCTGGGAGCGCTGCCTTGCAGAGGTGTGTTTGCTGCCAACCTTTCCCTTCCATTCATGTGTTTTTTTCTCTCTCTCTCTTCCCCCTGCTCCTTCTCAAGGTCCTGGCCACAGTCACTGGAGCTATGAAGGTAAATACCCTGCAGTTACTCCTGCTTTTTTCCTACCACCCAGCAGAGCCTGGGCCTGAGCCAGCTGCGGTTAATGATTACAGGGCTCCTGTGCGCACTCCACAGCTCACACTTCCCTCCTGCCTGACCCTAATGCTTCAGCAGTGCCCAAACCTGGGCACGGATGGCCTGAAGAGCCAGGGGTTGCTCTGATTTGAGTAGAAAGCAGTGCCCTGCTGAGGGTGTCCCCAGCCCCCTGGGTGTGGGGGATTGCCCCCTGGGGCAGGGCTCCTCCCTGAGCAGGAGTCCCCTGAACCTGTGCCAAGCAGAGAAGCAGGCTGGGCTTTCCAGGCTGGACTTGCAGCCCGTGCTGGGACTTCGACCTGCCCAGGGATTACCTTATGTCCTCACCTCTGTCCTCTGTCACCCTCCCTCCCCATCCTGCCTGGCCCTGCCCTCCCATCATGGTTTGGGGGGCTTCTCCACAGCACCTGTGATAGGCATCACTGCAGTGCTAGCACAAATGCAGCCCTTCCTGCTGTGGTGCTGGGCCTGGCCCCAGCACCATCACTGCTCAGGACCAGGGGCTGCCTTGGACCTGCTAATTCCCAGTTCCATCTTTATGGGGGTCCTGCAAGGGGCTGGGCTGGGGATGAGCGTGGGTTTGCACTGACCCAAGATGTACTAGAAGCAGCCCACAGCAGTAGAAGGGGAGGTTTCTAGGGTGTTATCTCAGCTATGGATCTGGGGAAAGGTGGCGGTTTAAGCAGCCACCCCAGCCATGTGAGCTGTCCCTTTGCAGGGCTGTACTGATGCAATTGGCAGCCAGGAACCCTCCAGACCTGTGGCTGTGGGCTCATGATCCCAGCAGCACCGTGGTCCCTCACCCAAGTACCAAGGCAGGCAGAGTGGTAGGTCAATACCTGCCAGAGGCCAGGCTGTGCAAGTTTATGAAGAGCTGCAGAGCAGCAGCTCCTCAGCTTGCCAACTCCACTTGTAAATGATCTTCTTGCACTCTTCCCAAACACCCCAAAAATAGACCTCCCTGGCAGCTCACCACACTCTAAGACCTTTCCTGATACAGCTGCATGCAGTCACATGGTGACACAGAGCTGCTCCCAAGCTAACTTGATGGAAACTAAACTTACATGTGTGGCTTATTGCCTGTCCAGTGCATGTCCCTTTCCCTACCACCTACCAGACTCCCTTCTGGTGGGCTACTTACCCAGGAGGCCTCACTGGCACTCCCTCCCTTCCTCCTCATACCAGACCCGGAGCACTGGGGTGTGGGCTACCCAGACTGTGCAGGCACCATGCAGTCACCCATCAACATTGACACGGCCAAGACCATCTTCAGCCCTCAGCTGCGGCCAATCCAGCTCTCTGGCTACAGCCTGCCCGCCAGCGAGAAGCTCAAGCTGAGGAACAACGGGCACACAGGTGAGTGCAAAGGCAGAGGTGGTGGCTGGAGCACAAGCAGAGCCTGCCCAGCTTCTCCTGGCAGGACCAAGCTTCTCTGACAGCTTTTCCCTGGGCTCTGGGAAGGGGATTCTCTTGCAGGCTGCCACCACGTTGCCTTCAATGCCAAAATGGAAGCATCAGGCTGCTGAGTCTTTACAGGTCCATGCACTTTCCTGGCTGGAGGGCAGAAACAAGGAGATGGAGAATTCGCCACTCACTGCCTTTGGGGCTGGCTCCAGTAATTTGTTAAAACCCATGTTTCCTTTGAAAATGTGTCTCTGATATTTCTGATGTGGGTTTGCAGCCACTGGTTCCTCCTCTGCATTTCACTTTCAAAGGACTAGTCAGTCTCTGGTGTGACTTAACCTTTAAGGTACCTACCTCTCAGTCTTTTAGGACACAATTTTGGCCAGCTTCTTTAAGTCTGTGCTTTAGGATGCTATCTCAAGATCTTAAGAAATTTTTAGAGGTCTTTTGTTTCTCTTCTCCAATTTTAGAATGTATTTTGGAAAGTCTGGACGCAACATATTCATGTTATTTTAGTTTCGGTCTCACCATGCCAGCTATGGAGGAAAAACACAACTCCTTCCTGCTCACCACCCCACAGCTGGGGATGGTGGGTCCTGGCTGCTACCAGCTTTTTCTGGCAGCAGGCTGAGTTTTTAGTGCATGCTGGTGTCTGCCAGTCCCCAACCTAAGAAAAAGAGGCAGAGAAAGGGACTTAAAAACCCACTGATGGTGTGATAAGGCACCTCCTTGCCCTGGTAGCTAGCAAGATGGAGCTGACCTGTGTATACAGCAAACTCAACAGGTCAGACTCGCTGTGCATGGTCAGATCAGCCGCACAGTGCATGCACAGAGCTTTATATTATGGCCTCTTGCCCTAGCATGCCTGCAGAGTTAAACTAGTTGAGCTCAGTAGCTGCTATTTTAGACACCCTGGCATCTGGTGTTGCTTGGTGTTTAGAAAAGCAGTCAGTGCTTTTTCATTTGGGTAGGAGGGGGGAAGCAGTTTCTCACATGCTTGTTAGATGCCTTTTTTTTATTCTGCCAACTACTGGTCTGCTTGATGAAAAGCCATAAATAAATAAAAAGTTGCAAGTCCAGTAAGATATTTGTACAGGTACTCCTTTTTGTAATATGAAGTGTATGCTGTGTAAGCTTTTTCAGGAGCCTGAAAGTGACTCAGGTAGCTGACAGAAGGAATGCAGTGATTTAGATATACAAAAGAAGTGTAAAAGCAGATAAATTCCCAGGGAGCAGTCTCCCACTTCCCTTGTTTGAGTTTTGTATCTCTGAACCCAGTGGCAGGGAACACAGGAGAGGACAAATGACTCATCACAGCCCTGTTATGTGGTTAATCCTGAGTCTGTGCCCTAGCTTGGTGATGTGACTATGGGACACTTCACCTATAAAGAAGGAGGAAGAAAAAGAGTCAATATGAAAAATGAGGAAAAGGTGCTCAGAAAGATAGGACAACCTTTCTCAGGGTCCAGGGATGCTCATGATATTTTTGCCACATGTCCAGGTAACTCAGCTTTTAGATTTGTCATACTGCTGCATGAGTCCAAGCTAGCTGGCTAAACCATGTTAAACAAGTACGTATTCACCATACCCAAAGAGGCAAAATTTTAGCTGTAAATGCTATCAAAAGATTTAACGCTTCTGTGCCACCAGCTCCAGTGCTGTCAGACACTCACAGGCTGCTTTATTTGAAGGGTCCCAGCTCACCAAGCGCTGTAGCTCTCTCTGTCCAACTGCCTGGCTCTTGTAGGTGTCCTCCACTCTGCCAGTATCTTTCTCCATGAATTTTATCTATGATCACTTTATATTATTGTCACTGAATAAATTGTTGGATAACATTTGGCTTGGAGCTGGCCCCCAGAAGTCTCTGCAGAGGAGCTCTTCACCTTCCGGCATTTTCTTAGTAGCTATTTCTGAAGTTGATGTAGTTACTGGAGTGTCCTACAACCTGAAGTCGAAAGTTGTACCATGCTGCATTGGCACAGCTCTGAGTATTGACTTGTCCCTAGCCTCTTGAAAGACGGAAAGCAAGTTTGTTCATTTTGACCAATGTCCAGAAGCCCAGGGTGACTCTTTCCCTTGAGATGTCTCCTCTGCATACCTGTGGGATGGACTGAGCTTTATGTTTTACCGGGTCACCTTTTCCTTCTGCCACTGCAGTTCTCCTTGAGCTGCCTGAGACACTGGCCATCACTGGTGGCTATGCCCAGCAGTACCGAGCTGTGCAACTGCACCTGCACTGGGGCTCCCCATCAGGACCTGGCTCAGAGCACACCGTCAACGGGCACCGCTTTGCTGCGGAGGTAAGGAGTCCTCATGGCAGTGGATGCATCTTCTCCTGGTACTGTGCAGGGAAGGTGTTGGAGTGCTGTCTTGCTCATAGCCCATGGCCCTGTTGCCACTGGATGAATGCTGTAACCCCTGGCCCAGCTCCCTGCTCTCCGGGCAGCTTTGCAGCTTTGGTGCTGAGGCAGACACACTGCAGCCTGTGGTGCAGAGGCAAGGGGGACGACAACCCCCCATGACACTGTGCCTGCAGGTGGGCTCAGGCTGGCTGCGTGGGGCTTGGGCTGGCTGCGTGCAGGTGGCGCAACCTGTGCCCGTGCTGCAGCCTGATCCTGGGCTGATGGAGCAGGAGCTGTGGCAGACCCTGGGCTGGGGCAGCCAGCTCCCCAGGAGGCAGTGAGCAGCCTGCTTCAGGAGCTGCAGGGACTGTTTACCCTGTACACACTGTCCTCTTGCTCTGCCAGCTCCCATCTGGTTTTACCCCTCCTTCTCTAGCTGCAGTCCTCCAGCTGAGCCTGGCTCTGCAGTATGACCCCCTGGTATCTGGGGCAGGGTGCTGGTTTGCTGTCCCTGACCAGGGAAGTTGCTGTGGGCAGACCTTCACACTTGCTGCTTAGCAGCAGCACATTTTCTCAGTCCCACCAGCACATTCCCCTCCTCAGAGGGGTGGTCATTATGGGTGCGCGTCTCTCCTGGCCCTTGCTCTGGCAGGCTGGAGCCCTGTGGGGGTGAGCACCTCTCGGTGGTGCCCATCCTGCATCAAGATTGCATGTTTCCCTTCCAGATCCATGTGGTCCACTACAACACCAAGTATGACAGCGTTACAGAGGCAATGGTCTACCCAGATGGCCTGGCCGTACTGGGAGCCTTCCTGGAGGCGAGTCACATAGATGAGGCCTGGGCAAGAAGGGGTGGGAGCAGGGGGAGAGTGGGACTGGTGTGGGCAGTCAGGCACAGCTGTGGGGACTAGCAAAGGTGCAAATGCTCCTGGGGAGGGAGAGGGCAGTCCAGGGGGCAGAGCAGCTCTGATGGGAGGAAGGGGTCACCTGGATACGGTGCTTGTCGCAGGGAGCAATACCTCCTTGCTGGCACTGCCATCACTGGCTGGTCTCCGTTCGGCCCCTGCCCTTGTCATTACTCTGGTGTCTCTGTGTTGCAGGTTGGGCCAAGGGAGAACCCATACTATCAGGAAATACTTCAGCATCTGCACAAAATCCAAACAGAAGGTAAGGCCCTGTCCCACCTAGTACTTGTCTTGGGGGCTGCAGCCCAGCAGAGAAACCCGCCGCGCAGCAGAGAGAGGCTGCAGCAGGCGTTTGCTGTACGTCTGTGAGAAGGGGAGCACTGCGCAGCTTGTACAGAAGCACCTCTCCAAGGTGTCGTCTGCTTGCATGTGCTTTCCCCTGCCTCCAGGGCAAACCCACCACTCTTTCTCCAGTGGCCTGGTGGCAACAGTGTGGACCCTGGCACATGTAGTCCTAGGTTGGCCATGATTTCTATGTTGGTCCTGCCTGTTGTTCTCCAAGGGGTTGCCCTGGTCTCGCTCCAATGGTTTCTTCTCCCAGGCAAGGAAGTCTTGGTGCCCGGATTCAATATTGCAGGTCTGCTGCCTGCCAACATGAAATTCTACTTCCACTACAATGGCTCCCTGACCACCCCTCCCTGCTACCAGACAGTGAAGTGGACAGTCTTCAACCAGACCATGCAGCTCTCTCATAGCCAGGTCTGTCAGTGCGATGAGCTCCATGCTGGGTCTTGCCCAGCCTCTCCCTGCAAACACGCACTGTCCATGCCAGTCCCCTGGGGCTTGCCTGCCTCCTGAAGGTGGGATGCACCCTGCTCCGCTTACACTGTTCTCCTTCCAGATGTCAACGCTGGTGATGAACCTGAGAAATGATGATGGCAAACCTCTGCAGAACAATTACCGGCTGGTGCAGGACCTGCACAGGCGACAGGTGCTGGCGAGTTTCCAGACCACCCTCCTTTCACCAAAGCAGACGCCTTCTGGTAAGGAGCCATGTGAGCATGCTCAGGCTGCACCCAGCCACAGGGATGCAGAGACGGGATGAGGGGCAGGAGTCAGGGCTTTGTGTCTCTTACAAAAATGCAGCATTTGCATGGGTTAGCCTGACCTGGCAGGGGACTTACGCCAGCACTGGTCTTGGGGCCCTGCTGTCCCCCATTTTTGTGCTTGTCACCCTGCCTGGGGAAGACTTTTTAGGAACTATTTTATCCTTGGTCTTGTGGAAATAACAGTAGTGGGACGAGGGGATGCATGGTCAAGGGCAAACAGCCAGGTCCTAACATCCTAGCTAGCCTCTTCATCCCCAAACGTAATAGCTGAATTCAGTAGGAGGTGCAGAGATACGGGCTTGCAGCAAGCACCCCACCACCAAACCCCACCTACGGGCAGGGCAGGAGACCCCTCCTGACTGCTGTGTGCCAGCAGGGCCAGGCAGCCATCCTGGCTGGGCACATGGACCCCTGCCTGCCTGAGGCACTGCTGTCTGCCCATCCTCAACACATCCTTGAGGACCTTTCTTGGATTGGTGGTTTCCAGCTATAAGTAGAAATTCCTGTCAATCCTCCGGTGTGACTATCGCTCTGCATCACTGAATTCTTGCCCATTGCTGCTCTCAGAGGTCACTGGGGGTTTTCTGTCCAACATCCTGTTCCTCTTCTGTTTTGATGGCATTTCCTACACCTTGTGTCAAGGTGACTAATAGAAACAGCACACAGGCTTGGTCCCAAGCCTTTGGGCAATGCCTCGCCTCAGTAACCACACACCGTGGTGCAAGGCACTTCCCTTCACCATCCCACCTTCAGCCAGCTTGCTAACGGCTGCAGGATTTTAATCACTGTGGTCTTCAGCCTGGCTAGCTGTTTCCCATGTGGCACCGCATCAAATGCTTCACTGAAGTCGGCAGAGATAAAATCTACCGCATTTTCTTTGTCTAGAATATCACTTATCAAAGAAGGATATCGGGTTAGGCTGGCATGCTCTATCTTTGGTAAACCTGTTAGGTACTTTATCATATTTTCCATTTACCTCCAAGCCTTTCTTTTACTACTTTCATGCAGAAGCTGTTCCAAAGCCTCCAGCCACCAATGCGGGGGTGAGGGGGGGAGTTGCCCAGCTCACCTTGGGTTTTTTTCCTTTCCTTATTCGCTGTTTCTATCCAACAACCCCCACTTTCACAAAGCCACAAAGCCCTTGTTCCTGGAGTGCCAGGACACTGTTCCAGTACTCCCGGATGAGGTTACTGGTCCCCCGCCTTACGTGCACAGGGTTGTCAGGCTTTTCTCCCCACCTCAGTGCTGATAACTGCCTGCTTTAGCCCTGCGGCCACTGAGCACCAAGATGGAGTGCCATGGGGTCATGCCTCGCTTTGCTTGCAGCCGCACCTCCTGCGCCCACACTTGTTGATCTTTCCCCAGTCACCCCTAGTTCAGGAGAACCGCTCCTGCCCCTGGCTGCTGGGTGAAGATGGGAGCAGCCTCCCTGCAGCAGTCGCGCAGCTGGATATGGCCCGCGATAGTGCCACCCTGCACGCGATACCTGAGCTGTGTACAGACGATAATGCAACTCTTTAAAAGCCATGCTGTCATGCTAAGCAAATATTTGCCTGGCACCGCTCCCACCCAGCACGTAGGGCCACCAAGCCATCTCATGTGGGGTGCCCTGCCAGCAGCAGCCAGCTGCCTCGCCGCAGGGAGCTAGCTGCTCACCATCTTGCTGCAGGCAACTGTCCCCACGGTCACTGCCCACTGGGCTCACCCCATGCCCCTCTCTGGGGTCTCCTGCGGGGTTTGGTGCAGTTGTGGCGTGCTGCAGTGCTCAGCACCCTGCCTGCCTGCTCCTCAGGGGGTGGCAGGAGCCATGGAGTTTCTGGCTGGGCTCAGCAAGGTTTGTGCATGGGCTGTGGTTCAGGGATCCTTCTGTTTTCCCACTTCCATCAATGATTCTGGTGGGGTGTCAGGGCTAGGCTTCCTGCAGCACGATGCTGTGAGCTGCTGGAGATCCAGCAGACAGCTCTCCCTTGCCTGATCATGGGTGATGGGGAGTCTTGCAAGCAGCCCTGCTTTGGCAGTGCAGCTTGAAGCCCCGCAGCCTTGACACTTGCCTCCCCAAACACCTCGGGCAGCCTCTTGACTGAACTGTCTCTTCCAGGTAGCGACGCCTCAGAAGCAGCAGGTAGGTGAAGGGCTGGTCTGAAGGAGGGGAAGGTGTCTGGGAGGTGTACCTACCTGGGAAAGGGGGGTCCCGGCAGCCATGGTGGGTTTGCAGGGCTGCCCTAGCATCTGTGCAGCCAGCTCTCATCCTCTTGTCTTTGTCGCCTTTGCAGAAGGACACTCTGGCTCTTCATTTCATGCAGGTAAGTGTGTTCAGCTGAGGCTGCTGCCTTTGTGCCCCTTCTGCTTTTGGGCTACCAGCCTTTTCCAGTTTTGCCCCAACTCCCTTGGCCACTAGCTGCAGGGACCATCCCCAGTGTAATGTGCCTGTGCTCGGATTACAGGGGATGTGCTGGCTGTGCTCTTTGGGGTGCTCTTTGCTGTCACGGCACTGGCATTCCTGCTGTACATCTACAAGCACCGCAGCCAGAACACACGGTGAGTGACAGGGAGCTGCAGGAGGTGGGAGCCCGGGGGTAGCATGGGTCTGGGGCATGAGAAGGAGGGGTTAAGGGTGGTCTCCCGTGCCTGCTCTAACACTCCCCACCTTGCTCCCCCACCAGGCTGGATTCGCCCACCAAATCCAAGGTCATCTACACAGCAGCCTCCACTGAGAACACCGCGTGAGCCTCGCACACCTGTGGTGGTCCCAACCCCACCAGTTCAGCCTGCCACCCCACATCCCCTCACTCTTGCCTGGGTCGAGGGAGGGCCAGCACTCCAGCATCACCTCAGCTGCATCGGCTGCCCACAAGGACTGTCTGGCTGGGGCAGCACCTTGCCCCAGCAGATATTTTTGTTATAAAAAAAGGTAAAAAACATACCCAAAAAAAAAAAAGTAAAAGCCTCCCATGATCCTAGCCCTGTCCACTGTCCTTGTGCGCAGCTGTGGGGCAGAAAAGGACACCAGTGGAGCTGGACCCACAGCAGAGAGGGGTGTGCAGGGACCCCTTCCTGAGCAGCAGAGACAGCATCAGCCTCAGTGCCCCGGGCAGAGCTCCAGAGAAAGCAACACAGGGCTCCTTGCACAGCCTGGCCCTGCCCTCCATCGCTCTGGGACTTCTTCCTCCTCTTATTTGTGCAAAGTATTGGAAAAACATAGCCATGGCTTGGTAGGGCTGGAGAAAGGCAGAGCTGAAGGTGACAGAACCACCACTTCCTCACTGGACAACCCCCACCCAGCACAGCTCCAGCTCTACCACAGCTGGAGTGATCCCAGACCCATGGCTGTCTCCCACCTTTCCTGGTGGCTCCAGTGCAGCTGGAGCCAAGCCTCAAGGGAGCTCTACAGCCATGCCAAAATCAAGAGAAACAGGCCAGGTCCAGGGGAGGGGAGGAACCTGCAGGTACCCAGCGCTTAGCAGCCTCTGTCCCAAAGCAGTAAAACTAAAACCCACCCCTGCTAAGATGGACAGAGCAGGAGCAAGACCTCCAGGCAACTGGGGTCTGCAACTGCCAGACTTCCCCCACCCAGTCACACCAGCAGAAGCCACTGCCACCACTGCTGCAGGGTGCTTGCACCCTGCCCACAACGGCAGCACTGCTAGCCACACACAACCCTTGTCTGTGGTATCTTTTTATTGGTATAAAAGCCCACTGTGGACAGAACTGCCTTCTCAGCCCTGAGCCTGATGGCAGTTTCTCCTTCCCAGCCCTGTAGCACAGCATCAGGGCTTATGCTTGCCTGAAAATGCCTCCCCAGGAGCAGGAGAGGGCACTGACCCACTGGAATGGCCCCTTGAACCCCCTCCCCAAGCTGCATGGGCAGCAGCTGCAGGGTTGCATCTCCTCCTCAGCCCTCCACCACCCTCCACAACCACTGGGCTCTTATGGTACTGGCTTTTCCCCATCCTCCTCCCACCCTGGGTGTTGTCTATCCCCTTTCACCCAGCAACATCCTCCCTGCACCAGGATGCTGGCTTACTGCTGCTACTGCAGTCCAGTGCCAGGACCATGACTCCCAGGGCAGTGAGGCTGGGCAGAGGTGGAGAAAGTAGCACCACAGCAATTATCCCCAGCCCAGAGCATAGCAGCACTTTACAAAGCTGTTTCCTCCATCCTGCAGTGAGGAGGTGATGTGGGGCAGCACCCCTTCCTGCCTCGCATCCCCCCTCCCCGCCTCCCCCCAGCACAGGGGATGGCACATCTGCAGAGGGGGGAGAAGCAATGGGTTTCTTTGGGCTCAGGCCTCTCCAGCAGTCCAAGGTAGCATCCCTCCCAGGCAGGCTAACCGGGGCTCTGCTTGTGGCGGGCCAGCAAAGCTGGGTCCCCCAAAACAGCTGTTCTCTGGGGGCTCCCTAAGGTGCATCAGAGCAAGCCAGCCCCAGCCACACCGGTCAGCTGGCTGCCACAGCCAGACCCCAGCACCTGCCTCGCTGGGACTGGCCAGGGTCCCTCAGTCCAGGAGAAAAGATATTGCAGAGAAGGTGACGGCTGCTATTGCTGCCAGAATGGAGGGGAGGGCAGGGGTGGCTGGGGACAGGAATGTCCTGTGGGGCCTCAGGATCCTGGCTGGGGACTGGCTCCACTCTGTAGACCTGCAGGAACCAAGAGGAGAAGGGGTCAGTGTTCAACAGACTCTTTACCCCATCTGCTTCCCCAAGGAGAGGCAACAACACGACCATGGCCCCGAGCCCCAGCTTCTCCTTCAGTCTGCCAGCCAAAGGGACAACACCCTTGTTCCTGCCCCAGGGGACACCCTCTCCCCATCCCAGCACTGGTCCTGGTACCCAGAGGGGCCAATAGCATCCCCCATCCACTTTATGCAGCTGGACTTACAAAGCAGGAAGCGCTGCAGGTTCTGGGCAGATCCCCCCGAAAGTAGGTAAGCCCAGGCAGCAGCAGTGGCCATCAGCAGGTAGGAGGGCACCAGGCTTCCCACGTACAGGGGGTTGCAAAATGTCTGCGGAGAGAGGTAGGAGAGGGGTGAACAGGGACAGGATGGGTGGCAGCATCACTGCCTCAGCAAGTGAAGTGGGACAGCAGACACCAGCTCCAGAATTTGGTTTGTGAAGGGCCAGATGCAAGTCCCCCAAACCCAACTGCTTCACTAGTGTGACAGGCTGTTGCCCCTGCCCTGGCACAGCGACCAGCACATACCGCAGCCACCCCTGAAAACCGGTCTTGGCACAGAGCTCTGCTCCCAGCTACTCACCGACCCCGAAACAGCAAGGTGCATGGCAATGACCGCTGTGATCTCCCACCAGCGCTGATGCTCACAGCCGTGGAAGAAGAGGATCCCCCAGAAGGTGTGAAGGAAAATCAGCACCATGGTCATAAAAGCTGCAAGGAGTGGCAGAGAGGTGTCACCAGGGAACCACCCGCCCTGACACAGCCTGCAGGCTTGGGGAGGGATGGAGAGGAGCCAGGAAAGGGGAGTAGGGGCACTTCCGGGATGGACTGGGAGGTGCTGTGGCAGATACCAAGTGTGAGAGGGATGGGGGAGAGGAGGAAGGAGGGCCACAGGTGACAGAAAGAAGGGTTTGGCAAGCAGAGATGTAAGAGGGGACAGTAAGGGGTTCAGATGGGTAGAGGATGCAGCGTGGAGGGGACAGGATGGAAGGGAGAATCCAGACCCCCCCATGTTGCTGCCTCTGCGGCGAGGCAGAGACATGAGCGAAGGGTGCTGGTCACTCACCTGAGGTCAGGAAGTAAAGCTGTGAATCCCCATGGATGCCCACTGTGCCGGGCCCTAACGCGTCTGCCAGCAGATTGATCATGGAGAAGGCGCCACTCATGAGCCCGAAGCCCACGCCAGCCACTGCCAGGACAGGACAGGGACACCATCAGGCCTTGAGCCTCCCAGGGCCACCCCAGGCACCTCCCAGACAGTTTCAGTGTGAGAAACCTCCTGTTCCCCCCAGCACCATGTGCAGCCATGCCAGGGCTCACCCCTGGCTCTGTGGTCTGGGTGCCCCGCTCTGTGCAGCACTCACCATATGCCATTTGCTGGATGGAAATGGGGGAGCAGCCGTCCTCACTGAGGGCCATCAATCCCTCGATGGCCTTCCTGTGGGGTGAGAGCATGCTGGAGCCCGGTACAGCCACCAGGATGGAGCAGATGGGACTGGGGTCTCAATCTGCACTATCCCACGCTCCTGGTAACCTCCCCACCCCCAAACTGCAACACCTACCACGGAAAGCACTCACATGATCACTTTAAACCACCAGACAAATGACGCATGTGAAATCCATGTGAAGCCACATAGAAAGATTTTCCAGAGAGGAATGTGAGTTCCAGCCTGCAGGGCTGGGGCGAGCGGGCACTGGGTGCAAAGCAAGCAGCGTCCCCACATGGGAAGCAGCACCAGTGCAGGCGTGGGAGGCACATACCAGGAAGGTGCACCTGATCTCCACATTTATACCCTTAGAAGGCGTGGGGAAAAAATGGAGAGGGTGCAGGGCTCAAAGAGCTAGAAACATTCTTTGGGGAGAGAAACTGGGAGAGTGGGCTTCATAATTTTTATCAGGTAGAGGTGCAGTGGGTGAGGAGAACACCAGACAGCTTCTCAGCCCAGGGAGAACAGCAGTGCTTGCAACCAGAGATCCGCAGGGCAAAGGAAAGGCAGTGCTTGCGTTAGAGGCTGCTCCACTGAGCTCTGCTACCCTCTGCCTGCCCGGCTCCGGCAGCGCCCTGCCACAGGGAGCGGTACAAGCCCCTGTGTCCGGCCCCCTGGCCTTCCCCCAGTCCCTCACCAGTGTCCAGCCCGAAAGGCGGGGGACTATGAGGGCTGCTGACCCCGGCGTCACGTCCCCTTGTGCAGCCCCAAGCCCTGGGCCGGCAGCACGAGAGGGGCTGGGGGCTCCTGAGATCCTGCGAGACTTTGCCCCAGGCTGGCCAGGGCAGAGAGCACAGGGATGGGGGCAATGTGCTGCCCCACAGATCCCCAAAACCACCTTCAGGCTGTCCCTGCCACACAAAACCGTCCCTAAGAAAGGAACAAGAGTTGTCACGAGATGAGGGCAGATCCCTAACCCTTCTCTGTCTCCCACGCAGCAAAGTGGGCATTTCCCAGTGACTGGTGTCCCCCTAAGCCTCAGAAGCACTGCTGGTGCTAGCCACCATGTCCTGTGGCAGCCCAAACCCACAGCCTACCTGTCCCAAATTCAGGGAGACGTTACCAGCCACATCAGCCTAGGGTCCTCCAGGCCCTAGGGCTGCTCTGCTCCACCACCTGAAACCCACTCGAGGTCAACATACCGCCACTGGTGCCACCCATGTGCTGTCAGCGAGGGCTGAGGTGGCTTGGTGCCATGCTTGGCACCCCCCCAGCCCAGGAGCTCCCAGCTGAAACCTGGCACCTGCCAGTGGCTGGGAGGATGGGAGGACCACTGGGCAGCGCTGGAGCAGGGTGGGAGATGCTCTTACCTGAGAAGCTTGTAGTAGAGGAAGCGGAAGGCCTCCTGCAGCAGCACGGAGAACATCACCCCAAATATCAGAAGCCCCTTCTGCAACAGCTCATCCCGGGGGTCGCTGGCTTTAACTGCGATAAACCAGATGAGGGAGGACAGCAGCAGTGACACCAGCCAGAAGAAAGCCCTGCAAGAAAGCGAGCACACCTGCTGGCACCAGTGCTGTGTCAGGACAAGGGCCAGCACTGGTGCCACACCAGTGCCCACTGCCACTATGCCTGCACCCCTCTGTGGCGGTACCGGCACCATGACGGCAGCTGTGTTCCAGCCTCACTCACCCTTCTACCAGTGTCACTGCCATTCTGGTACCAGTGCAGTGCAGGTGGTGTCTGTACTGGTACTGCTGCTGTGCCTACTTTCCTTGTTTGCTGGTAACCAGAACTGGCACCAGCGCCCCCTTTGTGCTCACACCAGTATCAGCTCCAGGCTCACATCCAAGCCCATACCAGTTCCAGTACCAGATTCCACAGCAATACTGGTACAGTGCTCTGGCTGCACGCATGCACCAGCACCACAACCAAACCTGCACTGGTACTGGTACCACCGCTCCACCAATACCATGTCATTACTGATACCAGTGCCCTCCCCATTATGCCCACACCATGTGGTGACCACAATGGTACCAGTACAAGTACCAATAGTGGTGCCCCTGTCACGCCCACAACTGTACCAGCACAAGTACTGGTGCTCCTGCTGTGCCTGCAATGGTAGCAGCACAAGTACGGATACTGGTGCCCCATCACACTCACAAGGGTATGAGCACCAGTACTGGTGCTCCTCTCATGACCACAACCACCAGCATGAGGACTGGTGTCCCTAACATGTCCATGATACCAGTAAGAGAAACAATATTGGTGCCCCTGTCATGCAACCAACAGCACCAGCATGAGTACTGCTACTGGTGCCCTTGCTGTGCCCACAACAGCAGCGGTACTGGTCACCCTGTTGTGCCTCTGCCAGTACCAGTGACATCCCTGTCACACCTATATTGGTACCAGCGCCCCTGTGATGCCCATACTGGTTGGTACCAGCACCCCACCGCACCCATACTGGTACCAGAACAAGCACTGGTACCAGCACCCCAAAACACCCATACTGGAACCAGTACCAGCACTGGTAACAGCACCCCAAAATACTCATACTGGTACCGGTACCAGGACCAGCACTGGTAACAGCTCCCCCATGATGCCCATACTGGTACTAATGCCCCATCATACCCATACTAGTAACAGAACCAGCACTGGTAGCAGCACCCCAAAACACCCACACTGGAACCAGTGCCCCAAAACACCCATACTGGAACCAGTACCAGTACCCCAAAATACTCATACTGGTACCAGTACCAGCACTGGCACTGGTACCAGCAGACCAAAACACCCATACTGGAACCAGTACCAGCACTGGTAACAGCACCCCAAAAGACTCACACTGGTACCGGTACCAGGTCCAGCATTGGTACTAGCACCCCAAAACACCCATACTGGTACCAGCACCCCATTGCACCCATACTGGTACCAGCACCAGCACTGGTAGCAGTGCCCTATTGCACCCACACTGATACCAGCACTGGCACTGGTACCAGTGCCCCACAACCCGCATACTGATACCAGCACCCCAAAACATACACAATGGTACCAGCACTGGCTCTGGTACCAGCACCCCATCATACCCATACTGGTACCAGAACCAGCACTGGTGCTAGCGCCTCAAAACACCCACGCTGGTACTAGCACCCCAGAACACCCATACTGGAACCAGCCTCCATCGCACCCATACCGGTACCAGCGCCGGCGCTGGTACCAGCACCCCATCACACCCATACCGGTACCAGCGCCGGCGCTGGTACCAGCACCCCATCGCACCCATACCGGTACCAGCGCCGGCGCTGGTACCAGCACCCCATCGCACCCATACCGGTACCAGCGCCGGCGCTGGTACCAGCACCCCATCGCACCCATACCGGTACCAGCGCCGGCGCTGGTACCAGCACCCCATCGCACCCATACCGGTACCAGCGCCGGCGCTGGTACCAGCACCCCATCGCACCCATACCGGTACCAGCGCCGGCGCTGGTACCAGCACCCCATCGCACCCATACCGGTACCAGCGCCGGCGCTGGTACCAGCACCCCATCGCACCCATACCGGTACCAGCGCCGGCGCTGGTACCAGCACCCCATCGCACCCATACCGGTACCAGCGCCGGCGCTGGTACCAGCACCCCATCGCACCCATACCGGTACCAGCGCCGGCGCTGGTACCAGCACCCCATCGCACCCATACCGGTACCAGCGCCGGCGCTGGTACCAGCACCCCATCGCGCCCATACCGGTACCAGCGCCGGCGCTGGTACCAGCACCCCATCGCGCCCATACCGGTACCAGCGCCGGCGCTGGTACCAGCACCCCATCGCACCCATACCGGTACCAGCGCCGGCGCTGGTACCAGCACCCCATCGCACCCATACCGGTACCAGCGCCGGCGCTGGTACCAGCACCCCATCGCACCCATACCGGTACCAGCGCCGGCGCTGGTACCAGCACCCCATCGCACCCATACCGGTACCAGCGCCGGCGCTGGTACCAGCACCCCATCGCGCCCATACCGGTACCAGCGCCGGCGCTGGTACCAGCACCCCATCGCACCCATACCGGTACCAGCGCCGGCGCTGGTACCAGCACCCCATCGCACCCATACCGGTACCAGCGCCGGCGCTGGTACCAGCACCCCATCGCACCCATACCGGTACCAGCGCCGGCGCTGGTACCAGCACCCCATCGCACCCATACCGGTACCAGCGCCGGCGCTGGTACCAGCACCCCATCACACCCATACCGGTACCAGTACCGGCGCTGGTACCAGCACCCCATCACACCCATACCGGTACCAGCGCCGGCGCTGGTACCAGCACCCCATCACGCCCATACTGGTACCAGCACCAGCACTAGTACCAGCACCCCATCGCACCCACACTGGTACTAGCACCGGCACTGGTACCAGTGCCCCCATCACGCCCACACCGGTATGCACGGCGGCACCGGGTGCCCCTCCGGTGACGGTGACGGTGACGGTGCCGGACTGACCCGGCGATGAGGATGATGATGCGGAGCGGGTCGTGGGCGATGGTGAAGAGGAAGAGGCCGAGCGCCGGCCCGAAGGCGATGAAGGTGCACCCGAAGAACACGGCGAGCGTCATGGCGGCGGGACCCGGGACGCAGGACCGGGCTCAGACCCGAGGTCGGACCGGACCGGAACGGCCCCGCGGCCCCTTCCCCCTCCCCCGCCCTTCCGGGGCCACCTGATGTCACGCGCCGGCTGCGCGCGCCGCCTCCGCCGGAAGTGGCGCGCGGGGCTGGGGCGGGGCCGAGCGGGGGCGGGGCGGGGCCGCGGGCTATGATGGCGGGGCACGGCCGGCCGCGGGCCTGTCACGGGGTGGGCCTGGGCCTGCGGCGGGGGGCACAGGCGGGTGAGCGGGTACAGCCTGACACCAGCGCTCGGTCTTGCGGTGGGGGGGTACGGCCTGCCCCAGGGGAGCAGCCTGCAGGAGGGGGACACCGCCCGGTCGTGGAGTGACACGGCCTGTACCCAAGGGGCCTTGGCCTTGCCGCCAGTGCCTTGGCAGCGGGCCCCCAGTGAGGTGACCCCTATGCTGCCCCCCAGCACCTGGGCTGCCACGTGAGCTGCCTGTCCCCAAAGATCCCTAGCAGCCTGTCATCCTGTTACCAAAATCTCGGAATGAAAAACTTATCGACACCAATGTGATGTAGATAAGCAGACACTTCTTTATTAACGGCCGGGTGTGTGAGCGAGTCCTCTCACGATCAACGCACGCCAGGTCTCAAAATCAAACACCATATATAGAACTTACTCATACATATTCATTAAGTATTCATGCATAACCATGATATTTCCCGTAAATCATTAACATATTCTCCTCCTATATCCGATTCTGCGCAGTAGAGCTTAGAAACGTCTAGAAATGGGTCTGGGGTACGATTTGGGTAGGTGGTATATGAGTCGGTGGTCGCGATCTCCCCCTGCCGGAATTACCTTTTACTAAAGTTCGCGATTTCTTGGCAGGTAACCACAAGCTGTTCCAGTCGACTCTCCCCGGTTTCCATTAATCTCATATTCTGACATTTTCAATACACTTTCTATATACAGAAGACTGGTCAAATACAAAGAAACCTTTCAAACCCTAAAGTTATTACCTAAGTTTTAACAATGGTTCCAGCCCCTTCTTCTAGCCTTGGTACAGGATGTACAGAAGATCTCATAGCAGCTTTTACTGTGCAACTATAAGTTTCATTAAAAATATTTCTTATCCTTCTATTTTTCAATGTTATAAAATGATTTTATAAAATCAATTAATCAGTCAAATAAAGTCGATCAATCTTAACTTATTAACAAATCGATAACATCTCCCCCCTTTGAAAGTGTTGAAAATCATTATTTCAATACTTTCACATTATTCATATATCTTTTGTTTCAACATATTTTGGTGATGGATCAAGTCTTGATAAAATAGTTGGTACTTCTCTCATAATCATACGATTGACTGCAATTCTATTGGTAAATTGTTTTTTCAAACATGCATATACTAGCATGCTCATCAAAAAGACAATTAGTAACAGAAACAGAGTTTTAATTATAGATTGTATCCAAGAGCTCAAATTCCATCCCAGTTTGTTAAAAATTTTCCCAAGCCAATCTTCTGACATATCCTTTTGAATTGTTTCAGTTTCTTTTTCAATTTTTACTAATAGGTCTAGATCATGTTCCACATCCTGAGTGACATTTGGAATGTGGATACAACAGTGGTCCAATTTATCCTTGAGATATCCATATACTCCATGTTCTTTAAGTAGGAGCATATCTAGTGCCATTCTATTTTGTAGAATTGGAAGTCGCCTGAAATTATATATTCAATTCCTTAAACCCCTTTTTGTTAATGTTTGCTAATTTTTCCACTTGACCAGTTAACTGATAGAGCCATGCTCTGTTTCTATATGAAGCTATAGGATTTAAAAGTGATTCAAGTGCCCAACCAGTTTTCACTCCTGTAAATGGTTCGTTCCAAATATCATCATTTATCTCAGATCTCTTTATTCGTTTCAATTCTAAATTCTCTAAGGATCCTTTAAATGGTGATTTCTTCCAAATTGGACACAATGTTGGCATGTCTAAAGTAATTTGTTTCACCTTACCATCTACTGGTAAATGTGTGGTCCAGGTTCCATCACTTAATGCCCAAACTAAATGTCCTGGACTTCAAATAGTAGTGTTACTACAACTAAACAAAGTTCCTTTTCTAACTGTAAAAGTGCCGGTTAAATTGAGAGTGTTCTTAAGACCTCGACAAAAACAACCATATTTTAAAACAGTGGCCTACGGAGGAATTCTTTGGATTACTAAGTCTGCATTACTGCAATCATACACTTTTTCACATTTCCACCACAGCACTATTTTATTTTCCTTCTCTCCCGATGAAATTGATCTATCATTGACCCAGGGTAATACTGAAACAAACTTTTCCATCCCAGGTAAAACACCAGGAAGTTCTTGCCATATACTGAAAATGGGAAAATATGGACATAGACCATATAGAGTCCCATTGTTCTACTAATTGGGTACCTTGGCCAGTTTTGTTACACTTCCATTTCATGATACTTCTGCTCACATTGGTTTTAAGTTGTTCATCATAAGAACACCATCCTAACTGGGGATTTGGACCCCCAGGAAGAAGAACTCAAGCTATGGCACTAGGTCAGGATCCTGTTATAAAATCATAATTCAATAGGGTTTTTTTACAATCTGTTTCTTTACCTGGCGACTTCCACTCTTTTCTAATAACCTTTACTTGTTCATACCGTTGAGTTACTGGCCTTTGTTCACAATAGGTGGTCTCATTTTTATATTCCAGATTGGTCAGATTCATGGTTAAAATTCCTCATGGAATAGATTCACCTGCTGCCCTCGGTATTGGCAAACAAGCAGTGATCTGCGTGACATTTTATAAATTGGCAAATTCTTTAATCAATCCTACCATCAAATTTTCCTCAGCCATTTGTTTGGGAATGTCAATTACTTGTTCTGTTTCTATTTGTCTTTTGTTCCTGTCCACCAAGTCAGCCCATGATCCCACCAACGCTACCGACCAAAATAAAATCCAAAGAACAATCATAACCTGATATGAAAAATTAGACATGTTTCAAAGTCAATTTTAAAGTCTCTGGGTCACGATTCACAATCTTCCACGGAGTAGGTGCTTTCTTCACTCGAGTATAATGTATCCAAGCATCCGATTCTGCAATTTTGATAGCTGTAAAAGTGGTTAACAGTATCTGGAAAGGTCCTCTCCAGTGCTCCTGCAAAGGTTCGGAGGTCCAGGTCTTCACATAGACATAGTCTCCTGGTTGGAAATCATGCACTGAATTTTCCTGGAATAAAGGTCTATTCCAAATTACTGCACTCCAAATTGCAGCCAAAGTTTTCCTTAGAAAAAGCAAATAGTTAAACACATCTTGTTTTCCTTTTGCATGTATGTTTAGATTTGGTTCTGGAGACTCCTATGTTTTTCCATGTAATAATTCATAAGGACTGACTGAGGTTCCACTCTTTGGCTGTACCCTGATTCATAATAATGCCAATGGAAGCGCCTGAGGCCACTTTAGACTGGTTTCTGACAAATTTTACTTATTTGTCGTTTCAAAGTTTGATTCATCCTTTCCACTTTCCCACTAGATTGTGGTCTCCAAGACGCGTGCAAATCCCAATTAATACCCAATACTTTGCTAACAGTTTGGACTACTTCAGCAACAAAGTGTGGACCTCTGTCAGAGGAAATTCCAATAGGAACTCCAAATCTTGGAATTATTTCTTGTAATAACCACTTTACAACATTTTTGCTTGGGTGGTACGACAGGGAAGGGCTTCTGGCCATCCTGTAAAAGTATCAACACCTACCAAGATGTACCAGTACCCATTTTGTCTAGGCAGCTCTGAAAAATCTACTTGCCAATAATCTCCAGGTTCTGTACCAGACTTCAGCCTACCCATTTGAACCTTTTTCTTAATCGTTGGATTATTTTTCAAACATACCTCACATTTTGCAGTTACTATTTTAGCTATTCCCAAAATTTTAACTGATATTACTTGCTTTCGTAAAGATGTTACTAAGGCTTCTGCCCCCCAGTGACTTTCTTGGTGTCTCATTTGAATTATCTCTCTCATCACAAGAGGTGGAATTACTACTTGTCCGTTAGGAGTTACCCACCATCCCGCTAAGTTTTTCTTAGCATTTAATAACTGACCCAATTTGTCATCTTCCTCTGAATATCTCGGGTTTTCCCTAGGAAGGGTTACTGTTTTAGAAGGAATTATTGCCATTTGTAAAGCTTGTTTCTTTGCTACCTTTTTTTGCTGTTCTATCAGCTAAATTATTCCCAGCTATTATTTTTGTATTCCCAATGTGGTGTGCCTTACAGTGCATGATTGCTACTTGATCTGGTTTTTGAACTGCTTGCAATAATCATAAAATTTCTGTTTGATGCTTAATGTTTGATCCTTGAGAGGACAATAACCCCCTCCCTTTCCACAAAGCTCCATGGACATGCACTACCCCAAAGGCATATTTTGAATCAGTCCAGATATTTACTCTCTTGTCTTTGCTTAGTTCTAAGGCTCGAATTAAAGCGATGAGTTCTGCCTTTTGGGCTGATGTGGTACTCACCAATGCTCCTGCTTCTATAACTGTAGTCTCCGTTGTTACCGTATCCGGCATATCAAACTCCTTGTTCCATAAAGCTGCTTCCGTCAGTATACAATTCCCAGTCTGGTCGCTCCAATGGCACATCCTTCAGATCTTCACGACTGGAATAAACATACTCGATGGTAGCCAAGCAATCATGTTCCAGTCGTCCTTCTTCCTGTATGGAACTTAAAAACACTGCAGGATTTACCAGGTTAGTTGTCTTTAGAATCACATCATCTTGTTCAGTCAATACCACCTGGTATTTCATCATTCGGCTGGGGGACAGCCAATGTCCCCCCTTCTGTTCTAGGACAGTTATCACCATGTGTGGAACATAGACTGTTATTGTTCTTCCCAAAGTCAATTTCCGAGTTTCTTGTATGAGCATCACTGTTGCGGCCACTGCTCGAAGGCAGTTTGGCCACCCTTTACTCACTGCGTCCAGTTGTTTAGAGAAATATCCAACTGGTCGTTTCCAGCTTCCTATCCTCTGGGTTAACACGCCCAGTGCAAGGTGTTGTCTTTCATGTACAAACAGCTGGAAATCTTTGGTTAGATCCGGCAGTCCCAAGGCAGGTGCAGACATTAAGGCACGTTTCAACTCTACAAAAGCCTTTTGTTGTTGTGGGCCCCATACAAAGGGAGAATTCTTTTGGGCCTCGTACAGCGGTTTAGCTATTAGCCCATAGTTCATGATCCAAAGGCGACACCACCCAGTCATTCCCAAAAATGCTCTGAGTTCATGAATATTTCTCGGCTCAGGTATACCACAAATAGCTTCTTTGCGATTTTTTCCTAATTGTCGTTGTCCTTTTGAAATCTCAAAGCCGAGATATATCACAGTCTGGCAGGCTATTTGGGCTTTCTTCCTGGATACCTTATACCCATTTAGTCCCAGGAAATTCAAAAGGTCAATAGTCACCTGTATACAAATAAATCTTTCTTCTGTAGCAATCAATATATCATCCACATATTGTAAAAGTAAATGCCCAGGTCTTGATTTATCCTGTTTCCAGATTTCAAGTTCCTTTGCTAACTGATTTCCAAAAATAGTTGGACTGTTTTTAAATCCTTGGGGTAATCTAGTCCATGTCAACTGCTTCTTTCGCCCAGTTTGAGGATTTTCCCATTCAAAAGCAAACAGTTTTCTGCTTTCCTTTTCCAAAGGTATACAAAAGAAAGCATCTTTTAAATCAAGCACTGTAAACCACTGATAATTCTCCCTCAATGCTGTTAACAGTGTGTAAGGGTTTGCTACTACAGGATAAATATCCTTAACTATTTGATTTACTGCTCTCAAGTCTTGTACCAGTCTATGTTCACCCGAAGGTTTTCTGACTGGTAAAATAGGAGTATTATACTCAGATTCACACCCTTCCAAAATTTTATACTCCAAAAATTTATCAATCAATTTCTTCAATTCCTGTCTCACTTCCGGTTTGATTGGATATTGTTTAATTCTCACTGTTCCTGCGCCTTCCTTCATATCTATTTTAACAGGTTCTGCTAGTTTTGATTTACCAGGAATATTTGTTTCACATACAGTAGGGATCACTGCCAAACCCACCTCCGGTGGAATTTCTTGTTCCTTTACTTTTTCTTATATCATCAGGATTTCTCCCGTTTTTGACTCAGGTATTTTCAAGAAAAGTTCTCCTTCGTCAAAAACAATTTGTGCATTTAATTTGGATAACAAATCTCTTCCTAAGAAGGGTATCAGACATTCTGGTACATACAAAAATTCATTTGTAAATATCTTATTTCCAAATTTCAATTCCAGGGGTTGCAGGAATGGCCTGTTTTTGTTCCAATTTTTCCTTTACAGGTATTTAATAAAAAAATGTCGCTCCTGTATCCACTCCCAATCTCACAATTTGAACAACATTTTTTTCCACTTTCTTATTATCAGAAGTTATAGCCATTACCAAATTATCTCTAATAGTTAGCTTACATTCATCCTGCCAATCCTTTCTTTGTCTTAAGTAAAAGAACAAATCCACATCTGGCATTTTATTCCATTTCCCTTCTCTTTTACAATACAGCATTAACTGCAAAATAGTGTTATAATTCAGTGTCCCATTCGTGGGCCACTTTTCCTGATCATCCAATATATACAAAGGCCACCAATTATTACAGTACTCAAATGATTACAATACTCAATCATCTGGCTCTTTTGCAGATCATCCTGTAAATTTCCCCAATGCGCCAATAAACATCCCAAGGAAGAATTTTTCGGGATTTTGTCATTTACAGCAAGATTACCCATGCTTTTACTTTTAAACAACCGAGTTAACTTAGTTGCCATGGTGTAATTACTCACAGTACAATACACAATTATTCAACTCTGTCACTCCGATCCGCGGATCCACACTCCACACTCGCTTCCGTTCTCAATTGCACGTCTCACCCTTACAGCCACACTCACACTTTCCCACAGTTACTTTAAACAAACATATAACACAATATTGTACCTCTTAATTTTCTTCTTAATACACAAACTCACAAAAACAACAAAAAAACCAAAAACATCTTCTAACTTCTTGTTAGAGGCACTACCTTAGAGAACACTATAGCGTATAGTTTCTCTTGTCTCCACTTTTGTCCAACCCTGCAATAGCTTTCACTTATGTCTTACGGGCAGACTCCTAGTCCTACCCTGTGCAGCTCTTTCACCGCGTCTGACAGGCAGACTTAGTCAGTGGGACTCCAACCCACTGCTGGGACCCCATCCCACTCCTTACCATACACTTATTATAGTGGGACTCCTACCCACTTCCTCTAGTGCACTTACTTACTTACTTTAGTGGGACTCCAACCCACTTCTACAATTAAAAAAAAGAAGTGTCTTACGAAAAATCCAGGGAATGTCGCAAAGAGCCTTACGGATCGGGGATCGATGGGTATCCCCGAGAAATCCTCGGTGCCGGCTGGAACCGATCAGGTCCCCGACTCCTCCGGTCTCCTTCAGTGAGGTCCCATCTGGGTCGCCAAAACTGTTACCAAAATATCGGAGTGAAGAACTTATCGACACCAATGTGATGTAGATAAGCAGACACTTCTTTATTAACGGCCGGGTGTGTGAGCGAGTCCTCTCACGATCAACGCACGCCAGGTCTCAAAATCAAACACCATATATAGAACTTACTCATACATATTCATTAAGTATTCATGCATAACCATGATATTTCCCGTAAATCATTAACATATTCTCCTCCTATATCTGATTCTGCGCAGTAGAGCTTAGAAACGTCTAGAAATGGGTCTGGGGTACGATTTGGGTAGGTGGTATATGAGTCGGTGGTCGCGATCTCCCCCTGCCGGAATTACCTTTTACTAAAGTTCACGATTTCTTGGCAGGTAACCACAAGCTGTTCCAGTCGACTCTCCCCGGTTTCCATTAATCTCATATTCTGACATTTCAATACACTTCTACATACAGAAGACTGGCCAAATACAAAGAAACCTTTCAAAACCTAAGTTTTAACAATGGTTCCAGCCCCTTCTTCTAGCCTTGGTACAGGATGTACAGAAGATCTCATAGCAGCTTTTACTGTGCAGCTATGTTTCATTAAAAATATTTCTTATCCTTCTATTTTTCAATGTTATAAAATGATTTTATAAAATCAATTAATCAATCAAATAAAGTCAATCAATCTTAACTTATTAACAAATCGATAACAATCCCACCACAGGCCTGCCTCACTGCAGGGCTCTCCAGGGCTGCTCCTGTACCCCCTGCAGCCTCTGAGTGTGTGGGGCAGGGCCCGTGCGCTCCTCTTGTGCTGCCCGCTGCACGCTCGCAGCTCGGGCAAGCACAGCCACAGTGTAGGGTGCCGCACCAAGCACTGCATATGGTGCGTACCTAACTTGCACAGAGAAGAGATGGCACCATGTGGTTACAGCTGTCTACGTTTTCCTCCAGCTACCTTGTCCTCTTCTGGGATTGACAAATTAATAACACCAGTTTGGAGCCTGGGAGTTTTGTGCCTAAAGCACTTGGTTTTAGGCAGCCTGACCTGTTCCGAAATCACCCAGAGCCCTGCAAAACCCACACAGCTTGGCAACACAGCTCTTTCTGCCCTCACCCAAATGTCTCAGGCTGTAAATGCAGTGAGGGACTGTGAGGTGGCGGTGGTCTGTGTTCAGCTCTGCATGGCCCAGCCTGTGTCATCAAAATGCCTCTGTGATGCTCTTGAACGGGAAAAGTTCAGAGAGAAGATGAGGCACCAGAGCAATGAGAAAACTGGGGAAGGGAGTGGAAGTGAGAGACTGCCAGAGGTTAATGTGGTAGTTTATCAATGGAGTGGCAGCCCACGCCAGGGCTGAAAGTTCTTCAGGGAGATCTTCTCTCTGTCCAGCCAAGATAAACAAATCCAAAGGTTGAAATCCAATGGAAGGGGTGCAAGGGAAGGGAAGGAGGAGGGTACAGGCACTGTGGTCCTCAGTATGGGTCTGAGTGATGCATGTGGGGAGACATGCCTCCAGGTCAAGCTCCGTTGCCAGCAGTTCCCAGAGCTTCCCCTGGCCTGCATCTTTCTGCAGGGCCATGTGGGGAAGGAGATGGGTGGAAAGATGGAGAAAATGCAAAGCTTCACTTGAACCATGGCTCATGGGGCAGAGCATCACATGGGAACAGCAGCCAGGATCTCACTGCCAAACCACAGAAAGTCCAGAGGAAAAAAAGACCCTTGCAGCAGGTTATAAACAGTTAAGCTAAATGGACTGTCCAAACCGGGAGGCAACAGCAGCTAACGGGGAAAAACATTGGGTGTGAAAGGGCTCTTTGTCCCAGCAGGAAGGCAAAGGGCACCCAGACACCGGGTGCTGGGGACGCACCCTGATAGGAACGCAGGGCAGGCTTGTTTGCAGTGCAGAGTGCAGGCTTCCAGAGAAGACGTGGTTTTACACTCTTGTTCCTTTCTCAGCCAGACAAGCCCCTGCCTGGAAGATGCTTTGACCAAACAATGGAATGGCTCAGCTGGTGTGCTGCAGAAAAGCACAGCAGACCCAAGAAGAAGCTCCAGCCCTTATGCAGGGCCAGCTTGGTAGGCCAGGAAACCGTACACTGTTCTTCCCTCCAAGTTCAGGTCCAGGGTGGGAGGCTGCAGCTCATGGCAGATCTTGCACCCTGGGAGGACAACCAGAAAATGAGCATCCCATGCAAGGGGAGCCCTTTTCCCTGTAGGAGAAGGTCTGAGAGCCACAAACTAGAGGTACCAGGCTAGGGGGAGGGCAGGAGGCCAGCAGCACCTGGGCAGGAAAGTCATGCAATCTCACCACCCTCCTTTCCTGAGCTGAGAGGCGCAGCAAGTAAAGGAAAGCAGATAATGAAAGCTATCCGATCGGCCACTCACTGGGGCAATGGCCCAGCTCAGCAAGGGGTCAGCATGAATTATGTTTCCTGGCAGCCTGAGGCTGTGCTTTTAGAGGGATATCCGCTGGGTAGCGTGGGACAACAGGGCTCGGTGCATGTCACAGCAGGGCCTGAAGTCGAGGGCAGGACTAGATCATGACTTTGGGCATCCCCAGGAAATCCAGCCCGTTTCGGTCATGGCAATGAGACACATCGTGCTGCTCTTTTCTTTGTGTTGGAGAAAACACAGCAACCCAGGAGGAAACTTCCTGAATGCTTTGGGAAGTAGTTGCCTACTGCATTAATATTTGCTAGTTTATACAGCTGTCCCTCAGGCAGGCATTCAGCAACAGTAATAGAAAATGCAACTAGTACACAGGGTAAACAGCTTAACCTGGAGAAGACCCTGATAACTAATAAAGTGCATGCATGGTCACACGCTTGTATGCATTCTCAGATGGCATCATGAACATGAACCATGAAGTAGACTCCAGGGAGGGGTCAAAGACCTTGTGGATTCCCCAGGTGCCAAGCAGGGAACATGCTGGCTGTGGAAGGGGACATGCCACTGACATTTGTCTATCACTGTGCACTTGAAGAGGATGGCGAGTTTGAACTGAGCTTGAGACGCTGAAGTTTCCTGTGCATCTGAAGGAAGTGATGGAGATGAAGGAACGCAGCCCAAACTATGTGTGTTGCCACTGCCAGCCCTCCAAGGCTACAGAGGACATCCCCAGGCTGGCCATACCCGCCCTGCACCCAAGCCCCTGCAGAGCCACCTTGTGTGAACTGGGCAAGGAGATGCCCACCACCTCTCCCAGTGCCTACACCTGCCCACAAGGACCAAACACACCCATCCATCTTGTCAAACAGCTTTAATATTTGGACATGAAGACAGGACAGAGCCAGTCAGGCTGTGCACAGACAAGATGCCCCCGACACACGGTGTAAGGCTGCAGGGCTTCCCTTCTCAATGGATGTGTGGATTTGGCCAAGAGGAAGTTCAGCTGATGACATCCTGAGCATGCCAGTAGGGTGCATGTGTTGGGTAGGGAAAAGGGATGGGGGCTTCCCAAGGAGGCTTAGAGGTTGTTTAGCTCCAGCAAGGTCTGATCCAGGACCTGGTGGATGCCCACATTCTCCTCTTTGGCACTGGCCAGACTCTCTGTGAATACAAGGGGGACACAGCCACACACACACAGACACAGCCCAAGTATATCCAGGTGCAGCCAGACCCACCCACACCACACCAAGCACAGACACACACACACAAATGGACATTTCAGTACAGCAACAGCCTCCAGCTGAGTGGGGGCCCCCTGTGGAGCAGGGTCCATGCAAGCAGCCCCATCACCAGCAGTGATCAGTCCAGCCACTCCAGGACCTGCTGGGGCGGCCAGACCACCCAGGCTGATCACTAGGGACAGGCAGTCCCCACTCTTCAGCTTTTCCATCCTCCCATGGTGCCCCACTGCCCGTGGCCAGTCCCTCTGCAATGCAGTTGCTGCAGACAGGTACCATTCCTTGGCCAGCCACTAGCGCATCCAGCCCCAGGGCATCACCACTACATGCTGTGTATGCCCTTAGCCAGTGAAAGAGAAGAACCAGCGCCTGCTGCATGATCCAGTGGTGCTCCATGAAGGAGTGAGGCAGCCCCAGAGGGCAGGCAGAGAGAACAGCAGAGAGAGAAGGAGCAGAGCTAACAGACTTCAGGGAGGAGCTCTGCCAGGCAGCCCACTGCTGAGGCAGCTTCCAGGGTTCACTTTCAAATGGCATCCTCTTTCCCTCTAGAGACAGGGATTGTATAAGAGCTCTGCCCACCCAGCCCCATCTTCCATTACTGGGCTCTTCCCTGTCCCCTGCCCCAGACTTGAGGCAGGAAGTGCTGTCAAGTCCCCAGGTCCTATCCCAGCCCTCCCAGCACCATGCAGGGACCCCACTCCAAGGGGATCCTCCCTGCACAGTTTGGGGTGACCACAGTGAGGAGGAAGAGGCTGCTGGCTCCTGGGACAAGGGGATGAAGGCAGCAACAGAAATCACTGTGTCCCTCCCCCAGCAGGGCCAGCCTGATGATGGGGGACAGCCATCACCACATGAGTGTCCCAGGACATCACAAAAACCCTCATTCCTCTCCCAGGAAAAACCGATCAGCTCCAGAGGGGCTCCCTGTCCCCCTCAAGCAGGGTGGCTACACCCACGGGGACAAGCCAAGGCTCCACATGCCACGTAACCCTGGCAGGGAGCAAGTAAGGGCTCCCAGCCCAGAGCCAGCCTGGCCAGAACAAGGCAGGGAGGCTGGGCTGGGGTCAGGAGTTCTGGGCAGCTCAGTTGTTAAGTTCGGTAAGGATGACCCGCAGCTCATTAGTGAGAACGCGGTTTTTCTCAGCCTCCTGCTGGGACCGGTCTAGAGAACAAAGAGACATCAGCGCAGCAGAGGGAAAAAGAGAGAGAAAGGCAAGTTAGTGAAAAGAGACAGCATTCCCCAAAACCGTTGCTGGAGATCCCACAGCCAGCAGCAGAGACAAGCTGGAGTGGCAGGAGGAGGCAGGCAGTCCTGACACAGGGACAGGGTTGTGGGTCCATCAGTTTGGGAACAGGGTTCTGGGGCAGGGTACGATGCTGAGAAAGGAGGAGGAGGAGGACCAGGGACCCAATTAGGGAATCACTGCTGAAGGGAAGGGTCAGCCCCTTCCTACGGGAAAGGCGATACAGGGGAGATGCCAGGGCTGATGTAGCTGCTTGCAGGCAATGTCTGGGAGTGAGGACAAGGGCTGTTTCAGGCCAAAAGAGTCATAGAGAAGATGGCACAAAATGAGAAAAGATGTGTATGAGAGCCAGGGGATGGCAGAGGTCACTTCCCTGGCTGAGGCATGAAAAGCCCCGTCCCACTCACCCTGGCAGTGCAGGAACTGCTCAGGGCTTAGCCACAGCCATCCTGGGGGTCCCATGGCCGCGAGCCGTCTGCAGCCACCTGCTACCACCCCACTGCAAGCGGCTGCATGAGACAAACAGGAAATGAGGGACAGAGTAGTATGAAGAAAACAAAGGAGAAACCAAGGAAAGAAAATGCTTTATTGAGACCAACTCGTAATCCAGAAGGACAGAACATAAAAGAAGTCATGAGATGCAAACTGAAGAGTGATGCGCAAAGGACAGAAGGGAGGAGGTCAGGGTTTGAGGACTGCCTGCCCGCCTGCCTGCCTGGGAAATGTCTGCCTCCACAGCTAGACCCAAACTTTCACTCCCCAGCCCTGAGCTTTGGCAGCGGAGGTGGTATCAGAGGTGCTGCTTTCCCCTGTGTCGGTCCTTCCCACCCTGGAACCAGCAAGCAACACTAGGGCCTTTGCTAGGGGTTTGAGGCAAGTGACCCCCCAGCCCTGCAGCTGCAGAGTCTCTGATGCTCCTGCTGCTCAGCAGCCAAGGCAAGGAGCTGTCGGAGCACAGCCCTGTTCCCCACTGCCAACACTGTAGCACAGACCTGTAACCACATGGGCACATGGGGGTCCCAGAGGCTGTTCCCCTGTACTGCAGACATGCCTAAGCACCTAAATTTTGTCTTCCCACAGACGGGGGTATTGCAGCAACACCTCAGACTGGTTCCTGTTCCAAAGGAGCCAATGAACAGGCACAGGCCTGGAAGAACAGAGCAGGACAGAGTGGGCTGGGAGAGCAGTGGGATGGCCAGGCAGGCAAGTGGCTGAGCTGGGAAGGGGACAGACAGTGAGGGGGATGCAGTGCTGGTGCCTGGTGAGGGGCTTAGAGGGAGGTGATGTCATTAAGTGCATTGTCGAGCTCCTCACTGATGGCTTTGTACTTCATCTTCTGCGCATATACTTCATCTGCAGGCAGGGGGCAAGCAGGGGCAGATGGTGGAGCAGGGTCGGCAGTAGGCAGCAGAGAGAGAGAGTGACTGTGAGCAGGGAGCCGAGGCAGCAGGAGTGTGGGTGCACAGGCAGCGTGCATACAGCCCTATTGCCCACCCGAGAGCAGAACCCAGACCCCAGCAGCTCTGCACTCCCACAGCAGACACGATGTCATCCAGCCTCCCCATTGCTGGGATCCCTGCTCACCTCCTCACCTTGCACAAGCCACCCTGTGGCCAGTGCTCCCCAGGAAGGAGGGTCAGGGTCAGCAGGGACATTTTACCTTCTAGATCATCGATGGTTTTCTCCAGCTTCGCAACAGACCTCTCTGCAAACTCTGCCCGTGTCTCAGCCTGGGGGAGCAAAGCAGGTAGAGGGTGAGCTGTGGGGCTCGACAGGGACAGTGTAGGTTGCACCAGACCCCATATCTGCCCCGTGTGCACCTCTGGTACCCTTCTCCATGAGCCCTCCCCTAGGAAAGGCAAGGAACAAGGGCCCCATGAACCCTCACACCCTAAACCAGAGCAGACTGATGGGGGGCATCCTAGACCCAGGCACCCGACATGCTTGCTGCAGGGCTGCAGTTTGGCGAATGATGAGAGGATGCAGGCACAACAGGGTCAAAACCCACATGGGATGGCAAACTTGTGCCAGCGCTGAGGCAGTACCAGCCTCGCATGCCTTACCTCCTTCAGTTTTTCCCCTAGAAGCTTGATTTCCTCCTCGTACTTGTCCTCCTTGGTGGAATACTGCAGAGACAGAGACAGGCACCCATGAGCCCCATGGAATGCCTCTGGCTATACTTCACCCCAGCAGGAGACCCCAGGACCCCCAGACCCCATGCAGTCTGTCCAGCCCCAGCAGCCCTGCCGGGTCCTACCTTGTCAGCCTGGGCCTCCAGGGACTTCAAGTTGTTGGTGACAATTTTCAGCTCCTCCTCCAGGTCACCACATTTACTACATCCCAAGCAGGGTCACCAGGAGGGGAAGCGGGGGCGGGCAGGAGATGGGGGCAGGAGGGGGCAGCAGAAACAGCGGGTGGGGGGAAGAAGGAAAGAAAGAGAGAAAACAAGTTGAGAGAGGAGAAAACTCAGCACATAGGGAGAAGGAGCAGAGCTGCCATGAGCAGGAGCTGCCAGGACACATCCGTTCATCCGTTCCTCACGCTTCCTTGCATGGACATCCCGTGTATCACCACTGGCCAGGCTCCTGCTGGCCCCACTGAGGAGAGCAGGCATGGAGGGATGGAAGAGTGTGCCCAGCCTGCACCTGCCAAAGGGGGAGGTGAGGAAAGGTCGGCGGTGGAGGCAGTGGTGCAGAGAGGAAAGAGGGTTTGCACGTTTCGAAAGATAGCGACAGAGAGGGGGGCTACTGCGTGTCACCCCGCGCCCCTGCCCCAGTACCTCTTCCTCTGAGGCAATGAGGGATTTGAGAGTCTGGTCCATGGTCCGCAGCTCTTCTTCCAACTGTCTCACGCGGCTGGGGTGAAAGGGGGGCACCCCGGTGGGGGACAGCAGAGAACAGGGTCAAGGATGTGCTGCTGGAAGGCCAGCATTGCCCTGCCCCAGCCTGCAAGCCCAGGGACCACCCTGATAGCAGACCCTGCCACTCCCAGGGAGGGACATGCCTGTTCCCATGCAGACGTCCCCATCCTCATGGCTGCCATTGATCTGGGGCAAGGGCTGTGGGGGACCCCCGCGCGCTGCCCACCAGGAGCCCTGCTCACCTCTCTGCCACCTCTGCTCTCTCCTCTGAGCGCTCCAGCTCTCCCTCAAGTACAACCAGCTTGCGGGCAACCTGTCAACAGCAACAAGAGGCACACATCAGCCTCATGCCTGCGCCAGCTGGGGGCACAGGGCTGTGAGGAGGTGGCCCTGAGTGCTGCTGGGGGGTCAGGACTTGGGGAAGGGGGCCCACACCTCCTCATATTTGCGGTCAGCCTCCTCTGCAATGTGCTTTGCCTCCTTCAGCTGCATTTCCTGGAGCTCCATCTTCTCTTCATCTTTCATGGCCCTGTTTTCGATGACCTTCATGCCTCTGAGGAAAGCCCAAGCCAGAAGACGTTATTGCCATGAGTAGAGGTGGCACTTGCACCTCCTGCCTGCTGTGCCTGAACCCAGCATCCTCAGCTCTAGAAACATGGGACATCACCCAGGGATGCTGGCACTTGCTGGCCACCTCACACAGCAGCATCACACCAGCAGTACCCCAAAGATGCTCCTGTGCACAATTACAGCAGCAGAGCTGGCCCCTGGGCCATACTACAGAGTGAGGAGATGTGGCTATGGGGCCTCTCAAGCAGGCAGGTCCTGAACCCACCATTTGTGGGGAAAAATGTATGCAGTGCAGGATGAGCCAGCTGCAACCTGCACAAAAGCAGCCTGACAGGCCAGCAGCCTTCAGGAAATGCTAGAAGACATCCCGTGGCAACATCTTTTCTCATTCAGGGGTGATGCGCACAAGCAGAGAATCACCAAACCCCTATGAACCTCCACAGTAAGGAGTCCTGCAGACTCTTCCCCTCTCATTTGGATGCTGTTGTTCAAACTGATCTTTGCCAATGGAGGGAAAAGCTCATGTAACTGTCAGGAATGCTGTGACATGTCCAGGTACTTTCATCAACCTGAGTGTCCTTGCTTGAGTGGTTCCTGCCTGGGAAATCTGCTTGCCACACTTTACAGGACTGTTTTTTTTTGAATGAGAACGGTTTGTTCTCAAAAGCTGACCCTGGTTTCCACACACAGATACCCCTTCCTGGGCTGCTGTTCAGCCTTGGAGCATAGGAAGCTGCTGTCGGGCACAACACAGGCTCCCGTAGCTCTGGCTTCAGTTACAGCCTGATATTTGTATAAACTGCAAATGAAATATTTCAAGGATTTATGAGTTCCCTTGAAATTTCAAAGCCTTTTTAAGAATGCCTGGATACTGGGGACTTCTCCGCATTGTGGCTTCCTTTGGGGTCTTCAGGAAAAACAACACAAACCCCCAAGGTCACTTCAGAGGGACCCCACTGTGAAACAATTAATGGTCACCTGAAGCCACCCCTGCTGTCCCTTCCTATCCCACCTCTCGCTTTCATCAGCTGCCTTCTCAGCCTCCTCCAGCTTCTGCAGGGCAGTGGCCAGGCGCTCCTGGGCTCGGTCCAGCTCCTCCTCCACCAGCTGGATACGGCGGTTCAGAGAAGCCACTTCAGCCTCAGCCTGGGAAAGCAGAAACCCATCAATAACCATATGTTTCATACATCTATAATTTAAAAAGCATTTTCAGTGGTTACTTCTTCATTTGATATCCCAAACACCCCTTGGCACTGTGCAACAAGCCAGTCAATGCTCACTGGAATGGGATGCCCAACCATGCATCCCTTCATCCTTCTACAAGGACAATGGGGTTTCCTCCATCCCTAGCACCCTGTTTGACACTGACTCCTCCCCGCCACGCACCCCAGCCACACACATGCAGCCCCTTCACTGCATCCTCGCACCTCCAGCTCCCACCCTGGATATAGATGATGTGTGTTCACGGGGGTAGAGTGGCCATAAGCAGCCGTGCTGTAATGAGGATGGTATTTGGGGTTTGCAGAGCAGTGAGTAAAGGGGGAGGAATGCCCTGAAAAGAAGAGTAGAGACGCTTGTGGATTTCCTGTTTACGGAGGCAGTGGAGTGAGCCGGGAGCCTCTCCTGCAGGACATACCCGCCCCCCCCCCCCGACCTGCACAATGGGGCAACCTGAAGCCAAATGTAGCCCCCCCTCCAGCTGATGCACAGCACAGCACAGGGGGCAATGGAGCAAGTGGCCCTCCGTGGGCTGGTGCCTGGCCAAGCTGCAGCTGCCAGGGCCCACTAAACTGGGACCCACTGCTTTCCCAGGCTCCCTGCGCACAGGACCAGGAGCTGGGGCTGGCCAGAAGTGGTGGCCCTTGCCCCCCCAGCCAGCCCCTCGATGCCTGGCCTTGCGCTCTTTCCATTTGTGAAGCCCTGCTCCATCACCGCTGCCGGGAAACACTGCCTTAGCAGCTCCCAGCCCCATTCCCCATGGAGCAGGGGCAGGCGGGCTGTGGGGAAGACAAACCCGGGGTGCAAAGGGATGGGTGGCAGTAAGACCTCACCCACAGGGAGCAGCCTAGTGCACCAAGATACAGGGAGGCATGCACCAACCCAGGCTATAATGTCTCCTGTTTATTCACAGGCTGGAGCAGGCTTGGCCAGCTGCAGCGCCCAGCCCAGCCCTGGCCAGCCTTGTGCTCCAGCACTAGGAATGCCCCAGGGGACATTGGCCAAGCAAGGGGACTGTGGGAGCAGTGAGGGGCTGTCACTCTGCATGGCCCCGCTGAGCACCCACAGTCCCCCACGGTGAGCTGGCAGGGTGGGGGCAGGCACAGCCAACACCTTTCTGAGTGGGACAGCCCAGCAGCATGCCGGGAGGGCGGCCAGCCCCACAGCTGGCACAACGGCCACCTCTACCCCACGAACAACCCTTTTTCCAGGCTCACCGAGAGCTCATCCCCAGCCAGACCACCCAATGAGGAGCTGGGACAGGCCCTCGTGAGGAGATGCTCTGCCTGTGGCATCTGCCTCACCTCATCAAGAGCTCTTTTCCCAGGGAATCACCCCCAATATGGGTCAGAGCTGCCCAGATGGATACTTGGGAATGTGAGCTCTCCAGCAGCTCCCAGTGACCGGGGAACCCGATCTGCGGCTGCAGGAAGGGGCCATTTCCTCCGCACACAGCCCAAGTGACAACAGCCCGGTACCGCACCCAGCTCTGCCGTGCCTGATATGGTGAGAATGTTAAAGGAGTGGGCATAGGAAAAAGAAAGAAGAAAACCACCAGTCCCAACAACAATAAAAAAGCCAATCCAGGAACAAGCTGCAGCTTGGAAATGCCCGAGTGGAAATTTTGCTCGGTGGCAGCACGAAGGGGTGGCTTGTCCCCACAAAGGGACACGCCGGAGAGCTGAATCCTCTGTGACTGCTGTGGCCGGGACCGCTGAACCCACTGGAAGCCAGACAAGAGCCTGGGCACGGGATTTTTAGCTGTGTATGCTGCCGGTCTCCAAGTGAGCGGATCCTTTCCCACGATCTGGCTGGCCCCAAGCAGAGCCAAGGCAGAGCTGGCCGCTGACTGCTCCCCGCTGCCCCGGGAGCCCCACGGCACGGAGCATCCCTCGCAAGACCCACGGAGGAAGCAGCTGGAGGAGGCAGCCCGGAGGCAGGGATGCTGCCCCGAGCCCCCCGCCCCAGGGGCTCTCGCCAGATGCCACCGCACCCGCGCGGCAGCGCCCTCCAGCTCCCCCGGGACCCCCCGGCTGCCGGGGCGGGGGGCGGGCGGTTGCGGTCACCCTATGGAGAAGGGCACCGGCGGAGGGGCCTCCGCCGGGGGGCCTATCCCGGGAGGCTGCCGGGGCGCCCCACGGCCCCCACCCCCCACCCCCCCCCGCCCCGGCGGCCCTTACCCGCTCCCGGGCCTGCCGCTCGGCATCGGCCTCCCGCTGCAGGTGCTCGGCGCGCTCCTCCGCCTCGTCGGCCACCTGCTGCAGGCTCTGGATCTTCTTCTTGACGGCGTCGATGGAGCTGATGCCGGCCATGGCGGGGGCTGCCGGCGGTGAGGCCGCGCCGCCGAGCCCTTTGTGGGATCCGCCCGGCTCGGGCAGGAAGCGCTCAGGCAGCGGCCGCTCCCGCCGCCCGCCCTGCCTCCATCCCTTCCTGCTCCTCCTCCCGCTGCTGCTGCTGCCACCGGCCGACCTGGGCCGCCGCTAGCGCACGGAGACCTCCGGGCGGGGTGCACGGCGCCCACCCCCGGCAGGGGACAGCTCCCACATCGGCAGGGATGCGCAGTGCCCCCCCCCCCCCCCCCAACAGGACATAGGGTGCCCCACTGGGCAGGACACATGGTCCTCCCCAGGCAGGGGTCACTGTCCCTACTCACCCAAGGCAAGGCGCACACTGGCTTCTGGGCTGGGCACACTGTCCCCCCCACCTGCGACAAGGGTGCATGGTGTCACCCCAGGCAAATGCAGAGTCCGCATTGGCAGGGCACATGGTACCCCCAGACAGGGCTCACAGTAAACGCCAAGACGTGGGACACAGCCACTCCAGCCCACCACCAAGGCAGGGCACACAGTTCCCTCCCTGGGCAAGGTGCATAGTGCCCGCCAGCAGGGGTACACAGGCCCAGCGACATCCCCCAGAGCAATGGAAAGGAGCCCAGAGAGTCCCCGCCCTGGGGGGAAAAAGGGGGCCCAGGGTGCCTGGGTGTGCCAGAGCCTGGCCTCTGCAAGCCTCCTTGGGTGCAGGAGCAGTATACCCATGGATGCTCCCCAGGCTCTGCTCTCCACCACCTCTGCTGTAGAGCTGAGGGGAGTCAAGGACTTTTTCCCCCCATAGGGACCATAGGTATGTCTATGAGAGGCATGGGGCAAAGCCCACTCCCAGGCATCCTCCCAGGGTACCTGTGGCTGGAGCCTTGGAGCACAGCCAGGTTCAACACCTTGGCTTCTGCTCCCTCCAGTGAGGACCTGGCCAGCATGCCCACAGAGACCCACAGGGTCTACCATGGAGCTACCCCAGGGGCTCTGTCCTATGGGTGAATGCCAGTCCCCCAGCTCCTAGCCTTGCATCCTGGCCAGGGCACATGCCTGGATCCATCAGAAGCTGACACTGGTGGCACTCAATCCTCCTTTAAGGAGCTCTGACAGTTCCCAGGCAGCCCCAGCTGCACTTCACACCTGCCTCCAGGGACTCCAGTTCCCAAGCTGACACCACCTGCTGCCCTCAGCTCCAGGGCCAGGGGTCCTGGGGGGACCCAGCCACACTGCTGGCAGTGCCCTGCAGCCCTGCGGCCCCCGGCCAAGCGGCCATGGAAGAGGCAGAGCTGCAGGTCCCCCAGGGAGGACATAGCCTTGGGCTTGGCCTCAGTCCTGTCCGATCCTGCCCCACTGCCACTCTGACACCTGGGTGGCAACAGTGCCCCCAAGCCGGCACACGGGGCCCAGGGAAGAACCGGGGGTCCCCAGCAGCAATAGGCTGGGGGTGAGCTGGCTGCAGGGAGATGGGGGCATGCTGGGGGGCAGCCACGCTGGTCCTGCAGCGCCAGGCTGGGTGCCTCCTGCGCTGGCCCCACCCAGGGATGCAGTCACTTCCCAGCAGAGCCCCGTTCCCTCCCACCGGCTCGGGGAATGGCCAAATAAGAGCAAAGCCTCGGACAGGGAGAGCAACTGGGGCGGGAACTTGGGTGAAGCTTTTGGGATCATGGCCTGGGAACAGTGGAGTTTCCCCGAGTCCCGCTGAGGTGGCCGGGGATAGGCCACCGGCTGGGGACACCTGGGGCTGGAGGGGTCTGCTCTGGCTAAACCCGCCCTCTGCACTGCACCATGTCCAGCAGTCCCCACCCGCATCCTGCCCTAGGTACTGCAGGCTGCTCCTCCTGGGTACAGGGGGTGGTGGGGCCACGGTGGCCCCCCAGAGCTGCTGGGAAGAGGCTGCCAGCACCGCGGAGCTGCTGATCAGGGGTCAGGTGCTCCCCGGTCCGCGCCACCATCTGACCCCCCTCCAGGTGCCTGGGGCAGGTTGCACTTCCATCCCTTAGTGCCATCCCTGTGTGCTTCGTGCACTGCTATCCAGTGCAAGAGGCAGGGCACTACCGAAGCAGAGGGAGATTTATTCTTGTGAGCCCTTTGTTGACATTTTTGCCAAGAGCAGGAGCCCACCTGAATCACTGTGGTGGGCTTCGACCTGGCCAAGGCTTGGGGACATTCCGTGCTCACAGGCACATGGTGTCCTGGCAGCCAAGAGGGGCATGAGGATCCCTGGGGAAGTGGGTGGGTGGGCTCTGGGGGTCTACCCTGTGCTTCCTCCACTGGAGCTGTGAGCTGTGCTGCACCTCACTGCAGGGAGGAGATGACAGAGCCCTGGCAGTTAGTGCTGTCAGCACATACAAGTCCCTGGCATGGGAACTTGGTGACTCTCAGAGCCCTACGCATGGTGCAGCCTCTCCAGGCTTTGGGAAGGACCTGAGATAGCCATGCTGGTGGTGGGCACCCAGCCCTGCCCATGCGCTCCACCTGCTGCAGCCAGTCTGCCCTCCCTGAGGCTGCTCCTTCCCCGTGCCTCCTCCACCGGCCCTTCCCTAGAGAGGTCAGCGGCTCTTGCTCACCGTAGCTGCTGTGATGGGACTCCGTGCTGAAGCCCACGGACCTGCCGAGCCACGGTGGACCGAGAGCAGGCCAGCACACTCTGCCTGCTCAGGATGGCATCGCGCAGCCCGCTGCCAGCAGCAAACCACTCTGCACCTCATGGCCGATGTCTGCCCAGTGCTGTCACTAACCCCTTCCTCTGCGCCCCTGACTGGGGACATCTCATCCACGCTCAGCCAGAACCCACACTGAGTTTGCCCTGTCCCACACCAGCATGGATCCAGTCAGGCCAGTGTGAGCCCCACTACACAGAGCAGTGATCCTGCCTAGATTGACGTGCTTGCCCCATGCTGGGATAAATGTGCCCTTCCAGAGGATTTTCAGTATTTTAACTACTTGGTTTAGTATCTAACTAAACTGAGGCAGGTCTATAGGGCCAGCAAACAAGGCTGGGGAGCCACCCCGGCCACTCCCTGGGCTGCCCCAGGTACTTGTGCTGCTACTGCTTGCCCTTGTCTGCTCACCCGTCCTTGGCGGCCACCTCAGAGATTTGACGCATCTCCCCCATTTAGCTCCATAAACCAGCTGAGATTGAATATTCTCAATCCTAAAAAGCCTGGCTGTGCCCTGCTGGCTGTGCTCCAGCCGGCTCCCCTTTAGCTTCTCCTCCAGTTTCCAGGGTTGGTTTTCATGAAAGAAGGACTGGCTATCAAAAGGAGGATTTATTTATAGGGTGTCAAATACCCTGTGTGGCACCACAGGTCGTTATACCCCATCCCTGAGTGGCTCTGTGGCCACACACAGCTGTTCCACCCTTCATCCTGGCTGGGCACCAGCCAATTTCAACACCTTCCTAACATCTCCCCAGTGGTATCCATTTCCCAGGAGAAACATCAGTAACGGCACTAAATAAAACTCTTCCTGGCCTTGCCCTTCCCAGGGTACAGGGTGGCACAGTGGACCCCAAAATGATCGAGTCCCCAACATGCACCCCGAGCATCCTTCTTTGCAGCCAGCACTCAGCAGCAGGCCATGGGCAAGAGCTTTTTCCATTGCTCTACTCTTTTTGTTTTCCTGCCACATTTTAGTGCGTGCCAGAGATTTTTTCCTACAAGCATTGCTGAGGTGCGTGCCTGGGGACCAGTGACACAGCTTGGGACACTCGTCGCCATTAGGGCTGGGGAGCTGGACAGGTGGATGCCCACAAAGCTCCAAGCAGGACCTGAGTGGTGCCCGCCACAGTTGGCGTGGTGCCCCCGCACCCCAAATAGGATCCGTCCGATTCCCTGCCCTGCATCTCAGCCTGGTTTAGAGTCAACGTCGCAGGAATGGGATCCTGACAGTCTTCCCCACAGATGCTTTCCATATAAGGCCCCCCTCTTCCTTCACAACTGCACGCCCCCCCCCTCCCCCATGGTCAAGGTCCAGCACCCGTGTAGGGGAGGGGCTGCTGTCATGCCTACATACGTCTGTAGCTTTCTTCTCCGCCTGCTCCAGCTTCTCCTGGGCCTCCTTGACTGACTCAGAATACTTCTCCACTTCATCCTCTGTGCCCTTCAGTTTCTTCTGCAGACCCTGCTGTTCCTCCTCCAACTGGGGAACGGACAGAGAGCAGAGGTCAGGGGTGATGGTGGTGCCAACAAGGCTAAGGGGGAAAGTGGGGCGGCAATCCTTCTCCTGGGGACACCCAGGTTGGGGACACTGCAGAAGCACCAGGACACACTCCTTCTGTCAGTTTTGAGTCTACATGTCCTCAGGGAGCCCTTGCTCCCCAGGACCAGAGTAGTCCCCAGGATCCCTGAGCCTGGCAGGGGTAAGGGAGGGTGGGGTCCCTCCTTGTGTAGGGGACTGGAGTGGTCCAGACTGGGAGACATAGCTCTGGGGGGCACCAAGTAGGTCCCCATCAATATGTGGCTGGGGTAGGAGTATGCTGTTCCCAACAGTCTCCCTGGCAGAGGCATAAGCAGGTGGCACCGGAGTGTCCCACGGAGATAAGGCATGTTTGAGAAAACCAGTGCGAGTGGTGAAGGGTAACAGGCTGGTCCCCTGGGACAGGCACTCAGTGGGGCAGGGTCTCAAGGGCTGGGCATCCCTACACCTTAGATCCACAGGCAGGACACCCAGTGGGGCAAGGTCCCCAGGGCTGGGCACCCCTAGGACAGGGTGTCCCATGGGTGGAAGCTCAGCAAGGGAAGGTCACCAGACTGCACACCCCTAGGACGGGTCCCAGGCTGGAAACTCAGTGTGGGGAGTCTGCTGGGGCTGGGCAACCCTAGGACAGGGGTCTCTGAGGCTGGAAACCGCATGGGAAGGTCCCCAGGGCTGAGCACCCCTAGGACAGGAGTTGCTGGGCCTGAAACTCAGTGAGAATAGATGTCTGGGGCTGGGTACCCCCAGGACAGGAGTCTCCAAGGCTGGTCACCCGGGTCCTCGGTCCCCAGGGATAGGGGTCCCCGGACTTGAAACTCAGTGAGGGGAGGTCTCTGGGGCTGGGCACCCCTAGGACAGGGGACCCCGGGCTGGAAACAGAATGGGAAGGTCTCCGGCACTGGGCACCCACTGGGACAGGGTCCCCAGGGCTACACTTCCCAAGGGCGGAGGGTGTCCCAGCTGGACACCCAGCAGGACAGAGTCCCTGGGGCTCAAGATTTCTAAGGCAGCAGTTACCGGGCAATGCCACTGGAATCGGTGGGACACTCACCTGCTTGCAGCGGTCCTCCGCCTGCTTCTTGTCGGCCTCCGCTTGCTCGGCGCGGTCGATGGCGTTCTCCTTGTCCAGTTTCAGCATCTGCATCTTCTTCTTGATGGCTTCCATGGTTGCGGCGGGGCGGCGGCGGGGCGCGGACCGGCGGGAGCACGGGGCGTGGAGGGCCGAGGGGCAAGCGGGAGCAGCGGGGCACGGAGGCCGGGGAAGGAGCTCGGGGGAGGCGGTGGGAGCACTGGTACTACGCTCACGCGCCTCGCGCTGCTTAAGAGCCGGGGAGGAGCCGGGCCGGGCAGGCCCCGCCCCCTCGCCGGGCAGACCCCGCCCCGGTCACGCCCCCTCGCCCGCCAGCACCTTTTAGGGACTGGTCGCCACTGGCCCCCTCACCGAGCGGGACGCGGGGGGGTGTCCCCGCCCGGCGCCGGGGCCGTGGCGCTGTGAGAGGGACACTGCAGAGCACAGCACCAAGGGTACCCCGGTGGCACTGGGGATACCCTGGTGGCAGCAGGAGAGGGACACCTTTGTGTGAGGGGCGCCCCAGGCACTGCAGTAGGGGTATCCCAGTGGCACTGGGTGAGTGACACCCCAGTGTACCCATGGCACAGTTCCAGGGACACCTCGGTGGCACCAGTCAAGGGACACCCCAGGCCAATGTGCTAGGGGCCTGGGGGCACTGTGCTATGGTCACCCCAGGTCACTTTGGTAGGGCCATTTCTGGTGGCACTTCCTCGGTGGCACTGGGTTGGGGGGAACCCCATATGGCCTCTCATCATGGTGGGGAACATGCCACGTCTGCCCCAGCACCTTGGGGACTGCATGGGCTGGCATTGTTCTATTACTGAGTTCCAGAAACACCACCAGCCAGCCCCCCCGGGGCTTGGGACCTGCTTCTGCTCTAGCCAGAGCTGTCCCCATGCTAAAGGACATTGCAGGGCTGGCACTGTCCTCGACAAACCCCATTCCCTGTGACTGCACCTTGAGGCCTGAGGGACCCTGTTTGCTGGCACTGGCGTAGGGGCATCTCAGGGGCTGGCATGGCACTTGGGCATACCCACAGGCTGGCAGTGAAGTCTTGGGGGACACTCTCAGGCTGTGATTGCACTCAGGGACATCCATCGGCTGTGACTGCACTTGGGGACACTGTGAGATGGCACTGCCCACATGCGGAAAAAAAAACAGGAGAGAAGCAAGTGGAGCCCCTGACCTTCCCGTCACTGTGTCACGATGGGGCAGGAGGGCCCCAGCTCTGTGCAGGCTCCCTGGCATCCACGTCCCTGCTGTCTTGCACCCAGGTGCCAACATCCCCTGTACCCACAGGGACACCTGGCATGTGCACAGCCCGTAGGGTGGCATTTCATGGAAACACAGGGCACACAGACAACTCGTCACCCTTCTCCGTCTTTCTGCTCTAAGTAAACTGTGTTCCACAGGCAAAAAAATGCAAACCCTTCAGATCCTGGCTCCTCCAAAAATAACCCATGCTTTAATAACACTTGTAAATGCTTCTGGTGCATTCCCAGCTGCAGGGTGGGCTCTTGGCTGGGGGGGCTGAGAGAAGCTGGCAGAGGGGCCGCAGGAGCCGTGCAACATGTGGGGACACTGGGATGGGACAAGAACAGGGGGGGTGTATGGGCTCCCCCAGCCCATTGCCCCAGGGCTGCATCCAGTCCTTGCCTGCCGCAACTTTTCAGCACCAGTTCTCCAAGGTGAGAGGAGCAAAAAGTTTTTGAGAGCTGGAGAGAGTGGCTTTCTAGGACCCCTCGGCCCTGGGCCGTTGGGGACATAGGAGGGATGGGAGCAGCCAAGGACTGAGGGGCTGCTGGCACCATGGGGAAAGCAGCAGAAAGAGTTGCCGCTGGACTCTGGAGAGCAGCTATTAATACTGACAAATTAGGCACATATTTGGACAAGGAGAGTCAGTAACCGCCAGCACGCAGCTTCCAAGGGGAGGGGGAAGATCTATATTCCACCATTCCTGGGTGAGGATGGATGATTTTCTGTGGGATGCTTTGGCCCAGAGCAACTTCATAGGCTCTGCACACAGGGGAAAGATTATGATGTGTATGGTGTGAGCAGCCAGGCAATTGCTCTGGATCTAGGCAGGGCTTCAGCCTGCAGGTGTCCCCGCAAAGGATGCAGCTTTCCCTTGCTGCCCGCTCCCCTTTGCTCCAAGCATCATGACCACATCTGACTGGCACAGCTGGGGCCATCCAAGTGCCCAGGCCCACGAGTCTACCCTCAAGGCCATACTCTGGGGTGACCTCTGAGACATGGGGATGCACAGGCATGTTGGGTGTGCATCCCTCCCATTGCTGCCCCATCCTGGGCTAAGGTCTCCAAGGATGGGGACCCCCTTCTGTGCCCCATTCGAGGGTCTGACTGCACCCCCAGGGAAAAGCTTGTCTTGCCGTCTAATGGGAACTTTCAGGATGCAAGCCATGCCACAGCCTCTTGTGCTGTCCCTGGGCTGCCCCAGAAGCTGGGCTGTGGCTGCACTGCCTGCCTCCCACATACCCAGATTTGGGTCCCTGCAGAGGCACAGGCACAGGCACCTCATGACTGTGGTGTCCCAGCTCCAAGCCTCTGTGTGTGCTCGCACAAACCTGCCTACTGAAGCAACACCTTGCTCCAGTGGGCAACATTTAGAGGACCATTTGCACCCCATGTCCCTCCCCTGGTGTTTGGACCACCACCCCTTGCAGCTTTCGAAGTTCATTTATTCCCCTTCCCAGCTCTTGCCCTGCCCGCTAACGCCCAGCTCTTGCTGGGGTCCCTTGTACCCCAGCCCAGAGGACACAGCAGCAGATGTGCTTGCAGCCCTCTGCTGGGGGTGTTGGAGCTCCTTTGGCCCCAGGATGCCAGAATGAGGCCCGGGCCGCTGCCACACTGTGCCCAGTCACTGTCCTTGCTGGTGACTCAAAGGGACTCCATGCACCGCTGGTACCTGGGTGACAGCCTGGTGCCGGGTCAGGTCAGCGCAGATTGTCAGGAGACAGCTGGGAGGACTGGGATGCCTGCGAGAGCCACAAATCCACCCTGGAGCCTGGCCACAGGCAAACGTCCCAGGGGGGACAGCCCCTCCGCACCCCCAGTGACATGCCCGCAAGGTGACAGGGGTCGCAGACTGGGATGCAGTGGGATGCTGCCCTCACCACGATGCTTGTAGCTCACGTTGACAGGTATGGGTCCTGGAGGCAGAGGACACGTCCCCGCTCCACCCTGCAGCATCCCTGCCTGTCCCCCTGCCACTTGGTCCCCCCGAATCCCCACTGAGTGACAGGGTGGGAACAGGTGGGGACATGCTCAGGGCAGCTGCTGCCCGCGCAGGTCAGCCCCAGGGGGCTATTTCGGGGCGTGAGCTCAGCACAGGGAGCCAGGAGGGCTCAAGCCACATTCCCGGACCCACAGCAATCCAAGGGCTGCTGCTTTCACACCAGTGGGCCACCAGGTGGTCCCCTACCTGCACCCCTGTAGCACCCTACCCAGGGATATCTTCAGCTGGCAGCAGGAACGTCGCCAGGAGCCCTGCTGCCCCTCTCCTCCCCAAAGCCCCCAGCAACAAAACCCCCAGGCCCCCCTCCCGTGGTGGTGGCCCCCCAGCAGCACCTGCGAGGGATAGCACATGGCTGGCAGCAGGGGTCGAGCCTGCTGGGTGCCTGGGGCTGAACATGCCTCAAATATTTTCCATGCTGTATAAGCACCCTTGCTACACATCCCCCTGCCTCTGCCAGGAGAGCAGGCGCCCGTGTCCCCCCTGCCCATCAGCCCTCCCTTTCTGCTGGGGGGTCGAGCTGATACACAGGTGGCGAGAAAGCAGGAAAACCAGATTTTATTGATGAGCATGTCTTTCCAAGGAGACATTGGCATCCCCTACTCCACTCCAAGCTGGTTTCCTTCAATTTTTAATATGGGATGCTTGAAGTATCAAAATAGTGAGAGAAGCCTCAGCAAGTGCAAAGGGGGAGGGGGGGTCCCAGAGCCAAGGAGGGGTGGGATGCTGGGCTGCAGGACCCCAGCAAGAGCTGGGTGTTAGTGGGCAGGGCATGAGCTGGGAAGGGGAATAAATGAACTTCGAAAGCTGCAGGCTCAATACTAGAGAAATTGAAAAGTTACAAAAATACTGCAGATCTTGGAAAACAATGCAGGCACTTGGAAAGGAGGAGGAAGGCAGAGCTGGCTGGGGCTGTGGGCAGGGGGAAGGCAAAGAGCAGCTCTGGGGATGAACCCATCACATCCCCCCAGTCCTGAGCGGAGGCACTGTGGCTTCCAGTCCTGCTCGAGAGGCCCAGGCTGAGGGGGGGGGAGGCGCTCAGTGCCTCCCAGGGAAGCTACGGAGCAAAAGGAAGAGGAGGAGGAGGAAAAAGATTCAGCCAGCAATAAGGCATTGGAGGTAAAAGGCAGCTCCGTGTGACAGCTCAGCAGAAGACCATGCTGCTCCCTGTGCACCATTGCACAGGAGAGGGCAAGCCGCCCGCCTCTTCCCCCTCCTGCACGGAGAAGCGGGAAGAAAGGAGCACGAGTAGGAATAAAGAAGGCACACGGAAAAATCCCCTGTAATGGAGGGCTCTCTGGCCCCGCACCCTGAGGCTGGGGGGTGAGCCCTGAGCCGGTGCAGCACCAGCTCCCACCCCAGCCAGGTCCCTCCGGACGCTCTGGCCGTGCCCTGGGTGTGCGTGGGAAGGTGGGCTGGGCAGCGAAGCGGAGTTGCTGGTGCGGCACCGGCTTGGAGCAGTGGCTGGGTTAGTCCCGGTGCTCTGGGTGCGGGCAGAGCTCTGGTCTAGCCCAGGCAGCCCTTCGCTTGAGGCTGATCGTCTTAAATAGGAGCTGGCAGGCGGCAGTCTGTGCGGCGTATAGTGGGAGGGCGTGGGGCTCAGTTCTGCTCCTCGTCCCGCAGCTCTGAGGGCAGGAACTTGTACTGCTGCTGCCGGATCATGGCCAGCTTCTTCCGTGCCTCCTCCAGCTCCCGCTCCTTGCGCAGCATCTCCTCCTGGGCGGCGATGATCTGCCAGTAGAGAGCCCTAGAGTCACAGCTGTCTCTGACAGGGATGGCTGAAGCCTCTGCTGTGGTCAATGCCGACCCCAGAGCCCGGCTCTCTGGCTGCTGCTTCCTCCCCCCGTCACAGCCACAGCCTCCCTGCACTGGCGCGGCCCCAGACACGAGGGCTGTTGTCCTTGTGGTGGGACCAGAGTCCTCTGGACACAATGGGGAGCAGCACAGCTCCCGGGTCTCAGCCCCACGGGCCCCGCAGAGGCTCTCAGCTGCGAGCCTGTAGCTGGGGGGCAGCGCTGGGACCAGTGACACCCCATGCCAAGCAGCTCTTACCCCTTACCCAACACTGTGCCCTTCATACACACGTCATGGACACCGGGATGGTGTGGGCACTGCACCAAGGAGAAGCTAGGGCGTTAACACTCCTGGGAGCGTGCACCACCACCAGCTACACCACTGCTACATGTCACAGGATGAGGGTGAACACACTGGGTGGGATGGGTGCACCTGCAGCATGTTGTTGATGCTCTCCAAAGACATGCCCCATGCTAGTGGGTGGTTGGACGTGCTCCTGAGACAGGCACACACTGGTTGTGGTGGCAGCCAGAGCTGCCCCTGACCCATGAGAGCAGCCTCGCTACTCACCTGTGCAATTCCCCCAACCATCTTCTCCTTCACCACCACCGTTTCATCATGGTCCTGGAAAGCAGCTGCCTTCTGCGCTGCCTTCACCAGATTGTCTGAGGCTCTCTTTACTGCATTGCCAGCAGCCTGCAGCGGAGAAGAGGGGGAGTGGAAACGTAAGTCATAACCCCGGGGTACAACTGCTGCCGGGGGTGGTGAACGAACCCCTGCCCCAGGCCAGGCTGGCAGACAGGGCAGGCAGCCGGGTGTGCGAGGGATTCCTTTACATGGCTTTGCTGCCCGCTCATGACCATTTCAGGCGCTGCTGCTCCTCTCAGCTGGGCTCTGGCTTCTGTCTGAGCTGTGGGGCAGGGACTGGGGGCTAGCCCTGCTGACCCTCCCCAGCCCTTGGCCCCGAGGGACCAGCGCTGGGACCCCACGTTAACCCCCCAGTGCAAGGACATTAACCCCTCGTGTGCCATGGCCTCTGAGGATTAAGGGTGCTACAAAACATGCCCCCCAAACATTAACTTCTCGAATGCCAGCGATGCAGTGCATGCCTTTCAGGCATTCCTGTGCCAGTTCAACATCGTTGAACGTCACCCAGCTCAGCAGCCCAGCATCACACACCTAGCACACAGAGAGCAGTGAAGTCCAAGCAACCTGGAGCCTGTGCTCCAGTGAGCTCCCTGCTGATGGGACACAGGCAGGGAGCGTGATCCCTGGAGAGCACCCATATGCTTACCCCATTCCCACAGACCCCTTGGGCAGGAGGAAGCTGGGGCTGGAGGGGCAGCCTGGGACTCACCTGGAGCCGCTTCATGGCCTCTGAGTCGTGGTCAGCCTTCACCTTGCATGCCACCAGGAGCTGTGCTGTGGAGGCAGCCACTTGCTTGGCAGAAGAGATGAGCTTCTCTTCACTGGCGTGGCCCTGCACTGCTGCATTGGCGGCTTCACATAGGTTGTTGGTGGCAGCAGCCACCATGCGTGCCTATGGCAAGACAAGCTGTCAGGAGGGGTACAAGAGCCTCCCCTGGGGAGGGTATGCCCTGCCTGGCACCAAGAAGGTTGCAGGACATGGGATGGAGCCAACCCCATCCACATGTGGTGGGAGAGGGAACAAGAAGCATGGCTGCTTCTTCCACCAAGAAGTGCAACGGCAGAACATCCTCATCTTTGCAGCAGGGGCCAAGAGGAGGGTGCCCCCTGTCCCCTGAGCATGACTTTGATACTCACGGCTGAAATGAGTCCCTGGGACCACTGTCCATCATCTACTGCGTTCGCAGGGATGGCGCCCACCTACAAGGAAGAAAAGGAAGAGTGAGGTTCACTGGCCCATGCACCTGTTGCCATGGGGCGTGAGGGTTACAAGCAGCCCCATAAGGGAGAACCTATCACAGTCCTACATTTTTTCTTTCCCTCTTCCAACCCTACCTTTCCTTGGGCCACTAATTCTCGTTGGGCCGCTGAGGCTGCCTTCACCAGGGCACTCGTGGCTGCAGCAATGGATTTGGCAGCTTCCAGGATCTGCTCCTCAAAGTTTAGGCTCTCATCTGCTTGCTGCAGGCAAAAACAGGGTGTGAGTCCAGGCAGGGGTGCTGGGACAGACGGAGAAGAGCAGGATGATGGCTGCAGGGGGCTGAGGGGGCACATATAAAGCTGGATTATGGGCTGTGGGGTGCAGGAGGGAGCAGGCTGCCCGAGGAAAGTCAAGCTGGGGATGTGGAAGGCAGCAGGAACGCAGGAAGAGGGATGAGCTGTCGGATGGGTCTTCACACCTGACTGAAGCACAAGCAGGGAAGCCCCAGCCCAGCCCCACTACCTTGGGCTTGGCTCTTGGTTTCAGCTGCTCCAGTTTCTTGGCTGCAGCCTCAATGGCAGCTGCTGCCCCCAGCAGCTCATTCTCAGCGATGACAGTGGGGTCTTCTGGGTCAACCCACTCTGTCCCTAGAAAACAGGAAACAAGGCATGTTACACCTGTGTGCGGCCTCATTTCTGATTCACCCTACATCTCTATCAGCTGCTAAACCCTCCACCCTAATCCCAGCCCTTGGTGCTGCCCCTTTGAGCAGGACATTTCCTTACCTTTCATGGCCTCAGCTGCCTGGATGAGCTCAGTGACAGAGCTGGCCACTCGCTTGGAATACCCTGCCAGCTGCTGCTTCAGCTCGTGAGTGGGCTTCTGCAGGATCTGTGGGGAAGGAGCACATGTAAGCACCTGGAAAAGGGGAGCCTCACAGGTCTGTTCTGGGTGCACTCCCCAAGGAAGGAAGGTGGGAACTCCCAGCTCCCCCTCACATGTGTACACTCAGGCACTGTCTGTGATGCTTTCAGAGTGACTCTGGCTGGTCTTGTGCCCGAGGAGGGGATGAGCTTCCCCTTAACCCTTCTGCAGCCTCAGTGCAAGCCTTCCTGCACTCGGCAGCTACCACCTCCAAGACTTTTTCCCCCTCTCAAAGCATTTCAAGCTCCTGAAAGATTTCCCCCTTGCTGTCCCCATTTCAAAGATTCGTCTGCAAACTCAAGCTGGGCAAAGGCAGGGGGCACTCTGGAGCCATGTACCAGCCCAGGAGGGCTGGCCCTGCTGGGACAAGATAGAAGGCAGAGCCATGAGCGTCCTTTACTGGAGTGGGGGAACAACACATGCACACACCACAGCACACGTGTGCATACACATAGGGTCCATATGCACAAGCAGAGCTCACTGCCGGCCTGACTCGCACCGCACAGGATGCAGCTGTCCCTCAGCTACAGTGCGTGTGAGTATGCACACAAACACATGGCCCTGGGGTCCTGCAGACACACGCAAGTGCCACCCCAGCACTGGGCTGGGCACACAGACACGCCGTGAGCAAGGCTCATGCTGAGGTTAGACACAGCAGGCACCCCAATGTCGCCTTACTCACCGGCTGACAGGAAGGGAGGGAGAAGAGAGAGAAGAAAGCAGTGAATGCCCCAGCCGGGACACAGAGGTATTGGGGATGGGGTGCATGGGGAGGGTAAGGGAAGGTGGGTGCTCTCTGGTGAGGGATGAAGGGCAGCCAAGAGGTGCGAATGAAGGATAAGCAGTCCCAGGTTGGGAGCTGTGCTGCCATCATTAGCTTATTTCAGCATCACAGGGCCAGGTGAGCCAGGGCACCTGGACAAGGCTCCCATGGCCAGAGGAGCCATCTACATCCAGAGCAGCCATGCAGCTGCTATCCTCCTCACACCTTACTTCTCCACACCCTGAATTGCTTCACTGCTTTCAGTCACCAGATCTCTCTGCTTTTGGAGGGAAGAGACCCACTGTTACCAAATACCAAGTCCCTGTGCAGGCTGAAATTCCATCCCCTTCCCAGTGAAATATGCAGGCTTTCCTGCTCCTTTGCTGGGAGCCATGTTTTCCAGCCCCAGTCAAAAAACCCTCTGTCTTGAACCCTAACCATGCTTGTTCACACTTCATGCAAGACACTGGTTCTCATGGGGACCCAGCGTACAGCAATGGACTTGCTGCTGCCAGGGAGTGAGGCAGTACAACACCCACCATGTCCCCTTCCATTCCCCTACATCCTTCCTGCTCACGGCTTTCCAGGAACCTGCTGCCCTCTGATAAATGGGACCCATGAGCTTCACTCCTGCCTTCACAGACCAGAGGGCTGCAGAGGCTGGGGAAGGTCATGGCTTTATCCTGGACTTCTGTGGGGCCATCACAGCAATGCCACTGGAGCTGCATGTGGCTCAGCGTCCCCAAGCTGAAGACACACAGCAACGGCTGGCTTGCCCTCATAAGCACATCCAAACTGGATGCCACATGAGTAAGTCTGCTCTCTGCTCTGACAACGTGATCAAAACTGCTAAATGGTCTCTTGTCTGGAGCTGAAGGCACCCTGGGGGCTATGAGCTTACTAAGATGCATCTCCAGAGAACATATCATGCCATGTACCAATGTATGATATTCAAGAGACGCTGCATGGCAGCTGGATGATTTCACCCAAAATACAGCAGAATAGCATGTTCCTGCATGCAGGCTGACTTTGGGTACTGCCACACTAAGTCATTAGCCCAATCATCTGTTAACGACAGGTCAGCCAGATAATTTCTCCTCAGCATGCCAGCCTTGGGTGCCACAGTTTACATGTAGCTAAAGCATCATCCAGACAGATACTTGATCTAGATGTAGAGGACTGAAAACTCACTGCTTCCCTTGGAACGGTATCCCAGTGGTTACCTCCTTCAGATGAAACCACCCTTCGACTTCCCCTATGCCCAGCTTCAACTTCTAGCCACTGATTCTGATTCCTGCCCAGCTCCTCTTTGTGCTGCTAGTGCTGGTTACCTTTTGCCTAAAGGGTCTTTCCCTGCAGGAAACCACTGGCTGAGCTCCAGTGCCCTCTCTCTGACCTGAACGGACTCTCACCAAGCCCTTCTAACCAGCTTAGTGAAACCCTGCCACAGAGCCGACTTGCTCTCAGTCTTTGTCTTGACCCTGGTTTGAGAGTCCTTGCAGCTCTCAAAGTGCCCTTGATTCCATCTCTGTGATCTTGCCAAGGCACAAACAACTGAAAGGACATCACTGGATGCTTTCCACTGCTTTCCACTCCGAATTTGCTTTTGTAAACTATACTTATCTTCTAGGACAGAAAATTAAAGCAGTCCCCTGAAGCCTCTGGGAGTAACTCACGGGAGGAAGGTCAGATCAAAAGGGTGCAGTGGGTGCTTGATGTCATCACTTCTGCTATCAAGAGTACTGCCTGTCTCCCATTTATTTGTGAGCTTAACAAGGTCTGTTTTCACACTGCCTGAAATTTTTTTACTCCCCTCACTCTTACTGGAAGCTGCTTTAGGATTTTTCTCCCATGTTGTTGAATTTCCAGCCTCCATCTGTTTATGGCTAGTTAACCTCCATTGTTGTTAGACAAATAACTTTCTTCAGGGCCTGTTTGTCTCTCCAACATCTGCTCCCGTGGCAGAGGCTCAGCTGTGTGCTGTGCCAGCACGGGCAGTGAAGAGGGCCATGCAAAGACCTCAGTGGAAGGAGGTGCAGAGCTCAGAGGACCTCAGGGATTTGGGGAGCGCCCCGGCTACCATGGGCAGCCTCTTCCCACCCCGAGAACTGGAGTGGGGACACTCACCACAAGCACGTGCTCCAGCAACTCCAGGTAGCCATCAGCACACTCCTTCCCAAAGCGCAGGGCCCGCTGCCGCACATCACTGCTCACCTCTGGGTGGTAGGCAGCTTCCTGAAACCCATAGACAAGGAAATTCACCCACGGGATGATTCACATCCAGCACCATCCCTGCGAGCACAAACAGCCACCCACAAATCCATGCTAGACGCACATCCCCTGCCCACCCACCTTGCAGGCACGAAGCATATCCGCAATGGCACGGCGGCTCAGGTTGGCTGTGGCGATGACATCCTCCTGCCGACATGAATTGCCAGCAGCCACTGCTTTGGCCGTGGCCATCGTGATGCCTTTCGTCATACGGATGAAGTCCTCAGGGGTGGAGACCTTGGCAGGAGGCACAAGGGAGGAGAAGACCTGCGAGGCAAGAGGTAGTGGTGACACACAGGGCCGCTGGCAAGTGGGACAACAGCCACAGCACCGCAGATGTACTCACTGCCAGCTCTTGGCGTATGTGCTCTATTGTGGCCTCCAGTGCCCGTGTCCCCTTCGTGGCCTCGTCCTCAACAGCTTTCACTGTCTTCAGCAAGGAAGTGACGTTTGTCACCATCACCTTAGAAGGGACAAGAGAGCCATGAAGCCCCATGCAAGCTCTGGACTGCTGCTGGTGCCTGTCCCTCCCTTGCGGTTTGGGTCCAAAATGGCCCCACCCCCATATTCCACTCATATCACCTCATCTTATTCTCCCACCAATGCCTCCTCTGCATGCTGTGACCCACCTTTTATGTGGCCCTTCCTCTCCTCTTGCCCTGACTACCCCCCAGTTGTCCTCCTGCCCCCAGACAGGCAAAGAAGCCCCCCTGCTGTTTCTCCAGCCCCCCTCTGCCCCACCACCTCCTTCCCATCACACCTAACTCAGACCTTGGCAGAGTTCTTCAGCTGGTAGACAGCAGGGTCATCTCCAGCTTTTCCAGCAGCTGCCTTGGTGGCACCGATCAGGTCTCCAAGTGCCTTGGCCACATCCTTCACAGCATTGATCAGGACCACCTGGGGAAAGCAAGACCAAGGCAACAGCTTGGCTATGGTCACACTCAAGCTGGGTGTGGTGTGGCCCAACAGTAAGAAATCTGGGGCACCCCACAGCATACAGGGAGCCCAGCTCCATCAGCACCAGCCAAAGTCCAACCAACCCTTAACACGCAGAATCCAGCCCAGAGCGCCACACAACAGCTGTAACCCTCAACCCCTTCAAGCAAGCTACAAGCAGCCTCTGTTCACCCTACACACCCCATCTCACCTGAGTCTCTGGGTCTTCAGATCCCAGGCTGGCAGCACCCAGCTTCACCACCTCCGCCAGGCGGGTTATGGTGGACACAGAGGACTGGGCAGCCTGGGCTAGCTTTTCCTGACTAGCCGTGGCATTCTGCACTAACACCTTGGTGTCCTCCACCAGTGCCTTAGCTGTCTTCAAGATGCCCTCCCTGGGGAGAAGAAGAGAGTCAGTGAGGACACAGCCCTCTACGTGCACACATGGTCCTCACAGGGTAGAGAGACTGTGGACCGTGCCTTCTGTACACACAAGATGGAGAGGAAGGGAAACAGAGTCAGCATGACCTGAACTTGGCAAGTCTCCCTGGGCTGGTACACAGCTCAAAGACAGGAGACCATGGTCTCCTGGCATTGGACAGAGCCTGACCCTCCACCCCTGGCTGAGCAGAGGCTGGATTAGATGCCTGGGTACCTGTGGTCAGCGAAGGTCTCGGAATTCTCCCGGTTGAGGGTTCCTGCTGTGGCAAACATGATGGTGGTATCCAGGTCAGCAATGATGCCAGAGACAGCACTGGCTGCTGTGATGCAGGCTTGCGTCCCGCGGTTCCCAGCCTGAAGAGCTGCTAGCACATGAGACACCTGTGGGGTATAAGTAGGGTGACCAGGGGAGCAGAGTAGGTTCAGGCCATCCCACCACACACACCTTCTCCAGCACCTCCCAGAACAGAGCCACTCCATACTAAGGAGAGCAACTGGGAATTGTGTGGTCTGGACACCCCTTCTTAGCTTCTGGTTATTTTTACCTTCTCCCTATCCTATTCAGGGGTCCAGAAGATATTGGACTCTGGTAGTTTACAAATTAATAAGGTTTGCAGGATGGGCATCAGACCATCACTTGTTCCTTCTTTAGCTGCTAAACTTCATTTCTGTACTTGGGCAAGCACTCACAGAAGAACAAGTTTTGTGACAGAAAGCAGTCTTGGAAAGGCAGGACCTGCAGGAGGTCCTGAGTATGCAGGCACATGCCAGGCATGATGAACAAGCATTTGTTTTGCTTTTGTGATTTTGCTTACAAGCACTGCTGCTCTACCTCTATCAACTAGAGTTTCCAAGCTGCGTTTTCACCTGTTAGTCAGAAGTGTACTCTTAAGACCGACTGTCCACTATGCCAGCAAAAGGTGAGGGGGAGATCAATCACCCAGCATGAGCTGCAAGCTTGGCTGGAGACACAGCAAATGCTACGCCCACCACTGCAAGACCTGATTTGGAGAGCCCCAGGCTGCCACCAGTGTGTAGATCTGTCCCCCCCGGCAAGCCATCATCAGGACATCAGCAGGCAGCACCTGGACATCACACTCGGCCATCACAGCACCTGCTGCTGTTAGGGTGCCTGGAGGAGGATCCACCCTCCACCCTTTCAGCTGCGCAAGGCGAGTGTAGTTGAGAGAGCCAGCAGAGCCCAACACAAGCAGGGGAGAACCTAGTATCATGGCTCCAAGGGCAGGTACGTGGCACAATCCAGCATCCCATTCACCTTGCCACACCGTCACCCCTCTCTGTGTACAACTTACCTTCTCAGAAACCTTGCGCGCACTCTCTATCAGCTCCTTCTTGGTGTAGGCATCGCTGGGGCTGCACTGCAGGGCTCCAGCCTTGGTGACCAGGGCAGCACAGCCATGACCCAGCTCCTGCACCCGACGCTTGATGTGGGAGCCAATCTGGAGAGGAACACGTGCATGAGAGAGCCAGCAGGGAACTAAGCCCCACATCCACAACACCCGCTGGTGAACACCAGCCACCCCCACCCAGCTACTCTCTCCCAGTCTTTCCACTCAGGACAGGGAAAAAAGGAAACATGGCTTTGCACCACATTTCCACACCGTGTTGCAGGGAAGGTGTGAATGCTTCCTGCCCCCAGTTCCGCTGGGATGTTTGAATGTCCCTGTCCTCTGCTCTCACACCCCAGCAGACCCTGCTCTGCCTCATGGCATGCTCCCGCACTCCCCCATGCTTGCACCTCCTCGTTCTCAGCAGTGAGGGCAGCCGGCTTGGCCTCTTGTGCCAGCTGCCCATAGTCGTTGGTGAGCTGGTTGGCCAGTATGCCCAGTTCATCCGGGTTGGTGGTGGATTTGGTGACCTGCCAATGGAAGAAGAGCAGGAGTTGGAGCAGCCCTACACTGGGACAGACAAGCACAGAGGGTGACCGCCTGCCTCGGTGGCAGGCAGTGCTTTCTACAGTGGCAGGCTTGATCGCACCCACCATCTCCTGAACAGTTACTGCGATGGCCTTGGCTGTCTTCACCATCGTGGTCTGGTAGTCCACAAAGGTCCCCTCTGGCTCGCCCATCGGCCCCTCGTCCAGCTGCAAGAGACCATCAGGAAGCTCTGGCTCCAGCTCCAGCCCCAAAGACCTTTTAGCGTTTGACCTTGACTCCTCTCCCACCCCCAGCCCTCACCAGGTCCTCTCCACACTCCTCTCACCTGGTTGATGGCCTGGGTGATGGAGTCCACCATACCCCCCACAACACCTGCAGCACTGGCTGCCTCATTCAGGGTTGTGGTCAGGTCCTCCACTGCTTCCTTCATCATCTGCACGGCCTCCTCCAGGGCCTCCTGAGTGTGGGCAGCTTGCTGCAAGGATGAACCAGAGTGACGGAAGGCAGGCTGTGGCTCCCCTCCTAACAGGGATGCTGCACACTTATCCCAGATTTCCATGTCTGGCACACGCATGTGGCACCATGCAGCACCCACGCACAAAGGGGAGCACACCACTGACACGTGTCCCTCCGGCTCACCTTGGGGTTCCCACCAGCCTCCTTGGCTGTGTACAGCATCTGTAAAGCGGACTCGGCCAGTGTTTTGGTCTGGTCCAGGAGGTTCATCTGCTGCTGGTGGTTGGGTGTTTTGGAGGCAGCACCGACAGCTGCCATAATAAGCGGCTCAAAGTACTGAGCCATCTGGGACACCTAGGGAAGAACATCATCAGCACCAGCAGCTTCCATTCCCAGCTGCCTTGTGCCTCTCCTCCCACCATAAGCTTCTCCACACACAGTGAGCGCCTTGTCAGCAGCTCCCCATCCCCATGTTACCTTGTGCCCCAGCTGTGAGGCCTCGGCCCGTGCTGCGCTGGCTACAGGCTCAATCAGGTTGCTGATCTCCTGGACAGCTGTGATCATCTGGTTGTGCAAAGCCTGTTGCAACGAGAAGGTGTTGCATGAGGCTGCAGCAGGGCTGGAGTCACTGCATGCAGCTGGAGGGAAGGACACCTGTCCCTGTTAGGCTTGCAGCAGCACATCCCTGACCCACCTCCTGGGAGATATCTTCTCGGGGGGCCAGCTGCTGGCTGATGGCAGCAAGGGAGGCCTGGTCCACCTCCCGCATGCATCTGTTCAGGACCTCAATGGCCTCGTCACATTCCCGCTGTCCTGGAGCTTTGTCCCTGTGTGAAGATGGATCAGCCCAGCGCTGGCAAGTGCTATGCCATCCTTTCACCCTCACCCTCACCTGGTGCCAGTGAGGGACAGGAGCCATCTTCCTGGGCTTTGTGACCAACCCAGCATCATAGAGCCCAGGCACACTGGCATGCATTCCCATCAACCCATGCCAGGGCTGGGGGAGCAGCTCTTGCACAGGACAAGAGGGACGGCATCTTCCATCCCATCCCTTGCCTCCCCTGACCAGCAGCAGCCAAGGACATGATGAGCCGAAACGTGCCCAGGGATGCTTGCTCATAGCAAGGGTACCTGCCAGCAGGGCCAGGGCCACAGTCAAGTTGGCAGGACTCTCCTCACCTCATGTTGGTGATCAGCTTCTTGATGGAGTCCGAGACAGTGCGAGAGTGGCCAGCCAGCACTGACCACTGTGGTGGGTCCTTGGGGTTGACAGCCAGAGAGCGGGCAGTCTGGATGAGGCCAGCAGAGCTCTCCAGCATGGTCTTGGCTGAAGAGACAATGGGCTCCATGGCTCTGCGCCCCTGCACAGGGAGACGATGGGCAGGTGAGGTGAGGGACTGTGCATGGGAAATTACTCCCTCTCCTGTGACCCTCACTCTGGAGCAGCCCCTTGAAGCCCAAGGCTTGCTACCATAACCCCATCGCAACCCCACAAGGCACTAGCCCCACAATGGGACTCTATCCCAAGCTCAGGCAGTGGCACAGCTCCTCCCCACCCTGCAGCAGCCCCTGTCACAGCTGGGCCACATCCCCCCTGCCTCTGCAGCATCCCACCTCCGGGCTGATCTGGGCAGGAACGGTGGCAAACTCTGGGTTGGAGGCGAAGGCCGTCAGGTTATCCACAGCCTCTATGAGAGGGGCAGTGGCAGCACGGCACCGCTCCCGGTTCTCCTCGTTGAACTCACCATCCAGGGCCTGATGTGGAGAGACCAGAGCAGTTATCCAACCCCCGTCATGCCCCAAATCCCATCCCTACCACTGTGCCCCAGCAGGCACACCGCACCTTGATGGTTTTCACCAGGTTAGCTGTGCTGTTGGCCACCTCCTTGGCTGACTGGACAAACTGGCGCTTGGCCACAGGGTTGGCGGTGCGGGAGGAGGCCAGGCGGCAAGTGTTGCACAGGGCTGAGGTGTGTTTCGCTACAATGGTGGCTGCTGACAGCACCTGCAGGGAACAGCAGGGTAAGGCAGGATCCACCCTGACTCCCCACCCCTGCAGCTCTCCCTTCCCACCATCCCCACATGAGGCACCAGTGACCACAGCAGTCCCTCCTGGGACCCAAAAAGAATCACCAAAGTCCTGCACGCCCATAGAGCCCCCCATCTGGACTGTCACCATTGCACCAAAGCTGCAAACCGGTTCCTAGTACAGCTGATGGGGCCTGATGAGATACTAGCCATAATCTTGGCCAGCTCGTGGGATGCTGGTCTTCCAACTAGCTTCACACTCCCTTTTGAGCAACAAGATGCCTGTAACAGTGCCCCCACCTCACACTCACCTGGGACTGGGTGCAGGCAGGGTCCACCAAGTTCTGGCAGGCCATCTGGATGGCTTGGTTAGCTCTGGCAAACTGAGTGGGGTCTACCAAGCCCTGCTGTCCAGCCTGGCTGTTGGGGTCCGACACCCCCACAAGGTAGGCAGCCTAGGAGCACAAGAGAGGCAGTGAGAGTCTGCGCACAGTGGTGAGGCTCAGACCAGGCACAGGCTGTGGAGGAGGCTGGCAGCGCTGTCCCACACAGCCAGGCTTGGAGGGGCAGGGGAGGGGTGCACACAGCACCTATGCACCAGGAGTGATGCTCAGAGCTGGAGCTGAGTGCATCTCACCTGGGCAGCTGCCTCCGTCAGCCCGCAGAGGGCTTTAGAGGCCGCACTGATGGAGTCACCGAACTCAGGCAGTTTGCTGTTCTTGGCATTCTGGGAGATGCCAGCCATGGATTCGCCCAGCACCTGCAGGACATACCATGCACTTGTTAGGAAGATCACTTCCCACTCAGGCAGTGCTCCCAGGCTCAGAGCTCACTGTGTGTCATCAGCAGGGGAGGAACCACCTTTCCCTTTGCTCCTACATCCTTCCCAAACCCTCCCTCTGTCCTTCCCCAAACCTCTCCTGCCAGCTCAGGACTCACCTTGGAGTTCTCCATGACACTGTCAAGGCAATTGAAGTAGGACATGTCGTTGACCGTCTGGGTGGGGTTCTCCAACAGCTCCTTCACAGTCTGCAGGGACACAGGTGTCACATCCAGGCAAAGGGTCTGTGCCCTCCACTTGCACCTCCTCTTTGCTCCCTCCTGCCCCTCGCCATGAGTGCAGCTCCCCACTCCCCACCACCTCAGCCTCTCCACTGCCTCAAGATGGGGCTTCTCACCTCCAGCTCCCGCAGGGCATTGTCACACTCCTTCTGGCCTGGCGCCTGCTGGGTGCACATGGTGATCAGCTGGTTAATGCTGTCAGTCACAGCCCTGCAGGGGACAAGGGAGAAAGAACCACGGCTCAGCGCCAGCCCTGCAACGTGACCCCACTGCTACAGCAATCTCACAGCGTTCCTCATACCGTGCTGCTGCCGCCAGCTGATTCTTGAGGTTGGGAGCTGCAGGGTCAGCAGAGAGCGCCTTTGCAGCCAGCAGCAGCTTGCTGGAAGACATGGAGATGCTCTTCAAGTTCGACACCACCTGTGCCTGGTCTTCCTTACTCTGCAAGAAACCAAGAAGAGTTACCTGCAGCAGATTTCCAAGCTCCACACCCACCCTGGGTCTTCTCCAGTGGTTTTCAGGCTGAACCAGTTCCTTTCATCCAACTCACCTGCCAACAGCAAGGATACGGTGGCAACACTTGCTGAACTAACCCAAGCCACCTTCTCCCTGCTGCTGTGGTTTTGCACAGCTCCAGGACCCCATCTCACCAGCTGCACTGGTCACAGCCACCCTAACCACCGCTGCCAAGCCACCTTCTCAGGCATCCCAAACCTCTCACAATACCCAGGATCGCCCAATGGGCATCTGCTCTCACCGGGGACTGGCTGGCCATCTCCACTCCCGCTTGCAGGAACTCATTGAAGTCCTGCCCAAATTTGCCGGAGGACTTGGCCAGGTCTTGAGGGGTGCCACGCGATGCCTGCACCAGCTCGTTCGCAGACTGGTTGAGCCCTGCGGCTGCCTGGTTCAGCTGGCTCTGTGCCTCCTGGAAGCTCTTGGTGCTGGGAGGGAACTGGAGGCAGGGAGATGGGTTAGATGAGGCAGTGAGGAGGATGGGGATGAAGGATGAAGGTCTAGCACATGCTTGTGATATGCTAGAGGAAGCCAGTGCAGACTGACTGGCTTGCATCCCTAGAAGGCTTCCCCCTCCCCCTCCTGCCCCAGCTCAGCTCACCGAATCTGCAAGCAGCCTCTTGCTGGACTCTCCTACCATGCGGATGGCAGCATCCACGTCTCGCTGCCCCGGCAGGCAGTTGACACAGCGGCTCAGGGCCTGCGACACTGCCTTGGCCACCTGCAGAAAAGCAAAGAGCTGTCACCATCCCCCAGCCAACCTCGTGCCCTTCCCGCAGGCAGGCAGGTCACACCGAGGTACCCATTCTCCCCACCTGGGCCAGGCGCTGCTGGCTCTCTGGGTCACCAGGCTTGGCCACCGCTTTCCGCGCCTCCTCGATGAGGTTGTTGGCTTTATCCATGACGTCGCTAGCGCACTCCAGCATGGCGCTCTGTGCCTGTGGGTCAGGGGTGGTGGCCGCCACACCGCGGGCGGCCTGGCTGAGCGAGCGCAGGGCCTGGGCCACCTCCCGGGCAGCAATCCCTGTGGGGGATGGAGAGGTCAGTGGCTGCCAGCATGGCCCCCTCCCCACTCCCAGCCATGGCACAGAGGCGATACCTGTGTAGTTCTCATTGCCCTGGGCTACCTCTCCTAGGAGATGTGCGATGGCAGAGCTGACTGCTTTCGTACTGTTCCCTAGGTCCTGGGCACACTTCTCCATCTGCGGTGGGATGAATGGGGACATGCTGGTGGGCTGCACTTCCTGGCAGCTTCCTTGCCCCAGCAGCCACGCTGCATTACCCTGTGCCACCCTTCCCCACACGCTCACCGTCTCTCCTGGCAAAGGCTTGAGCTTGCCATCGCGGGCGGCTGCCTTGGCTTCCTGCAAGTCCCTCTCCAGGCTCTGTACCAGACCCAGTGCTGAGTCTATCTCAAGAGGTCCACATGCCTCCTGAGCCTGTGATGGGAAAGAAGGGAAGGTGAGTGGGATGACCTCTGAGCCCACCCTGCTGTAGCAGAGACCATGACCTGTTACCAGGCTATCCCCACTGTTCCCTCCTGCTCTAACAGCTGGGGTCCAATCCCTCTCACCTTCTGAGCGGCTGTGCGGAGCTCAGCCAGAGCTGCAGCCAAGTTCTTGGCACACTGGCTGAGCTGCATCGCGGAAGCTTGGTCTGTGATGGTAGGGACAGTGGCCTTAGCTGCAGCTACCATCTTCCCACCAGGCTGCCAGGCCAAAAGAAAAAACAGTGAGAAGGGGATGAACACGTAACATCTCTCCGCTGCCCATGTGCAGCAAGTTTCCCAGTATCTTAGTAGGACCACACACAGCAGGAAGGTTGTTAGTGCCAGAGCTCGTATGGGAGACTCCGGGCAGCACGCGTACCTGCAGGAAGTTCTGGCTGGCAGCAATGAGAGCCAGCTGGGCACTGGGGCTGTCCGGCTGCGACTGGCTTCCTCGCACGCCCTGCACCAGCATCGGGATCTGCTCTGCCACCACCTGCCAGAGAGGAGGGTCACTGGAAAGGCTTAGCCAGCAGATGTACCTAATCCAGGATCAGTGGCTGAAAGATCAGCTCCTGGGGGAGCTGCATGAGGACCCCAAGGTCCTGTCTGCCCACTGCCACTAAGCATGAAGCCCTATGGCTGATGGGAGAAGGGATGGGGAGAGGCAGCACAGGAGATGCCAGGATCAGGCCTGGGCCCTTACCTTGCAGCTCTGCACCAGTTGCTGCTGTGCAGCAGGGTTCTTGTTGGAGGAGGCAGCGTGCTGCGCAGCGGCGATGGTCTGGGTGGCAGAGGCTGCAGCTTGTTTGGCTGCATGCTAGCAGAGGGAGGCACGTGTTAGCACTGGCAGCAGGGCAGCCTGCCACACACCAGCACCCAGCTCCCCCTAAACTTCTCCTGTGCCTCCACCTGTGACACCAGAGCATTCCCAGCACCCTCAGTGCTCAGTGTCCCAAAGCAACATGGTGGACACAAGGAAAGGGAAGAGAGCAGTGGGAAGGTCCCTGCAGGATGCAACACAGACACTATACATGAAAAGGACTTTATCCCTCCAGGAAGTGCATGGATGAGGGGGCTCCTGGTCAGGTCTTGCTCACTGACCACACCTGCTTGTCCTCCATGGCCCCTTTCCCAGTGTCTCACCTCCAGCTTGTGCACAAGCTTCTTCTTGATGGCATTCTGGGCTGCTGCGTTGGTCGCCATGCGGAGCCCCTCTGCTGCCTCACGCAGCCGCTGCTGCTGCTCCTCACTGTCTGGGTGGGCTGCGGCTCCCTGGAGAAAGCAGGAAACCCATTCAAAGCTCGCAGGGACCACAGGGTCCCTTGTCTTCCTGACACAGCAGCTGTGCTCTGGCCCACAAGGCAGCTCAGCTGCTTACGAAGCTGGGGAGATGCCCAAAGCCTCTTGGGGAAAGCTCAGCAGCAGAAGAGCTCCAGGAAAAGCCTCACTCCACCACACCTGGCCTGGTGCAGGACCTTGCTCTGGGAACTGCTCCCCCACCTAGGGGCTGCTTGTCCCCATCCTTGCAGTGAGCCAACCGTGTCAGGCAAGGCTGGAGGCCAAAGCCAGTGTCTATCCTCCCCCATGCCACTGACCTTTGCAGCCTCCACCATCTTGGCAGTGGCATCAGCCAGGATCTTGGCTGCGCTCAGCAGCTTGCGCGAGTTCTCCAGGTCTGTCTCTCCCTCTGCATCAGCTTTGATGGCATTGACGAGGTCAGAGGTGGCCTGGGCCAGAATACGAGCCTGACGCACCATTTCCCCTGGGACAGAAAGGAAGGGTGGCCCATTAGCAAGTCCCATGGGCTTCCTGGTATCTCCCCATCCACCAGGTTCTACCCCAGGTGACATAAGCTGCTCTCACCAGCATCGCCCATGGAGCTGAAGATGTTCTCAGTGACATTGAGGATGGTGTCGGTGGCCTGGTCGTAGCGCCCAATGGGCTGCCCACCCAAGGCGTGCTGCTTGATGTGCTGCAGCAGGTCATTCAGGGCCTGGGTGACGGCTGTGGCTGCCACCCCCACCTGCTTCAGGAGCTGGTCATCATTGGTGGCTGCTTTGGAGGCTTCCACACAGCCCTCCGCCGACTTGGCCACCAACTTGCCAGCCTCGATTAGCTGCTCCTGGCAGACTGGGGAGCTGATTGTAGGAGCCACTACCTGGAGGGGAAGAGAAAGCACGGTGGGCTTCTAGCAGGACCTGTACAGGGACAGCTGTCTGCAGTTTCTGCTGCTCCAAAGATAATATTCAGTGCTTGGGCACAGTGGCATGGACCCTAGCCTGAGGCAGCCCACGCTTCTGGTGCCAGACCCCTGATCTCCCACCGGAGGACATGTGGTCCTGGCACACCTACGACCCCACCATGGAGCTGCCACCAGCCAGATGATGCTTGCAGCCATGCTGAGGCAAGGGTTAACCTTGCTGCTTACCTTGGTGCAGGCCACCAGCTGGGAAGTGGAGAGGGCACACTGGGTGGCAGCAGCGATCACCTGCGTCTGCAGTGCAGCATCCTCTGTTTTCTGAGCCACGTTCTTGGCTTTGAGCACCAGTGCAGCGGCAGCGCTGGCCACTGCCTTTGCCAGATGCATGAGCATGTCCTGGGGAGGACACAGAGGGTCAGTTTGTGGAGGCACAACAGCAGGAGCACCGGCAGCCACCAGAAGGGCTCTCATGAAATATTCAGTGGGGAAACATGAGCTCTCGGGGCCTTTCATCCACTCTGTCCCAACACCAGCAGCACTGAACACCTGGAGTGGCTGGCAACACCTTGACCCCATGTCTATTGTGTGCCTCAGCCAGTGGTGAGGCTGTAACCTGCCCTTGAGCTGCAGCCTGCACCATGGCACCACCACAAACACCATCCAAAGCAGCTTGGGCAACACTCACCATCACCGCAACACCCATGACCTGCTCTATGCCCACTCTCCAGGCAACAACCTGTGCCGAGTCCCTGATTGTAATATAGCAACAACCTTCTGCAAGGCACTGCCAGCACTGCTTGGCAAATGGCAAAACAATGATGGACTGCTCCGTGAAAATGGCAGGCACAAGCTGGCTGCAGTACAGCCACACCAGGGTAGCTGCCTGTCCACAGGCTCACCCTACCAGCAAGAGGCAACTGGGGATGCTGCCCACACTGGTCACCTGTACTGCAGGCATACCAGCTGTTTTCTAGCTCATTAGCAACCGACTACGTCTCTGCTGTCATTCCCAGGGCTAAGGGAGAGGTATGACCCAGCAGCCAGCCTCCTCTCCCCAGGGGTGGCAGGGAAGGCATTGGGCCACCTTGGCAGCATGTAACAGGCAGCAACCAGCCCATGGCAAACTGCTTTCCTGCAGGGCATCAGGCAGAAAAGCACACTGCAGCCTTCAGGATTAGCTCCCATGGCACACTGCTGGTGAAAACTGACAGCACCAGTACTAGACAGCAAACACTTGGGGCAAAGACCTTGGTATGCAGGGCAGCACTCTCTGCCTGCTGCGCCTGCAGTCCTCCTGCCATGTGTGTGCTCACAGCAAGCGGCCCCACACCCCATGACACCTAAGCCTCTGGCCACCAAGCCAGAAGTATCACAGCATCCCCTCACCCCCTGCAAGCCAAAACTACTCCTGCTGCAATCCGCCACCTTTCCAGACAGGAAGAGAGACCGCAGAGCACATGCACCCAGCTCCAAAGTCCCCAGACCACCGCATCCAAGCCCAAATGAGGGAAGCAGATACACTCGGGTCTGGCAGCTGCAAGGCAGAGCATCCCACTGCACGTGTGCAAATCATCTTCCAGGTTCTAAGGCTGCCCCTTGGGGCTGCCCTGTCCTGGCACTGCCACCCGGCTAAGCATGGCTTCCTGTCCCGGCACTAGCTTTTCTACTCCCCTTGGCTATCTGTCAAGGCTTTTCTGCTCATGTTGAGGCTGTGTGGCTGCCACAAACAGAAAATCCTTTCCGGAGTCTGTTTTGTCTATACTACAGCTGGATCCTCCCTGCAGCACGGTGTACTCTTCTCCCTTGTGCTGGAAGGAACAGTTGTGGGAAAGTAAGCCAGCTAAGAGTCAGCTCAGCCAAAACAAACCACCCCGCCAGGCTCCAGCTGCCCTGGGTATCTGATGGGAGCAGGCAAACAACTCCCATTGGCAAGGAGTGGCAGGCAGGAGCTGAGGCAGCTACAAGGATGGACTCCCAGGGCAGCGCCTGCCCAAGCAGTGACCCGAGTGCATGGACTTCTGAGAGCCAACCACCAGAAAAGCAGATTTTTATAAGAGCCCTTCTCCCAAGAGTTCAGCTGATAGTCCCCAGAGGAGCACCCCTCACAGTGGAGGGGGCAGGGTCCACCAGGCCATCCATGCCTACAGCCCCCCCTTTTACCGTCTTTGGGTCAGAGGCAGGTAGGATCCAAGCACGCCGGCTTTCTGGGATCTACATGGGAATCCACAAGATAAGATGCGTTACATCACAGCGGCTCTAGGGACAGAGGTGGGCAATGGCCTGTCCCCTCCCTCAGCAAAGTCACTGCTGGGCACCGGCCACACTTCAGTTTGGAGCCCCTCCTGCCATGTCCTGTGCAAAGGCTGATAGTTTTAAGGAGTGGGTGTCCCTGGTTGCCACCGAGTGTGCTCACCTGGAACCGGGGGTCGGTGTCACTCTCCCCAATCTGCTGCAGCAGCTCCCCACTGGTCTGGCCCACAAGGCCAGCAGCCTGCAGGAGATTCTGGCGGGGCTGCAAGGAACAAGGTAAAATCAACAGCAGGCTCATGAGCCAGCCCTGAAACCTCATCACCTGATACTACCTGAACCACCCTCGGCTTCCACCCTCCTCAGCCCCACAGCCCCTCTGGCCCCCCACCTCAGCGCTGGCAGGCTGTGCTGTTTTCAGCAGGTCTGACACTGCGCTCGCCAGGTTCTTGGCTGCCTGCAGAAGCTGCCGCCCGTTCCCTCCCTCATCCTCCATCAGTGCGGCCAGCAGCTTCACGCCCTTGGACATCTCCGTCAAGTTGGAAGAGATGGTGGTGACGGCACAGCCCACAGCAGTGTAGTCCGTGTCCGCTGGATCCCCTGCACAGGGAGAAGACGAGTCACGATGAGATACACTTCAAGTGATGCTCCAAGAGTATCCCTGTGCCCGTCACTGATATGGTTCTCATTCCTGGGAGCCTGGGGAAAGACTCTCTGGCTCCTAAGCCTGGAAGGTTGTCACATCAAGTGAGTTTGGGCAGGAGGGCCTGGGGAAAGAGAGCTGCACTGTGTCATGGCTGTGCCTGGAGCTATGGCAGGGGACTGGACAACATGCTCCTGGTCCAGAGGATGGCTGGTCAGCCAAGGACTGGGAGGAAAGGTCTGGGCTGGATACAGGCAGGGATCTAAAGGCAGGGTGAGCCCATGGGGGCATGGCCAGCTCTACAGGCATGTTAGCAGCAGTCGGGGTTGATTTAGCTCTAGCTGGGGCAGGCTGGCTCCTTCAGTCTTTTAATGGAGGGCAGAAGCCATGACCGTCAGCCAGACAAGAGACCAAGCCTTCCCCAGAGATGGGGCACCCCTCTTCTCCAACCCTTCATATACCTGCAGTGAGGTTGACCACTGAGGCTGTGCCAGCAGTGATAGCATCCACTTGGGAGTGGATCTCATGCTTCGACTCATCCATCTTGTTTTTGCGCCAAGCTTTGGATGCCTGAAATGGGGAGAACAGAGTCGGGAGATGGTGGTGGAGGTAGTGTGTAGCTGCACCCATGCTCACACAGAGAGATGCAAGGAAGAAGAGACAAAAAGGGAAGGAAGAGCTGTGACCACCCAAAACTCCCCAGCCCAACCTGACCGCGCAAGTCCCCTCCACTCCTGCCCCCAGAGTCAGATACAACCCCACTCTTTGCAGGCAGATCTTCCCAGGAGCTGCTGACAGCTCTCCTAGGAAAGAGGCCAGCCTCACCCAGCCCAGCCAACAACCTCCAACAAGGTCCCCCCCTCAGCATCCTGCCTTCAGCCAGCACTCACAGCATCCTGCCCAAGGGGCGGCAAGGTCTCAAAGTCGTCCAGTGTGGCCTGGGCTGCATGCACAGCCTGCATGCTGGAGTTGATGGTGCCAGTCAGGGCTTGCTGGGCTGAAGTCTGCAACACAGAGACAGACTGAGGTACAAGGGAGGCTCAAAATCTAGGCTTAAATATGTGGTTCACATGCCCCTCTGCAACGTGGTGTAATGTGCTGTTGATGACAGTGCTCTAGGTAGGCGTCTCCACAAAGGGGGTGCACCTAGCAAAAAGGGGATCTTCCTCTCTGCCCCTCCCACTAGGAAACGGTCCATCCCACCATGGGTACAAGTAAGATCTCGCAGTTAACCAGCTCTCAGGGAGTGGGGAGCAGTGCAGTGGGACCCCACAATGCTTTTACAGCAAGGCCCATAGCAGGCTAAGTGAGGCCAAAGAAAACAGCTTCCTTGTGACCTTTTCCAAGCACTTCTCCAGCTGCAGAGAACATGGAGGGCACCAAAGCCAGGCAGAGGGCTCTGCTGCAAAACACAGCACTGGTGGGGCTGGCCAAACACTGCAGCCTGGGGCAGCTTAACCTGAAGGAGAGGCTGTGGCCACCAGCCAGGGGAAAATGCCAGGGCGTCGCTCAAGTTTGCAGAGCAGGAGTGGGAGGACACCAGCTCAGCCAGCCAGCAGCACAGAGGCCCTGCTCTTCACAGCAAGCCAACACCGGGCCACGGATGCAGATGGATGGGTCTAAATGAGCCCGATGGGCACCTTTCGGAGTTTGCATGCTATGGTGGGCACAGGGAGTGCTTACCAGAGGAGGCATGTGCCCTCGGTGCATCTGGCCACTGGTGATTTGCAGTTGAGGCTGCGGCATCGTGCCCACCTGGAAGTTTTCTGGCCCTCCAGCTCCGGTTCGCATGATGGCTGGCAGGGCCACTGAGCCCAGCTCTGCCTTGCCTACACGGTTGAACTGCTGCTGCAAGACAGTGGACCTGAAACAGGGAGAAATACCAGGTCAAGGGATGCCCACAGTCCCAGCAAGAGGCTCTGCACGAGTGCCAGTAGCACTTCCTCCAGACGCGCTGTGTTGCAAACTTGGCTGGAGCCCACTTTCCTTTCAAATTCCACTTGGCAGCTAACTTGCTCCTGGAGGACTTACTTCTTTGGAGACACGGAGTCTTCCAGCATGGTGGACTCCTCATCCCCCTCCAGTCCAAAGTGGTCTTTGCTCTTTTTCTGCAGAGGGAAAGAGAAAACATGTCAGCCAGCAAATTCCTCCCAGCCTTCCCCTCCCTCTGCAGCTCAGGCACTGTACTGGAGCCACAGAATCCCCCTGCCCTGTCTCCAGTTTCCCCAGTGGCACAGTGTGCCAACAGCTGTCTGGAGGCAGCTGCAAGAGGCACCCTGCATCCCTCTCCAGAGACAAGTCTGTTATTGGTGCCCTCCCCAGCACAGCCTCACCTTTTTGAGGATGATATCGATGTAGCCAGCAATCAGCTGGGCGATTTGCTCCCCCTCCGTCGTCTGCACTGAGTAGTAACCGTCCTGGTAATCTCCAAAATCCTGCAATGGCAGGGCACAGGGTAGCACTGGAGCAGGGCACTGGCAGCCATCCTGAGCCCCTCTGGTATGTACTAAGCACCCAAGCACCAGCCTCCAAAACATGAGCCGGGACAGAAACCAGAGGAGGGCAAGGCTATCCTACCATGGGGCAATACCCAAGAGAGGCGCTGGCATGACAGCAGCACCCCACAGGGGCACCACCAGAGAGGGGAGGTGGGGGACAAGGGCTGGTCCCTACCAGGGTGAAGCTCTTGGGCGACGCTGCCCAACGCTTGATGTTGGTCAGGCTCCACTCCTGAATTACTTCCTTGGTCTTCTCGTCCACACGCATCACACACTCCTTGGTGATACCCAGCAGCCGTGGCACCAGCTTGTTCTTCCCCTTCATCTTCTCCTGTGGGCCACAACAGAATGGTTGTGAGCTGTCCCCAGGACAGATCCACCCAGGCATAGACCTTTGAGGCCTGCTGGATACCAAACACCCCCAAGGCCACACTTTCTGGTGGTGACAACCATGGCATGGGGCTTGAAGATGAGAAAAGGTATGAACCATGTGGTGGGAAGTGGGAAGGGTGTGAAGGCAGTGCACGGGGAGAGGCAAGAAGGAGAGGTGGCGAGTGGAGACCCAGGAAAAACTGGAGTAATGTGGTTGGAGGGGTAGCAGCTGGAGGCATGACAGACAGGGGGATGCTGGCATAATTTTTGTCAGTCAGAGGTGGGACCAGAGGGCCTGCTGCTCTACCTTGACCAAGAAGAAGGAGACCCCATAGGTCTTGAGGGAACGGGCAAGTTTCACGTAGCGAACTTTGGCCTCGATCTCACTCATGTTCCCGCAGTTCTTGTGGGCCTGCAACAGCAAAGACAGTACATCATGCTAGCTCCACAGTCTCCTGGTTGTGCCACCATCACCCTGTCAGTCTTTCCAGGCTCTCCATGCCCCACCGGCATCCTCTACCCCTGCTACAGCATCCTTCTGACCTCTGGGACTTCAGGAGCTGCTTTGTCTGTCCACCTACAGCTTCCTGCTCCTGTTTCTCACCCACCAAACTGCTATGTGTTGCCTCCAGAAAAAACCAGCCTCAGCCTTTGGAGAGGAGGAACAAGAAGCCCAGGTCTCAACACTCCCCCTGCACGTACCATGAAGATCTTGCGCTCCCCTTTCTGCTTGATGTACTCCTTGGGCAGGAAATCCTTGAGTCTGCCAAGAGACAGCCAAGCCAGCTGTTAGCAGCAAAGCCTGAAGCCAGTGTTTGTCTTCAACTACAAAGAGGCCCAACCCAGAGCCTCGGACACATCCCTGCCAGGGCACAGGCTGGGACTTTCTGGGAGCAGGAAGGATGTGGGAGAGGTTGCTGCAGTAATGAAAGCTCCTCCAGGAGCTGCCCTGCTGAGAGTGAGGTGGAGGTGCTGAGGATGCAGCCCCTCATGCAGTGTCAGGGGAGGCCAAACAGTGGGCTGGGGTTCCCACCATCAGACCTGGCTGCATGTCCCTGGGGGGTGCCAGAAGGAATATAAGGGGGAGCTGACACTCCTTACAGCTGGTGTGGACCACCATGCTTGGGCACTGCAGGGAGGAGAGGGGTTGCATCAGAGGCAACTGCATCCCCAGAATCCCATGCGCTGGCACGGTGCTGGGGGCTGCCAAGCTCCTTGAGCCACCTCAAGACAAGCCCAGGAGGTTCCATGGGACACTCACTCCAGAAAGCCTGGCTTGTGCTTCTGCTCATTGTGTGGACCAAACTGGATCTGGCACTGGTAGCCAGCAAACTCGCAGGCTTTGTCAAAGGAGACAGGGTGGGAACCGTTCAGGATGTCGTCACGAGCCTGCATGGGAAAGGAAGACATCACCGTGGGTTGGGCAGCCATGCAGCCCTGCCACTGCTCCCCTCCACACCAAGCCAGAGCTATTTTCCAGTCTTAAAAAAAAGCAGCCCTGAAAAAGAGGATCTAGGGCCCAGCTGTCCCCCACAGGGACCATCACCAAGCCTGGGAGAGGAACAGCAGCAGGACTTCAGGACGGTTCCTATCAGACAGAGGAGACATGGGATCCCCTGGGGAGCTTAGGAGTACACAGAGGGCAGGACTGAGATTGCCACTGTTGGCTCTTACCCGAGAGATCACTGGGCATCCCTGAAGAGCCCACAGTGGCTCCTGGCCAAAACCCTCAGCCAACACCCCTGGCAGGGGGCTGGCATGAGGCAGTGGAGCCAGGCACTCCAGAAAGCTGTAGTACCTGCACATAGAGCAAGTTGAGCTGCACAGGATCTCGTGAGTCCACGTTCTGGTCAGAGTAGAAGAACTTGCGCCGCAGCAGCAGCGTTTCATTGTCATCGATGCCTTGCTCACGCAGGGTCCGGCCATGGTCCAGCCAATTCACTGCAGGCAACACCAACACATGAGCAGGGACAGGCACCAAGGCAGGGCCAGTCCCCACCCCGGGGCTGCTCACAGAGCAAGAAAGGGATGTCTGTTTGGTGCATCCCGGCTCTCACCCCTCTGCCCTGGGCTTCCTGGCAGGAATGCTCCAGGGAGTGTGAGCACATGTTCCCTCACCACAGTCCCTTCCACTCCCCTGTACTGGCTCTTCCCCTTGCAGGAGTCCCTGCTCCCCTCCCTGGCGCCCTCAGCAGTGGCTGACCCCGTCCGCAGCATGTGCAGGCACCTACACTCGTCATCCGTGTGCAACTTCTGCTTGAGCTTCTCCATCTTCTTCTCATCTCGCAGCAGGGTCTTGTCCTTCTTAAGCGTACCAGTAACCTCCTCCTTCTTCTCTTCCATAATCTCCCGAACAAGTGAGTACTCATCGTAGTTGGTGATGCCTGCAGGAAAGCAGAGGACCGGGCTCAGCATGACTTTGCTGCAAAATACAGAGCCTGCAGCAATGCAGGGGTGCAGAGCAATGTACCCTCTTCAGCATCACACTGTCCACCCTTTGGACATCCCTGCTGCCAGGTCATCCACCACAGAGCTGCTCCTGCTCCTCCAGCACCCCCAACAGACACTGCCATCTCTTCACACCTCCCTTCCGCCCCACTGTTGCTGTCCCCTCCTCTCACCAATCCGGGCACAGATTGTCATAAGCATGTCCGTGACTGTTTTGGAGTCATCCACCATCACTGTTTTCACTGTCCCATCCAGCATACGGATCTTCAAGGGCCGCTGCTTCTTCTTGTACTCCATGGTGTCCTGTGGGCAGAGCGGTGCACAGTTCCTAGCAGTGGCACTGGCACAGTGTGCCCACATCCCACCATCACACCAACAGCTCCCATCTACCTGGTGCAACTGGAGGGGGTCATAGTGTGCTGCAAGGCACGATGCAAGGCAGCAGGGCAGGCACCCACACCACCTTCACAGTGCAGGCACATCCAACCATGGAGCCAAGGTGGGTAACCAGCTGGAAGGATGTGGGATGGATGCTTATGCTTACCCCATTGCGAAGCATGTAGTAGTCCAGAGCCTTCCCAGCCTCCAGCCAGATCCCTTTCTTTGGGTCTTCATCCGAGAGGAACAGCCCAAAATCATTGGCTGAAAAACAGGTAAAGCCTCTGCCAGGGTAATCCTGAGCAGGAGAGGGCCACCAAGATGCCAGCCTGTGCCCAGGGATGTGCGTTGGGGCAGCCCAGCATGTGAAGCAGTGTCAATGCTGGAGCCTAAACCTAATGAGCGGGCAACAAAGCTGGCAAGCAAGCTTCAAGGTACATGTTTTACCATAGTTATCTATGGAAAATATCATCTGAAGCATGCCTACACAATGCTGAACTTGGAACTGATAGTCACAACAGAATGAAGAGCTTGGAGATGTGGTTGACAGCTCTCTGAAATCTTGGGTGCACGATGCACCAGCAGTAAAAGCAAGGTAATAAAATGCTGAGGATCATCAGGAAGGGTGTTGGGAACTGGTCTGTAAAACCTAGGCACACCATGTTTTCAGTACTCTGTGGTGGCATGGCCTGAGCCTTGTCCAGGACACAGCAGAGTCTGAAAACAGAGATAATTTAAACAATGCAGCCTTGGTTTGAAGGACAGAAGAGCCGAGACTCTTCTGTTTGGGGCATAGGCTGAAGGACAGGATAAAGGCTTAGAAGGTCTCAGACATAGTTAAGTGCTGTTCACCAAACCGTGCTCCCTCGGGGCTGGGATACCTGGTGAAAGTGCTGCTGCCAGAGCCTGGGCCGTGGCACCCCAGCTCAGACCCACAGACCCCATTTTCATGCTGCAAGAGGCCAGGGCCACGCCTGGCTTTGCCCTGGGAAAGGTCCTTCTCCACCTCTGCAACAACCCTGAGCTGCAGGCTATCTTGGCTTGCTACGTTCATAACGCGTCATCTTGTTGGCAGCTCTCTGCGGGGAGGGACAAATTCCTGAGCTGCCCCACGCCTGCCTGGCTAACGCTGCTGTTAGGATCCTGCTGAACAGGGAGCAGAAAAATCACAGAGGCTTGCCATTTTATTTTTAAATATTTTTTAAAAAAGCTATTTTCAAAGCAAATTCCAAGAGGATGATTCTAAAGCACTGAAAACTGAGCAGCTTGCCCCAGTTCCATATCTTGCGCAGGGAGAGGCACTTCCCGAGACAAAGCAAGAGCAGAGCAGGAAACCTTCACCTAAGCTCCCTCCGTCCAAAGGTGTCAAAAAACCAGGGCAGCTCAGAAAGGGACCCTCGAGTGCCACTGGCTAAGGAGAGCAAAAAGAAACAAAAGCTGCAAGGAACTGATAGGAAAAGAAAAGCTGTGAGCAATTGAAAAGGAACTCGGGAATAAGCAGTTCCCTTTAAGGCTTTCCCCTTGCCTGCCTTTTTTTTTTTTTTTAATAAGCAGGCTGGCCCACACCCAGGAGCAGGAAATGTGGTGCTCCTTCCAACACCACTACAGCCCTGCATCCACACAAACATCCAGACCCTCTCCAAAACTGAAAGCTGTGGTCCACTGGACTGCTGGCCAGCTGGGCACGACTTGAGAAGGCATTTCCTTCCATCCTCAAGGAATTTGCTGCTCCCAGATGTCACTGCACTCCCTCTCCTCTTCCCACGACTCCTGACCTCCTGTTTGCTGCCTCTGCCCCGTGCCACAGCCGCTTTCAGGGGCAGCAGAGACCCAGGAGAGACCCCAAAATCATGTCCCAGAGCTCCAGCCCCCGCATCCACAACGGCCACAAGCTATGTCCACGTGGGCGTGAGTCACATCATGAGCTCATCAGCCGTAAGCTTAATTTTGAGCCTAGCGGTAGCAGGAAAGTATTAGAGTTGAGAAGGCTTAGCAAGGTAATGGAGCACCAGCACAGGTCTAGCAGAGAGCTGCTGGTGGGGGACAGACCCAGTGGAGGACTACATATCCCCAAAGAAAGGGAAAATTAACTTCTGTGATCTACTAAAGCTCACTACGATCCCTACAATGGTTTAAACTTACCTAGTCCTGGCTTGTGGTGATAGATGCAAGTAGGAGAGAGGAACAGAGACAGAAAGGGTTCAAATTGCTCAACGAGTATTTCACTTCCAAATGTGGTTTCCTACCTTCCAAACCCACAAATTTCTTCTGGGGTGTTGAGAAGGGAGCCCAAGGAGCTCAGCCCTTTGCCTCAAGTGGGCAGGAGGACTTAGAACCTTGCTTCCCTCACCCCCTCACTACCCTGGGAAGAGGGGCAGAGAGACAGGAGAGGAAAGGGAGACCAGCAAAACGCCAGGAGGTAAGCTGGTGTGGCCCTGGCAGAGCAGCCAGCCCCACCGTGGACTTACGCTGTCCCATCTGAGCCTCGGGCACCCGCTCGCGGATCATCCGGCAGGCATCGTACACCATGGTGGAGGGCTCGAACTGCATTGTCTTCACCACATTGCCAATGCTGATCTTCAGTGAGAGGGCAACCATGGTGGCGGCTGGGCTGTCCCCACTCCTGCGTCACCTGCCGGAGGAAACAAATGGGTTAGCTCTGACTGCTGGCCCGTCTGGTGTGCAGGGTCCTTCCTCCTCCTCCCCTCTGGCAGCACTGATGCTCCCCAAAAGCCAGGACCCTGCTTCTACTAGCAAGCAAGGGCTGTACCCTACTCTGGTGAGCCTGCGAGGGGGTCCCACTTCCCAGCCTCGTGCTGACTCTGGGGTCTCCACCCAGTGTTGGGACCCTTGTTTCCTCATCCCAGGCTCCCAAAAACGATTTTACTTGCCTGTGGGAGTGAGAGCAGCTGGTACCCAGCAGAGTTGCTGCCAGTGAAGAGGAAGCAAGCACATGGGAACATGCAAGATAAGTCCGGAGAGTGAAACGCAACAGGTTATAATTAAACTTGCCATGACACAGAAGCCACAAGAGGAAAACCAAGCTTTGACCCGGAGATGGCAGGGCCCTGCCCCAGCTATCAGGGCCCTCCACATAGCCAGTGGATGGTGCTGAGTTGGCAGCCTGAGCACAGAGGGAACCAGAGGGATGGAAAAGCCCAGAGACGCTCGGAGAGGCAAGATAAGGGCACCAGACACTGAACTTGCCTGTTAAAAATATTCACCTGGGGAAAGCACCACTCACACCAAGTGAAGCGCTCAGAGACCGGGGTCTATGGCAGCAGCTACTGCACAAACCCACAAAGGAACCTGTGCACAAGATGATGAGCCGAAGGGCAAGGGAACAGCCTCTGCAGGTCTCACTGAGAGGGCACCAGAGCCACATGATACCACCTGGACCAGACCCCAAGCTGGGTCCAGCTTGAAGGACTGCGTAGAGCAGCTTCAGAATAAGCATCCCTCAACTGGGCTCCAAAACACCAGGTTTCCTAACACCTAATTAGAACTCCAATATTCTTATAGCACAGTAAAATTGGAAAGAAATAGCAGAAGTAAAAGGAGGCTGTAAATAAGCCCCCACTTGCCTGATGCAGCTTGTAGGGCTTGTAAGAGCCATTTCCTTTGGGTTTAACTGCTGTGCAGGAATTTTCAGTGCTTTCCCAGGTTGCCACGTACCTCTGGGTTCCCTGCGCCAGGTCCTTTGCCCTGCCCCACTGCTCCCTGCCCTTCTCAGCATTCCCAGTCCCTAGCCAGCCCCAACCCAATGCTCTCCAGCAATAACATGCCTTTTCCCCTCCCTGAGAGCGTGTTCATAGGGAAAAAGTCCCCTGCTCTGACGACTAAGGCTGCCTTATCCTCAAACCCCAGCTGGTGGGAAGATGCAAGAGCACTGGTGGGACGCACCACATCTGCTTCTTCTCTTTTAGACTGATCTCATACCAGGCTTCCTATTATGGCTGTCAGGGAAAGGTTACCAGCCACATGCATCCTCAGCCTGGCCCAGGAAGGTTCTTGGGCAAGACTCGCTGGCAGCCTCCCTCGCAACCCAGCGGCATGTAGTGAGCCTGTGCATCCCTGCCTGGTGCTGCCAGCTCCAGTCCCCCACGGAATGGAGTGCACTGGTGCAGGCTGCTCCCAGCCACAGACCCAAGTGGGCTACGGGCTGGATCGGCTATAGATAAAAAGCTCCTGCATCCAATTTTGGCCCGGACTGAATGAGAGGGCAGGGGTCCTGCTGCTGCAAAGCCATAAAGCCATGCTGGCAATGCCGGGTGGGAGGCAGGGACAGAGGAGCGTGCCGCCTCCACCAGCACATGGAGCAGCTCCAGCTCCGCATTCCTGAGCTGTTCAGCAATGTTTCTGTGGAGGCCCGCAGCCCCCACAGGCTCCGCTGATGAGGAATGAAATGCATTTTGGGTCCAAAGTGAGGGAGCCTGGCGGCAGCGGGAAAGAGGCAGCAGTGGCACCCGCCTGTGCCATTGCCATCTATCCGGAAGCACCAGCAAAGCTGCGGAGCCAAAGGGACGAGGAACACCCTACCCTAGAAATGGCTTTCCAAATATTTCCTATTCAAGGCAGGCTGCTGTGATCACAAGCCATATTCTCTATATCTAAAAATATTCTTGGGTTGAGCATAAAGCTGCTTTCCATCCCTCTGCAGGAAAAGGAGAACATGCCACTTCCAGGACAAGGTCAGAAACCATGGGGGAAGGGGAGGGGAGGACGCTAGACAGCAGAGAGGAACTGGGAGCCAGGCCATTTCTACAGCCTCCTCTTGCCTGCCCAAAGCCACTCAAAATCAGGTGCTGTGCCAGAGGCAGCCCTTAGCACACCCCACATGGGGGCCATCGGGCTTTCCAAGACCCTGCAGGAACATGACTGATCAAGCCTTCTGGCTCCTGAGCTCTTAGGAATTGACAGAGCTCAGCAGGGAAGGTGCTCACGACACCAAGGAAACCCTCAGAGGAAAGGGAGATGGTTCGTTTTAATTCTCATATTCTACACAAACAGCTCAGGCTCCAACAGCTGAACTCTGCTGACATCGATGTCTAAAGCAGAAATGTTTTCTGCCGCATAAGACGTATACCTCTTCAAATCCTGGAGAGACTTGTCAGCAAACAGGGCAATTAATCACGCAGGGTTTGCAAATCTGCTGCCTCCTGTAAGGGCACCAACATAGGGCCTGGCAAAACTCTCCCCTCCGGGTGTCACTTGGGAAAGGAAAAGCCAGACTAGACACAACAAATAAGACAATGTGGGAGCCTGGCACTGCAAACCATAAAAATAAAGCAGCAGGACAGTGAAATTCAAACTGTCCTGGAAAGAACAAAACCCCCAAACTGAAAGTCTCAATAAACATACACCAAATTTCTGTGCTGGCTCACCTCCAGAGGAAGCAAACCCATTCTCAATCGGTTATCAGTATGCAAAGGCGGATAAGGCACCAGAGCTGCAAGTCACCAGGCTGTCCGCGAGCCAGCCACATTAACACACTTCTGCATTTTATAGCAAGCTGCGTGCAACCCTCTGCATCACGAGTGTGCTCCTGAGCTGACCCCAGAATGTGGTGGGGTGGCGGTGGTTCTTGATGGGGTCCCACCCCGGCAGAAGCCATCCCAGCTGCCTCCATCTCACCCCATACTAGGTGAGCAAAACCATGCTAGTGGAGATTCCCGGGCTCTGCTTAAAGGCAGGGGCAGTGCAGGCAGGGACAGCTGTGGGCAAGAAACTACCACATCATTGCCAGGACCACTGACAGCGAGTTTTCCATCACGTGACGTAACTGCTATATTTGCATCGGCTGAGTTTAGTGCTGCAACAATGGTTACAGAGAAGGAGTTGTATCTTTAAAAAAAAACCCACACAACCAAAATTCAATAGCAGCCTGCTGGCACACTTACAGCAAGCTTCCAGAACAAGCTGCAAATCTTCAAACACAACAATTTTGCCATTTTAACATGGTCTTTCTACAGGAGACTCCGGATGAGGTTTGGGTTTGCAGTTTGTTGGTTTTTTTCCTAATGGCAGTGCCAAATTTCACTTGGGAAAGGCCCCACTCTGGACCACCCCCAGACGGGAAGATAGCTGCAGGAAGCTCTAGACCAGCTGCAAACCACCCCACTGCTGGGGTTTTCTACAGGCACAGGGCTGCTGGCCTGGCCAGTGCAGCTGCTGGTACAGCCAGGCTGGTACCAGGCCACTGCGATGCCTGCCAGCAGTGGCTTTGCTGGCACATCGGTGTCTGCACAACGGCACAATGAACCAGGTCAAAAATTAACCTGATAAAAAGCCAGACCAGGCTGTGGCTGGGTTCTGCAGTATGGGGCCAGTATATGCAGGCACGGCAGGCACTGGGGCTTGGATTGCTTAGCCCCGTGCTGATGGGAAAGCTGAGCTGGCAGCTCTGCCTGGTGACCGCGCTGCATGCTGCTGAGCCCCTTCAGGCCAGTTCCTCTTTCCCAGCTGCACGTCCACACTGGACAGGAAAATGGTTTCTTCCAGCTGAGGTTCAGCTTACTCCCGGGGACTGTGAGCAGCCTGCAAGACCAGACCCAACCCCACAGCACCCCAGTGACCACTCAGCTACTGCCCATGGCTGAGGCAGGAGCATCCTCTCACCCCTGCAGGGAGGACAGCCCTGCTTCCCCTGGGAAATGGGCAGGGGAAGAGCAGCAGGGCCGGAGGATCACGGCCTCAGCCTGCCTGCCTGCACGCTCACCAGCACTGAGGTGAAGCGGCTTTGGCCAATAACTGCCAGTGCTTCCTACCATCCCCTACCCTCCAAAGGCAGAGGGCACAAATGGTGGCAGCCCCCGGCTGCCCACCACCGAGGCAGGCACAAGGCTGAGCAAGGGCAGGACCTCACCCACAACCCCCCCTGCGTCCTCACCAAGCCAGTTCTCAGGCACAGCACCGCAAATGCAGCGCTTTGGGCTGCAGAGAGCACTCTCACAGCACCTAAAGACCACCAGGTGCCCCGATCCAGGCATCCACGCTTGCTAGGGCAAGTGACTCGCCCATCACTGTGCCACTGGCCAGGCAGAAAGGGAAAAGAAGAGGAGAGTGTGGCTGCATTTTGGGGGGCATTTCTCCACCCAGCAGCCAGCAGAGCTCAGCTCTAGAAAGGAGGGTGCTCCACAGGTCCCTGCTCCCTTTTCCTCATGCTTCCTGCTCCCCATCCCCAAATCTGCTGGGACGTGCCACTTCAGGATGCACCGAACTCCTGCCACTGCCCCTTGGCGAACAAACTGCAGGCTTGGCTGGTACTCACTGCACACCATCACCTGCTCATTTAGCACCGGGCGGGTTTCACCCCATGGTTGGGGCAGGGGGGCTGGGGTGGCAGTATCAGACCCTTTACCAGGCGACTCGCCGCCTCTGGCAAAGCTAAAGATCCCAAAAATATTTCCCCTCCCCTTCTCAGCAGTGAGGCTCGGGGAGAGAGAAGAAGGGAGTAAACAATTATTGCTACCAAATATGGGTCTAACAGCCAGCGATGAAGCCAGAGCAGAAGCATGTAGACATCCTGCCGGCACATTCAAAGGGCCGGGCAGCTCGCAGGGGCGCGGGCAGGATCCGGAGCGAGTGGGGCCGAGCAGGGAGGAGGCAGTATGGGGCAGGGTTTCCCCTGCCTGGCTAGCCGCTCCAGCGGGGCACGGCGGGACCCAGGCTTCTCCCCGGCGGCCGCCAGCCCTGCCCCGCAGCACCCCCGCCAGCGGCCTGTCGCGGGGGCCAAGGCCAGCTCCGTGTCCCGGGAGGCTCGGCAGGGGCGGCCGGGCGCCCCCCCGCTGCGGGGGGCCCGTCCGCCGGCGTCCCCACCCAGAGCCGCGCCGCAGGCCGGAGACACCCTTCCCGGCTGGCTTCCCCCGCGCACCGGCAGGGTGGGCAGGAAAGGCAAGGCCACAGCTCGCCGACGTACCCCGGCGGCACCGAAGCCGCCTCCCCGGTTCGGGGGCCGCGACCGCGGGCAGGCTTCGGCCGTCTGGTGCCCAGAGACCCCCGAGGCAGGGTGCCGGGCCGGGCCTGGCTCAGGCCGCGGCCTGCAGCGGCGGCCGCCGTTCTGGGGCAGGGCAAAGGCAGAGCCGGGATTAACGGAGCCGGGCCCAGCCCGCTCGTCTCGCCGGTGCTGTCCCGGGACGCCGGCGGGCGCCAGTGCCGGGGTGCCGCCAGCCCCGGGGCGGCGGGGCGCACCCCAACGACAGGCCAAGGCGTGACCAACCCCCGGAAGCCCCTGGGTCACCGCACCCGGGGGAGAAGCCTCGGTGGAAGCAGGGCCCCCGGTAACCGGGACGCTACTTCCCCCCCCGCCCCGGTATGCGGGGGGGGGGGGGGGAGGGGTGGGTGTGTGTGTGTGTGCTCCCCAGAGGACATCCGTTTCCGGCAGCCCCCCGTGAGGCAAAGTGCTGCTGGTCACCGGGACCCCTCCCCCGTTACTGTGACCCCACGTCTCCCTCGTCCCCGTACCTGTGTGCGGCCAGGAACAGCGCAGCGGCCCCGCCGAGGCTGTGCGGAGCGGGGCGGCACCGCCCGCTTCCCGCCCCACCGCCCCCCGCCACGCATGCGCCGAGGCACGACGCGCCGCCGAGCGGCTCGGCACGGCACGGCCCCGCGGGGCTGCGCTCCGCCCGGTGCCCCCCGGCATCCCGGCCGCACGGCCGGGGCTGCGCGCTGCTCCGTACCCGCGCGCCTAGGCCCTGCGCCCCGCGGCTGGGCACGGCCCAGCGCCCGCGCCCCGGGGCCGCACTCCGCCGCCCGATCGCAGCCCAGGGCCTGCGCCCAGGCCCGCCGCACCCCAGGGGCCCGCGCACCCCGGTCACCCCGCGGGCGCCCACGGACGCGCCCAGCCCCCCCCCTCCCCCCCGCCGCCGCTGCCGCCACCGCCGCCACCGCGCGCTCCCGTGGCCCACGTGTCACTGGCCAATGGGCGCCCGCGCCGCCGCGCATGGGGCCTGCTGGGAGGCGGTCGGCGGCCGCCGGGGCGCTGGAGGCGGGGGGGGGGGGGGGGGGCACCGGTCCCTCCCCTCATCCCGGCCGCCCCACACCTACACCCCCGCCGGCCTCTCCACCCCGACCCACGCCGGCGGCCTTCGGCAGGACACGGCCCACGGCAAGGCCGCAGCCCCCGCCAGGGAGGCCGGAAGGTCTGGCGCGGCGCTGTCAGCCCGGCTGTGCCCTCCCGCGGCTGCGGCGCTGTCGGGATGCGCCCCCCTTGGCCGCGGTGCTGTGAGCCCGGCGCTGTCAGCCCGACCCCAGCACGCCGTGCTGGCCCGGGGGCCGGCCCCACCGCTGCGGCCGCGGAAGGCTGCCTGGCTCCCCTCGGAGCGATGGGCACGGTCCCTGCCCCAGGCGGCTCCAGCGTACCCCACTTCTGCCTATGCTCTCGCCCACCCCTTGCTGCCCACCCAGCACAACCTTTTCCGGGCAGCCAGCCCTCGGTGTCCAGCAGCCAGGGCCCAGCGCTCCCAGTGCTGCCCAGTGCCCCCGACCCGCTGGCCAGACCCCACTGGCCATGCAGGGCTGCCCCACACACCAGCAGTCTGCTCCCCGGCAGCCCGTGGCTGGGGTCTGCCCTGGTCTTCTGGTTTGGGATGGGATTTTTTTGCCGTTTGATGGTTTTGCTGGGTTTTCTGTTTCTGTTTTTGGTTTGGTTGTGGGTGGTTTTTTTTTTACTGTGACACCTGCCAGCTATATACAGATGTTTCTCTAATAGGGAGGTATTATTGCTGCCCTCCTATTCTGACTGCATGAGCCATGCTTTGGTTCAAGCATCACCAACAAGGAGGCCTTGTTGATTACAGCCCTGCTGTGTAAACCATGAGAACCACACGAGGCCACATCATCTCAGGGACCGAAGAGTCTAGGGTACATCTTATCAGGAGATAACGGCTCCAGCCTGAGCTGGGACAAGACAAAACTAAAACTGCTGCAGCTGCAGAAACACCAAGGGGGGTTTGACTACCAGTCTATCGCTTCACATATAAATGCCTGTAGCCTCCACCACCAGCCCATTGAGCTCTGCAGCACAGCAGCGGGCGGCACTGCAGTGAGCTCCCACTCGAGCCGGGACACCTCTCAGAGCTGGTCCTCAAGGCTGAAAGACTCTTCACCCAGCATCTGATACCTACAGCAAGGTAAGTGGCATCTTACATTCAGCCTGAATCTATGTTGTATGCTGGTGACACAGATATATACATATATAGAGAGATATATTTCTAGCTATAGCTTAATTATTAGAAGTGTAATAAGTGTACAGTGTTTGACTGCTGTCTAAATTGTTGTTTAAATCAAGTCATTGCCAAATAACTGTTTTAATTACCATTCAATGACTGGTTAATCACCATTTGATTACTATTTTGTTTCCATTCAATTGTTGATTAATTATCGTTTAGTCATTACTAGAACTCTTTTAGTTAACCCCACAATGATGACTTCTCTTAGTAATTTGCCTGCAACAGGAGGCTGGCCCTGCTGGCTGCATACCAGTGGTGTGCACCTTCAGGCTTCAGTGGAACAGCTGGATCATACACAATTTCTGCAGCAGAAAGTCTGTCGCCCTTCCAAGTAGCCTTTGCTTCCAGAGGCTTTTACATTCTGGCCAGATTATGGCTGCTGTGGGTGGATCACAGTTGTCTGGTGGGGAAACTGGTGTGGTGGGGCCACCACTGCTGGTCTAATAGCCTTGTTGGGAAGTACTCATGGGCTGGTCATTACTGCAGGGCTGTTGCTGTTGCACGGGGAGACTTTGTTTGTAGGGTCTGAGGGACATCTCAAAGGACTGCTGCTGTCTCTCCCTGTGCCTGTGCTCACTTTGGATGTCCTGCTCAGATGTGGCCAGAGGAACTGCCTCTCCTGACAGATGAGGATCTGCTTGACTTCCTCCTGAAAGATGATGGTCCCTACGCTGAAATCCCAGGGGAGGAGAAAGGTCTCCTGCCTGGGGAGGAGAAAGATCTCCTGGAAGGCTGTAACCTGCTAGACTCTGAGGTGAGTTCTTTGGGAGGAATTGATGCTGTGTTGTAATTCAGGAGCTTTGGCTCCCTCTTGAGTTAAACCTTTTTTTCTGCAGCTTCGGGACAAGGAATTTGATGACTTTGTCAACTCCCTGCTGAGGACCTTCGAGGATGGACCAGACTTGCTGCAGGGTTGTTCACCTAGCAGCAGTGACAGCAGCATTTCTGAAGATCAGCATCTGTCCCATAGCCTTGACAGCAATTTGGCCAGCATTTCTCAGAACTTGTACACTGCGCACAATGATCACAACTATTCCTTCCATCAGGACTGGTCTATGCCGGAAAGCGTGATGTCTGACATAGCAGAAAGAGATGTTTCCATTGACCTTGGTAAGTTGTTTTGCATGGGCTTTTTCTGTCCTGGCTACGGGCAGAAAAGCAGTCCCACACTGGGGCTTTTTGAGTGGGTGCCAGGCAGCAATGGAGGTAAGTTTAGTGGCTTTCTGTTGCCATAAAATTGTGTTTTCACATTACTCAAAGCTGGTTGATCAGGTGCTGCCTCACTGAGGCCCAGTGCTTGACTCTTACTCCCTTCTCCAGGGACACAGAGGGGTTTGACGGGCAGAAGGCGGGCACGGAAACGGAAGTCCAGTTTCCCCACTGCTGTTGCTGTAGGTGCCGGACAGCAGCCTGGATGTGGAGTCATCACGCAGGTACTGACTATCATGTGTGTGGGCCTTTGCTTCTGCTCACATCTCCCCTTCTCTCATGGCTTGGCTCCTGTGAGCAGTATCTCTGAGGAAATCATGATGCTGCTTTAAGAGAGCTGATCCTGGTTCTGTGTGATTTCTGCATGCCCTCTCTGCCCTGATATGGTCGCCTTTTATTTTGCATTCTCAGCGGGTGTATTTTTGCTGTTTTCCAGTCTGACTTCCCAGAGCTGGTCCTGACAGTGGAGGAGAGTCAGCTACTGAAGAAAGAAGGTGTTTCATTACCACTCCGTCTGCCCCTGACTAAAGTGAGTCCTTGCTACATACAGCCTGTCACTCCCAAACAAACTTGGACCACTTGAATGCTTCAGCCAGAGTAGGGGTTTGAAAATGCAGGATGACACCTTGGCAAGAGCACTGGTGCCCAGGCGCTGTGTTCAGGGCAGCATGCAGCAGCAGGGCTTTGTGTCCTTTTCCTCCTTTTGAGGCCTGGGGGCTGTCCACATGCACAGAAGCCTCTGCTTTGCTAATCAGGCAGATACAAAAAGCAATGAGACCTGGCCACTGTCAGACTTCCCACGTATGACTGCTTGCAGGAGGGAGTTACGCCTCCAGCCTATTTTTTCCTGCTTGCCTAGTGCCTTGTGAGCTTCGTGCTTTTCATCGCCTTTAGGTATGCCTCACTTTTGCTCTACTGGAAGCTGGTGGCCTCATCAGCAGGCCAGAGTTTGCCTTGCAGCTCATTCAGTGGCGTGGGGGGGACAGAGGACAAAAGCATGGAGCTGTGCACTGAGATGTATGCGGGGTTTGTGAGGGTTGGATTGCCAGTGCCCTGGGGTTGCTGCTAACAAGAAATTACCCCGTAGGCTGAAGAGCAGGTTCTGAAGAAAGTGCGTCGGAAGATCCGGAACAAGCAGTTAGCCCGGGATAGTCGTCACAGAAGGAAGATCTACATAGACGTCCTGGAACGGAGGTATGGGCACACAGCAGTGTCACCTGACACTGAGGGGACAGACAGTTCTTTTAGAGATCCTTGGCAGAATGATGATGGCACTACATCGTAGTTTCAATTAAACCTTTGTTTTCTTAACATATTGTGATTAGTATAGCACAGAATTTATAATTAGAATAGCACAGGATTTCTACAAGCAGAATCAATGTAGTACAACCTATAAGCAGCATAATACAGAATTTATAATAAAACTTTACTTAAAATGTGAAGTTGCCGAGATCCTAATACAGCTTAACTTATGATTTCTAATCACCTGAACTCTCTGCAGATCAGGTCAGCTCTTAATACATGGTTTGCTGTATCAATATAATGATCATAATCTAGACTCAAAAAATGATACAAAGGAATACAAATTACTTCCCCAGGCATGGGAGAAAGCAAATGATGGTGGGTGTCCCTGGTCTGAGGTGGTCCTGGCTCTCACTGTCCAGTGGCAGCTCCAGTCCAAGTTCCTCCTTAGGACTTAACTGCTTGATTTTTATGCATAGTTCTCTGTGTGCTGTTACGATTCCCTGCTCTGTGACAGGGTCATCAACAGCTCTGGGCTGGCCGGGTGCCCGAGACCTTCAAGACCAGTAGAGAAGGGAGTAACCAGCCTGGTGCCCAGGGACCTTGAGGCCACTAAGGGGGGGAGAAAAAATCAGTTTGGCTTGTCTGTTTGGTACACAAGACCTTCAAGGCCTGATAGCGAGGAGACTGAAACAACTATGTCACCTACAGTCACAGAGAATGGCTGCCCAGCTCATAAAATGGAATTAATTGTGCTAACAACATTGCCAAGGACATGGAGCAGGGGGCACCAGTCACAAGCAGCTGTGCTGTGCCACTGCTGGGGTCTTGCTACCCTAGGCAGAAAGTGAGGCTGACCCTGTGGAACAGCAGCTCCTCAGGGGGCTCAGAAGCTTGGGGCATACTGTTCCCTGCTCTCTTACACTTGAAGATGGCCCAGACCTTGCTTTGTTCAAGCCAGGTGCTGGCCTGCCAGATCCAGCACGTTTCCCAGGTCAGGCTAGTTTGCCATACAGCCTGACATCACAGATCTGCAGGGCTGCTGTTCTGCTAGGAGCAAGCATCCTTAGGGATTAGTCTGGTCTTCTCTGCAGGACTGGCCAGGGCTCACCTCTCCCCGAATGTGGCAAGGGGACTCTCTGGGCTTTGCTCTGGAACACGCCAAAAGCAATTTTATCTGCCCCAGCCACTCAGAGGTGATGGCTGCTTACCTGAGGAGAGACTCTGGTGAAGTTCCTGCTGTCAACTAAAAAAAACCTCTCTGTTTTTCCCCTGTACTGCTTATCTTTCCTGGGAAGGGTGGCAGCCCACACAGCTCAGAAGAAGGAGCTGGAGAGGAAGGTGGAGGTGCTGCAGAAGGAGAACATGTGAGTCCTTGTTGGTCATGGCAGGAGATGTGGAGGGAAGGCTTTTCCTCTTGGGACTGTGGCCTGTCCATGGCTGCAAAGAGGGGAGACAGGAGTGTGCAGCTCTTAGTTCAGCCACTGTATTAACCTACGCTGCTGGCTCTCCTGCAGGTCACTGCTCGAGCAGTTGCAGAAACTGCAGGCCTTGGTCGCAATGTCTACCACCAAAAGTACCATCAGAAGAACCTGCACCATGGTGAGTGGCTTCAGCCCTGGTGTTTCTGAAGGGTTGTCTGCTATCCCTGTGAGTTTGGGAGAGGCATTTTTTGCAGCCATGTTGCCTATTCATGTCCTTTGCCGAGGTCTGTGCTGTTCTTTGTTTCCAGGTCATCATTTTGTCTTGCCTTATTATCTCCCCTAACATCTGCTGGATTCAAAGCAGAGACCCAGAGCTGAAGCTCAGAGGTGAGTGCCCAGGGGCTGAGGCTTGTCTCCCAGTGGAGCACTGCCTCCCATGGCATAGCACCTTCCTCAGAGACAGCCTGAACTTCGGGGTGCCACCAACGCAGCAGCCTCTTTCCAGGGGTGACTGCTAGGTTTGGCTTTGCTGACTCTCCTCAACTCCATTGCAGCCAGGGGCAGTACAAGAGCTGGAGGAATCCAGTCCCTCTTGGAGCACAAGCTTCGCAGCTGTGCTGCATCCTCTCCCCATCTCCCCTGGGAGAAGGCAGCTCTAGTTGAACAGTTTGTTCCTGTCTTGTGGACTCTGTGGTGGCTTGTGCTCAGAGCAGGACAGTAGAGAGGCTGGGAATGACAGGGCTGGCTCTCCCTCTCTTGCAGTGCTGTCCCAGAAGATCCAGCAGTTCCCAAACGAGGTAGAAACTGTTGTGTGTGAGGATGCTATGCTGGAGGATTTCAGCCCGGAGCCCGAGGACCCCTTGCTATCTGGCAGCCTCAGTCAATCACGAGAAGAAGGGTATTATCCACCCAGCACTGACCCTGCATGTTCATGCAGCAGCAGCACATTTTCTGATCCTCCAGCAGCAGCAGGCTTTGAGCTGGGCTTTCTCCACCAGCTTCAGGAGCCGGACTTCCAGTGCGACCCTTCGCAGGCAGCGGTGCTGGCGGTGTTAAAAGGCAAGAGGCAGGAACGGGTGGAATATGCTGCTGGAATTGTCGTTGTTTAGCAGCACTTGCCAATGAGATGTGACCACTGCTGCTTCATGCTTCTTGGGGTGATGCAGGGCACCCTGCTGGGCAGGGACAAGCAGCTGCATTAACATGTAATCTGTCAAAACAGATTATTTGGAATACCGTCCTGAGTCCTGGCAGCTCAGAGGTTTTACCAGGGAGTCATTCTGATGCTCTACTCCATATATCTATAGGAGCCCTCTATCTGATGGGGTGGGAAACTCTGGGAAATTTGCTATAGCTGCTGATGTGACCTGCAGCCCTGGCTGTGTCCCATGGCTCGCAGGGATGGACTGTGGCAGGGAGGGTGAAGGTGGTTGGGTCTGAGGTGCCCATACTTGGTCTGACTGGGTGCAGTTGGTGATGGAGGCTGCTGCTCTGTTTTTCCCTGCCCAGGCAGAGGTGAATAGGCCGAGTCCTGTACTTCTTACTGTATCTAGTGGCATCTGTTTCTTGTCCCTTCCCCTTAATCGTGTCGTTTTGCCTGATTTCTAGCTGTGAGAGAGTTAGTTGACCTTCAATGTCCTCTGAGGGAGTGGTGCTACCATTGCAACAGACCTTGCATGTTGCCTGTTCCTGCTAGCTTTTGAGCCACAGGCGCAGCTGCTGTCCTGGATAGAGAAGGTAATATGAAGTCCCTCACAAGCCATGTGTGCTGTTTCCCTTCCACAGAGGCTGAGCCTTTTATCTGTAGCTGTTCGAGTGGAGATCCCGAGCCTCAGGGAGAAGACACATCTCGAACCTGAGGAATGGAGGTGCATAGAGCAGAGAGCAACAGCGCTGCTTGCTGTTCTGAAGGCTTTCCTCACCACAGGATGGTTTCAGAGCTATGTCCTGGTGTGAGAGCTTTGCTGTGCTGGCTGATGATGTAGTTTCCCAATTCTGGTTGCTCATCAGGGCTGAGTAGAAATCCTTTTAGCTGATGAGTAGTGTCTTTTCTGGAGTGCAACTTAGTGGTACCTCCTGAGCATCTCTCCTTATTCTGCTTCATAGAATCATATCAGATGGTTTGGGCTGGAAGGGGCCTTTAAATGTCATCTAGGTCAACAGCTCTACAACAATAGATTTAGGAATATGTTCAAGTAGATTAGAATAATAATAATTCTCTTACTAACAACACGTAAATAAATACTAATGATGCATGACTGTGTCTTCTATGGTCATTTTGGTGAGGGGCTGGGCTGCACAGTGGAGGCTAGAGGCTGTGCCAGAGGCTGGGAGCCTCGTGGGGGGGTAGGAACCCGAGGAAGGCTGAGGGATGATGGCTCTTGCAGCCTAATGAAAGGGAATGTGGGCTGCCATCCTTTCCCAAGGCTGCAGCCGTGTGGAGGGGCTTGTTGCAAACTTGCAGCATGCTTCAGGGTGGTTGCTCTGCTCTCACCCCCCTTCAAGGGTGCCAAAACCACTCTTGAACCACTTTTGGAGACAAGTGGCTGTTGTGAGCACCCAACACCCACGTGTGACCAAGCAGATAACGGAAGCAAGAGGCTTCCCCAGAAGGAAGTGTGAGGGGCTGGTGTCTGCCCCCATCGCTGCCGTTGTAACGGGGAGCTGCACAATTGCAGGAAGCGGAGCAGAGCCAGTGTAGTGCAACAGCCCCCTCGGCCGGGAGCCACGGGGGGGCCCTGGGTGCTGGGGGGCTGCTAAATCAGGGCTGGGCCCTGGGTTTGGTTGTGGTCACTGGGTCCCCTAGGGAGGCACTAGCAGACCCTGAGCTCAGCCTGCGGAGCCCAGCATGGGGTTTGGGGACCTTCAGCGAGGCGATAGGTGCAGGCAGCACCACGTTTGCAACCCACCCTGGAAGCAAAAGGTGCTTCTGCAGGTGAACAAGATATAAAATTGAACATTGTGTCTCTGCACCAGGAGGAGAGACAGCCAAGGGGTGGCTCACCCACAGCCCCTGTCTCAGGACAGGCAGCAGCATGCTTTTAACAGGATCAAGTCACAGCTCTGCCCTGGCCAGGGCAGGCAGCCCACTGGCATCCCCAGAGAACCTCTGGGCCTTTTTCCCCAGGAGGTGCGTGCAGTGGCAAGAAGGTCTATGACCCCGTCTTGATTTTCAGGGGGTTTTGTGCAATTCAGGGCTAGGGTGTGTCATTCCACTGATGTCACCTGGCATCCCTGGCCCAGCACTAATCAATACTATACCAGTCATCCAAAATAAGACATGGTGGTGTTACCAGTAAAGCAGGGAGCAGCCACTGGAGCTGGTGTTTGGCTGGGGGTGATGGGCTCAGCACTGTGCTCTGCAGCGGTCTGGCTTGCTTGGCCAAAGGTCAGGAGTGGAGACAGCTCAGACAGAGCAGGCAGGGAGCCAGGCAAACACAGTGGGATCCTCATCAAACGCAGCTGAACATGCTCCAGCTGCCAGATGCTGCGGGCACCAGCCAGCTCAGCCTTTCCACACAGAAAACTTGTGGCAGAGGCTGGGATATGACAGAGCCCAGAGCTGGTGCTGGTACCGCCCTGCGGACCTGTCTGCACTGGGAGCTTTAGGGTTGGTTGCTCCATGGTCTCAGCCCATGCTGGCCCAAGGCTGCTATTTTTCATGGCTTTCTGTGCTCTCATGCTGGTCCCACAGAAGGTGGCTCTAAGCCAGTGCAAGGAAGGAAGCCCAGCCTGGGCCTCACGCCTTGGGTTAAAGGGCAGTGATGATAAAAATGCCTGGAATGAGTCCTTCTGCCAAGGAGGCTCACACCTTGTTTCCATCAAGCAGAGGAGCAGGAGGTGCCTGGTATTTCTGCTACCCTCCTACCTCTCCTTGCTGCAGACTCTGCATGACATCTTTTTCCCTTGGATGCCACAGGCATCAGAGCACAGGCTGTGTGAGCACTGGCGCTGCTTGCATGCACGCACAACCCTGCACTCTGGTTAGCTTGGTGTTACAGCTTGACTTGGGGGTCAGTGTTATGGTCTGACTTAACAGTCAGTGTATGGTCCAGTTACAGCTTGCCCTCCCGGCTGTGTTCACTTTGTTATCCCCAAGGTCAGCCTGTCCTGCACTGATGTCCCCAGAGGAGTCTGTATCAGCAGCACAGGAGCATGCCAATAGACCAGAAATATGAGCCTTTCAGGGCAAAACATTCTGCTCAGTCCTTGGCAAGTCCCATATGGGTGTTGCCGAATGGAAACCCTCTCATTTTTTTGCTTAGTGACTCCTCAAGGGTTGGTGGTGCCATCTCCTTTCCAGAATAATGACACACTGAAAGTTACAAAATTATGAAACGAAATTTGCCTCCTATTGCCATGGAGGGCCTGGGCTGTATGGCCAGTACAAAACACTTCCTGATTACAGCTTTAAAGGAATCAGGTTTTCCCTTTTTTTTATAGGAGTCAGGGGTTTCTTGGAGACATGGGAATTTCAGTCGGTAAAGGTAAAGCATCTCCTCCTTTTCAAGGGAAAACTAAAACGCCGTGTTAGGATCCATCCTATTTTATCCACTAGCACCAGCTGCTGGATATCAGTGGAAACAGAAAAACTAGCAGAAGCCTGAGCGCCGGGTTAAAAATGCAACTGGGAACACCGCAATGGAACCACTGCCTCACCCCAGCTCCAGGAACCGGGCACCTCAGCTCCGTGGCTGCTGAGCCCCCATGGGAGCTGGTTGTGTCAGCACCACTTTGGCAAGTTGTCCGAGGCAGAAAGCGGAGAGGTTGGGCTGGGATGCCTGGAAAGAAAACCAAGCAGTGCCAGATGCGTCCTTCCCCTCTTCATACTCCCTGGCCATGCAGGGTGCAGAAGGGGCTTGGCAAAAGTCCCCCTCGTGTGCGTTGCTCAGGGATGTGGCTGTGCTGAGGGCTTTCTCTGTGAATGGGCTGTGTGGGAGCTTTCCCCACCCATGGGGCAGGAGGGCAGCTGGCAGCCAGCCACTGCAGTGCATCCGCTGGGGCTGGGAACGGGAAGCTGCTGGCTCTGCAAAAGCCATTTGTGGCCGCCCCGTGCATTTGGGCGCCCAAGAAACTTCCTTTGCTCTGCTCACACATGGAAGGCTCTGCCTGGAGCCTGGCCTGCCTGCAACCCTGGGATATGCTGCTCACAGCATCCCACCGAGGCTGTGCCTCATCCCGCTGCCTGGTTTGCCCCACACCCCTGGGGACATTTGGGAGGGAAGCCACGGGACAAGTCAACCACAGCACAGCAACAGGTTTGCAGATGCAATGCTGCTGTACACTGCCAAGGAGGGGACACGGGCAGCCCCCATCCCCAGGGACCCTGCTGTCTTCAGTGGTGCTGCAGGAAGCTCCCACAGGAGGGTGGCTGCAGGGCAAAACGAAGCCTGTGGGTTTGAGGCAGGACAGAAACGAGAGCCAAGCCCTGCATCCCCACAGAAACCCTTTATTTTGCACCTGGTGCCCAGCCTTCTCGCCAGACTGAACTTGCCTGGGAAAGCATGAACCTGTGGGCTGAGAGCTGCTGAGATGCAGCACGTCAGTGCAGGCAGAGCCTGGCTGGTGGAAGCGCAGTCTTCTTGTCGTCCTGAGCCTCCTGGATTTCTCCGCTTGCTGTTATTTTATCCGGGTGAAAACGCTGGTGCCAATCCTGCAGAAAACCCCAGATCACTGTGGTTCACCCACCCAAGGTCACCTATGCTGTGGTGGAACGTACAGAGGGGAAACCCACGAGGTGACACTGTGTTCCGCACTGGGTGCTGCGCGGGATGCCCCCGGCTCCGACACCCTCTAGTGGAGGCTGCACCGGGTGTGGGCATCGTGTTCTGCTCTCTCCCTGCTGGGAAGAGTGCAGGGGGAGTCCTGGGAGGGTTCGGCTGGGGCCAGACCCCATCCTCAGGTCACCCAGCCTGGGGCACATCACAGAGATGCTTCTCAGCCCCTGTTCATCACTGGTGACAAACATATTTCACCCTCCTGGCCCTGCCATGCCTCATTCCATGGGATTTCTCCCTTCTGCAGCCTGGGGTGTAGGAAAGCTTGACACGGAGTGGCTGGGAGCCAGTGCTCACCGGGTGGCTTTCCAGTCCTCGGCAGGGTTGTCAGCTGCCTCTCGCAGGAGCCACAGGGCATGGAGGGTCTCCTCCCCGTTGGTGCCCACGTAGCACTGGCCCAGGAAGACGGTTGTCTGTGCTGTATCTGAGTCTGGAAGGAACCGAGGTGTCACGAATCAGGGTGGAGAGGCATGATGCCTGCATCCCGCTGGCATCCCTGCTGCAGGGTGATGGCCCCCTCCTGCCTACCTTGGAGCTGCCAGTGCACAGTGAAGGAGAAGATGGGCTGCGAGATCTGCCCTGTGTCCTGCTGGGACCCCTTCAGTGGTGAGGTGAGGATTTCGGAGTTGTCAGCAACAGGCCCCGGCAAGTAGGAACCAGAGAAGCTGCCATCCTTGCTGAGGACGGATACAACCATCCGGCAGCCACCGTCACTCCGCCATGACCCAGACAGAAGGCACTGCAAGGCGAACACTGTGGCTTGGGGTGCTCTGCCAGGCAGAGGGGACATCCTGCTCCCGTCCCACCACCCTGGCTCTACCTGGGGATGCCTGCAGCGGTGATGGATGTGCCACAGATCCTGTGTGAAGCTGGTGCCACCTTGGCACAAGCATTACACCTGTGGCACTGATTGCCTTCAGCCCAGCTGCTGCTCTGGGCTGTAGCTGGTGACACCCAGGGGAGAGCGGGTCCTCCCCATGCTAAAGCAGAGGGTGCACGCTTGGTGGGAAAGCAGGGTTTCTCTGGGGCATGGCTCCGTTTGCCTGTCTCTGGATGGATTCCCACAGCGAGGAAGATCATTGCAGGAGCAGTCCCTCCCTCCCAGCCTCTTCACAGCTTCCCTCAGCACTGCATAGCGCTGGTCCCATCAGCTGGTCCAGGCGCCCAGCTGAGCACCGAAGCCTCAGCAGCAGCCTTTCGGGTCTAGCAGGGTGCCAGTGCCACGCCCCCATTGTCACCCACCCCCATACCTTCCTCTCCGCAGGGGTGACACACGCCACCAGGGCCAGGGTAAGGACCAGGGTGAGGGCACTGCTCCCCATGGCTGCGGGGCTGCGCAGCGCCCAGCACGGCTCGCTCCCGGCCCTGCGCCCTGGCCCCCTTTATAGGGCTGTAACCGGAGCCCCACAGGCACCCGGCTGGCAGCAGCAGCGGCAGAGTCGGTGGCCTGGTGGCAGGGTGCCCAGGACAGGCGAGGTGAGGAGGTCTCTGTGACCTGGGCAGTGCCGGAGGAACGCGGAGCCGAGCACGGCTGTGCAGAGGGGTGGAAGCGCAGGCTTTTTTAAAAGCCCTTATAGCAGCCTGGAAAGCATTAACTGCTTTCCTTTGGAATCCACCTCCTGTGCATGCAAGGCTGGAATTTATTACCTGTTTAAATGTTTAATCATATCCTGCTTTGCTGATGCCACTGCCTGACCAGGGTGTCACCCAGGTGGTGCCAGGAGGTTCCTGACAGAGGCAAGCTGCAGCGCTGCACCAGAGGGAAGGCTGGCCCTGCCTTCTTCTTTAGCAGGGACAACATTTTCCCAGCATCTTCTCGATATCAGCTGCTGATTTTGCTGCTTTTGCTTTTACAAGAGTTAGAGGAAGGAGTAACCACAGAGGGGCACTGGAGTCCAAGTGGTCGTGTTTGCCAAACACACCCAACATGCTAACGAGCCTTGTACTTGCACCTCTTCCTCGTATTTCCTGCACTTAGGGGCTTTGGATGTACAAAGCACAGCATGTACTGTCCCAGCGTTCCTCAGCTGCTTCTCTGCTCCCTGAGCGCCTGGAGCAGGGATGGGGCTGTGTGCAACCGAAAATTAAGGTAGGATTCAGCTGCATAAACACATGCTGTTTCCAGGACAGCAGCGTTGGGTCACTGGATGGCAGCAGGGCTGAGATGTGTGTACTGGGGGTGGGGGAGTCCCACCCTGCCGTGGCACTGCTCAGCTCCCACCATGAGTCCTAGCACACTCAGGGACCCCACTGCTGCTGCTGCTGCTCACCGCCTCTTCCTCCGGTCTGCATGGCCCCAGAGGCTGGGGTGAGTGGAGAGGCAACAACCCCTCTCCTGACACTTCATTTCCCCTTGTTGTCTTTTGAGTCCCAGACTCACAGGCTAATCATAGGGGTCTGATAAATACCCCCCGGGGGATCTCTTGCTCTTGCTCTGGATCCCGTGCTCCATTTCAGCCTGACACCAGCCCCTGCCTTTCTGCATTGTTTGGCAGGGACAAGCCGCCCTGTTTGAGGTGCCAGGGAGGTAGCAGCCACCACTCCACGTCACAGCACTGTGCACCCTCCTCACTGCAGCTGGGCCAGGCTTAATGAACTACATGGCTAGTGTGCTGGCATCCCCAGAGCTGGGTTATATTTGTAACAGTTCTGCAAGAGGCTTCATCTTCACCCATGGACCTGCCAAAAACTTTGTGGTGCAAGAGCTGACTAAGCTTGGCAGGTATCCACAGAGGCAAATAGAGTAGCCCTGCTGAAATGCAGTGGCAAAGAAGAATAAAATTCCTGGTTGTAACCCAGGAGGATGTGATGGGGTGGGATGGGATGGGATGGGGTGGGGTGGGGTGGGATGGGATGGGGTACAATGGGATATGATAGGATGGGGACTTTAACTGTTCACATTTTACTTCAGGTGCCATGCAGTGCAAGGGAAGTGCTTTACCAACGTCTCGCATCTACTGATGCTGTTAGCTTCATCACACAACCTGCAAAGCACAGAGCCCTGGGACTGGAAAAGTATCTGGTGGGAGTGAATATGAAGGCACTGCAAGGAAGGTAGCTAGATTTGGGATGCTGATGCCACCTATGCCACCAGCAGGCAAGTGGGGAGTGATGGTGCAGGGTAGAAGACTGAGTTAGGCTGAGGTGAGAAATGGGCCCATGGAGCTGGGTGGGCAGAATCAGGGAGGGATGCAGATGTCCCTGAGGAAGGGCCGTGGTGAGTCCTCACCTCTGCAGGGGTACCTATGGGGACTGAAGCTGCCTCAGGGAGCAAGGGCAGTTTTTTAGAAAAGAAGACCACAGCTGATGTGATTTTTAAGTTTTATTTTTATGTGAGAGGCTGGTTTTTCTTGCCTTGTGGGGCCCAGGCTGCAGCTGGAGCAAGATGTCATTCGGTGTGCAAACAGACATCCTCACAGGGTGGGAAGAAGCTCTGCAGGAGCTTTCCTTTCGGAGTGCGTTTGCGTGTAAAGATGTTTCTGCCCACCCTGTAGGAAACAGAGAGTTCTTGTGGGACAACCTGCAGACATTGCCCACTGAATGTGTCAGTGCCAGCAGGTGACAGGGATGTCCCTAAATACCCCCCAACTTGTCTCAGGCAGCTGCTGGATGCCTCTGGCCAGGGCAAGCCCCTTGCCAGGAGACATTAGCATCCCCACTGCAAACCCATGCTGGGGTGTTCCCACAGGTGGACCCCTCACCCAGGGGGATGCTTGTACTTAGGGGTCCTGAGGAGGGCCTCTCTGTGGGGCCACTGCCCCCCACATCCCCCTACTACCTTGTGGCTTTCCAGTCCTCCTCGAGGGACCCGACAGCTTCACGCAGCAGCCACATGGTGGTCAGCGTCTCCTTCCCACCTGTGTCCACAAAGCACTGCCCAGCGAAGGCGGTGGTGGCATCTGGGGGGAAGCATTTGGTGGGCGGGTGGTGGGAATGGCACCCACACTCACTGGCTGCTTCCCTCTCCCTGGGGTCCTCCTGGCTGCAGCTGTGTTCATGCTCCAATGGCCGCATGCCCACCCAGCCCATGCCAGGAGGATCCACCACCCACCCTGCCCATCCCCAGTGGCTCCCTTGAGTGAGACAGGCTCTGTGGCACCACATCCCCCATGCCTTCATGGGGTCCGGACCCACTGCAGTCACCTTGGGCTGCCCAGTTGGGATGGGTGCAAAGACACTGAGCAAGGAGGGGCTGCCCTGTGCAAGCCCAGGATTGCCCATTAGCCCCAGACTGGGCAGGTGCCGCTGCCACCCTCTGCTTAGCTGCACCAAAGCATCACCCAGCAGACCTCCCAGAGGAGGAAAAATCCTGCTGGTCGCCTGCACAGCTCCCAGTGCCCCCAAAATGCCATCCCCAGTTGTCCCAGTACTTACTGGAGAACTTGTCCCAGCGCACAGTGAAGGCAAAGGTGGGCCAGCCCCCTTCGCTAGGCTGCTGCTGGGCACCCTTCAGGGGGGAGGCGCAGGCACAGCCACCAGCGAGGGTGACCCGTGTGAGGTATCTCCCCTGGAAGTCCCCGTTGTCCCTCAAGACTGAAATCTCCATCAGTGAGTCCTGCTCATTCCTCCACAGCCCGCTGAGGTGACACTGAAGGGACACAGCCATGAGCCCTCTGACCCCACACACAGTGCAGAGGGGACCCCATCCTCCCACTGCCCCACAGCTGAAGCCACAAGCCCTGCTGTGAGCACAATTGTGGGGCAAGGCTCTCCTTGTCCCCGGTTTGGGGAGATGCTCCCCCAGGTGCTGCACGCTGCTGAGCGGGCAGTGCAACAAGAACAGCACATCCCAGCCCATCAGTGTGCGTGGTACACCCAGACGCAGACCCCATGGGAGGGGATGCCCTGCACACTGTTCCCTTCGGCATAGACCCTGTGGGAAGGGATGTCCCATGAATCATACCCCTGAGCCCAGGCTCCATGGGAGGGAATGACCTGTGCATGGTGCCCCTGTGGAAACAAAGCTTTGTGGAGGTGGTACCAGCTGGCTGGGGGTGACCCGGAGATATCCTGCCTGTTGCCTGGACCAGGTGCTTGGAAAGTTCTGCTTCTCCCAGCCTAAAATAGCATTTAAGAGAGAACCTCTGGCTGCCCACGCTGCCTCCCAGTGCCATATCTGCCACATCCCCATCATCACCTGTCCCCGTACCTTCCTCTCCGCAGGGGTGACACACGCCACCAGGGCCAGGGCAAGGACCAGGGTGAGGGCACTGCTCCCCATGGCTGCGGGGCTGCGCAGCACCCAGCACGGCTCGCTCCCGGCCCTGCGCCCTGGCCCCCTTTATAGGGCTGTAACCGGAGCCCCACAGGCACCCGGCTGGCAGCAGCAGCGGCAGAGTCGGTGGCCTGGTGGCAGGGTGCCCAGGACAGGCGAGGTGAGGAGGTCTCTGTGACCTGGGCAGTGCCAGAGGAACGCAGGGCTGAGCACGGCTGTGCAGAGGATGGAGGCACAGGGGTGATTTGCACATCCACTGCCCAAGAGGGTTCTGTGTCTGCCCACAGGAGTTCATCATCATGGCAGCCCCCTCCAGCATGACAAGCTTCTGCTGCTGTTTCTAAATTGTTTTTTCTCCTGACTGTGCTAGGCTTTCCCTGGGTCTGGGAGCCGCGGCTATCACTGCAGTGGGACCTCTGGGGCACCCTTGAATTAATCCCTCTTGTAAGTGAAGAAGAGCTTTTCTGGAAGATATATAGATATTAAAATTTACTTGCCTCCATGGGAGGGAATGCTCTGTGGATGGTGCCCCCGTGCACAGACCCCATGAGAGACAATGCCACATGCATGGTGCTTTGAGGCCAGGCAGGGTACAGCTCCACAAGAGAGCCTTCTCTGAGCCCTCCCAAGGAGTCCCTAATGGTACAAGGGACTGTACTGAAGATGTGGAGGTGGCTTGGTGTCCTCGGAGTGCCTGGCTCTTGCCCAGGGACACAGCACAGCCACCTCCTATAAGATATCTATCCAACCTGGTGAACATATCACTGCCAATGCTGCAGGGCACCTGGCTGTGTCCGGGTCAGGAGGGACCTCTCTGGCCTCTGCTCAGCACAGGGGATGAGCTTGTCTTTGAGAGTCCTTCAGAGGCACGTCTGCCCTGGCCTTGAAGACACCAGAAGGGCCATACTCCTCCTCCTTGGGGAGCAGGTTCTGGTGATGCTCATGTGCAAATTGCACTTCATTTTTAATTAAAAAATTACAGTAGCTGCCTTCGACTCCCATCGCAGGAACTTGCTCCAAAAGCCCTTGGGATCCTGGCACCACTCTCACTTTCTTGCTGCCAAGCCGGTTCCCAGCACCAGCATCCACCCTCAGGGCTCGGTGCTTCCTTGGGGTCTCCATACTGCAACCCATGGGTGCAGCCTTAGCACAGAACAGGGATGGAAAAGTGTCCTGCAGCCCTGCTCAGCCTGGGGCTCACCTGGTGGCTTTCCAGTCATCCTTGAAGCTGTCAGCCTCACCTTCCATGATCCACGTGGTCCTCAGTATTTCCTTCCTGTCGTCGTCCATGAAGCACTGGTCTGTAGAGTGATTTTTAAAGGATTGAGGGCATCTGTTACCATCGTCCAGGTTGGACAACCCAGGCCTGTTATTTGAAGCTGCAGAGCAACTTTAAATTGTCCTTGGAACAAGCAGGGTGAGACAGAAAACAAGCTACGCACAAAGAAGAAGCCAGGTGCAGAGCAAGTCCTGGGAACCCCAAAACCAACACACTCTGCTCAGCACACTCTGATCAGGCGCCTGCAGCATGCTCACCGATCAGCGACACGGACGCCCGCGTGACCAGAGACTTTTATCCAATCACCTGGGTGTAGAGCCGTGTGAGCGGTCGGTTTAAGTTATATATATGATCTGTTTGTTTAATAAAGTGAGCATGGCATGCAGCCTTATCGGTGTGATTGTCGTGACTTGGCCGACTCTCCTCGGGAGACCCTCTTCGCTGGTCCATGGAGACAGTGGTGGAGTTTGCAGCCCATGAAGGGGTGGGAGGTGGGAGAGGGCACTGGTGGGATGGGGCTTTTCTTCTTAGGCAGACAGCTTGCTAGTTTATGAGTGGGAAAGGCTGTTTGCAGGTGGGTGATGTTTCTCTCCCCTAGTACTGGGTGCAGGTCACTGGAAAGGTGTGGGATACACAGGACATGGGGGAATGAGCCCAACTGAGCCTGCATCTAGCTCTGCCCCACCTCATTCTGGGCAGGACCTGCTGGGACAAGAGCCAAAGATGGAGAACAGGAGACTGCATCAGCCATGCAGCTCTGGTGTTGGGGCTGAGGGAGCACCGGTGACACCACAGGAGGGCAGGGGACCATCAAGGACACCACAAGAAGGGCTGGGAAGCCCTGAGGACACTGTGGAGATGGGGAACCATTTGGGTCATCACAGGGGAAGGGAGGGGATCATCAAGGATACTGCAATGAAGAGCAGAACATCAGGAACACCACAGAGTGGGCAGGGGAGGTCTGAGGACACCGCAGGGAAGCTGGGAAAGAAGCACCTGAAAAGCTCCAGTTTATGGTGAAGCCAAAGGGACACAGCACAGAATAAAGCAGAGCTGGCTCTTCTGGTTTGAGCGGTGCTGGGACCCCTGCTGCGGTGACACCTGGATCTCATTTGTGGTGGCTGTCACAGCTGTGTGGTAGGAGCTGCTGAAGTCACCTCTTCCATTCACGGCCAGGATGGTCATGTTGGAGCCCAGGTCATTGATCCAGTGCCTGGTCTCAGCACCAGTGCTGCAGCACAGCCTGGGTGTGTGCAGGATGGCAGGAGCGGGCACCACCAGGAGCTGCAGTGGTGAAGGTAGGCAAGCCACAGGTCCCCCGTTCACCCAGGGCTATGTACTGCCAAATGTGATGAGCTTGGCCATGTGCTGGGGAGGCAGATTGCATCTGGGAAGCTGCCTCGGCTCCCAGTCAGCGCCAGGAGAGGCTGGGGACTTGGCCAAGGCACTCCTCCATCCTCAGGCTGCAGCCAGACATGAACCAAGGAGAGAAACAGAGGAGCAGAGGAGGGTGTGTGGTCCCTACCAAGGGGTTGGCACAACCACATGAACACAGTGGAGGGCCAAGAGCTATTAGACTTCATTTATAAGTCAAGTTAAAGGCTTGAAAATCAAATTTATTCGTTTGTCATCACTGCAGCATGGCTGCATACCAGGTTTGCCTGTGCACACACCCAAACTGACCAGCCATGGAGTCCCTGAGTGATCTGGGAACTCCGCAGCTCCATCTGTTTAGGTGGGACAACAGCCGGGCTGAAAGGGATGTTGGGCACTAAGATGTTCAGTGTTGAGACATAGAACAGTCCCTGCAGAAATGGAAGAGTAAAACGTTCTCCCACATGTAGGTAAGACATGTAAGTGCTGGAGAAGGGGTCTCCTCCATTCTAACAGTGACCAATTGTTTGAGGCATTTGGTCCCCTAGGTGAGCATTATCCCATGCCAAGATCCCAACAAATTAGGTTTTTTAACCAATATATTATGTGTGAGCACCTGTGCAACACAGACGCAGCAGCAGCTATATGGTGTGCATGATTGCAAGGTGCCTCCTGCCTCCTCCAGCTCCCCATGCCCTTGAAGGCACGCACTGTGCATGAATGAGCATGACCAAGCCTTGCCATGCAGCAGCAACAGCTGGTTTTCCTCCAAGCAGGAGGTCTGTAGTGAGGCTGAAGGGGACCCACTGCTCACCTTTGCCTTGCTGATGAGCCTGAGCTGGAAGGAGTCAATAGTGCCACATTTGTGGCTCAGAGAGGCAGCGCAGACACAAGCAGTGTGCAAACCACTGCGATCAGGTCTTGGAGCTGGGTAAAACCCAGTGCTGATGAATGCTCAACACGCACAGGGGCGCATCCTCAGCCACAGCCTCCCCCAGATGCCTGCAGGCACCCTGGCACACCATGTACTATCACCTGCTACTCCAAAACCATGATACTGGATGCATCACAGCCTTGCTGAGTGCCCTTGTGCAGGGATTAGCCTTGCAAACAGCTCTGTCAGCCCATGCCTGTTGCATTTCTCACTGGCACCAGGGCTACCTAGAGGGGGTTGCAGACTTCTCAAACCATGGTTAGCACTGCTGCCTTGCTGGAGCACCTTAAGGATGGCTGTACAGCCTCCTGGGAGCCCTGCCCTGGAGAAATGTTGACATGAAGGCAATAACAAAATCAGGAGGATGCATGCAGTAAGGTTGTGGGCTTAGCGGGATGCCCCACTGCTGAGCTGGACACACTTCAGGGTAAGAGCAGAGTCTTGTGGTCCTTCTGTCACCCTCTTTCCTAATTCTTTGGTTCCTGTGAAGCGGATAAAAGCCTGCACAGACCAAATGACACCATAGAAGGGGGGTGGTATAAAAGCATTCTGCTCAGAAAGGCTGTAAGAGAATCAAAAAAGCTGGAGAAATTCAAGGGAGGCACCGACAAGGAAATGGCAACATCAGTCCAGAAGCAGAAGATGGACCCAAGGGAGAAAAAAGTGAAAAGCAAACCACATGCAAGTCTGCAACAAGGTGGGCTAAGGCAGAGCAGGTGGAAAACTTGCTAAAGCCATGAATGCTGTTAGCACGAGATTTGCTAAACCAGGTGAGCCACAGAAGGTAGCAGCCCCACCAGCCAACTCCTGCCTTTATCCTGCTCACATCCCAGGCAGGGCACCAGTGCAGGGCGTGCAGCACCATCTGGGGTTATTTGGGGACTGAACCCCTTGAGGACCAAGTTTCAGATTCAGACCCTGTCACATCATGGATGTGAGTCTGATGCGTGGCCAGGGGACAAAAAAGCTCACCTGTTGAGTCGTGAGCTTTCTAAACTCCTTCTCAGAGGGGAATCTAAGTGTGGATAGTTCTAATCCTAGTCTCAGACTTGGTCAACAGTGTGGGTCTAAAGGGTTACATGTACAACCACTTATCAGTGTCAACATTTGGCTATCAGAGCCCTTTCAAGACCTTTCACTGAAACAGTTTCACAAGGTTGAAAAGACAGATGATCTGTTATGGTGACAGACAAATTCAGAATTGCCTTTGATAAATGCACTTACTGCAAAAATTGAACTCGGGTTGAGAGTTCAGTACTTGTGTTAACAATACTTTCCTGGGTAACATCCAACATAGCCAGAGGCACAAGTTTTGCCAAAGAGGCATCCCTGCCTGGGGGGGAGAAATCCAGGCTCATCGACCTGTCCAGTAGTTGGAGTTCTCGTCCTCAAAACAGAGGATTCTAAATGCCAGATTGATACTCATGGTGAGGTGGGACTGAGTTAATCATTGCGTGCCGACTGGCCCTCAGCAAGGATTGTCAGCTCTGGAAAACCAGTGGAGCCCGGTGGTTCAGCACAGAGTTGGGGATTTAGTACAGATATACAGGTGTTTGTCTTTACTGAAGCAACTCAAGACTGTGAACACCCCTCCTCACCCCAGGCATCACTCAGTGGATTTGAGTGTTAGGCAGCACCTGTCACTTTTGGTTTTGTGCATAAACATGTTCATCAAGTCAAACCACACTACTCCCTGCATACTCACAGGAACTTCTGTACAACAGCTGTGGTGTCCCACAGACTCAAGCTGGATTTCCTGGAAATCATTTGGTTTGGCTGAGTGGTGTGACTGAGGCAGCACCATCCCTGCTCATCACAGTAAGTCACAAAGCCAGAATTGCAGAGGGTTGGGCTGGAATTGCAGGACGTCTGATTTCCAGTAAATCACACACATTTCCCTAAGAAGAGTTTTGGGGCAGGATGTGCTGCAGCTACCAGTGCTGTCCTGCCAGTATGGAGCAGCCCTGGCTGCTTGCCAGGAATACGGACACAGCCGAGACTCTGCATCTGCCTGCCTTGGAGCTGGGGAGCTTTTTTGGGTACAGAAGGGCTCCCCAGCTTACCCTCCATCACATTGTGTAGCATTGAGCAGGGAAGAGCCAGTGCTGGCCCATGCTTGGTGTCAGAGGGTCACTTTGGGGACACACCATCCCATTTGGGCTGGAAAAGATGCTTTCCAGGGGCCAGACTCTTCCTGGAATAATGGGGTTAGAGCTTCAGCCCGTACCCACTGCAGTGCTTTACCCAGCTTCCCCAGGACATATCCACAGACTGCACAAGGTTGGGTTTAGAGGAAAAAAAATAATTTTATTTGGGTTTTGGGGACATCATTCAGAGCTGATAACAATCCCAAATGCTGATTAACACTGATGTTACTAAGTGATTTCCTGGTCTCCCAAGCCCAGCTGACTGGAGGTGGTTCTCTCTTCTCCTTTCAGCCCACGCGAGTGAAGGTGTTGTATCCAGTCCTGTAGGGAAGCAGAAGCCCCTTAGTGTCCAGCCAGCAGAGGGGCAGGATCCCAGTCAGGCTGGGTTTCCCTTGGCTCACCTGGTGGCTTTCCAGTTGCTGGGCAGGGAGTCGACCTTCTCCCGCAGCAGCCAGGAGGTCTGCAGGAGCTCTTCTCTACCATCTACAGCAAAGCACTGGCCCACAAAGACAGCTGTGGAGTCTGGGGGACCAGTAACTTAGCATCACAGTGGGACCCCAGCTGCTTTTGGGGCTTCAAAAGCACCGGTGGGTTTAATGTTCACAGAGCCCGTGTGGATCCCAATGTTTGCAGGGAAATGCTCTGTGGCAGGGATGCTACCAAAGCAACTCTTAATGTTGCCTAGCCCGACCAGTGTTTCAGGAGGTATCCTGCTGTCTGCAGAAACCATCCAGAGTGGGGAGAGATCAAGGAAGGACAGACTGGGGACAGGAGAGGGCACAGAGGGACTGGGGTGGGTGCTGGGACCTGCCTGAGCTCCCCTCCCCGTTCCAGAACCCTATCCAGGCACAGCAGCTACCAACCAGAAAACTTCTTCCAGTTGACAGTGAAGCCAAAGGTGCACTGCCCGTCCTCGTCCAAGTGCTGGGATCCAACAAGGGGGGACGGCTTGATGGGTTTCTGGGTGTTCGACACAGCGGTGTAGTACTCGCCGGAGAAGTTGCCCTGGTTGTCAACTGTGGACACATGCATCTTGGAGCCTAGGTCATTCTCCCACCAGCCGGTCAGGTTGCACTGCCAGGGGACAATCAGATGCGTCCCTGGGGGTTGCCTGCACACAGGCACTGCACTGCCCTGCAGGCTGAGCCCCCTGCTCACACCCCTCCTAATGACCACAGTGCTGGGACCCACCTTGCCATTCTTTGCGGGGTGTTTCTGCTTACGGTCCAGCCACCAGCTGGTGTTTGTTGCCTTTTCCTCATTCACATCAACCTTTCCCTCCTTGGGGATCTCAGCTGCCTGGCAGAGAAGCTTGGAAAAGAAGGAAAATAGGGGCAAGCTGTAGGTGATGGCAAGTGAAGTGTCTCTGGAGCCCCACAAGTGTTCACACACTCAGTTTTAAGAGACATGGTTTATAAAGTTTCTGCCATCTCAGCCATGGCAGGAGGGCCAAAAGCTGGAGTAAGCTGAGCAGAAGGGGAGAGGTGAAGAGCTAAAGGCAGGAGCCCCAGGCAGGCAGTAATACAGGCAGGACCCCTGCTCCAGCGCTGCCAGGTGAACAGTGCAACACCAGGACATGCCTACCCATGCCTGTGGGGACGTGTGCTGCGCTTGGCACCACTGTGTGGCACGAGTGGGGAGCCCACGGGGATGGGCAGGGCCCTCAGGTTCATCGTGAGCTCCTGCACAGCCAAGGAGGTGGCACAGCCAGAGCCCTGGAGCATCCCACCTGCAAGGCTCTGGCTCCAGCTCCAAGCACTGCCTGTCCCCTCCCACGCTGCACCTCCCCCTGCAGGGGCAAGCCACCCCCCTGGGGCAGGGTTTCGAGGTTATCCCTGCCCCAATACCCCTGCATGTCCCCAGGGATAGGGGTCCCCATACGCGCCCCTGCACCAGGGAAGAGATCCCCATGCACATCCCTGCCGGGGCACGCACAACCCCGGAGCATCCCCGCCCCCCCGCCGACCACCCCCCTCGGCAGGAGCTCCCATCAGTGTACCCCCTGGAGCAAGGTGTCTTCATGCTGTCGGGGATTCCTCCCGCGGGTGCGCCTCCCGAGCGTGCCCCTCCCCGGACCCCGGGACCCCCACGCGTGCCCATGCCGATTCCCCCGGGGAGCGAGTGTCCCACGCGTGTCCCCCCGCAGGAGCCCCCACGCACGGCCCCGCTGTCACCTGCTGCCCCGCCGCGGCCGCGGCCAGGGCCGCCCCGACGGGCAGGGCGAGGGTACGGAGAGCGCGGCGGCGCATCGGGCTGCGGCGGTGAAACCGAATGTGGCCCCGGCAGGGGCTCCTTTATAGCCCGGCCCGGCCCCGCCGCTGCCTCCTGGAAACTCCTGGGCGGCACCGGCGAGAGAGACCGGCAGCGGGGCGAGGACGGGGAGGGGGATGGTGATGGGGAAGGGGCGAGGACAGGGAGGGGGATGGAGATGGGGAAGGGGGGAGGACGGGGAGGGGGATGGAGATGGGGAAGGGGGAGGATGGGGAGGGGGATGGAGATGGGGAAGGGGGGACGATGGGGAGGGGGATGGAGATGGGGAAGGGGGGAGAACGGGGAGAGGGATGGAGACGAGGAAGAGGCAAGGACAGGGAGGGGGATGGAGATGGGGAAGGGGGGAGGACGGGGAGGGGGATGGAGATGGGGAAGGGGGAGGATGGGGAGGGGGATGGAGGTGGAGGGAGGACGGGGAGGGGGATGGAGATGGGGAAGGGGGGACGATGGGGAGGGGGATGGGGATGGAGGGAGGACGGGGAGGGGGATGGAGATGGGGAAGGGGGGAGAACGGGGAGAGGGATGGAGACGGGGAAGAGGCAAGGACAGGGAGGGGGATGGAGATGGGGAAGGGGGGAGGACGGGGAGGGGGATGGAGATGGAAGGAGGACAGGGAGGGGGATGGAGATGGGGAAGGGGGGACGATGGGCAGGGAGGTAGACATGGGGGTGAGGTTGCAGATAGGGTAGGGGAATGGGAACTTGGAGATGTGGACAGGCATGGGCATGGGGATGGGAACTGGAACGGGGATGGAGACAGGGACAAGGATGTAGGAGGGGTTTGCCTGGGGCTGACCACTGACATGGCTCATCCTGAGGGTCCCTGCCCCAGGTCTGTTGGCTGAGGGCTGTGCCTGGGCTTTACTCCTGCCCTACAGGAACCCCTGCACCACAAACCACATCCCGGTCATTGCAGGGTATGGCCAGAAGGATGAGGAGTCATGAGGGCAGGGCACAGGTATAGGTGCAGGGATGGGTGGTGATCTGCAGTGGCTTTAGGGGTCTGGCAGATGAAGGAAGTGAACCTGCCCCAACAGCCACCGGAAAACCCCAGGGCCCTGCAGGTGGGAGGTGGGCAGCCGTGGTCAGATGTACCAGATGAGATCAAAAAGCCAGTGAACATCGGGGCAGGATCGGGCCGGGATGGGCACTTGCAGCAGGGCAGCAGGACAGCTGCTGAAGCACCAAAGACAGGACATGGGAAGTGGGGGTGGGGTGGAGGAAGTTTGGGGCAGCTGAGAATCATGGTTTAGGCAAGGTGGTGGTGGCAGGGACACTGTCACTGCTGGCTTCCTGGAAACCCTGTTGTTTTGGTTTCTGTTTCACTGCTCAGCTAGCAGGCTGCTTACGTCATCTGTCCCCTGGCTGCTCTCTTAGTAAACTACAAGAGCTGCTTGCTTAAGGCAAACAGCAAGAGACAGAATTCACAGCTGAGGGGCTGGTGAAAGGACAGAAATTAAGCCTTACTCTCGGCCCTGGATGCGGTCGGGACCTTCTCGGGCTCCTACCACACTGCTGTGGCAGCTACCGACAAGCAGATCCTGGTGTCACCCCTGCAAGGCTCCCAGCAGCACACGAGTGCCAAGGGGCATCCCACCTTCGGCTTTACCGTGCAGTGGCAGTTCGCAGGTACAGCAATACCCGGGGCAGGCAGCCGTCCCCAGCCCATGCTGGGAGTGGGGTGCCCGTGGCCCATCCCCCATACCCTCTGGGGCACCCAGAGAAGCCCTGGCTGCGGCCACAGACCAGCTGCACGCACTCACCCCTGCCGTGGGATGTGGTGGGGCAGGACCGGCTGGGTGTCTGTCCCTCTGGGACAGGTCGGGGTGCGTCTGTCTGTCTGCCCAAGGGACATGGCAGGGGCGATGCCCATCTGTCTGTCCAGGTGACGCGGAAGCAACCTATCTGGGCAGTGTGGCAGGGAGTGCTGTCGGGCGGGCTGTCTGTCTCTCTGTCTGTCCAGGGCATGTGGTGGAGGGTGGCTGTTTGTCTGTCTGCCTGGATCAGATGGCCCAGGTTCCCCTGCCTGGAGGCGCAGAATGAACTGCAAGAGCCACTGTCTTAGAAAACTGCAAGAGACCGGGAATTTGCAGCTGGGGGAGTGGGTGATGAAAGGACAGAAATGAAGCCTTATCCCCATTCCTATGTGGTTCTTGGTGGCCTCGAGTCGTCCCCCCCACCCGCCGTGGGCTCTGCCTGCCAGGGCTCCCAGCCTCATTCTCCCACTCCCACTGAGGTTCTGAGGCTTTAACCTCGTAGACCATTTGGAGAAGCATTTGGGGACCCACTCACAGTGCTGGTGACAGCCACAGCTGGCATTTTGGGAGAGTGAGCATGAGAATGAGCCCAGCGTGGTCTGGGCACTGCCAACAATGCCAGTGTGCAACAGGGCTGAACTGAGAGGCTGGGTGTGGAAGGCAGGGATGAGGATGAGGGTGCAGCAGTAAAGATGACGGTGTAGGGGTAAGGATGATGATGCAGGGCTGAATGTGAGGATGCAGGCATAAAGCCAAGAATGCAGGGGTGAGGATGAGGATGCAGGGGTGGCTTTTGATCAAAAGCTGGACTGCCAGGTACATCAACCAGTTGGGCTTGGCCAGTAAGGGCGTAGCCTGGGCAGGCTCTGGTCTGTGCAGCCTCTGGGAGCCAGGGAGGCATGGGCTGAGAGTAGCCCCAGAGCCCAGCAGGGAAGGAGAGAGGGGAGCAGAGGCTGAGGAAGAATGGGGAAGGGCAGACACACTGTGAGAGGAAGAGGATGGTGTACACGCTCTGACACTTTCCCAGAGCACTGTGTGCTTGCTGTCCCAAAGTCCCTGCTCTATCTGACAGTGCCTTCCCCCAGCAACCCTGCAGCCCCCAGGCAGCCCCCTCCCTTGAGCCCTTCACACCTCTCCCTGCTCATGTGGCTTCTCCCCAGGGGTGCTCAGGGGAACCTGAGTTGGTAACTGTGCATTAAGATTAGGGAACTTGTGAGTTAGAAACTTCATGAATTGCTGAAGTGGCGAATTAGTGAGTTAGGGGGTTAGATGTGCAAATGACATTGTGCCCTTGTTTGATGTGCACGTTTTCTTTTGCTGCTGAGTTGGTAAAATAAAGTTTAGTGTACAGGCAATGTTGTTCTGTGAATTTGAGCACTGGATAGGAAACTTACCCTGTTCCACCCTCTGGCTAGTTGGGTGACAGACAGTTAGTGGGAAATACATGCATATGTGCATATATACAGTGCAAATCTACATATATATACATATATACAGATACAGTATCTGGCCTTAGCTACTCAGTCTGCCCAGTAGCTGCCCCTAGAGCCCCAGGTGCCTCCCCTGGTCCCTCCAGTATCCAACCTAGACTTTGGACCACCCCAACACCCCAGGCTCCCAGCTCGTGACCGTGGTCCCCTCTGGGGGGGATGGCACCCAGTCCTCTCCCTAGGACTGAGCACCCCCCACAAAGCAGTGGCTGGAAATTGAGTTTAATGGGAAGACAGGGTGGACTGGGGTGCAGAGATGCAGGATGAGGCAAGGTGAGCGTGCTGGCTTGCCTGCACGCAGCCTTCATTCACTCTGACCCCTGACCATGGGGCATCCTGCTGCTCCACACCAGAGATGCTGCCTGGGGTCACCCACCACAGGGCCCCTGTGGATGCCCCAAACAGGTGCCTAGGCAAGAAGGTACCTGGCAAGGCCTGAAGCCATGGTCAGAAAACAGCATTACCCAGCTGCTCTCCTTCTCTTGTCCCCCATCCTTCTCAGACCCCCAAAACACCACCTTGCCCTCCCCCAGCCACAACACATACCCACCTTGCTCTGACCAAAGCCACAGAGGGGCTTCTTGCACCCCAGGGACACATGGGGCACAGCTCTCTGCCAGGCAGAGGAAGGTTTATTCAGATCCATGTGGAGGGGCAACAAGCTTTAGGAAGGGGGGCTCTGCCAGCAGTCTGCTGGGAGGCACTGGGAGGAAGCAGGGCAAGGCGAGACTCTGTTTCCCAGTCACGCTGCTAGGAACAGGTGGGAGCCCAGCCTGGGACATGGGCAGGAGAGAGCCTCGGAGATGCAGATGGGACATCAGGGTGCAGGCAGCTCGGGTCTCTGTTCCCATCACTTGATGCGGGTGAAGATGGAGGTGCCGACCCTGCGAGGAATCCATGTCAGCGGGAGGGGAGGGAGGGCTGCAGGGTGCTGTGGCAGGGGCAGGGCTCACCTGGTGGCTTTCCAGGCATCCTTGCGGGATGGGACCTCTTCCTGCAGGAGCCATGTGGTCTCCAGTGTCTCCTTCCCACGGCGGTCCACAAAGCACTGACCGACAAAGACGGTGGTGGAGTCTGGTAGGGTTCAGAGTGAAGGGGGCTCAGAGCCTGCGCCTCCAGGCAGGGGAATCTGGGCCTGGGCCACCTCATCCAGGCAGACAGACAAACAGCCACCCTCCACCACATGCCCTGGACAGACAGAGAGACAGAGAGACAGACAGACAGCCCGCCCGACAGCCCTCCCTGCCACACTGCCCAGATAGGTTGCTTCCACATCACCTGGACAGACAGATGGGCATCGCCCCTGCCATGTCCCTTGGGCAGACAGACAGACGCACCCCGACCTGTCCCAGAGGGACAGACACCCAGCCGGTCCTGCCCCACCACATCCCACGGCAGGGGTGAGTGCGTGCAGCTGGTCTGTGGCCGCAGCCAGGGCTTCTCTGGGTGCCCCAGAGGGTATGGGGGATGGGCCACGGGCACCCCACTCCCAGCATGGGCTGGGGATGGCTGCCTGCCCCGGGTATTGCTGTACCTGCGAACTGCCACTGCACGGTAAAGCCGAAGGTGGGATGCCCCTTGGCACTCGTGTGCTGCTGGGAGCCTTGCAGGGGTGACACCAGGATCTGCTTGTCGGTAGCTGCCACAGCAGTGTGGTAGGAGCCCGAGAAGGTCCCAACCGCATCCAGGGCTGAGAGGGTCATGTTGGAGCCCAGCTCATTCCTCCACAGGCCCTGCAGGTTGCACTGGGGACAGGGGGCTTGTGTCGGTGTCTTGGGCAGCGCCAAGCCACAGCCCCCCTCCAGCTTGCCTACACAGTGAGATGCATGCCCTGTATGTCTGAGGCTGGCATGGCCCCTCTGTATGGCAGCTGGGACGAGTGGCATGGGCATCGGCTTCGCCAGCACCTCTCCCTCCTGTGGTAGGGCAAAGCAGGGCAGTGCAAAGCTGGGAGTTTTGCACCCACCCCCTGGCTGCCCTTACCTTTCTGGTGGCAGCGGCGCAGGAGCTAAGCAGGACCAGGGTGAGCAGGAGGCAGCAGCTGGGGCTCCCCATGGTGGCAGCGAGGGCGGCGGTGGCTGTGCCCGGTGCCCCGGCTCCGGCTGCACTGCTGCCCTGCACCTGCTCGGCCTCTTTTGTAGCAGAGGGGGCTGCAGCCAGGCAGCAGCCGCCCATGCTGGGCCTCTTGCCAAGGGTCACCCCAGTGGGAGACGGGCCACCGGCCACCATGCCAGACTGAGCAGGGTCCTGTTTTCCTGGGCAAGGTGGGGGGCCTGAGGGAGCGCAGCTGGGGCCGGGGGGGGACACAACACGACAAGAGACATGTTTGGACGTTTGCAGCAAAGCTTTATTGAGAGAAGTGGGAGTGTGTGGGTGGGAGTGTGGGGGTGGGTGGGAGCATCCCTCGGCGCTGCCACTGGCCTGGGACCCCTCACACTGCCACCCTCACTCCTTCTGGGACTGCAGGCGGGTGAAGACATTGATGCCGACCCTGCAGGGACAGGGAAGGAGGAGATGTAAGGGTGGGAAATGCAGCCCTGCACGAGACAAACGCACCTTCCCAGTGCCAAATACCCACCCAGCCCCGTCCCTCTCCCCACCCCCCAACATTTGCACCTTGGTGGGACCCCCAGGGAGGCCATGCACCCCCTCCTCAGTCCCACACTGGCAGCAGCTCTGCCAAGCACGGAGCACCACGGGCTGGGAGAGCCCTGGCCTCCCCAGGGAAGTGCAGGGGACCTGGGCAGGGCAAGGGGCAAGTGGGCCCACCTGGTGGCTTTCCAGTCATCATTGATGTTGTCCACACGTGACCGCAGGAGCCACATGGTCTTCAGAGTCTCCTTTCCCTCCTTGTCCACAAAGCACTGGCCCGTGAAGACAGTGACAGAGTCTGTGGGGAGCAGGCAGGAGATGGAGGGGAGCATGGCCAGGGTGGCAGGTCAGCACTAAGCTGTGGCCCTGCAGCCTGTCCCAGCACAGGGGACAGTAGACCTGGGCTGTGCTTGTCCTCTGGGGACAGTGGTGATGGGGAAAGCAGGCAGGAGGGATTAGAGAGCTTGGGGTCTCGCATGGAGATGGGCAGACAGCAGCAGGCTCCAGCTCCTGGTGCATCCTGTGTGCCCTGGGACTGGGAGGGGACACCAGCCAAAGACCTCCAGGGTCAAAGATGGGGGAGCATCAGAGACACCACAGGGGAAGGCAGGGGATCATCAAGGACACTGCAGGGGAGGGCAGGGGAAATCTGGGGACACCACAGGGAAGCTGAGAAAGGAGAACCTGAAAAGCTCCAGTTGACGGTGAAGCCGAAGGTGGGCTGGCTCTTCTGGTTTGAGCGGTGCTGGGACCCCTGCAGCGGTGACACCTGGATCTCATTTGTGGTGGCTGTCACAGCTGTGTGGTAGGAGCCACTGAAGTCACCTCTTCCATTCACGGCCAGGATGGTCATGTTGGAGCCCAGGTCATTGATCCAGTGTCCAGTCAGCACACACTGGAGCAGAGGGAACTCAGTATCGGTGCCACAGCACCCCTGCCCTGTGAATCCCAGCCCTGCACTTACCTTTTTTGCAGACAGACTGGGAGCCACCAGTGCCAGGCTGAAGAGCAAGAGGAAGGCTGTTGCTTGCAGCATCCCTGCAGCAGACAGACAGCTGGCGTACCCAGGGATGTGGTCCTTTCAGGTCTCTGCTGATGTGCCTGCTCCCTTGCCTTTTTATTAGTCAGGTCTGTGGGTGGCAGCCGTGGCCAGGGTGTTGTGCAATCTGGGTGTTTCTGAATTGGCAGTTCCCAGCAATACGAGAGGTTGGTTGCAGGCAGATATTCCTAGAAGCGTCTGCTGAAATAGTCCCTGCTCACACTTCCATAGCACCTCACAGGGAGCCCCTGTCTCCTGCAAGTCAATGACTTCCAGGACAGATGCCCAGCTGGGGAAAACCCCTCTCAGAAGCTGTTTTCCCTTCTGTTACCCATTTGCCATCCATGGTTGTGCCCAGGGTGTATAGGGTTGCCAAAGACCCTTAATTCCAATGCACTCCAGGATCGGCTACAGCACATGGCCTCACCCTGCTTCTCCTCACGAAGCATCTTCATGCAAACCCCACCACCACTGCGCTCCCTTTGAGGCTTTGCTTTGTCCCCCTCCACAGTTCTGAAGCAGCTACAGATCAGGCTACAAAGCACCTGATCTTCTTGTGAACAGGGCTGGCGTGAAGGTTTGCTGCTGTTTTTACAAACTGGCTTTTGTTGGAAGGAAATTGTTTTATGAAAAACCAAACATTCTCCAAATACCTTGGATGTTACATTTTAGTGCTGACAAAAACTGTATTTACACAGGGATTCTTAAATAACTCTTAAGTACATATTTATATAACTCTCCTTACGTTATAGTTGCTGGCTGGGGAAGCTGAAGTGGCTCATTTCACACTGGACTTTCTCACCCATTCCTCAATGATTTTCAAGGCAGTTACCTAAAATATGTGCGTCTTAATTCCCCCAGTCACGACAGCAAGAGCTGATGGAGGCCTATTCACCAACAAAAGCGCCTTTTCTTGAAAAGGAGACAACTCTCTGTACCACCTCAGAAATACTTCCCAAATTTTGCTTTCCCTTTGATCTCACATTTGAGCTCCTTTTTCTCTCCCATGGTAAAATTCATCACTACCCAGGCTGGGGAGCATTGCATTTCTGCTGACAGCATCTCAACACCACCCTCCCCTCTCTGCAGGAGCCCCACGGCCCTCTTGCGCCCCTGCCCACATGAGCTCCCTGGCCAGAGAGCTGGCTGCCTGTGGGAAATTTCTGCCCCAGTATTTGCTTCCCTCTGTTTTATAAATTAACTGCATGACAAGGTAGGTTGTCCCACAGAGCTGCTGGGTTTTTTGGCTGTTTTTTCAGCAAGCAGGTGCTGCCTGGAGCATGGCTGAAGTTTGTGATAATGAGCACAGTTCTTCTGGGAAGGTTGCAGGGGGCAGGAGGGGCAGCCACCACCCCCCTTGCCATCACCCTCTGTCCATCACCCCTTTTCTATCACTGCCTTGCCACCATCCCCTTGCCATCCCCTTGGTCTGCCAAGCTCCTGCACGGACTCCATGGCCATAGGGATGGGCAACACAAGGTCTCCATGCTGGCACTGCTGCTGATCGCAGCCCACAACATATTTACAGCCATAGGCTTATTTTAGCATCACAAAAAAATATTGGTGCTGTCTGGAGCTGAGGTATCTCTGTGGGGTTTGCATCCTCCAAAGGGCAATGAGTGAAGTGGCTCAGGGCTGGCAATCATTACCATGGCTAAATCTTGCAATGCTGTTCTTGAGCCCTAGCACAGCAGGGAGTGGGCAAGGGCAAATGGGCAGGCAGGGAAGAAGTCCAAAGCAGAAAGTGCTGAAGAAGTTCAAAGTCAGCAGGGCTACGGTTGAAATTCACGTATGTCTGTTAATGAATAAGAAGAAAGGGTTACTGAATAATAAAACTTGCTGCTTACACTGGGATTGAGTCAGCCCTAGAAAAACAGTAGTACAGGCAAATGTTAGAGAAAAGCATATCTCTAACCATGGCCTGTCTTCCCAGCCTGCAGCCATACTCCCACACAGAAGTTCTGAAAGCAGAGCCTATTAGATACAGGAGTTAGTGAGGTGATACAGTCAAAAGAAAAGAGCAGGAATATCCCCTTGATACAGACAGAGCACCCCAACCTTTGAAAGTCTGCAGGCAGCCTGTTGCCTGGGGTTAAGAAGTGATGCGGAGGAATCACAGCAATAAAACCTATATCCTGTTCAGAAGCTGTGCTGGCTTCACCACCTGCTTTTGTCCCTTGCCAGCTGGATTCAGAAGTCACCATCCCTGGTGGCTGAGAACACAAGACAAATGGAGGCAGGCAGCCCAGGTGAGCCGCACTGGTGCCCTGGCAGCCCCATCCCCCTCCAGCCTCCCCACCGTGATCTTAAGGGAGAGCATCTTGGTCCCCCTTCCATGGCTGTGGGCTCTGCCATGGGAGGACAACACCGGCTGGTCCAGGGGGGCTGCATCCGGGACAACCTGCCCTTCCCAGGTAACATGATTCTTCTGCCAGGCGGATGCAGGAATGCTCTCCCAGGGAGCAAAGAAAAGGCCATTAATCAACTCCTGGCAGCACCAGGCCACCACAGCCATGTCCTGCCTTTGCCAGCTCCCACGACAGCCAAGGGCTAGGGCAGGGGGAGTGGAACATGGTCACAGCAGGGAAAACAGGCTACTTCCCACCCAGCCCTGACAGCACTTCGGGATTAGGGTAGGGTTTTAGAGCAAAAAGCTCTAAATCAGGTAGAGACAATTCTGGGGGCATGGCCCCCTCCCACCCTCAAACTAGGCAGGTGCAGCCTTTGACTGCTGTGCTGGCAGAGAAAGGTGGAAAAGGAAGCGAGGCATGCAGCCCCAGGCAGTCGGGGACACTATCTGGCCGAGAGCCAGCCACAAAGGCCCTTTCAGGAGGAATGCTAGGCTCCTTGCCTTCCCCTGCCTCACTGGCAGCAGGGGACAGCAAGGGCTATGTCTCATCTGCCATCATATCTAGGGTAGGTGAAGCAACATCTTGCTCCAGTTAGCAAGACCCCCATGAGAACAAGCCTGTAATTAGGGCTTAACCTTCCCTGCATGCCCAGCTCAGGAGGAATATGGGAAGTAACAAGGGCTCCCTGCTCCAGCTTGTCCCCATGGCGGAGAAAACACACAAGAAGGACAGACAGCTGCACAAATTTATTTAGAACTTCAAATGATTTGTCTTCTGAAACACACTCCACTGCCCACCCCTGGCACCAGCAGGGAGGGGTGCCACGGTACCAGACCAGGACCTGCTGCTTGCGCTCCGATTGTCACTGGCTGGGGAGCCAGGGCTCCCTGGACGATTGTATCTGCCACAGGCTCTGCTGGGGCTGCTGCCTTGGGGCAGAGCCAGTCTGTATTTGCAGTGTTGCAAAAATGGAGGGACTACTACAGCATCCACGTGCCTGCGTGCACCAGTCCAGTATCCTCAAACACACATACATCCACACGTTTTTTTGCCCTACGGGCCAGCTCCCACTTTATCCAGCCCACTGACTGCAGGAGAGGTCTCCTGTGCTTGTGGGTAAGGGACCAGCTCTGGTTGAGGATGGCTGGGGGGCCTGCAGGTGGTTGGAGTCCTGAGCAATGGGGAGGGGGAGGCACAGGCTCCAGCAGCACCTCCTTATCCCACCCCTCTCCTCTCCGAGGAGACATCACCTGCACCACTGGTCCTGCCTCGTGCTCAGTATCAGTGGCTGGAAGCCCCCTGAGGTGAAGGGCATGTAGTGGAGGTAGGGAAGGAAAACAGCAATGCGAGTATTATCAAAGAGGGGGAGAGAGGTGTTCCTGTCCAGAAGCTGAGGCCCCCCCAGCCCCCCGGTGCACCTGCTGCCCTGCTCAGTGGCACCAGGCTCAAGGGTGGATGGGGACCTGGGGGCGCTGCACAGGTGCTGGTGCCCAGCCAGCTCTGCGCTCCAGGGCCAGCTGCATGCTCCAGATGCTAAGCGGTCGCATGTAAGCCAGCGAGCGGTAGACTTTCTTCTCCCGATAGGCCTCTGGTGTCTGGAAAGCCATCCCCAGCCGCTCCCAAACTGTCCGGTAACAGCCCTCTGCTGTACGAAAGCCTTCCTCCACCAGCCCCTGCAGCAGATGGAAGATGACCTTCAACATGTCCACGGAGCACAAGGAGATGGCATGTGCCAAGGGGCACAGCATCACCACTCACCTCCTGGATCATGGTGGCAGCCAAGGCGTAGACCACACCAATCCACACCTCGTCAGACTGCACGCTAGAGGTGTCAGGCACCCCGTCAGGTCTCATGCCATTCACTGCTCCCATGGTGCCACCAGCAAAGCTCATGACATTCTTCTCAAAGATGGTCTTCAGTGCACTGATGACATGACTCCTGGGGAAGACCTGCATGGAGAGAGTAAGAGGAAGGAGGTTTTGGGCTCAGTGCTCATGCAGACCCCTCAGGCTGGGTGCCCAGCAAGCAGAGTTAAGCTTTCCATGAGAAAGAGGTCAATGCTGCTTGATGGGTAAATAGCCACCTTGGAAAAAAACAGGAGGAAGTAAAAGCACTTCTTTCCCACAAAGACTGAAGAAAAAAAAAAAAAAAACAAAAACAAAAAAAGGCAGTTGCTCAACAGAAGACATGATGAACTGCATTTCACCTTCCTCCTGGGGAGGCCAATAGCTCGTTTTGAGGCCCAGACTTTCTCATGCCAAGACCACTATACTTTTCCCTCAGCCCATCTGCACCAGCTACAAGGGGCACTGCAATGCCTTCAAGAGATGGGACACTGGCCAGAGATGGCCAAAAGATGCTCTGGGATCAGTGACACTGGAAGTATCTTCCTGCCAAAGGGAAAGATTATGGCAAAGCCAGTCTGATGACATCAGAATGCATATTGCAGTTGCAAAATGAATGTTGTGGATACTGGTTGGTTTGTTTGGGTAGCTGCTGGGAATCTTGGTAGGGGGCAGGGAGGTGGGGAATTCAGCTCAGGGGAAAAACAGAAACAGGGCTTAGTTTTAAGTGATTTCAAAAGGACTTTAATCCTTCCAATTTTGTAATCTGGCAGTAATCCAAGAGTTTGTGGCCGGACCAAGGGGAGCTTGAGGTGAGACAAGGGGCAGCGCAGGGATGAAGAGGTCAAACTGAGATGTGTGCAGGGTGCTTGATGGTTATCTGTGTCTGGTAGGCGAGATTTGAAACTTTTACCCCAAATGAAAGCTAAAAACTTACGCAAAACCAATAGTGCCCAATGCATAAACATTTCAGGAGATTACAGGGAGGAATTAGACACCTTCCCCTTCCAATAAGGGAAGAGATTGTTCAACAAACCACAGCTAAGAGCTCAAAAACAAGAGCGTAAGACCAAAACAAACTCAAGACAAAGAACTCAAAACAGTTACAAGAACAGACTGAAGTATCATGCTGAATAAGCTCTTGCTGAAAAAGAAAAAAAAACCCACCCAAAACTCACAAACAAAACATAACCAAAATGAACCAACCCCACCTGAGCACGAAAACACCTGCCAGCCAAACAAAAAGCAGTGGAGCAGCAATGCAGTGAGGACTGCATTAAGATGAAAAGCCTCTGGGCACAGGTGAAAGTAAATAAAGCTTTTGTGTCACTTTCATTATTGGCAATAGAACTAGGAAGTGTCAGTGCAGCAGAAGTTACTGCCTTGGAAAGAAAAGCAAAGCTCAGGACTCAGTGATGTTGCAAGTGGAGGGCTGGCTCCTCTCCAGCGCACCACCTAACAGCAAGTAAGTCATAACAAGAACTTTGCAGAGTGACCACGATCAGGAGCAATGCCATGGAGCAACGACGACACCTACTTGCAAGAAAGAGAAGAGCCAGATGGCTCCCAGCTCATCAGCACAGACCAGGGACACGCCAGACCTTTCTTGCCAGTCTGGTGCCATCAGAGCCAGGGGAAGCAGAAGGTGTGATGACACCAGGCAGGAGCTTGTCAAGGGAACCTGGGCAGTCCAACCAGACAGCTCCGACAGACTCAAAGGAAAGGCAGATTCCTTTAATCTACACTGAAGCCAAGCATCTGACACACTCATGTTTCCTGGTGTGGCTCTGGAGATAAGCCCACGGGCTGTTAGGAAGCAGGAGTCAGCAGAGGGGTAGTGTGAAGCAGTCATCTCTGGCAGGTTTCAGGGCAGTTTCTTCAGGACTGGAGTCACAGGCTTCTCCTACTTTGTATTTCATTACTGACCTGTGCATGCAGCAAGAGTGCATTAATGAGGTTACAAACAGGAGGGCTGCCAGCCAGGCAAGGGACCAAAATACACGGGGGTGGGGGGCATAGGGGCAGCGGGTATGGACACACACCACCAAAAAAACCTTGATGGTCATAGTAACAGAAGAAAGAAGTTCACCAGTCCCACTTTCAGGGGGAGCTCAAAGCTCACCAGACCGTTTCCCCCCCCCCCCCCCCCCCCCAGAAGGGATATCAGGGTGTTACAGCATGAGGTCTGGGCCAGATCCTGCCCAAGTCCCGGTCCCTGAGCCCCAAACCCCAAGCTCTAGCAACCCACACTGGGATAAATACAGGAGGGCATGACCAGGCACCCGTTTCTCATTAAATCCCACAGCATACAGCACAAACTGCTCCCTTCAGGTCACTTGAAACTCCCCTCTGATACCAACAGACAGTAAAATGGTCCATCACCCTCACACAGACAAAATTCATTCCTTCCTTCAGTCAGCCAAAGCGTTTGCCTGTTCATCACCATCACAGAGATCTTTGGTCTCACAACTGTCCACACGGCTCTTTGCTTCCCAGCCCTGTTCCAGGTATTGCACCACCAGCAGCTGCTCCTAACATCCCATCAGACAAGAGGAGTCTTCAGCCAATTCTTCTCTTGCATATGAGGAGCAAGAGACTTTAGGGCCCCAAATGAGCCTCAGTTCCTTCAGGTATTCATTTAGGACTTTAAACTGGGCAGCAAATAACACGTGGAAAGTTTTATACACCTTCTTCTCCTATTTTTAAACAAGTAGCATCTTGCAGAGAACAAACCCCAGTTTGTTTCCAGTGGGATCTTCCTCCAAGCGTGCCAGAGTTGACTGCAATTACACACCCCTGCTGCATGGCTTCTCCATGAAATTTTGGTTTAAGGCAGGTTGCACTGATATGCAGCCAAACAGCCTCCATCCAAGCATGCACCACTGTGGGGGAGCAGGCTGGAGCTCCCCACACCAGCCCCCAGTGTATAACCTACACCATGTACCAGCCCTGCTTCTGCTGTCCTCCTGCTGCAGGTCCTGTCTCACCCCCACCCGCATCAGGATACCCCTTCTCTTACCTCAAACTCCCCTTGGTCCAGGCCACAAGCACCAAGAAACCACTGCCCAGCACACTGGTCTGACATGATGCTGCTGGAAGTGTCACTCCCACTGCTGTCATAGTTGTAGTATTTCCCTGCAAAAGGCAGGAAACAAGTTTAAAATTGATAGTTTAGGACCCTGGCTCATGTGTGCTGTTCCTACAGTCCTTCCCACGAGGCAGAGGCACATCAGCTCTTTTCAGAAGACTTCATTCTCCTTCCTTTCCCAGATCATTACACCCTTTCTGTTCCCTCCCTGGTACCTGCTCTTTCCCCTCCACTTGCAGGTATAGCATCTCCCCTCCTTCCCCCATCTCCTACAAAGCTTGGGTGGCCCTAGGAGGAGCCATCCCCTTCCCAAGGGACACACAGCTAGCTGAGTGTGGTTCCCCACTAGGGAGCACTCACCATTCCAGAGCATCCTCTCAAATGCTTCCTTGCCCTTGGACAGGATGTCTGTGTATTTCTGCTGGATCTCAGCATCCCCAAGCACCTTTGCCATCTTGCACATCATGCAGACAGCTGCCAGCCACAGCCCACCGCAGTAGGCGCTGCAGGAACCAAAGGAGAGAAGCATCAGCAATGCAGGACACCTCACAGGTTGCACAGAGCTCCCACAACAGACAGGGATCAGAGTTCCAGCTCTGAGCCTCCTCCCCACCCCATGTCCCCCATCTTCAACTCCCACCTGCCTCCCTTGCTCACCTGGCTCCATTTACCACCCAAGCGTCATATGTCTGGTCAGCAAAGCCACCGTTTTCGATGAGCCCATCATTATCTGTGTCAAACTTCAGCTCTGACTCCATCACAGCCTGGAGAGGCAGGACATGGTCACACAGCCCCTGCATCCTGGCAGTCCCTCACACTGCTCAGGAGCATCCATCCTCTTGGGATGTTGCACAGCTCCCAAAGGAAGTGGGGAAGAGGGATGCCCCATAGTCTGATCCCCTCCTAGTACCTACCTGGCAGACTGGCCACATGTCCTGCAAGTACAAGGAGTCATGTGTCAGGTAGTAGTCACGGTACACCTGCAGCACAAACTTCAGGTTGAGGTCCTTCCAGTTGGCAGTGTCATGCATCAGATAGGCATTGACACGCTGCCACGGCTCATCACCTAAGCAAGAACAGCATGGATACAGCAGGGCAGCAAGCAAAAAATGTCCCCTCTCCTACCCAGAAGCAAGGTCCCAAGGGTGCTGTGATCAAAACAGCACTAAAGTAATACATTGCACCCTGTGCCACGTCTATCCAGAGCAGCCTTCCCAGCACTGCTGAGCTTCCCTCCGTCTCCACTGTACAGCTTCCATGCAGCATGGTCTTCATTACCACCCCAAACCATCGAAGACTGCTATTCCCAGCTAAGAAAACAGTGCATTCCATGCTCCATACCTCTTTCCCACAGCCTGGGAAGTAACTACCCTCAGAAAGTTGCATGAGCAGCCCTGCACCTCCTCTGCCCCTGAGAAGACCCAGCCAGACCCCTCACCTGGGTCCCCAATGTCATGCGGCACCACATTTTTCAGCTTCACCTGGGCTGTCTGACCACACATCAAGTACTGCCGGGGCTGGATGTCCTCATTCACCACTGTGACAGCTGGAGAGAACACAGAGCAAGAGACATTAGAAAGGCCGCAGGCACTGCAGTAGCAAGCTCCAAGAACAACCACAGGCAGGGCCACCAGCACACCTGGCTGCCCTTCGGGACTCTGGCTGCAAGACCATAGTCCTCTGCAAAGGGCTGAGAGGACAGGAGGCTGCTCCCAGCCTCCCCTCAGCAGGGGACATGCAGCTGTCACCACCCCCTTGTTCAAGGTAGTGGCAACACCCAGGGCCAGGCTGGAACCCTCGTGGGCTTAGCCCTCCAGCAGCCCAGCAAAGGGCCACCACCGAGGAGCCTCCAAGCCCACCCCAAAGCATTAGGGTCTGCAAACAGCTCCATGCTTCTCCTGTGCAAGGGGCAGAGAGAACTGGTAAGACCAGGGACTTGCTCAAGGCAGGCAGAGCCAGCACCCCCAGTGTGGCAAGAAGGCACCCCAGTACTGGGTAGAGAGATGGTGACTGGCAGCAAGATTGGGCATTTGGAAATCCTGGGCCCAGCAGAGGGGCTAGAGGGGGATGCTGGCTCTACAGCACAGATTTCTGTGGCAGACGCTGTTCCCAAATCCCGTCTCTTTCCTAGCTGAAGACATCAGCAGGCATCAAGGCAGAATCTCCTGGGTCACTCACCAATGTCATACTGCAGGCTGATCTGCAGCTTGGGCCACAGCATGACAAGAGCAAAGGAGGCGTAGAAGTGGACATCATAGGTGTTGTACATCCGGTACTCCTGGCCTGGAAGGACCAGGGAGACAGTGAGGGATGGGAGACCTGCCAAAGGGAAGGGAAAGGAGGGGCAGGTCCTCTCTCCCACATGGCCCAGGAGGGTGGGCTCTTTCACAGCACAGGCAGGGGCTCCCGTTAAAAGCGGGTTTTACTCCCTACATATAGCACCCAGGGGTCTGGAGAAGACCTCATGCCATGTCCTACAGGGCTTGGTCCTGCAAGGGGTTTTGCTGGGAACAGTGCTGCTCCCTACTCAGGGTGTGAAAAGCACCCCAAAGGCAGGATAGAAACACCTCATGACAACAACAGGGAGGGGGTGAGTTGGGACCATCCATCACGTCCCTGCAAGTTACCTTCCAAATAAGCAAACCTTCCATACTCCCGCAGGACAGGGAGCAGGTGGGAGAGGCCAGCCCCCGCCGGCCCCTGCAGGTCCTTGGCACAGCAGTCTGGGGGCAGCTCCACCCAGATGGTCCCCCCCGTCCGTCATGAAGTACAGCTCATTGAAGAGTGCTGACTTGTACCAGGAAGGCAGCTGGCTGTGGGCAAGAGGGAAACTCAACCACAGTGGCTGAGGCAGTAATGCTCCTGCTCTGGTCAGCCCAACGAGGCCATCAGGAAGGTGCTCTCATCTACCCTACCTGTTCTCCAGGATGGGCTTCTGCCATGCCTCGATCTTCCTCTCCCACTCCTCATAGTGTGTCAGGGCATGATGCGACAGGGCAGGAGCAGCATCACCTCTGCTGCCAAAGAAACGGGTGTACCGCCTGCCAAGCGGGGGTTTGGTGAGTATGCTGTGAGCCCAGGCTGGGAAGCCCACCCAGTCTTGGGAGAGGGGCTGGACTATACTGAACACCGGAGTAATACGACTGCTAGTAGAGGGGCACTGAGGAGCAGGCACTGGGGAGAGGGTCCCCTCTGAGCTAGCAGGGCTATGGCTGCAGGGAGCAGGTGGCACAAGGCTCCCCAGACAGTACTCAAGCCTGGATGCAGGGAGAAGGGGGCTTTGGGCACGAGCCAAGCCCCACTGGAGACAACCCACCCACCTGAGATGCAGCTTCTCCCTGGAGCCAAAGTGAACACAGGGCATGTCCCAAGCCAGGGCCAGCTCCAGAGTCCTGTGCCCCTGGGCAGGCACCCTGCAGCTGGCACACACTGCTGCTGCCGTCACCTCCCCCTTCTCTGTCGCGCTACTTTTACCTGCCAGGAGGGAAAAAAAAAAAAAAAATGAAAATCACAAGTGACCAAGGAAGCCCTGTGGGAGGGTAACTGATGCTCTCACACACCCTGAGGGGGGTGAGACAAGGCATGCACCAGCCCCTTTGCAACCTGGAGGGCACAGCCCCAGGGTTTGAAGGGAAGACATTACCACACGTGAGTTAACCGCTTTTTGCAAGCAGGAAAAAATACCTGTAATGGGTGGAGGGGTTAAAAAAGCAAGCCATCAAAGCAGAGGAACAAATCTGGCAGGAAAAGCCACCAGGCATGTGTGGGAGGGACAGAACATCCCATGACTTTGTATCTGCAATGTACGCAGAGACACTGTGACTTTCTAGTGACAGTCATCGTTTCCAGCTTTCTGCAGGGTGCTTGAACTGTGCCCGGATTTAAGAAAAGCCCTGAGGCAGCTGGATAATTATATGCTGGTTCTGACATGTGCATCAGGTAAACTCATTAAAGCAACAACTTCAACAGAAGTACAGATCCTGACTATGATAATGCCTTGCATGTATGAAGGAAAACCACATCCCAATAGCCTGGAGAGCTGAGCACATCTAGGCAGGAAACTCAGTTTTCCGGAAATATTTCTGTAAACACTTTGCATAATTTAAGCTTCAAGAAATGTCGCTGACACACCAGGAGGCTGCACTGCCATTCAGCAAGACCTGGACAGGCTGGAGAGTCAGGCAGAGGAACCTCATGAAGTTCAACAGGGGCACGTGTAGGGTCCTGCCCCTGGGGAGGGACAGCCCCAGGCACCAGCACAGGCTGGGGTGACCTGCTGGGGGGCAGCTCTGCGGAGAAGGACCTGGGAGTGCTGCTGGGCAGCCAGTTGCCCGTGGGCCAGCTGTGTGCCCCGGTGGCCAAGCAGGCCAGTGGGACCCTGGGGGGCATGAGGAGGAGCGGGGCCAGCAGGTCGAGGGGGGATCCTCCCCCTCTGCTCTGCCCTGGTGAGGTCCCACCTGCAGTGCTGTGCCCAGTGCTGGGCTCCCCAGTTCAGGGGGGACTGGGAACTGCTGGGGAGGGTCCGGTGGGGGCTGCAAAGACCATCAGGGGACTGGAGCATCTGCCTGGTGAGGAAAGGCTGAGGGAGCTGCGCCTCTTTAGCCTGGGAAGGCTGAGAGGGGATCTTAACAATGTCTACAAGTATCTTAAGGACAAATGTCCAGAGGACGGGGCCAGGCTCTTCTCAGTGGTGCCCAGCGACAGGACAAGGGGCATTGGGCACAAACTGCAGCATAGGAAGCTCCATCTGAATCTGGGGAAGAACTTCTTCACCTTGAGGGTGACAGAGCCCTGGAACAGGCTGCCCAGAGAGGTTGCGGCATCTCCTGCTCTGGAGACAATCAAAACCTGCCTGGATGCAACTCAGCAGTCTGCTCTATTTCAGCAGGGGGTTGGTCTGGATGAACTCCAGAGGTGCCCTCCAACCCTGACCTTGCTGTGAATTCTTGAAGACTCAGTGCCAGTACCGCTAGTTTGTCAGCATCATTCTTGTTCAAAAGTTGGCAGAGATGTCACCTTTTATTGCAGTAACAGGTCAGCAGCAAGGGCTGGGAGGCCACACTGCTACGAGGCTTCTACCAAGGGAGTGAGCAGACAACTGAGGATGATGCAGAAGCGCTAAGGTATTACCACAGACTTTCAGGGAACTGACATATTAATAAAGGACAGCAAGTGATGGCAGCACCAAACTCCAAAGACTGCTAAATGCCCACTAGAACAAACATGATGGGTCCCAGCTTGCAGATCTGGCAATGGGAACTCAGGGAAGATGGCTGGGCATCACCCTAGCTACTCAGGAAAAATCTCAAACTCAGAGTGCAGCCCTACACAGACTAACAAGATACTGGCATGTACCATTAACATAGCCAAGAACAGCCCCAAAGTGGTGCAAGCAGCTTTTGGAAAACCACAACAAGGACAGCGTGACAAGCAATAGGAGATCTGGATACAGCCCAAAGCTGGGAACAAGCCACAGCATCACTGGTAGTTTTTTTGCAATGGCACCAACGTGGCCAGAAGAAAGGAAATCCATCCTTGCTTGCATGCCTGGTGCTCCACAATCAGTGTGGCCACCCATTCCCCCTGCTCCCCCTCCACCCATCCCATGGAGGATGGAGCGACTCACCGGCAGGTGAATCCAGCCTGCCATCCTGCAGGAGGTCCTGCCACACCTCTCTACCCGATGCCACAGGATTAAATGCTGTGAGGTGGGTGACTCCCGTGTCAGCCTAAGGAAGGGAAGAGCATCATCAGGGGCTGGTACTTTTGAGGGGCAGATGCAGCTGCTCCCCCCACTCCCAACAACTCTGGGACCCCACACTCACTCCCTGCATGCTGTCCAGCAATGCTAACTCCAAACCTACTTACTGCTGTCCTGCAAGCTTCACCCACAACTTCTCTCCTGACAAACACCCCCAAAGAGGGTGTCCTCAGAAAAGTCATGTCACCGCTCCTGCTCCAGCGGTCAGACAAGTGCTGAGGACCAGTGTCAACCCCGACCCACTGCACACCCATCCTTTACTAGCTGCCTGGAAGCAGCCCCTCTACATTCAGCAGGGCTGTACAACACCCCCAGCTGGAGCCACACCAGTGCCAGCCCTTTACCTTCTCCCTGGCAGAAATGGCGAGGGTGAAGGGGTTCACATGTGTGCAATGGTGCAGCAGGACTCCTGCAACCCGCTCGCCCTCCTTCTCGAAGGCAAAAGGCTCGTTCCAGTGCCCTCCGCTCCTGTCCTCCTTTGTTCCCGTGCCATTCTGCAGGCTGAACATGATGGAGACTTCCACATCCTCATTCCTCCCATTCTCCACCTCCCAGATGAACACTCCCACCGGCAGGCTGGAGTCCTGGTAGAGACAGACAACACTGCATATAGGGCTGGTGCTCCACAGTTAGCCATTGGAGCATCACCGCTCCCACTGGCGGACCAACTGGGCAGGATGCAACGGAGTAAGTGCACTAATAACTTGATCTAAGAGCCCGTTGCCAAGCTGGGGAGTAGCAGTGGGAGCAGAGGAATTTTGGGGGCAGGGAATACAAAATTAGATCACAAGCCCTGGGCTAGCAAACCCCCCACTGGACAAGACACAGATGGAAAAGCAGCATTTAAGGCTCAGACGGGTGTCTCACCACCCTCTACTCAACAGGCTGATACAGGCTCACATGCTTCACTGGGGTAAGCAGAAGGTCAGGCATGTCAGCAGCACAGCCTGCCGCCCTTGCCCAGGGCTGGGAGTGAGCAGAGGCAGCATGTGGGAGCAGTGAGGCATCCCCTGCTGCGAGTTTCCGCATTGCTGTGGAGGTTCCTCTTGCCTGGGAGCATCACTAAGCAGAGACAGGGGGAAATGCTGGGAAAGCCCAGCTAGTAAGCAGCTCTTCCTTTGGAGATGGCAGGCAAAAGCCAGCTAAAACGCTCTCAGAAACACCCAGCTGACAAACCAACCCACAAGTACAGGCTGAGCGTTTCCCAAAATGCTACCACTGGATCCTCTGGGCAGCAAGGCGACAGCTCTGGACCTGCTGTTCCGGGTGGACAGGAGCTCAGGTGGCCATGGGACAAAACCAAAGGCAGGGAACAACCAGTACAAAGAGTCAAAGCAAAGGTCAGAGGGGAAAAGAGCAGCTGCCAGAGAGAAGCACAAGAAGGAAAAAAAAAACACCCACAAAATAACCCACCAAAGAGATAATCCTTCCAGCACCAACTGCTGCAGGAGGGGCAAAGCCTTCCAGGGTCCTGCTGCTCCACACCTGGCAGCTGGCACTAGGGACAGGGTCTTACAACAAGAGACCAAGCTGGGAAAAGAACAAGGTGGCAAGCCTGGTTGTCTTCAGGCAATGCTGACAAGAGGGACAAGGAACTCCTCTACTGCAGCCTCCCTGGATGCCACAGGAAATGCTCAGGGATCAAAAACTCACCAGCTCCAAGCCTCTGCTGCCAGAACAGGGCACACCAAGCATCACACAGTACATTCCGGTCTCTGCTGTGCCAATCCTTCCCCCCTTCCCATGCAGGCAGCTCTGCCATATCCCTGCCAACCTGCTCCACGTCAGCTGTGCTGGCAGAGCACAGTACAGCCCGGTGCTCCCATGGGACAGGCTGCAACCAGCATGGAGCCATCACCTTCTCACCTTATAGTCGTGGGGGATGACAGGAGAGACCTGGCGGCAAGTAAGCACCACATTCTGCCCCGGAAGCTCATAGACCATCCACGCACGGGGGTAGAGGGCATGGTAGAAGGCATAGCGGCCACAGTAGCCCCAGTTCCAGCCCTGCAGGGTGCTGGGTCTCTCCACAGACAAGACCTGCTGGTAAACCGTCTGCCCTTTGCAACGCAAGCACACCGTGAACTAGGTAAGAGAGAAGCACATGGAGGGGATGAGATAAGCCCAAGAGCAGATGACTCAACCACCCAGGCTGCTCGCACCCCTTGCAGACCCTATGGCACTTACCTGGTTGGCGATGACCGTTTCATAGTGATAAATGCCAGGGTTCAGCTGCCAGCGGCAGAAGTCGCCCCGCCAGCCACGGGTGATGGTGCCTCCCCCGATCCCGCCCAGCGGGCACCCTGGCAAAGACACCAGAAATTAGCACCCGTGTTCCCCCACATCATAGGATCTAGCTCAGTGACCCTCCACACAGCTCCAGGGGCCCCTCTGCACTGCCCGCACAGCAGAAGCTCCTTGACCTAGCCACCCCCCAGCATCATGATGGCCCCACGTGAATCCCCACCCACACAGCACACTGGGCATTGCACCACCCCAGTGCCCAAACTGGAGGCTGACCATAGATCTGCTGCAGAGGAACAGCACACAAGAGGTCAATAAAGGCAGATTTCTTCTCTATGCGTGTCTTCTTGTACCACCACCTGAAGTATCTGCAAAGGAAAGAGAGGTATGAAAGACAGGAGCAGGCGTCACTGTCACTGGGCAGGACGTAACCACCACCCGTTGCAGCTGCCCCTCTTGTAGAGATGTACTATGGCAACCTGTGCCCCAGGGCGCGTGGGGTGGCAGCCCCTGCCATCTATCTGCAGCACGTCTCGGCCAGGGGACACAAGCAGGCAGAACTCAGGCTGCTCAGGGCTGCCTGCAAGGGTACAGCGTGAAAACACAGTGCTCCGATACCTGAGAGCAGGGCTCCCAGCTCATGTAGGAGCAGGAGGCTTTCCCAGTCACCCGTGAAGTGGGAATGCACACAGGGACCATCGCTGCCACCACTACCTCCATGCCTGGTAGGGCATGACCTGCTAAGGAAGGTCTCGGAGGGGAGGCACAAGCCCAGAGAAGCCATATGCTGCTCCAGGGACACGAGCCTTGCTCTTCCACCCCCGTGTCACCACTTGCACACACAAGCTTGCTACATCCCAGTGCCACATCCCCAGGGGCAGATGGCACAGGGCAGCCTTGCCCTGGAGGAGGTGACACCTGCTGTCTGCAGCTGGCAGGATCCTGAGGACTCACCTTTGCACACCAGCTGCACAGCCAGGCAGTGCCTATCAGATAATTTCTCACCCAAAGGCCCAGTAATAGAGACGCCCAAACAGGGGCACACCTGCAGCCGGGTGTGCCAGCACCACTCCAGGCAAGAGGTGCAGGGCTGGGCTCAGAGTCAGCGCTTGTAAAGGACTGGTTTTTGCTAATGAACAGCCCCAAGTTAAATTTTCCATACAGAGACAATTAGCTTATGGAAACCAGTCACCAAACCAGAAGAAGCTGCTGAACTTCCCCCAGCGAACAAACAGGCAAGACCCAAACGGTGGCTCCACAGCCCCAGGTGCCAGGTGGGTGACAGGGGCACTGGAGCCCCCATGGTGTGCAATGTCCCTCAGCCACCTGCAGCCACCAATGCCATACTGCCAAGAGGAGAAAGCCACCCTGCTGGGAGCACACAGCCTGTCCCACTCCAATGGCTCAGAGGATGGAGAGTCCAGGCGATGGGCCACCACAGGTAAACACGAACCCCCTGGGACATGTACGCCCAGAAGCAAGAGGGAGAGGCTCTTCCACGACACCCCCTGCTCCTACACACTCCTTCCCAACAAGGACAATGCACACTTGCCTTTTTGGCTGCATGGTCAATGGACATTCATTTTTATTCACCAACATCTAAGGTTCTCAAATCCCTCTCAGGGCGATATTTTCTGGGTTGCAGTCTCACAGGACCTGAAAGCAGCTCACTCTCCACTCCTACATACGCACCTTGACATCTGACTGTTTAATGACATTTTGCCTGCAGACGTCCGGGGCACCACAAGAACCAGCCTGTCCTGCACAACTACCCTGAATTCCCAAATCACAGCTTGCTGTGTTATCTCTGAGCTACATCTGCTGCAACTGCTCTTCTCCCAGCTGAGACAGCCCTGGCTTTATGCTGCTGAGGTGAGGTTTTGGCAGTGTGCGCACTCTCAAGGAAATTATTTTATTTTAACCCAGCATCGGGGAACCAACCCAGCTGCTTCCCCGGCAGGTTTCTGCTGATGGGAAATAAGGTGCCCAGGTGGAGCAGCCACAGCACAGCACAGCGGGGCATCCCAGCTCCTTGGAAAGGAGGTAATGGAGGGATTTCAAAAAGCAGTTTTTCCAGGAGCACACAGCAGGAAAGGTTTGGGATTTACAGCCAGCCACTGCCTGAGCTGTTCTGCCATCTCAAGAGCAAACCCCTCCCCTGCCAGCTTCTCCCAAAAATCACTCAAGCCAAGAGAAGGTCGTCGATGCCTAATTGCTGGCTACTAACAGCTCTGCCAGGGCTGCAGAAAAATCAGGAGAAAGTCTTCATATTCTGCAGCACCAAAAGCCCTGCCAGGCCCTGAGGGCGTATTTTTCCCTTCAAACTGGCAGTAGGATTAAAACCTGTCCAGACATTACCCTGCTATTCAGATCCATGCCATGACCCTCTCCCAGGGCACACAAGCCACCTCTGCGGAAACCTGCCTGCACCTCCTCCTGCCCCAGCATCTGCTGCAGCCCAAACATCTGGATGACCTTTTCTTTCCAGATGTGCAGCTGTGGGTGTTGCCATGAAGGAGTTACCCAAAGAGCCCCAATTAACAGAAATCCAACCCCAGGGCTATTAAAATGCCCAGCCACACCACTTGCAGCAGGGCTGCAGGAGAGGACACCAATCCGCCAGAGGTTTAACTCAACACACCACCATGTCAACACAGGACATGGTGGCTCCTCTCTGCAGGTCCTAAGCTTCCTCAGCTGAGGACATACAGCAATCCCAAGGTCCTCCCAGCCACCTCAGGAGGTACAAGCACCTGCAGGTGACTTGCTCTTGATGCACTAAGCCATACCTAGTTCTGAGAGCATCCCTGGCACGGGTGCTCCCAAGAGTGGGGTGCTGCTCATCATGGGTCACTTGGGAGAGGGCATGGCAACCTACAGACCTGCAGAGGTTCAGATCCACATGCCATGCTGCAGGACTGAGCCCACAGGCTCCTCTTGCAGCACCAGCACCCAGATTTCCATCAGCTAGCTGCCTCTGCCGGGCAGACGTATGGGTGCCCACCAATGCCAGGAGCATACAGCCTTCACACATCCTCACATCCCTGCATTAGCTGCACTTCATCAGCCAACACCACTGCCCTCAGGTTTTAATTCCGACTCATGCAGGTATTTCTCACCATCCTGGCACTTACTCCACTCAGCTTTCTAGGCTGGAGTCTTCCTGCAAGAAAGCTTTGCCCTGCACGAGTATTTTGAGATGACAGCTACATTACCTCCTAAATTTGTACAGGGGAAGAGGCAGTGGTTTGGCTTTTAGCTACCTGCATTTTAACCTTAAAACCTTTTTCTATGGCTGACACAAACCACTTCCATTTTGAGACCCCAGACTCCCCAGGCTGGCACAGAGGCCATCACCTCTCCTCCCCACTCACCCCACCAGAATTTCACCCTTTCCCACACACTCAGCTTATCCCCAACCTGCTACAGCAGCTTTTCCAGCAGCTTTTATCTGGGGCGTGCAGAACCCACACGCTCCCCTCCCTGATGCCCAGGCTCACACCGGGATGTCTCAGGTCAGACCAGCATGCCGCACACCCCGAAGCTGTCAGCTATCTACCCTCTTCATCAGGCTTTGCCGGAACCAGCCCTGCAAGCAGCAACCTCCAAGCACACAGAGCAGGAAAAAAGCTCAGAAAATGGAGGCAGGAGATACAAAGCAAGCAGAGGGACCCAAATCACACTGCCACTGGTTCAAGCGTTCAGCCTGACGGGTACGCAAACACCACCCGGGCACAGTGTTGAAGGCTGAAATAACAGCGTTGCTTCCCACACGCCTTTCTCCTGCTACTTCCAGCTCACCCCAAGGCAAAGTCAGAAGTCCCCATTCCCAAACCCGCTGTGGCACTGCGAAATGCTCCCGGTTAACTCCCGGTTTCACCCGCGCCTGCCGACGCCGCCTTACGCGGGGCCCGAGCGCCCGGCGCCAGCCGGGGAGGATGCGGCGGCACCGGGCACCGGCAGCCAGCCTCGGGGGCGGGCGGGGGTCCCCCGCTCCCCCCAGCAGCGGCGGCCCAAGCCCTCCCGGCTCCGGCTCAGCTTTGGGGAACCCCAGCGGCGGGTACTACCCCTAAGCCAGTTTCGCCCAGTCCGCACCTGCGCTCCCAGTGCTGGCGCCAGACAGGCCGCCAGCAGCCGGCGGCTCGGAGCGGGCAGCGGCGCCCTACGGCCCGCGGCCTTCCGTGACCCGCCGTACTCTGCCCTCCGCGCACGGGGAGGGGACACCGTCGGTGCTCCCCCGCGCCCAGCCGCCTGCAGCGCCGACGGCCTGGCGTGCGGCGCGGTGCTCCCCCCGCCTCCGCGCCCAGGACAACCCCCGCGTCTCCCCCCTCCCGGGATGCTCCCGGCCGCCGTTCCCCCCCGCCCCCATCACCCCGCGTACCGCAAGGCGAGGCCGACGTGCCGCAGGACGTCGCGGAGCGGCACGTCGGCGGCGCCGTAGGGCTGCCGCGGCTCCTCGAAGCGGTGCGCCAGGCAGACGCGCCAGCCGGCCGCCGCCACGCCGCGGCCCCGCGCCGCCCCCTCGTACCGCTGCATCAGCGGCCCCGCCGCCTCCGCCGCCGCCATCGCCACCCCCCGCCCCGCGCGCGCCCTCTTCACTGTGCACGCCGTCCCGCCCCGCCCGGCCCCGCCCCCGGGGCTCGGCGCCACGCGCGCCGCCGAGCGCGTCCGAACACCCGGGCCCGCCCCGCCGCCGACGCGACCTGCGATCCCCCGGCCGCCCGACAGAGCGTTGCCGAGTGGGTCCCGAGCGTCGTACGAGGGTTGCCGAGCGCTGCCCGAGCATCCCCGAGAATTCCCGAGCGCCGCCCGAGCGCTCCCGAGCACTGTCCGAGCATGCCCGAGCGCCGCCCGAGTGTTGCCCGAGCATTACCGAGAGCTGGCCGAGCGTTGCCCGAGCGCTCCCGAGCGCTGCCCGAGCTTTGCCGAAGTAGGTCGGGAGGGCCCCTGCGCGGCCGAGGGGAAGCCAGGCCGGGAGCGGCGAGTAGTGCGGAGCGGTGAGTGGGGCTGGGGCGGCCAGGGGTGGTGGCTGTGCGGGGCGCGCTGCCCAGTGTCCCTGGCCGTCCTGTGGGCGTTTGCGCTTGTGTGTTTGCGGTCGAGGCCACCCTGAGGCCCCCGGGCAGGTGTTGGCGGGGCTGTCCTTCACCCCCCGCAGTATGTGCTGACCCCCCCTTACGTCTGTGTGGAGCTGGGGGCGGGGGGTGTTTGTGTGTGGCCGGGGCTGTGCGTGTGTCCCCTGCACGCCTGGGTGGGTGGGTGGGTGTGGGTGGGACTGTGTGTCTGTGCCTCGTGTGTGCAGAGCCAGGCTGGCCGTAACCCATTTACACGCCCGTGTGCTGTGTCTAGACCCTTGGCTGGGTCTAGACCTCCCTGACTGCCCCACATGCCTGTGCCCGGCCTGGCTGTCGCCATTCTTGCTCTGTTACAGCACCCAGCCCTCTCTCCGTGCCCACTGTTGGGTTTTTCTTGGCAGGTGTGCAGCAGGGCTGTCCAAGCCATGATTGAGGTCTTGGCCAAGCTGGGCCGTGGGCCTGTCTTCCTGGCAGGAGAGGTGCTGGAGTGCGTGATCACTTTCACCAACCCATTATCGGCCTCATCGACGTCCGCCAGCAGGTACAGCAGCCCACGCCAGTGGGCCCTTCTGTGCATGAAGCCTTGAAGTGGCAGAGCTGTCTGGGTCCCTCAAGAGGGAACGGACCTCCCTCCCTCCTGAGCAGCCAGATGTAGTCATGGCTGGGTTGTGGGGCAATGGTGCCAGCTCAGCCCCTGGTGACTCCCCTGACCGAGGTACTCTTTTAAGGGTGCTTTGTGCCATCACTGTTTCAGAGCTGCAACTGACATAATTGTTCTGGTTTTCTGCCCCCAAGAAAGAGACAAAGAAAAAAGTATGCAGTTAGAGATGCTCTTAACTTCCCCTCAGGTGAGCCCTCAGTGACGGGATTACTGGCAGAAAATGAAGCCAAACTGGCTGTCAAAGCAGGATATCTAGTTACACCAGGGTGACAGTCTCACAGGGCAACATCCAGACAATGTCATTATTTCCTGCGTTTATGGAAGGACCTCTCTTTGTCAAGCAGCACACTGAGGTATTGGTGTAACCTCTGCCTCCAGAGCTGGCAGGCAGAGAGATGAGCGCTGCCAGGCGTGAGAAAGAGGCAGCCTTCTGTGGCAGCATTTTCTGTGGCCCAGCCTCCGAGTGCTGCATCTCCCCTGATCATTACTGTGTCTGAAATGGGTGTTGAGGAAATGCGAGAAGATGGGAGCTTCCTATATTGGCTCACGGGGGTGACTCCACATCATAATTAGTCGCCCAAAGTTTCCATGCCTGCTGAGTGTATGGCCTTGTCTGATTCTCCAGCAGGTGGAGAGTGCTTTCTCAATTTGAGCCCTTCTTGGGAAGTGTCCATTTCCAGCCCTGTCACGTTCAGCATCTCTTCATCACCAGCATGCATTTCACACGTGATTGTTTTGGTGAGCCCACCTTCAGTGCTTGCAATCTCAGCAGCAGCAAAGCAGTCTTCTGTATTACCACTGTAGGGCTTTATTGCCTTCCTCAACTTTCCATCTTGTCTTCCTGGTTCATCTTCCTTACTGCATTCAGCTTTTGAATTCAGCTCTGGCATAAGCAGCTAGCTTTCCAGAGTTTTGTCTTGTGCAGTGGCAGTGCGTTTTCCTGGTTCCAAAACATGTGGAACTGCAAAGGTGGCAGGTGGAACAGTTTTGGAGGTTCACAGCAGAGCTACAGGAGATTCATTTAGGAGTTTCATGTGTGTTGTGGTCCTTAAAGAAAATACCTCTTGAAAAAAGGAAATTTTTTAGAATAAAAGGCAGGTGACCAAACTGATGAGACTCAGCTAAGACAGTGGTGACACCACATACATTGGTGGCTTGGAAATTGAAGCTGTGAGGTGCTTAAAGGCAGGAGCCAGATCAAAGCACAGTCACTGCAACAGGGAGGTAGGCCCGTCAGGCACTAGAAGCTTTCGGGGCTGGAAGAAGCTGCAGTGCAGGTGGGGGAACCAAGAAGCACTCATTTCAGGCTTAGACAGAATGGAAGGATAGTAAGTAAATGGAAGATGGTGAATTTGATTGTGGTGTACAAGGCATACAAGAAACAAAGCTTTTCTGCCCAAAGCGTGACCCTTGTGAGCTACAGGAGTTGTAGGGGGAGGTGAGAGAGGAGGGAGATGACCTCACAACAGCACGGGATCCTTCTGCACCCTGCCAGCTGGACAAGCCAGGTCTATCAGCAGGAAGGCAGATAAAAGAAAGAAGGAAAAAAAAAAGATTTAAAATACAGTGTTTGAAAGTACTGTAATTATACTAAGCTTATATAAAGTTCATTGTCTCTCAAGCAAGACCATTTTTCTATTTCTATATAGCAGATATGTTACAACAGAAAACCTTTTGGCAGCCCTTGTGGAAAAGCCATGCTGGTACTTTTGAAGATACAGGATTACAGTTGTGGAGCTAGAAGTAACTGGGTAGAGTAACCAACACATGTTTGGGTAAGGGCAACCAGCACATACAAAAGATCAAATAGGGCGTTGTTAGTCAGCGGAAACAAATGCAGCACGCCCTTTTTTCTCTGATTCGTCTAGACGTTTAACTGCTCTGATGTGTCACATCAAGAGATACCTGCATGTCACAAAAAATCCCTGTGCCACCTAGAACTCTGGTGTCAGTGGTTACTAATCAGATCATGACGTTAGAAAACATACACTGGCTAAATTAACACCACCACTATTGAAATAAAGATAAGATGAGTGTTTTGGAAACTGAGAGGTGTCAGTAGCACCATGGGAGATGCCGTGTGGAATGGCTGAGGTCATAGCGGTGTTCAAAACATAAGACTGTTTTTCATGCTAGATGCAACCAATTCTTGTGGCTGTAGAGGCAGAGCAAAATGACCTCCTCTATAACTGTCAGTGAATCCTTTGCATCCTGAGGAGAAAATAGGTCCTTATTAAGGACCTGGAAGCATTATTCTCTGATGGTCTTATACAACCAAAAGTTGATGTTCTTGAGGGGGACAGTGCTGTGGGGAAGGAGCACCTCTGTGCCCCACCTGCCCTGAGGAGTGTCGAGCTTGGGGCAGCCGGGGTGCTGAGGGCAGGGGCAGCTGAACCCAGGTTGCAGGTGTTTGTTACTTTTGAATTTTCCCACTTCCCTGATGGTTGTGTTGTTACTGGTGGCACCTTGGAGTGCTGCTCTGCATGTCACTTCTGGCTTGGGATTTAGGTCTTCATGGCTAAAAGTCCTCTGCTGGGCCTGGCCCATGTGCAGCAGCTGGAGGTGCCCTCTCAAAGGTGCAGTCTGTGACCAGCTCCAAGCTGTGGCTGATGAGAAAGGTGACCAAGTTAGTAGGTCTTTGGAACAAATCTTGGGACGCTTGACCTCAGCATATTTGCTGGAAGATCCCTATAAGATTCTGCACAGGCTACCTGGTCTCTGTCCTTGTAGATGGGGTGGCTTCTGACTGCGCTGCTTGCGGTCTTCTGGCATGTGTGTACAGTGGGCTTCTTGGGGCAGGGGTGTTTCCTCGCTCAGTGTCAGTTCTGTGCCCAAGGTCTTGTGGTTTAGGCTACAAATATTGCTGCTGAATAAGATCCCTCAGGCCACAGAGTCAGGCCTTGGGTGAAACTGCTGTCAGCATCTGGGGTGGAAGTGGATTTGGGTCAGCACTCCAGCCCCAGCTTGCTCCGAATGCTTGTTTGGAGCAGGGCATCAGTGACAGTAAAGCAAGGCCTTCTTCCTTCCAGACAAGCAGTCCCACATGGAGCTGAGCAGCAAGAGCTGCTCTTCTCCCAATTCATGCTTGCTATAATCCAAGTTTAAAGCGCAGACACGACTATTGCTCTTCTTTGCTCTCAGTGAGATGCTGGCGTGGGCCAGCGCTCAGATCCACTGCCAGTTTCATGCCAGCGAGAACCGGGTAGCGCTCCCTCCTTCTGATGGCAGCAAGCACGATGTGCAGGCAGAGAATGAGACAGTCTTCGTCCCCAACAGAGGTGAGTGCCATTCTTATAACCCCGGGCAGGGACAGCAAGAGCACAACGAGCAGGAATCAAGCAGACTATAATGTGTGTCTTGAGGGCAGCATGTGTAGAAGTGAGTGGAAAGTCCATGTTGCTTTCCTTGTGTAATTCCCTGGTGATGGCTACTGCAGGACCTGGTTAATACTGGGATCAAAGTGGCACTAGTTTAGAGTGAAACATGAGGGTTGTCTGTCCAGCTGTTCTGGGAATGTCTCATGATCTGACCAGGGCATGAGATGTTTCCTCCTCAGCCCACTCCTCCCCGTTCCTCCCCAAGAGGATAAGGCCCAGCTGGCCTGGGCACAGCCCAAGTCTGGGCCGCATTCATGTGGTTCTTCTCTTCCAGGAGAGCGTGGTCAGTGTATCCTGTCCACACCACCAAAGATTCTCTTCTGTGACTTGCGACTGGATCCTGGGGAGTCAAAGTCCTGTGAGTCCTGTCTTCTTTTCCCCTGCTCAGAGAGCTCACCTCTGGGGAGCCCTGCTCTCAAAGCTGGCTTTGCAGAACTAAGTGCTGCAAGTGGGAGACCCTGGTGCTTGTGGAAGGCAAGATGCTGTGGTGGGAGTGTGAGTGCTAAGGAACTGCGTTGTCCAGATTCTGTTCTCCACCATATGAGGGCTGCATACTGCAATGTGTCCCTCAGTCCTGCCCCTGGCCTGCAGCCTTTGCTGTGTAGCTACAAGGCATGAAAAGTTTTGAAATACCTGGCTGCAGCTGAAGGAACAGTTATGCACACCTGCATTACCCTGCCTTTATTTCTTCAGCTGCACCAGAGTATTCTTGGGATTTAGGCTGGCATCCTTCTAAGGTCTGTGCTTCCTCTTCACGTTGTGGCTGTCCTGGAGATCACAGTCTTCTGCCTGTTCTGTTTTTCCTGCTGTAGAAGTGAACAACTTCTCATCTTCTCTGCTCAAAGCTCTTCATGTCTCCAAAGCCCTCAGACAGTGTCATTCCAATGGGTCCCCTTTAAGCTCTCCTTCATCACTACTTTCCCTTCTGCTTTAGAGAAATGTTTTTCCTTTTCACAAGGAAGTTGCAGCAACTCGGTTTTGTTGTACCAGGCAGCTTTCTCTACCTGAGTAGACAGCTGTGAAAATACAAGTATGTGCTGTTGCCTCGTTCAGTGGCTGCATGACCCTGTCTGTCAGTTCGTGTTGGACCTCCTTTGCATTCTGGCAGCCCGTGGTCTAGCAGCAACATAACGTTAAGTGTTGCAGGCTGCGTGTGGAGAGCTTCTTTGGGTTGTCCTAGGGATCTTCTGGGAATGGTTCGCAGAGACCTCTCAAGTCACAGAGCAAAGGAAGCAGAGAGGCAGTGCCTGTGGTGGAGGGGGCTCTGCTGGAGTATTGAGCTCTGGGAGGTGAGAGCAGAGGTGCAAGTGAGACCAGCAAGTTGCAGGCTGTGAAACTGGAACTGTGAAACTTTTGAAACTGCGGTCTCCTGCCTTTCTAGGCTTGGAGGAGCCTGACTGGAGGGAAAGGCGGACAGGGTAAAACCAACCTGGCTTTGGCTAGGTGCTTTGCAGGGTGGGGCAGTGCTGTTGGGAGCTGTGCCTCCTAAATTGGAAAGCCTACTGTCTGAGTATGTATTCTACAGCACCATGTGGGGGAAAGGAGCTGGCCCTGCCACATTGGAGCCAAGGACCACTGTACTGAAAGTGGCTGTGCCAGGGAGGAGGAAGTGGTAGAAGTCTCAGCTGGCCTGAGGCTCATCTGGATTCTCCTGTGCTCTGTGCTGCTGGCAGGTGTGGGGCTGGAGCATCCAGTCCCTGGGATCAGGGGAAAGACCCTTTCCCAGCACATCTCAGGCAGGCTTGGCAGTTGCTGGGAGAGCAGATTGGTGACTACAGTCCAACCTCCAGGTGGCTGGGATGAATTGAGAAGATTTCCTTGTGTGCAGGCTTTGTGGGTGGAAGCTGTTCAGCTCCCAGCTAATCTAGCGATAGTCTGTCCTTCCCGGTGATGCTGCACTGTGTGTATCCATCTGCTGGGCCACTGAGTGACACTGGCACAAGCAGCTGCACCTGCCTTTCACTTGGATGCAGCCCCATAGCAAGAACACAAGCTCTTCCACATTTTGAGGATCCTTTGCTGTGTGTTACAGCCTTTCCTCTTGGTTGTGTGATGCGCGCATCTATAGCATGTGTCGTGTGTGATGCTGCTGTGTGTGGCATTGGGCTTTTTAGAACTGAAACCCCTGTATCACAGCCCCAGCTCTGCCAGGCTGCTCACATCGATCCCATCGGCTTGCTGTACCGCTCGTCTCACACGAGACTGCAGCTGGCATGCTTGCAGATCATTCCTGGGGGCTCCTGCCAGCTCTGTGGAGGCAGAGTTAAGGCTGTGTGGGTGTGTATCTTAATTCTTCATTTCCTGTTTTTCAGAAGTTTTGAGTTTTCCTGCACAGTTTGGAAAGGCAAAAAAACCTCCACCCAGAAATCTTAATTCTGCTTTAGCAAAGTACTATGTTATTAAACTGTAGCCAGAGCTGGCACACATAGCTGAGGTTGTGTCAGGCTGTCTCTTGATAAAGGCCTTGTTTTCAGTTGCTGACCAGCTTATTCCCCAGTATCTTCCCCTGGTTATGGTGCCTATATGTTGAAGTTGACTCACCTCCTAGCCCTTTGACACACTGCCCAGACTGAGCTCTTTAAATTTGTCACCATAAAATATTTTCTCAAAGCCCTCAAGTAATTTCTGTGGCTGTTTTTGCCTCCTCTCCAGTTTTGTAATACCTTTAAATATTTGGTAGATCACAGAGAGGGGAGGAAATAGAAGCAGCCCAGACACAGGCCGGCAGCCCAGCCAGAGGGTGCAGTGGGTGGGTAAGGAAGGCATCCATAACACCAGGAATGTACTTCCTTCTGGGGTATGCATGGAAGTTGGACTTCCGAAGCCTCAGCATTCCTGTGCCAGGTAGCAAACTGCCCGTCCTCCTCAGACAGTGGTGGTCCCTGCTCAGAGAATCCTCATTGGGCATGAAGGTCTTTGTGAGCACTCTTTTTAAGCCTGGTACAGGGGGTTACAGCAGTCTTCTTCCTTCCTTGGAAATACCTGATTTTCCTCCCTGTCAGGACAGTTCTCAGCTTTATACGCACCCTGGTCCAGCAGAACAGCCCTGTGTTTTAAGGTGTGACAACCTGTGGATGCTGTGCACTAGCATAGGCTTTTTTCTTCCTTCCAGTCCCATTATTTCAAATCTAGAAGTTATATTTCAAATGTAACACTAGCTTCTAATCTAAGCCTCGATGTTTAGGATGTACCAAACTTGGGGAAGGATCTGTAGTTTCACAGCAGGATGCTGCCATTCCTCTGGCAGGGTATGCCTGCATTATGGTGGGGAAGTCAGAGAGGCGGAGTCTTTCCACAGTTCACTGTTTGCGCCTTTCTTATTATACAGCATGCGGTTTGGGAAAACTGTAGAAGTGTTCACACTGCGTCAAGAAGGGTTGTGGTTTGTGTGGTGTCCAAGGGGCTTTGGGAAGGCTGAATGTGGTATAAAGCCAGGCCCCAGCATCTCAGAAGTCTCAGTCAGAGGCTTTGCAGTCTAAGTCATCAGTCTGTCAAGGGGCATACGCCACAGGTTGTTGTGAAGGTCTCTTAATTGTTTCTTGGCCATTTAGACCAGTACTTCAGAGAAGAACACAGGAAGAACCTAATTTTTGCTGCTGAGTTTGGGTTTTGGCAAATATCAAGAGGGGCACATTGGCACCTCTCTGCCATGTGGGGCAGAGCCCTGAGGAAACCTCAGGGTGTCACTGCATCGTGAAAGCGATGTGCAAAGGAAGTGCGCAGAGGCAAATCCAGGTTGAACTCGTGATGAGTAAGTTTAGCTCTCATGTGTTTGTGTTCCTGGATTTTACATCTTTCACATTCTTTTGAGGCAGAGTTGAGTGTGTGTGGTTGTATGTGCTGGAAGCAATGTCTGGATGACAGTGCATGTGATGTGAGGAGCAGTGCGCTGGTGCAAGGAAGCCGGGGATGTGCTTGGCCTGCTGTGGAGAAGAGGAGACAGCAGAAAGCACCAGCCACTGTCCCTAACTCAGCACCATGGCCCATCCTAACCCTTGCTGCAGGGAGCCTGTGAGCAACAGCTCCCGGAGCTTCTTTTGGCCTTCAAAGACAATCTTCTCTGTGCTCCTTGCAGATTCATACTGTGAGACGCTGCCCATAGACGGCCCTCCCTCTTTCCGGGGACAGTCGGTGAAGTACGTGTACAAGTTGACCATCGGCTGCCAGCGTGTCAACTCCCCCATCAAGCTCCTGCGCGTACCCTTCCGTGTTCTCGTGCTGCATGGTAAGGCCACATGCTGCCTTTCCTGCAGACATGGGCCTGGCTGCACCCTGCCCTGCTGACACTCTCACTTCCTCCCCCAGGGCTCAAGGATTACCAGTTCCCACAGGATGAGGCTGTTGCACCCTCAAACCCCTTCCTGGAGGAGGAGGAGGGCTTGAAGAAAGATTCTCGCCTGGCAGACCTGGCAACAGAACTGCTCATGGTGGCCACTTCCCGACGCAGTCTGCGTAGGTCATATCCCTTGCTTGAACCTGCTGTTCTCACCTGAGTATGAAGCACAGCTCAGGGCTCACTATAAGAGTTTCTTGCTGGCAGAGTGAAGCTCCAACTGGGGCTGTGGAGGAGCTCCATCAGAGCCTGCTTGGGTCAGAGTTTCCCAGGGTCTCCTCCCAACCAGTCTCAGGCTCTTCCTACTGCAGTGAGAGAGACCCTCTCCCCAGCATACTGCAGCCAGCCTGTGGTGTGCTTGCGCTCACTGCAGGCATTTCTCAAAAGGAATGCCACCTCCAGGGGCTGTCCTTCACACCTAAGCAGCAGACGTGGGGTCATGTCTGCTGGGCTCTGTGATTAAGCCAGAGTGCTGTATGGAGCAGAGCCTCTTCTTGCTGCGACCCTTTCCCCACTTCTTATTGCTGCAACCCTTTCCCCGACTCTTACTGCTCCACAGACCTGTATAACATCAGCAACACTCGTGGGAAGGTGGGGACGTTCTGCATCTTTAAGACTGTGTATAAGATCGGAGAGGATGTCATTGGGACCTTCAGCTTCTCAGAAGGGGACATCCCATGTCTGCAGGTTACTGCTCGCTGTGGGGAGAGGCAGGGTTTCAGGTGGGGGAGAGGGAGTGGGGATTGGGGTAGTATTGGGCTGCTGTGGTGTTTCTACTGAGGGTTTCTAGTGGGACCCAGCTGAGACTCCTTAGGGTGTGGGATGGGGAAGGGCTCCAGTTCTGAGCTCGTTTTGGAAATGGAGGCCCCAGGGCTTTGCATCAGGACCCTGTGAGATTGTGTGACCAAGCACCTTGCCAATTGCCCTGCAGTTCTCTGTGAGCCTGCAGACGGAGGAGAGCATCCAGGAGGAGTTCCAGCGCCGGCGGGGACAGCCGGTCTCCTTCAGTACGCATGCCCGCCATCAGGAGGCCTGCCTGCACACCGCCCAGAGCAGCTTCAGCCTGCCCATCCCACTCAGCTCTACCCCAGGCTTCACCACCAATATCGGTTAGTGGCCACCAGGGAAGGGACCCACCCCTGCTTCTCTCCTGTGATATCCCCAGCCCAGCCCTTGCTCAGCAGAGGGCTGTGTCCTGTGGGAGGGAGCTGGCCTGCATGAGTGGGCTTATTTGCATGCCCCCTTGCCTGGACAGCCAGTGCTGAGGCAGCTCTTGTCCCCAGCCATTGTGGTGTTGGCTGCTGACCCCTCTTCTTCCCCACAGTTTCCCTGAAGTGGAGGCTGCACTTTGAATTTGTGACCTCTGGGGAGTCGGTGGGGACTTGCTTGGTTCGTGGGAGCCAGTCGGAGGCCGTCACCTGGACTGGGGTGGAGCAGATGGAAGTGGACACTTTCAGCTGGGACTTGCCCATCAAAGTCCTTCCCACCAACCCCATCCTGGCTTCCTATGTATCTCAGTTCTCCAACACTAACTCCATCACCATCTGAAGTGGGGACAGCTGGTAGGGGCTTGTGGTGCCACAACCGTGTGCTGTGGTGGGAGTGGTGGGCAGGACTGTCACTGGCATGCATCCCCTTGGGTTCATCTGGGACACCCAGGTGAGCATCAGGCAAGTGTCCCATCTGCAGCTGAAGGAGCACTGTGCTTGTTGCCATGTCGTGTGCTGCAGCCCTTGGCTGGGAGCTGGACCCTTCCTGCTTGGGTGAAGGTGCAAGTCCCAGGACTCATCAAAAAGAAATCTGCCTCCCAGGGAATGGCCTGATGTGCCTTTACCCCATGAGGGAACTTCCAACAGGGAAAGGCCCAGCCCAGGGAAAGGAGAGGGTGAAATGCCTGTACCAGCCTTTGGTAAAGGCTGTGCTCCTGCAGGGAGACCCCGCAAGCAGAGATCTGGTGTCCAGGTGAGGCACAGTGGCCACCTGGGCTGGGTGGGAGCCTGCGCTCCTGCCCTGGCACACGCTCTGTCTCTTGTGAGGGGTGTCTCACACGCACAGCTTGGTGCCCCCACCACCCTCACCCAGAGCAGCCAGGTTCTGGCAGGCCAGCCCTGTGCTGCTGGCATGTGCTGGTGTCCTGGATGCAGCCACATCCTGTGGCAACACGATAGTGGTCATCGGAAACTGAGAAGTACTTGGTGCCTGAGCTGTGCTTCTGGGCACGAAGGCATCCTGCTACTCTCAGGATCCTTGGGGAGCTGGAGTGAATGTGTGATGTGCATTCAGGAGCTGGGATGGAGGACTCCCTGCTCAACAGCCAGCTCCCCATTTCTACCAAACCTTCCAGAGATTTCTTCTTTGTATGGAAAACTAATAAATGTCTGATTGTACAAAACAGCCTTCCTAAGAGCCTTATTCCTCCACTGTTCCCATTGGTGGAAAGAGTCCACCTTGTGCGACAGTCACAGGCTGGAGACCTCCTCTTTCTAATACCTTTATTGCAAGAACAGAAACATCTACACAAGGCTCTGCACAACACAGGCATGGCACCAGCTGGCTCAGGCTGCCAGAGCGGCCAGCTCCACCCTGCCACATGCAGATTGCTTCAGCTCCCTGAACCCTAGCGGGGCACCCGGCTCAGTGTCCTGCTCTGCTGCTGGGGATGGGGGCCTCCCCTGGGGACATAATCTTCTAGTGGTTTCCCCCACTCTGCCACCTGCCCCGGGCTGGCTCTGTTGCAGTATTGCCCAGGGCTGGCGTGCAGTGCTGGAGACCCCCTGCCGTCCCAGGAGCCGCAGGAGCAGGGGTGTTAGTGGTTCCAGAGGTGGGTTGTGCCCCTCGCACTCTAGGGCAGAGAAGGAGCTGGCCAGGGTGCGTGGGTCCTGCACCAAGGGCCGTGGTGCTCCCCAGCGAGCTCCCAGCAGCTGCTGTGTGGGGGTGGGGTGGTCTGGGAGGGAGGAGGGACTGCTTAGCTTAAAGCTTGAGGCGGGATGACAAGAATGCTGGGATGCAGGCTAATCTGGTCCTGTAGCCCTTTCTTTAGTAGCTGGAGGTTTCCTGCCCACCTGGGAGGAGATCCCGTAGGATCTGCATTCCTGTAGTGTGCAGGGTGTCGGGTGGGGTGGGGGCCCTGGTTCAGTTCAGGAAGCTGAAGGCAGAAGCAAAGCCGTACTGTGGCAGCGCTAGGGTGTAAATGTTAACTCAGTACCATAGTGTGTGGATAGTGGTTTCCCTTGAAGGTGGCGGCAGTGATGTCTCTACGGGATGCGGCAGGTCTGGAGCATGCGGGGGGTGTGCTCTGGAGGAGGGAGGATGATGCTGAGGGGTCGCAGCGCTCTGCCAAGCCTCTATCTGGTCAGCCCCGCGCCCAGCAACTTGTTGCTCAGAGGCTCAGGGGTGCCAGCTGAGCCCCACTCGTGCTCCATGCTCTCCACGCAGGGCAAGCTGGGGTTGGCCTTCTGCACCACCGAGATCTGGCAGGTCTGCGAGTCGTAGTGGGCCTCACACCAGTCAGGGAAGTCAATGGGGTGCTGGGTGCTGTGGAAGAGGGCACGGTGCCATCAGCTTCCCCTGGTTTGTGCCACGGGGCTGCTGGCAGGGCTGTGTGGCTTCCTGTGCTGCCAGCCCCCCTGCCTGGGGCATCTCCCAGGTCAGCTTGGACAAGCTGGGCCACATCTGGGCATCTCGCTGTGCTGAGACGTTCCCGACCCCCCTGCTTTGTCTCCCCAACTCACCCCACCACCCTCAACATGCCGGTGGGCTCCTGCCCACCTCTGCCCCTTGCTCCCCACAGTCTGGTGCCCTGCAGCCCCTTGGGGCTCTGACATTTGCTTGGCTGCAGGTAGACCCACACAACCTCCTCCCTGCGGCAGGCACAGAGGTGCCACAGCAGGGCAGCAGCACTGGCAGTAGCCCACCCCCAGTGCCCCTCAGCCCCTCGCTTACGTCTCACAGCAGCCCACGCCGATGGGGTGCAGGCAGGTGCAGAGCAGGCAGTTGGTGCTCAGCCACGACTCCCCAAGGGAGAACTGCTTCCCCTCGTACTCACAGGGAGCTGCAAAGGAAGTGAAGGGCACACATGAGCCTCCACTGGGGTACATGGGAGCCTCCGTGGCACCCCTGTGCCATGAAAGAGGAGACGGGAGACATCATGACCACCCACCCACCCTATGCTACAGACGATAGTTGGTGGCCTTTCCACCACCCTGCAGGTATGGGATGCGCAGGCATCTGCTGAGGGTGATGCTCCTGCCCATCCTCTCCTAGCCATGCCCTGCAGCTCTCCCCACTACCCCAGGGGCCTAGGGCAGAGGCAAGTGGCTCTTGCATCCATGGAGAGGGCTTATCCCGTGACCCTCGGAGTCTGAGCATCTCTGCAGCCCTGGAAAGAGGCAGCAGGGGAAAGACAGGCAGCCCTCCTCCCTTCGCTGCTCGTCCTGCACGCTCAGCCCCAGCCGGGCTCCTGCCAGGAGCTCGTCATGGCCCAGCGAGCTGTTTCTCAGCCAGAGCCCTGGGGAGCTGTTCTGTGGTTTATAGACTGCTCCTTCCACTCATCACTAGCCCACGATCACGCTCCTGAGCTCAGCACAGTCCCTCCTGCGCTTCGCAGGCACGCAGTGCAGAGCCCTGCCACCCTGGGGAAAGCTGAGGCCTCCTCTTCCCATCCAGCCTCTTCCCACCTCACCTCCCTGCTTACCTTTAGCCTGGAAGTAGCATTTAGCCTGGGAGGCTGGCAGCTGGAGGAGGAGGGAGAGCAGCAGGCAAAGCCTGCCCCAAGCACACCCCATCTTCTGCGCTCTCATGGCCACGGCCGGTGTTGAGCTGGTCTTCTTCACCGAGGTTGCCTTGCTTCTCTATTGCCCTTGCTCTTTCCCTTCTCTCTCTCTCTCTCTGCGCCTTTTTAATGCTCTTCCCCTGATCCCAACAAGAGATATTTATAAAGTTCAGCTTTACGACCCTGGCCACCAGCTGTGCCCCACTGGAAAAGTTGTAAAACTCATTTCCTGATTTGAAAGGCATGAAAACAAGAGGTAGGATCAAGATTTTTAACAAGCTGTGAAAAGCTGATTCATGCCCTCCAGAAATGTCTCCAGTTGGAAGCCCCTGTGGGTGCAAGGCTCTGCAGCAAGGGGAGATCCAAGGGACCCCAGCGGGGTTGCCCTCAGCCATGCAGTGAGCATGCAAGTGGTGAGCGTGGGAGACCCTGGACCCCAACCAGGAGAGCTCCAGGCTCCCCTCTGGTTACGCTAAGCCATTTCTGATCCTCCACAGTGGCCAAGGTCTCAGGAGCATCCCATTTCACAGAGCCTGGAGCAGCACAGGTGTCCCATCAACAATCAGCATAGGATGCAACGGCACCATCCCCTGTGGGTTGGAGATGCTTGCACCCAGCTCCCAGGTACTACAGTATGGCAGTGTCACCCCAGGCTGGGCTGTGGGCCATGCCGGGCTTGTAGCCACGCATGGGTTGGGGGTGACAGCTGGTTTTTTTTGGCAGGCAGTACAGCGATTGCCACTGATGCAGGGCAGGTGAGGAGGGGTCTGCACAAGGCATGACCCAGGGCTCATCTGAGCAGCGTGTGCGGCACCCACAAGATGCTGGAGCTGAGCAGCCCCTTCCAGAGGCTAGAGACTGGCCCCAGCAGAGACAGAGAACAGGAGGGGTGAAATCAGGAGGCAAAGGTGCATTTGGGCAACAAGGGACCTGAGAGCAAAATGAGGGGCTTGGCTGGAAGCAAGAAGCTGTGGGAAGATGCCACGCCACCCAGGGATGTGCCGGTGGTCTGCACAGACCCTCAGCCAGAAGGTCTGCCTATGGTTTGAACTGATAAGGCTGTTATCAGCTGGCAAAGTGAGGGAATGGGCAAGATGGAGGAGGTCAGAGCCCTGGGAGCCACACGGCCCCGAAGAGCTACAAGCAAAGGGCTGAATTGCCAAGAGAAATTTGCAGCCCTTGTCAGAGGCTCTGCCGGCAGCAGGAAACAGGGCTCCGGGGACGGTCCAGCCGGTGGCTCAGCCAGCACCGCGCCATGCCGGCAGCAAGGCAGCAGCAGTAGCGGTAGCATATGTGGGTCATCTGCCCCTGCATTAAGCTCCCTGCTTTCTGAAAGTTTGGGACAGGTTTACACCCTGACGCGTGAGGCTTAATATCCCTTCCAGAATTTGTGTTGGCATCCATTATTATAGCTGGATATTTTTGTTATCCCCATAAATGCCCAATCCCTCCTTGAATCCTGCTAAATTTTGGCCTGAGCATTTTCCTGTGGCAGCCTAATTAAGCACAGAGTGAAAAAAAAAAATGCTTCCTTTTATCCGCTTTGGATTCGCCACCTTCAGATTTGAAGGCATAGTCCCTTCATGCTGGTGCTCTGGGCCCCCTTGCTGTCCTGATGCATCCCTGTCCTGCATCTTGTGCTCTTGCTCCCAAGGGATCAGCCCTGGCTCTGCATCCTCTCTTCCCTCAAACAGTTATCCTAGTCATCTCATAGTGCCCTGGATGATGCTGTGCCTCCCTGGCAGGGTGGCTGGTGGATGGCAGTGAGGGTGGGATCAGTTGCGAAAGGTGTTTAATAAATCTGAGAAGTTCAGAGTACCTGTGAATAACTTGCTGACCACGGGGACATGAGCCGAGATGAAGTGTATCAGTAACAAAGGAAACTGGCCCTTCGGTGCAGAGTTCTTACTATATAAGGGAGATGAAAGCATTCGTCAGAGCAGTAAATTAATAGTCCTATTGTGTGTTTGGAAAAAGAAGTCTGGCACACTAGCAACCACAATTAAATAATCCATCATTGTTTCATCACTGAGTACAGCAAATGTTAAACAAAAGCAGTGAGCTTCATTTGGAGGCAGGCATGATTTAGCCAGGCTTCCAGAAGAGCACTGAAAATCTGGGATGAGAGCATCTCTTGCCTGTGTGGAGGGGCACTGCCCCTGCTCCACTGGGGACACGGGGAGGCATTCCCAGGATTTCTGTAGCCACTCTGGTTTCCCAAATAGAGGGTTAAGGCTACCAGCCCACTAGTGGCCTTTGGGTATTTCATCAAAGCAGCTTGCTGGGTAAATGCAAAGGAGGAAGGAAAAGGGGGTCAAGACATCCCTTGGAACGTTACAGAGGGACCTGGGCAGTGAAGTGCCCTCCATGCTGTGTCTGTGTGTCAGGGGACAGGGCAGATGTTCCCCCCACAGGCCCTGCTCTTCCCTCTCCTGGTCACTCTTCTTCCCACACTTTGCACTCCTGGCACCCACCTGGCACCAGCAACCCACTCCAGAGCATTTTGTTCTGGCTCATACGGGAGGGGGCTTGCAGCTTTGGAAAGCAGCAGCTGGAGTTGGACTTGATGCTCCAGAGCTTCAGCTTGGTACCCGAGGGATGCAGTAGCTGGAGGAGCTGACACCCTCTCTGGCTGTGCTAGCTGGTGCATCCTGCAGGAGGTTTCGCTCTGAAAAGTGAAAGGGGGCAGCCGGTTTTGGTGCTCACATCTCAAGGGGACAACTGAGACCTGGGGAAGAGCCACAGAAGGGGTGCAGGAGCTGGAAGAAGTGCCTTGCTTTAAGTTCAGTCACTTTATCAGGCAGAGGCCAACTGTAGGGACTGACTACATGTCCTGGCATGCCGGTGAGGAGCAGTCAGCACCCTTGAGCATCCCAGGTCTCTACAGAAGGTCAGATCCGTGCCTCAGCATCCCCCTGGCAGGACCCAGCTGCGCCTGCCTGGCTCAGCTCTTGTGCTGCAGTTGTGCCCAAGAAGGGCTGGGTGCTGCACCCCACAGCATTGCTGGCTTCCTCTCCAACAAAGGTTGGGAGCCCCTCTGCAGAGCTGCTGTTCAAGCCCCTGGTGCCAGAGGATGGGACCCTGTGGACAGGCAGGCACAAGCACCCGAGCCAGTGGGTGCTTGGATGGGGTGAGCTCTTGTCAGCAAGAGGCATGGGGGTAATAAACGATGCTGGACAAGTTGCCATCAGCAGGATCCAGGAGTGTTATAAAACCTGAATCTCCTGAGCCTTCAGCTGGGACTGCAGCTGCAGAGCAGGAAGCAAACAGGATCCCGGCTGGCATTGTGAAAGCAAACACCATAAATCCGAGGAAGTGCTGCGATTGCTGTTTTAGGCACTGGGGAGCTTGGCTTCTGCTCCCCACAAGTGCTTTATTTTCTCTCTAAACAGAAGAAAAGAAAAGAGCCCAACCCCAACTTATCACTGGGCTGAGCTGTCCCAGTGCTGCCTTGGGTCCTGGGGAGGCTGTGGGATATGGGCACTTCTCACCCAGCACCTTGAAGATGCTTCAGGCCCCAGGGCAGCAGGGAAGGGTGCAGGCAGCACGCAGGTAGATGCCAGCTCTGAGTTATGTCCGCTCACCTGAACACTCACCACTCCTCGGAACGGCCAGATCCCAGGGAGAGGTGATCGGGGGGTCAGAGAGAACTAGGCAACCAGGAACCTGGAAGGGGGACAGGAGGGGACAAAGAGTTACCCAGGGAATGACAGACAGCTTACTCCATCCTTCCTCCTGCAGCTAGTAAGCCAGATGGGATAGACTGGAAGTACAGGTGGGATCAGAGCCAGCCCCACCAGACTTGCTCCAAAAAGGGTACAAAGCAGAGGGGACATGATGAAAACCTTCATGTCACCTTACTCTGTAGGTTGGCTACATGCTGCATGGAGTTCCATGTCACTAGAGGAGCATGGGTGGGAGGCTTGCTGGTATGCCCTGTGTCTCCCACGGGTGTCCTTGGCCTTAGCACCCACACTCTGACCCTACTCGCAGGGTAGAGACATTCCCACCCCATGGGTTGGGTGCAGTGTTTTGCAGGGGCTCTACAAACCCGGGGTGGATGGTGTCTGTGGGGTGGGGTCTGCTGTGGGCTGGTGTTGGTGGGTCCTCAGCTGTGGGATGGGGTCTGTTGTGGGATGTGTCCATGGGTCCCAAGCCATGGGGTGAGGTCTGCTGTGGGCTGGTGTTGGTGGGTCCCCAGCTGTGGGATGGGCTTTGGCCACCCCAGGCTGTGTACCTTCTCCCTGCAGCTGGTGGCAGGCTCTGTGGTCTGGGCAGCCCCATGCCAGGGCTCCCTCAGGCTCCCTTGCCCTCTTGCCCTCTCTCACATGGTCTCATACTCCCTTGCTCACCCCCATGCTCCATCCCTCTCCATCATCCTTTGGCACTCTCCCGGGCCATTTATCCCAGCTGTGGCTGCTCTGTGCCAGGCCAGATTTTGGCACCAGTGGGTTAGCCATGCATCCCTGCTGCCTTCAGCCCTGGCAGGGTGCTGGCACCCACCCTGGCACCCCAGGTACCCCAGTACCCTAGGTGTGCTGCAGCCTGTGGCTCTGCCCAGGCTCCCCTCAAGGAAACGTGCCGGGAGGGTGAGAGGTGTTTAGGAAAACAGGTCTTGGCACTTGCTGGCCATCCCGGGAAAATAAAAACATCCGGGCGGGCAGCCGCATAGTGAGTGCGAGAGGCCGGCACTCCATAAATCCCCTGGAGCAGGTGCTTTGTAGTCGGCACAAGGAAATGAGCACATTATTCAGCTCAGCTTAAACCCCGAAACGTTTCCTGTCCTGTGAGTCAGAAATATCCCTGGGAGATCATTCCTGGGCCACGCAGGAGCCACACCAGCCAAAAAAGTGCCATGTGCCTGTTGGGCCTGGGGAACTGCTGGGGAGGTCAGGGGTCTGGGCACCCCATAATGGAGGGAGTTTTGTCATGGTAGTGCCATGCCACTGGCACTGACCCTGCCTATGTAACTGCTCTGGGATGTGCTGGGGAGCCCCTGGGGACTCCCAGACCTGTCCTGGGCACCATGTTCCGGTAGGTTGCAGTGACAGGGAGAGCCCCAGGGACACTGGGGCTTTCTGAGTCCTGGATGGATCCCGCAGATCTTCTCCGACCTCTCTCTGGGATCAGAAACACAGATCCCCCTGCACTCTGTATCACCCCAGTGTATCATGGGCTGCTGATTGGCACCCATGGGAGCGCCTCGGAGTGCCACCCTGTTTTAGAGACATCCTACAAGAAAAGTCAAAGATGGCCAGTGGCTTCATGGCGGAAGAGACCACCTGGGCATGGGCCTGGGAGTCCCAGAGCAGATGGAGGGCAAAGCAATGCAGCAGGTGCCCCCAGCTTGGCACAGTCAGTGCTTGTAGGGTGTCACTGTGGGTCTGAGGCATGGAAAGGTGTGGGTGCTGGGTGCTGTCCCTATGAACACTCAGGGTAGGGGTAGATGATACAGCTGCTGCATTATCCATATTTTTTCCCTTTAAAATATTTGCTTCTATTCAATTTTTTTCCACTAATTGGCACACAAACCCCAAACGCAAACTGCTCCCATCCCTGTGTGTTTCACGCCCACCTGGCCATAGCTGCCCTGACCTTCTGGAGGTGTTCCTCTCCCATTTGGGATGGAGTGGCTCCTACAGCACTGGGAATGGAAACCCTAGCAGGACTCTGGCTCCCACTTGGATGGAGATGGGGACCCTCAGTGGCGCCTTCTCCGTCCCTGCCCTCTTCCTATGTCTCTCCTTTGCAACCCTGTTTACAGACCCCAGCCTCCAGCAGGAGGCTGCTGCTGCCCATTCATGCTAGACCTTGCTGTGACCCAGAGCCATACATGCCCTGGCACAGCAGTAGCTGCATGACTCCTTCACCTGGCCCTGGTGCAGCCAACTGTGCCGCATGTGGTGCCTGCCATGTTCTTTACATCCACCTCCTGAGGATGACAGGTTTCTGGCCTCACTCTTGGTGCAGAGGTGAAGGCGCTTGGCAGGGCCCTGCAGCCTGCTAGCTTGCATTACTGTGCCCCAGGAGTTGGAAAAACACTTTTCAGCAATTAAACAATCATCAGCATTGGGGACCTGGGGCTTAGTTATGCTTGCTGGGAACGTGGAAAGCAAGATGGGAACTTTGTGGGCATAAGCTCCCCGGGGTGGGTGGGCATGGCTGTGCCCTTGGTGCCCACCATGCTCTGGTGCAATGTGAATACCACCATGTGCCACGATGGACTGCCGCAGACCACCACGGACCACCATGGAACTCTGTGGACTGCCATGGACCACCATGGATGACCATAGTCTGCCATGGACCATCATGGACTTCTGTGGACTGCCATGGATCACCGTAGTCCACCACAGACTACCACAGACCACCATGGACTATCATGGACCTCCATGGACTGCTATGGACCACCATAAACTGTCACAGACCACCAGAGGACAACCAGAGGTGTCATGGACCACCAGGGACTGTCATGGACCACCACGGACAGCCATGGACTACCATGAGCCACCACGGATTACCATGGACCACCACTGTTCACCATAGACCATCATGGACCTCCATGGACTGCCACAGGCCACCAGAGACCACCACAGATTTCCCCTGACCACCACAGACTGCCACAGATTGCCATGGACCACTGCAGACCACCGGGACCAAGGTGCTGGGCACAGCCCCATGGAAAGAAAACCTGTCAGCTCCAAGATGTGGGAAACCAAGTGCAGGAAGACTGAAACTCAGCACGAGAGCAAAGGGTGTTACAAAAACCCTAAAGCATGGTGACACCCAGCCCCACACACCCCAGGGAGCAGGCAGGGGGGGCAGCGAGCACACCGAGCCCCATGAGACCCCATCCCCACCTCAGCTCCTCGGCCACCACGCGCGCTTGTGGGGGGGCCCTGGTCCCACAAGGGACGCAGAGGTGTGGCAGCCCCTGTGCCCTCCGGGTGTCCGAGCGGCGGCGGGCACGGCGGGGCACGGTGCAGCCGGTGACCCCAGCCGTCGGGGTGCGCGGTGCCCGGTGTACAGCGCACCGGCGGCGGTGACCGGGCCCCCTCTACTGGCATGTACGCGCAAAGACGGGGTGCCCTGGCACCCACGGCCCCTCCCCCGCCCAGGGCACCCCATGCACCCATCCTGCCTGCAGCGAGTCCCCCCGGGGGCTGCCTCCACGCTCCTCTGCCTTTTTTTCCCCCCTTAATCTTTTTTGTTGGTGGTGTTTTTTTTAACTTGCCAGGGTTGTTGCCTCCACTGGCTGCATCCTGCCTGCCAGCAGGTCCTGAGAGAGCTTCAGCACCTCCTAGACAAGTGACTCGCTGCCTGCTCCCTGCCCGCTGCAGGCAGGGAGGGGACAGGCTGCAGGCTTTTCCCACACAGGCTGCTGCCAGCCCCTTTGCCCGCTGCTGCACCCTGCCCTGTGCCACCAAGTGAGCCCAGCTCAAGGCTTGAAAATGCCACCGTGGCTCAGGACACGAGCCCTGTGGCTGGGCTGCCTGGCCTGGGGGCATGTGAGGGGCACAGAACCTGGCACCGTCGGCGCCCTGGCAGCCCCCAGCAGCAGGGCAATTTTACAGAGGCTGTGGTCGCTGGTGGGATTGTCACCAATCCACCATGCCTAGCCCCACACCCCATGGGGGAGCACGGCCAGACCCTTCCAGGTTCTCCTATATTTGTTGCCGGCTGGGTTTCACCGTCCTGCGGCAGCGCTGTCCTTCATCTCAGGCACTGCTGCCGGCTCCGTGCCGTGGCTGGACGTGGGTATTTATAGCTGGCAAACCAATCTGCCCGGCTCGGGTTGTGCCGGCCTGGATGAGCTGAGCTCCGTGACCCTGCAACGGGAAGGACCTGCCACTCATGGTGGGGACACCTGCAGTGGCACCAGCAGGGACAGCAAGAGGGGCCGTGATTCCTGGCAGCCCCAGCCGCTGAGGGACCCATGCTGGGTCACCCCAAGGGTACCACACGCCTGTGACTCTGTTCTGCTCTGGTGTCCTGCCCCAAATCCCAGGAAGGGACAGGGACTCCCTGCCCACTGCTCAGCACAGCATCCCTCACACATCCCACACCCGACGGGACCTTGCAGGGACAGCGGTACCAGCAAGACCAGCGGGGTCCCTGTGCAGCCACTGGACTCTGGCTGCAGTCCTCTCTGTGCCCCACACATGCATGTTGCCCCCCCCCCAGCTCTGAGCCATGGGGCAGGGGCTGTCAGCGCGAGCACACACCCCGCCATGGGAGCAGGCAGCAGGCTGGGAATGAGAGGAATGCACCGCAGGCATGCTGCGCCCGCCGAGCCCCCCCTGCCCCAGTGAGGCCCCCCCCCTGCAAACGCAGGGCCCGTCTGTGTCCCCCGAGGCTGTGGCAGGCCCCCAGGCAGCCGGGGCTGGCAACGCCTCGGGTCCTTCCCCAAATCCCTGGGGAGGACCGGCACTGCCCTGCCCGGGTAATCCCAGCTCCCATAGCGTCCCGGGGGGTTGCGCAGGGCTCCCTGCACCACAGCTAGCCCTTGTCCCCAGAGCGCTCCCCTGTGCTCCACGGACTGTCCCTCGGAGCCTCTGCTCCCCACACAGTCCCCCACCCTCCTACCCCACCACCCCACAGCCCTGTGTCCCATTGCACAGGGGTTGGAGCCCTAAAACCCACCGTGGTGACATGCCCACTGCCTCCAGCCCCCCCCCGGCATCCCCTGCCCTCAGCCCCCCCTAGCTCGACCGCCCCGGCCAGGCCATGTATCAAGCAGGGACAGGCAGCGGGGACACCAGATCCCTGTGGCGTGGCCCCCACTTGCACCCTCCGCTGCTGGGAGGACATCCTGCGTGTCAGCGTTGTCTGGATGCCCAGGGCACCGCACTTCTCAGAGCCTGATTCCCCGGTCGCCCCCTGCATCCCAAATCCCCCGACCTCCCCAACCCCCTCCCCTGCCCCCAGTAGGGATACCCACACCCAAGGCACCGGATGTTCCCTGAAAGGGAGGGCCCCCTCCCCAGAGCCCAGCTCGCCCTGCACCCCACAGCCCAAGACCTCCCTGAAATCCCTGGTGGGGTGCCCTCCCCTACAGCACACCCAGAGCCGTGTACCCCCTCACACCCCACAGCGGGGGCACCCCTCTCCAGAGCACCCCTCGGCAAGGCCCCGTTGCGCACAATCCCTGCACCCCATCGCCCAGGGCATTCCCCAGCTCCAGGGGGGACCCCCAGAATGGGGCATCCCCTCCCCAACCCGCAGCCAGTGGGGCTACCTGCAACCCGGACGCCCCCCTCCCACCCACCCTCCTAGACCCCCTAGAGCCCAGCCACCCCCTCCTCAACCTCTGCCAACTGCGGGCCGCCCGACACGGAAAGCCCCCTCCCCAACCCCTCCACCGGCGACCCACAGAAGGCGAGCACCCCGCCACCCCTCCAACCCTGCCCTCCCGGAGCCAGTGCGCGCCTCCCCCGCCCCCCGCCCCACTAGCCCCCCGCCCCGGCCCCCCTCTCCGGGGACACCGCCCCCCGCCCCCGCCGCGGTGCCGCCCACCCCCGTGCCGCCCGTCCGGGCGGGGAGCGGCGGCAGAGGGCGCTGGCCGGCCCGGGGCGGTGCCGCCCGGGGGAGGGCGCAGGCGGCGGGGCGGGGGCGCGGCGGGGCGCAGGAGCCGCGGGCGGCGGCCGGGGCGGAGGAGCCAGCGCGGCCCATGGCTCCGCGGCTGCCGCTGCCGCTGCTGCTGCTGCTGCTGCCGGCGGCGCTGCTGGTGCCGGCGGCGGCGGGAGCGGGCCGGCGGGCGGCGACCCCCGACGGGGCGGCCGCCAACTTGACGGTGGCGGTGGTGCTGCCCGAACGCAACGTGAGCTACGCGTGGGCTTGGCCGCGCGTGGGGCCGGCGCTCAGCCTGGCGCTGGAAGCGCTGGAGCGGGGCGACCCGCCGCTCCTGCCGCGGCCCTTCTCGGTGCGCGTCGAGTTCATGAGCTCGGAGCTGGAGGGCGCTTGCTCCGAGTACGTGGCACCGCTCAACGCCGTGGACCTGAAGCTCTACCACGACCCCGACGTCCTCTTCGGGCCGGGCTGCGTCTACCCCGCTGCTTCCGTGGGGCGCTTCGCCTCGCACTGGCGGCTGCCGCTGATCACCGGCGGGGCGGTGGCGGCCGGCTTCAGCCGCAAGCGGGAGCATTACAGCACGACGGTGCGTACCGGGCCCTCGGCCCCGAAGCTGGGTGCCTTCGTCTCCCACCTCCACGCCCACTTCAACTGGAGCGCCCGCGCCGTCCTCCTCTACGTGGACCGCAAGACTGACGACCGACCCTACTACTTCACCGTCGAGGGGGTCTACCAGGAGCTGCAGGACGGCAGCAACCTCACCGTGCGCCACCACATCTACTCTCCCGACGAGGGCGGCCCCGATACCGCCGTGCACTTCATCAAGGCCAACGGGCGCGGTGCGTGGGGAGGGGGCGGGGGGGGGGCTCCGCGGGACAGGGCTGAGCACTCGGGGCGGGGGAGGGGGGGGGGAGGGGGGCGGGGAGCGGAGCGGCCGGGGCTCCCCGCGGGGGAACCGCACGGGGCTCGGAGAGACGGCAAAATCTTCCGTGGGGCGCAGCGAGGGGCTGCAGATGTGGTGGGATCCGTGAGGGGACAGGGGTAGGGTGGAACCTGTCTGGGGCACAGTGGGGGGACAGGGGTGCTGTGGAGCACACACGGGGCACAGCAAGGGCTTGAGGGTGCAGTGGGACCTGTCTGGGGCGCAGCAAGGGGACAGAGACGAAGTGGGACCCGGGTAGGACACAGTGAGGGACCGGGCACACGGTGGAACCCGTGTGGGGCACAGCAAGGGCTTTGGGGGCCACTGGGATCAGTGTAGGGCACAGCAAGGGGCTAAGAGGGCAGTGAAATCCCTGTGGGGCACAGTAAGGGGACACAGTGGGATGCATGTCGGGCACAGGGAGGGGCTGGGAGCACAGTGGGGACCCATGTGAGGCATGGGGAGGGCTGGGCAAAGCGGGTTGTATATGCTGTGCAGCAGGGGGTGGGCACGTTTTGTCACGGTGGGGCTGGGGGAGCAGCGGGACCTGCACAGGGAGGTGGGTGCACAGGGGACCAGGCAGGACCTGAGACCCCCAGGTCACCCTGGTGCCAGTGAAGGGGGTCCAGAGCAGGGTGAGGAGTCACAGGGTCCCCTTCCCTGCCCCCCAGCCCAGTCACCCTGTGCTGGGGGACAGCTGGGGTGGACCCTCACCTTGGTGGGATGTGTGGTGTGAGGGGCACTGAGGCCACCCTATGCTCTGTGTTGGCATGATCAGGGTGTCCGTGGGGGCAGGCAGGACCCAGCCACCTCCTTGGAGGCTGAAGGTGATGGTGTGGACGTGGCCGCCTGAAGGGCAGCGCCGGCTGTTGTTACATGCCTAGAGCAGCCTGGTGCCGACACATGGAGGTGGCTGTGCCATGCTTGGGCAGAGCCCCCAGCCTGGCACCTGAGTGCCCTGAGCTGTCAGTGTCCCCGTTGTGCCCCAGGGAGGGGGCTGGGGATGGCCCCACCCTGATGATGGAGGGATAAATCAATGTTGTGCCTTTGGAGTGCCCCAGGAGAGCGGCTATACTGGGAGCAGGAGGAAATGGAGGGGCTTACGGAGGCAGCTAGAGAGCAAGGGCAGCCTGATGCGCTTTCATTATTGATGAGCAGGGTTTATTGATCCCGGAGCCAGCCGCTCCGTGATGCTTCTTAATGGATCCTGAGATGCTGTGTCATTAAGAAGGACATCGAGCCGCGACGATTGGAGCCAGATGGGCCAGCGGGAGATGTGGCCAAGGCTGTGTGGGATGAGGCTGGAGGCGTGTGGCTGGGGTGCTTTGGGGTGCTGGACCAGGTTCGCCCAGGGTTGAGGCTGGTGGGGCTGGGCATCCCATGGTAGGCTGCAGGACCTGAGCAGCTTCTGGCTACCTCTCTCGTTTGCTTGGCCAAGAGGCTGGGATGAAAGCTCCCTGTGTGCACCGTCACCAGCCGTGGAGTGTGGAGCTTTGTGTGGGATGGGGGCAAAGCACCCCGCAGTGAAAAAGGTTAAAATCAGCGATTTCTGTCAACGTTTCCGGTTTGGTGCCGTAAATCACCCTGGTGGGAATAGATCTCTCCTGGTGCAGGCAGGGGGTCGTGGCTGCTGGGGGAGGATGCCAGGCGTGGGCAGAGACCTGGGGGCCTTCTGAGCTGGGATGTGGGAGGGTCTGGGCCCCTATGGCCACAGCCCGGAGCGGGGCGCAGAATGTGAGGCTGAGTGCTTGGCCCCGCAGGGGTGGGTGCTTAGGGCTGTGATGCTGATGTTAGTTACATGCTTTCCTAACCTCGGGCTGTGGGGGACTGAGTAGGGACCCTGCAAGTCTGTCCTGGGGGTGCCCATCCCTGCATGGTGGGGCACGGAGAAGGAAGCAGGAGCTTTGGTCAGAGCTACATCTGTGTCCATGCCCTGCAGCGATACCGCGTCATCCCTCTTGGTGTCACCTTCCTTCTCCCAGGTGACCGGCAGGATTTTGGTAAACATTTCCAGGGGAAAGCTGCTTCTGTGTCCCACCATGTGTCCCCAGTGCTGCCTAACCCTGACATTTGTGGCTCTGAAGAGCAGGCATGGCGGGATGTAGGTGCATCACCCTGTCCCATGCATGGCCCCCTCACACTTCCCATTGCCCCTCTTACTGGTGTCTGGGTGACGTGCAGGGGCCCACGTCTCTCCTGCCACTTGCAAAAGCGCTGATATAATTAGAGCTGTGGTTGAGGGAATTACCGGAGCATCTGCCCACAAAGCCCAGGTCTCCTGCCTGGGGAGATGGCTGGGTGCTGCTGGCAGGAGGGGAGTGCATTTGGTCCTCATCCCTGCAGTTCCCCTGGGTGTGGGATGGCCACTTGACTGGGGTGAGGGTCTCTGCGCTGCAGTGCCCTGTGCTGATGACGCTGCTCAAAACAGATTTGCAGGGATTTGCTTCCCCAAACCAGGATTCGCCCTCACTTCAAGGTTATCTTCCATCATGCAGGGGTCGGACAGCATCCTGCCACCCTGTCTGCATGCTCGTGGTCCTGCCTGTCCCTTGGGGCCATGCACCCTGCCTCCTGCATCACGGGCACACACTAAAGAAATGCCTGGGGGCTGCATGCACCCCAGCCTCGCAGGACCTCATTCCCCTTGTCCTCAGTGATGATAAAGTTGCCTTTGACCATTCGCAGACCCCTGGAGGGTTCTGTGAGCAGGCAGGGGTGCTGCTGGCTGGGCGGGAGGCTGCCAGCTGGAGACAGCTGCCAGTGTCATGAAAAGCCCCAAGCGTTGACCCTTCCCTTCTGCACAGCTCCTGCAAGCTGTCCCCAGGGAGCCATCCAGGCGCCATTGATCCCCATGCTCGGCGGCCTTTGACCAGGCAGGCTTTTGCTGCCGCCACCGCAGGGGCTGGCTGCCCATGGTGTCCCACCATCTGCTACCAGCTGTTGCAGCTCCCCAGCCTGTGTGGTGCTGTGGGCCGCCTTTTCCTGGCGCCTGTGATGGGATGGGGAAAGCTCCATGCTGTGTCCCCATGGCGGGGGACCCTCAGTCTCTGCGTGCTGGAAAGATGCTGCGCTGTCCATCCTGGCTGAGAAATTTGGGTACAGCACATTTCTGGGTGCGGGACTAGTGAAGTGGGGAAGCCAGGAGTGTTTATTTGAGGTTTTGCAGCACTCAGAGGGAAACCATTTCAGACCATGAAATGGGCTTTTGCTCATGCACAGCCCAAGCTACTGCAACTCCCCTCTCTCCCGTGCCCAGGACCAGCTCCCCACATCGCTGTGGGTTTCCTGTGCCCAGGGTGGCTCTGCTGGGTTTCTTCCCCCACCTATGGGCTGCCTCGCTGCCTCCATGGGCGACCCTGTCAGCCCTGCTGCCTGCACGGCCGGGTGTCCTCCAGCAGCTGGGACACTGTCCCAGGGCATGGGGCTTCCTTGCTGTCCCCAGCACTCCCCACGCTCCAGATCCAGCTGGGGCGCCGGGCCCCATGCAGAAGGGCTGCGTGCTGGGGCCAGTGCCCGAGCGTGACATTCCTACAGCACCCGCCGCCTCCTCTGTTGCTCAATCCCGGGTTCCCAGCCAGGCTGGCTGGAGCAGGGGCCCTGGTTTTCCGGGGGGAGGGAAGAGGCAGTGGCAGGATCCTCAGCAAGGGCAAGGAGGGCCCCTGCTCGGGGGGGTTTCAGACACTCTTGGGCACCCATCCCCATGGCCCACGGTGCCCTGTGCCAGCCCCATGCTGCCCCGACGCAGCACCTGGGTGAACATCCCAACAGGGCTGGCTGAGCCCCCAGCAGCGGGTGGGGGCACGTGGGGTGGCCAGCCGGGCCCCAGACACCCCCTTGCCGCGTGGGTCGCACTAGCGAGATGCTCTGTTTCCAATTAGCGCCGGCGGCCGCAGAAGGTGCTGGAATCCGGGAACCTGCGCATTCCTGCCGCACGGCTGGCCAGCCACAAACCCAAACATGGGTTTGTCCCATTCCTCAGCCCGGGTTCCCCAGGGGCCTCCGGCGCACGGCCCCAGTGCCTCTCCTGGCCCCCAGGTCCCCTGTCTGGGGCTGGTGGGGAGCAGCTGGGGATCTGGTGCCAGAGGAGACAGCCCCTGGGTGGCTTTTGCTGGAGCAGGATGCATGTGGGTGCTGGAGCAGAGCGTGTGGGGTCTGTGCATAGGGTTGCATATTTTGGAGCAAGGGTTCCCCTGTTCTCCTTTCCCCCTTCAGCCCAAGGTAGCTGGTGGGGCAAGGGTGGGTCAGGGCCAGTGAGGGTGGTGGGGCTGAGTGGGCTCTGTGGCCATGGGTCACGTAGCATGAGAAGGTGGTCAGCCATGCACTCCCCCATCTGCCTGCTCCGTCCTCCCCACAGCCGTTGAGTGTGCCCCCGGGGCTGTTCTGCCCGTTGCCCCAAGGGAAAGCGTCCCACCCCACACCTGTTGTGCGCTGGGTAGGGGCGGTGTGGCATTGCCCCCCTGACATGCCATGTCTGGCCAGCAGTGGTGTATCTCTGTGGGCCACCGGAGATGCTGCGGCAGATCATGCAGCTGGCTCAGCAGGAGAACCTCACCAATGGTGACTACGTCTTCTTCTACCTGGATGTCTTCGGGGAGAGCCTGCGGGGTGACTCTGCCCGCGACCCCTTCAAGCCCTGGCAGCAGAGCCCAGGCCAGGACTCGGGGCTCCGTGAGGCTTTCCAGGTGAGCTGCACCCGCCTGCCTGAGGACAGGGACCTCCTCAGCCTGGCCTCAGTGTGTGAACGGGGTGCTGTGCTCGGTTGCAGATGGTGCTGGTGATCACCTACTATGAGCCCCAAAACCCCGAGTACCAGCACTTCCAAACCCAGCTCATCCTTCGAGCTAAGCAGAAATTTGGGGTGCAGCTCAACTACTCCCTGGTGAGTGAGCCCCCCTGCATGATGGGGCAGTGGGGACCCTCTGCATGGGGCTGTGGCACCTCACCAGGATGCAGGGGGTGGGACACAGCCACAGGCAATGCCCAAGGGGCCATTCCTGGTCTGAGCAGCCATGGGCACTGCCATTCCCCCGGGGTGCATGTTGGCTCCCATGTGAGGTTATGGGGTTGTGGGTGGGTACATGACCCTGGTGTGGGGCTCCTGGGGTGCTCCCATGCATGTGGCCACAGGTGTGCTGAAGTTCCCTCTGACAGATGAACCTGGTGGCGGGGTGTTTCTATGATGGGATGCTGCTGTATGCCATGGTGCTGAACGAGACCCTGCAGGAGGGTGGCTCCAAGAAAAATGCCACCCACATCATTGAGAAGATGCGAGATCGCAAGTTCCAGGGTAACGGTGGGACAGGGGCAGCTGGACTGAGGGTGCCACGGGGGCGGTGGAACCCGGTCCCTGTCCCACCTGGGTCTTGCTTCTCCCACAGGAGTGACGGGACTGGTGAGCATGGATAGCAACAATGACCGGGACACCGACTTCAACCTATGGGCCATGGGCGATCCCGAGAGCGGGCAGTACGAGGTGGGGGCTGGCACTGGGATCCTGCCAGCAGCTGGGGCTGGGGGGCTGGGATGCTGGGGGCGGCCTCAGCTCTCTCTGCCGTAGGTGGTGGGACACTACTCGGGTGTGGAGAAGCAGATCCACTGGCTGGGACGACCCATTCCCTGGGTGAAGGGGGCCCCCCCCTTGGACAACCCACCCTGTGTCTTCGACGTGGACGACCCCTCCTGCGATAAAAGTGGGTGTACTCGGCCTCCATGTCCCTTGGTCCCCAGCACCTTTCCCTGAGGGTGCATGATAGCCTGGCACCTGTGGCCAGGTGGGCCACACTAACATCTCCTCTTGCCCACAGCCCCCCTCTCCATGCTGGCCATCGTGGCTTTGGGTACTGGCCTCACCTTCGTCATGTTTGGCATCTCCAGCTTCCTCATCTTCAGGTCAGTCAGGGCTGGTGGAGCCTCTGGGTACTGGTACCCATCAGCCTGGTTTGGGGCAGGGGGGCAGGCAGGGCAGAAGAGTATGGGGGCCTGACCCCTGTGTGCCCCCCAGGAAGCTGATGCTAGAGAAGGAGCTTGCCAGCATGCTCTGGAGGATCCGCTGGGATGAGCTGCAATTTGGGAGCCCTGAGCGGTACCACAAGGCAGCAGGCAGCCGGCTCACCCTATCCCTGGTGAGACCTTCCTGCCCTGGGGCACCACCCTCTTCCTGCCCCTGCCCCGTCCTCCGTCCTCCCTCCCTGCATGACAGCTCTTCCCTGTTGATCCCCTCCACAGCCCTCCATCCCCTATAGAGCCACAGCCCCGCTGTGTCCATCCCTTACACAGCCCTGCATCCTCTACAGAGCACCATACCTCATCAGGCCCCTGTGTGGCCTTCCGTCCCCTACACGGCCACATGTTACCCATACCCTACACACCTTACACCCCCTGTAGTGCACCATACCTCATCCTGTAGCCCTTGCCTTCCCTACAGAGCATGCAGACGTCCTGACCCTTCGGAGCTTGTCCTGCCACCATCCCTTGCACACCCCTGGGGGTGCCTGCCATGCTGCACTCCAGGGTCCCCATCCCTAACCCCCTCCTTCCCTGCAGCGTGGCTCCAGCTACGGCTCCCTGATGACCACCCATGGCAAGTACCAGATCTTTGCCAACACCGGCCACTTTAAGGTCAGTGCAGCAGACGGGGAGCTGAGCTCTCCCCTGAGAACCCCCCAGCCCTGTTGGGGTGCTTCCCTTCAGCTGTAACCCCACCCTGCGGCATGCTGGCACCTTCTTCCCCTCCCCAAATCTGCCCAATGGGCACTGACCTCTTCCACCCTCCCTGGCACCGCAGGGCAACGTGGTGGCCATCAAGCACATCAACAAGAAGCGCATCGAGCTGACACGGCAGGTGCTCTTCGAGCTGAAACATGTAGGTTTGGGGTCTGGGCTGCAGTGGGTTCCCTGCTTGGGGGTGCAAGGGCTGGTCCTGGCACAGTGGGTGCTGGTGGGAGCAGCAGCCCATCCCATCTGACCTTAAGCCTGTCTTGGCTCTGCTTCCACCTCCAGATGCGGGACATCCAGTTCAACCACTTGACTCGCTTCATCGGGGCATGCATTGACCCCCCCAACATCTGCATTGTCACTGAGTACTGCCCACGGGGCAGCCTGCAGGTAGGGGGGCTTGGGGGCACTGGGGGTGACCTGGCTGGGCTGGGCCTTGAGGACAGGGCTATAGATGCTGGTGGCCACCCAAGCCCCACAAGACCTGCAGCAGAGCTGCACAAGCAGGTGTCAGATGCCAGTGGAGGGGAGGAGGTGGGTTCCTCAGAGTCCCCCCACAGTTGGGTGCTTGGTGAGGCTGGTGCTGGCATCACCACCCCTTGGGTGGAGTCCACTCAATGTGCTGCCCCAGGACGTCCTGGAGAATGAGAGCATCAACCTGGACTGGATGTTTCGCTACTCCCTCATCAACGACATTGTCAAGGTACTCAAGTGAGGGGCACAAGGGTCTGGGGGAGGTGCCTGTGGGATGCCAGCTTCCCCGTGTCTTATCTGTCCCAGGGAATGGCTTTCCTGCACAATAGCATCATTGGCCACCACGGCAGCCTCAAGTCATCCAACTGTGTGGTGGACAGCCGCTTCGTGCTGAAGATCACCGACTACGGGCTGGCCAGCTTCCGCACACCCTGCGACAGCGAGGACACGCATGCCCTTTATGCCAGTGAGTGCCTGCTCAGGAGGACCAGGGGGATGGGGTGACCCTGCCTCACCACTCTGTGTCTGTGTCCCACCAGAGAAGCTGTGGACAGCTCCAGAGCTGCTGCAGAAGGGGCGTCTGCCCACGCCAGGCATGCAGAAAGCCGATGTCTACAGCTTTGGTATCATCATGCAGGAGGTTGCCCTACGCAATGGCCCCTTCTACATCGAGGGCATGGACCTGAGCCCCAAAGGTGAGGGTAGGGGGCAAGCGTGGGGTAGTCCTGTCCCCGACGGGGGTGGTCCAAGTGCTCACCATCGGCCACCCCCTGACAGAGATTGTGCAGAAGGTGCGTAACAGCCAGAAGCCCTTCTTTCGCCCCTCCATTGACATCGGGGTGCACAGCGAGGAGCTGGCAGTGCTGATGGAGCGCTGCTGGGCGCAGGAGCCGGCTGAGCGCCCTGACTTCGGCCAGATCAAGATCTTCATCCGTAGATTCAACAAGTGGGTGGCTGGCGAGTGGGGCGGGGGTGGCCCTGGGCAGCAGCAGGGACTGCTGTGGGGGCAGTGGTTGGGGGGACACCTCTTCCTGACGGTGCCAGCTGCCTGCACCCCGGCAGGGAGGGCAGCACCAGCATCCTGGACAACCTGCTGTCGCGCATGGAGCAGTACGCCAACAACCTGGAGAAACTTGTGGAGGAGCGGACGCAGGCCTACCTGGAGGAGAAGCGGAAGGCTGAGAACCTCCTCTACCAGATTCTGCCCCAGTGAGAGAGGGAGAGATGGGAGCATGTGGGTCTGGATGTTGGCATGGGGTTAGCATGCACCCACTGCTGTGCAAGCATGGGGTCCCTTGCCAGCTCTCCATGCTGGTGAAGGGCAAGGGACACAGGAAGAACGAGTTTTTGGGGTGGGAGCCCACTACCATCCTCCCTGTCATCACCAGCTCTGTTGCGGAGCAGCTGAAGCGTGGGGAGACAGTGCGGGCCGAGGCTTTTGACAGTGTCACCATCTACTTCAGCGACATTGTGGGCTTCACTGCCCTCTCGGCCGAGAGCACCCCAATGCAGGTGAGAGCAGGGCTTGGGGGGTGGCCCCCCTGCAGGAGTGGCAGGGGCAATTCATACCCTGGCAGTGCCATCCGTGGTGCTAGGGGGGACATGCCCGCTACCAGCCCTGCATGCACCCTTCTTCCATCCAGGTTGTGACGCTGCTGAATGATCTCTACACTTGCTTCGACGCCATCATCGACAATTTTGATGTCTACAAGGTGAGGGGGTGGCAAGCAGTGAGGTGGGCAGTGAGGAGCCCAGGGTATACCCACTGTCCCTGACTCCACAGGTGGAGACCATCGGGGACGCCTACATGGTGGTGTCAGGGCTGCCAGTGCGCAATGGGAAGCTCCATGCCCGTGAGATTGTCCGCATGGCCCTGGCCCTGCTTGATGCTGTCAAAACCTTCAAGATCCGGCACCGGCCCAATGACCAGCTCCACCTGCGCATCGGCGTACACACCGGTGAGCCCCCACATTGGCTAGCACCAGCTGGGGGATGCTCGCTCACCTGCCCTGCAGTAGCTCCAGACATCTCTGTCCCCATAGGTCCTGTGTGTGCTGGAGTCGTGGGTCTGAAGATGCCGCGGTACTGCCTCTTTGGGGACACGGTGAACACCGCATCCCGCATGGAGTCCAATGGCCAGGGTGAGCCGTGGGGCTGGCAGCTGGGGTCTGGTGCTACAGGTTGTGCCCTGCTCCCAGACCCATCCATGTTCCCTTTTGCCCCCCTGTGCCACCCAGCCCTGAAGATCCATGTCTCGTCCACCACCAAGGAAGTCCTGGATGAGTTTGGCTGCTTTGAGCTGGAGCTGCGTGGGGATGTGGAAATGAAGGTGAGAGCGCAAGGACGCCGGTGGGGTGCCCACCCTTCCTGGCACAGGGGCATGTGATGCGTGGGTGGGTCAAGGCTGGGACCTTTTGTCCTCCTCTGTGCTGGGGATGGCACCCAAGGAGCAGCAGTGGCTGGAGGGAGGGTCTCACCACTCCCCTCCCCTGCCCAGGGCAAGGGGAAGATGCGGACCTACTGGCTGCTGGGTGAGAGGAAAGACCCCAAAGTCGTCTGAGCCCCATGGCAGTGGCGCAGGCCCCCAGCCCCGATGGGACTGCCAGCACTTCCCAGTGCCTGGACTTCCACGACACACTGGCATCCCCCCATCACTGCAGCCCACCACCACCACCACTGCAGCCCCCCTGCTTCAGCAGGGCCCAGGCGTGGGGGGCTAGCAGCCACGGCACCGCAGGCCCCCCCTCCATCGGCACCAGCAAAGCCCACTTCCCCCTGCAGCCTCTGCTGGAGGGGGGGCTGGCCCAAATCCAGCCCTGGGGACCCCGTATCCCCCCATCCTCCAAGGTCCTACTGCCCCTGCCCTCTCCCTTGTGGCTCAGCTGGCTCTGAGCCGCTCCTGGGGCCTGGCTGCCCCACAGGGCACTTTGCCGTCTCTTTTCAGTACCTCGTCCCCAGCAGAAGTTGTGCCCACATCACCCCCTTCCTGGGGGGGGGCGCGGAAATGGGGGGCTCCTGCCAAGACTGACCTCGTGGTGAGGGCAGGGTTCAATGCCGCACCTCTCCCCCCTCCTCAAGTCTTCCCCTCCCCTGTATATAGCCCCACCGGGTCATGTAAATACCCCCCTCCCCCAGGTGTAAATATAGGAGTCACTGCAAACTATTTTGTTGAAATACAAACTTCCCCAAATCCTTCCATCCCCTGACCTCTGCTTCACTCTGCCCTGGAGTGCCAAGTGGGTGGGTGGGGGGAGGAGGGGGGCAACACTGAGCTCAGCCTGTGCTGGGGATGGCTGCCTGGAGCATCCCAGAGCATCGTAGCCCAGGGGTCCGGCTGCAGCATGGGGTGGGTAGTCTGGGCGCAGGGAGCTGGTGCGGGTGGCTGCAGGGCTGGCGAGGGCTCAGGGTGTTGCTGGGAAGGCAGAGCCACCGCGGCCGGCGGGGTTTGCTTTGGCGCCAGGGCAGCAGTGCGTTCCTCTGAGCTCATGCTCTGGCCGTGCCACTGCCACCTCTTGCTGGAACCCACCTGTGCCTGGGGACGGGGCCGCGTGTCATCTGCTGTGGCCGCTGGGAGAGGGCACATCCCAGGGGATGGGGCTGTGTCAGGGGCTCTCCCTTTCGTGCCCAAGGAGCAAGGCTTGGGGTAGTAGCATGTTTTGGGGCAGCAGTGACTTGCAGAGGGGCTAGAGGGTGTCCCCATGCCCGTGCTGCATGGTCCCACAGGGATCAGGACATGGTGCTCTGCCTCCAGATGCCCAGCCTGAGGACAGCCCTGGGGCAGCAAGGACCCTGGGACCACCTTGCTTTTTATTGCTTGTAGGGCTGGAGCCGGCTCCTCAGAGGGGCACAGGGCAGGGGCTGCTTTAGGTCCTTGGTGATGGGAGTGGAGAAGACTGCGTTCCTCCGAAAGGGACTGTCCCTGCTGCGGATGCTGGTGACACCCTGGAGGGAAGTGGAGAGGTCCCTGTCAGCAGCTGAGTCCCCCAGGTGCTGGCAGGGCAGGGTGCTGGGGGGCTTACAGGCAGGCTGTGGGCTTGCTCCAGCCAGAAGCTGCAAGGCTGCTCCGTGTAGTAGTTGTGGGGCTGCAGATGGAAGCAATGTGACACGGGGCGGGGGAAGCAGCATGCCTGGGGGGACACGGGAGCCTTGCAGGCTCCCTGAGGGATGCCGCAAGGGAGGGGTGGGGGACCGTTCCCTGCCTGTACCTGGGTGGTGGGCAGTGGTGTGAACTGGCAGCCCCTGGCACAGTAGTCCCGGTGCGTAGTAGAGACTGACTCCATGGGCATCCTTGGGGGACAGATCTCCTGCAGCATCTCCTTCCTGGTGGCAGAGCAGAGCCCACACCCCTCAGCTCTGGGGTCATTTCTCCCACCCCAGGCAGGCACCTGCAGCAGGGTCCCCTCCTCCGGGGCATGGCTCCAGGGGTGGGTGGCATGTGGGGACGCAGGCTTGCCTGTATTTCTGGTAGAGCTGGGACTCCAGCATGACCTCCCGCTGCCCTGCCAGGAGGTAAGGTGCCATCAGCCCTGCAGCAAAGGTCCCCTTGCTGCCTTTTGGTGGGGCACACAGCTTGGTGGGAGGGGCTCAGCCTCACCTCGTCCCAGCAGCCGGGCCCTGTGTGGCAGGCGGTAGGTGTCCTTCATGGTGGTGCTGTCAGTGGACCGGGAGGACTGGTGGACCAGCAGCCCATGGTGGCCATGCCAGTGGGTGGAGGCTTCACTGCCTGGCTGCTGCCCTGGCGTGAGGTCCAGGTGGTTTGTGGCTTTCTGGGAACACAGAGTTGGGGCTGCAGGAAGGTGCAGGAGCCCACCCTGCAGTGCCCCATGCCCACCTCTGGTTTTTAGGCTTTTGATAGTCCCATGGGTCTCTGGGGAAGACTGGGAGGTAAGCTTAAGTCACCCCTCCTGCTGTTGGCAAGCAGGGGGTCACTGCCCCATACCTGAGGCCATGCTGTGCAGTCAGGTGGCTGATGTGAGCACTGGGAGCAGCCCTGGGGGCACAAGCTGCAAAAGGGGGGACAGTCCTTCCAGCCAGCTCCCTGGGAAGGTCGGTGTGGGGACAGCTGCAACCTGGGCAGAGTTGACCTCTTCTGCTTGCCAGGGGTCAGCTGGCCTTGTACAGCCACCCCAACCTCCTGAGTGCCCAGGCTGCCCCTATGGCTGGGCAAGCGTCTTACAGCACTTGCACAAACCTTGGGGTCCCCAGGCTGTGGCATGGCTTGGCCCATGTGCCCCCCAAAGCCTGGCTTGTCCAGGCAGCCATCTTTGTGATGGGCTGTGACACCCAGCTCTTGCTGCCCTTGCAGCAAGCTCCTGGCTCTTCTCTCAGAGCCTCACCATCGCTCCCCACATGCCTGCCCATGCCTTTTGTGCTATTGAATTTCATCCCCTTTCCATCCTGCTGGGCTCAAGGTCATTCAGGGAGCTCTACCTTGGCCAAGGGCAGCTATTTAAAGAGAGGGGGCTGCCCAGGAGCAGGAAGCTTCACAGGATCAGCATGTGGGACAACACAGTGGAGAAGGTTTTGAAGAGAATGTCCCTTTATGGCTCCCCAGGCAGTGATGGGGACTTACCTCCTCCTGCCAGTTGCGGATCAGGCAGCTCCCACGGGACACCAACTGGCTGGGCTGCCCTGCTGGCATCTGCAGGAAGGGGGGCAGCACCAGCCCCACGATGGGGGACACCTTGCCAGGACGAGTTCCCTGCTTTCCATGGCAGGGCGGCAGCTCAGCCCCACTGGGATCCTTCCCAGCTTCAGCAGGTGTCACCGCACTGGGCACAGCTGGCAGGGCCATGGCGGGCAGCTCAGCCGGGGCCCACAGCATCCCCTGGGGCACCTTAGCTGTGACCATTGGTGTCTCCCTGTGGCACTGGGGCTTCTCCATGGGCACCTCAGGCAGGAGGACATGGCTCTGGGCCCTGACTGGACGCGGTGGCCTCTTTGCAGGGTACACAGGAGGCATGTGGCCCATCGGAGCCAACCTGCAGGTGGGGACGGTCCCTGAGGAAAGGCGGTGGGGTGCATCCCTCAGCCTCCCCCTTGCCCACCATGTCCCCAGCCCCTACCAGTGTGGGCTGGGCCCTGAGGCCAGGGGTCCCGGGACCCTCGTCGTGTTACCCCCACCCCAGGGTGAGGGACAAGGATCAGCTGTCCCTTTAGGGGGCAGAAGCAGTGCCTGCTGCTGGGTCAGCGCTCTGCAGGGATCACCCTGTCCATGGCTCCTTTCCCCCTCCTTGGCCCCCACCCCCACTTGCAGCAACGTCCCCCCCGGTGTCCCCAGCTCAAGCTCTGCCCCCCAACGCCCCCTGTGCCCCGTCCCGCGGCTCCACAACACCCCAGCACCCCCTGCGTGAGCTCCGGCCCCTACCTCCTCCCCAGGTGCCACCCCACCCAGGCAGTGCCCCGGACCCCCCCATCTTCTGTCCCCTGCCCCCTTAATGCTTACCCCCAGGCCCCTGCCCCCCAGATGTCTCCCTCGGGGGTCACCCTAACGCCCTACACGCCCCCGCCCCGGTGCCCCGGCCCGACCCCACCCTCGGGGAGCCCCGGCCCGCCGCCGCCGTGCTCCCGTCTCCATGGCGCCTGCGCGGGGTGCAGCCGCTCCGTGCCCATGGAGACGGCAAACACCGGCCGCGCCGCGCCGCGCCCGCAAGCTCGATCGTGGCGCCGGGTGCGCGCGCACCTCCCATTGGCGGAGAGTCTGGAGGGGGCGGGGCCCATCCGGGGCGAGGCCAAGGGGCAGGAGTAGAAAGCAGAGGGGCAAGAGGGCGGGGCCGGGGGGCGGGGCCGGGGCAAGTGGGCGTGGCTGGGGCAGGAAGGCATGAAGGCACATGGCCCGGCCCAGGACTGTGGCACCCCCCAGCCGGGGATTCGTGTCACCCTGCCCCGGGCTGCCCTGGTGCCTTGGCCAGGGAGGAGGCCTGGGCCCAGACAGTGCTCACTGGGTGTGGCCTTGTGACAGGGGTGGCCCCAGAGGCTCTCAGGGGACAGGGCAGGTGGGCACTGTGCCCGGGCCAGGGCAGCTGGGCCCCACCGGGGTGGCAGGAGGGACGTGCCTGGCACCGGGCTCCTGGGGACACACTGCTCCCCATGAGTTGACCCAAGTGACCCTCCCCTGCTATTTGGGCCTGGCCCTTGGGTGCGCCTGTCAGGGACCCATGGCTGGCCCTGGGTGACAGGGCAGGATGGGCCCAGCTGGTCCCCCACAGGCATGGAGCAGCCCCCCTTGCCGCCAGCCCTCACTGGGCCCCCGTCCCCGCCGAGGCCAGGCAGAAGAAGGGCCCTTTGATAGCGCGCAGCAGGCTCCGTCGCGAGGGCTGTTATTCCAGCGTTCTGCGGTGTGTGCTGCCGGGGCCACCACGTGCTCGGCGCTGGGGCCTCTGTTTTTCCTGGCTGGGGATGTGCCTGGCCCCTCTGGCCTCGGCCGGCCGGGGCCCCCAGCGGGGACAGCTTTCCCCTCCGGGTGCTAGGCCCTGTGCCAAACAAGGGCTTCTCCAAGCCCATCTGCTAAGCAGCTGCAGGGAGGAGGGAGAGACATGCCCCAGAGCTCAGGCTCAGCAAAGGCCCCCCCCCCCCTTCAATGCTTGGACTGCACCAGACCTGCTGCGGCTGGGGGTGGGTGCCTGTATGTGCCAAGGGCTGGGTGCTCGCTGCAAAGGTGTTGGGGTGCATCCTGTTGGTCGTGCCCCCATGCTTGGCCCTGGGCCTAGGGCTGGCCCCTGAGCTGCACCCATAGGTCAGCTCATGCACCCCAGGGTGCTCTTCCCAGGAGGGTCCCTGGCTTCCCCACCAGACACAGGTGGGCTTGTCCCCAGAGCAGCCAAAAGCCTGGCCAGGCAGCATGGGTGCCTGGGGAAGCCAAGGGACACTGAAGACACCACAGTAGTGTGATACAAGGACCCTGGCGATGCCAGCCCAAGGGTGTGCACTCACTGTGGGGCAAGCTGCTCCGGGGTGGCACATGGGGCACTGCTGTGGGGCAGCAGCCCTGACGCTGCTGGAGCACATCTGGCTGCCTCTCGCTGGCTGACACATCCCCCACCACTCCCCGCCCTGCTCTTTTGGGAACTTGCGTCATTTGTGATAGTCTTTGGCTGAGAAAACAGCCATCACCCCCCCACCTCACCCCTCCCAGGCCCAGCACTATGGGGCTGTGCTGCCCTGGGGATGCTTCAGGACTGAAAAAATAAACCTGGTGCAGAAGCAAACACAATTGCAGGCGTCTGTCCTCTGATCTCCTGTGCCAGCACTCACCCTCTGCCAGGCTCGGCATTCCTGGGGACTGCTCCAGGTGAGCTCTGGGGGATGATGCACTGGGGATCCTTGGCCCCTCCTTGGGGTCCCTGGGGAGATGGGGACCCCCGCCCCTCTCTGGGGTCCCCCGCCACGAGACAGGGCTGTCCCACGTCCAGGAGTGGCCCCAGCCCGTGATGAGGCTTGAGCAGGTCTCAGAGGTGGGAAGCATCATCATCCAACATTTTTAAGGTTCGTTTACACCCCAGAAACACTCCCCACACTACACTGGGTGGGGAGGCAGGGAGCGGGGGTGAAGTGACTGGACTCTGCCACGGCCCTGTGCCGCTCCCGGGCGGCCCCCCGCCACCAGCGCCACCGAGCCGGAGGCTGAACAGAGCGGCCATTCTCCCCGGCAGGCTGCGGTCCCCTGTGCGGCTGGCAGGGGCCCAGGTGGCCCCGCCGGCGGTGCCAGGTGGGCCCGTGCGCTGCGCCAGCACCGGCCCCCGCCACTAAATATAGCCCACGGCGCCCAGCGGTGGCCAGCACGGCGCGGGAGAAGGAGGCGCGGGAGAAGGAGGCGCGGGGCAGCGAGCACGCAGCTGCACACGTGCCAGCCCCCCAGCATGCGCAGCCCCCCCAGAGTTGGCCGCGGCCGCAGGCAGGCACGTGCGTGCAAGCTCAGCGTGCACACACACACGTGCTGTGTGCGTGGGGTGCTGCTGTGCTTGCCATTCAGGAGGTGGGGTCTGCGGCTTGCAACGCCATGTGTTCCACATGGTGGTGCGTGCGCAAGGGGCCTGGGGTGCACAAGGGGTCTGTGAGTGGCCTGTGTGCACCCGCCTTCACCACCGCGTGAACCCCCATCACCCCCACACGTGTCGCCCCCGCGTGCATCCCCCCTGCCACCCACCCACTGCTTTGTGCCTGCGCTGTGCGATGGGGGTCTGGGGTGCATGACACTGTTTTGCATGGTGGTACACGCACAGAGGGTGTGTGGTGCGAGGTGTTCTGCACAGCGGTGCACATGTTGCGGGGGCGGGGGCACACAGGAGTGCTGGGGCTCTATCATGGCAGTGGGGCTGGGTGGGTGGCCCAGGGTATGTGGGTGCTGCTGGCACTGCTCTGGGATGTTCCCCAGCTCGGGGACACCTCCATGACACCCAGCCTGCTCCCCGCTTGCCCAGCACCAGCATGGGCCTTCTGCCTGTGGGATGTGGGCACCCCTTAAAAACCTCCTCCAGCAGGGGGGCTCCAGAGAATCTCCAGCACGACCAGTTGGGATGTGGGGAGCCCAGGCCCCCACTCCAAGAAGCAGGGCACCAAGTCCCACCCGTGTCCACACCCTGGGTCCCACTGGCATGTCTTCACTGCTCTGCAGCACCCAGGGCCACCCCTGCCCAGGCTAGCCACCCCCACCCCCACGAGGGCCACCCGGACACAAAACCACCCAAGCCTCTGCCAAGGAGATGCTTTATTGGGGGGCAGTGGGTGGGCGGTGGGCTTAGCCAGGGGGCCAGCCCATCTGCCGCCCCCCCAGCACATGGAGGTGCAGGTGGTACACGGACTGGGCACCATGTTTCCCGTCGTTGATCACTGCCAGGAGAGGGACAGGCGGTCAGGCCACCCCTCCTGCACACCCCCAGCCACCCGGGACCACCGGCAAGGGTCCTCCTACCCCGTGGCACAGCACGGGACAACAACTCACCGAGGCGGTAGCCCTCCACCAGCCCCTCCGCCTGCGCCGTGCGTGCTGCCACCACCAGCAAGTGCCCCAGGAGCTGCAGGGGGAGAACGGGACGGTCGGTACCGGGCATGTGTCACTCCCCCACCCCCAAATATCCCGGAGACCCGCCTGGACTCACCTCTGTGTCCTGGGGACCCACACTGCTGATGCGGGGGATGGGGCGCTTGGGGATCACCAGGAAGTGAACGGGGGCTTGGGGGGGCCACATCGCGGAAGACCAGACACTGGCGGCAGGGTGGGAGCAGGGTGAGCCCCGCACCCATGGGTGCTGCCCTCCTCCCCCTCCCATGGGACACGTGCCCTGCTGTCCCCCTACCTTGTCATCTTCGTAGAGGATGGTGGCCGGCACGCTGCGGGCGATGATCTTGCTGAAGATGGTGGGCTGCCCGCCCGCCCTCTCGCTAGCCGCCGCTGCCCGCCGCGCCTTGCCCACCTCCCCGTCCTGCCCGCCGGGCGCTGCCGCCGCCGCCCGCCGCTGGGCCGGGGGACACAGGGGCCTTAGGGGCTGCCCACGCGGGCCGCGGGGACACCGCGTGCAAGGGGGAGGGGGTGCGTGGGGGACGCGATTGGGAGTGGCGAGGTGTGTGTGTACATGGGGGGGGGCTCTGCACATGGGGGCACACGGGGGCCGTGTCCCACGGGGAGGGTGCACCGGGGGGTCACGGGATGGGGATGACGCACGGGTGCAGGCTGGGGTAAGGGGGGATGGGCGTGGGGGTGACCGCGTGCGACGGGATTCACTGGGGGTGCACGCAGGGGGTGCACGCGGGGCTGATACCCGTGGGCGTGGCAGGGAGGATGCACGCGCGGGCGACACGCACGGGAGCGACGAGGGGGGGTTCACGCGGGTGCACACTGGTGCTCCGAGGCCCCGTTGTCGCCGGAGCGTTGGGGGCCGGTGCCCACGGCGGGACTCACACCGCCCACAGACATTGCCCGCGGGTGGGAGCAGCAGCGAGCCTGGCGCAGGGACGAGGCCCACCCCTCCCCCCACCCCCCTCCGCGCCCACCTGCCCCGCGCACAGCGCGCCCCGCGCAGCCCAGCCGCGCGCCAAGCCCCTCGCCAGCACCGCCGCCATCACCGTCGCGCCGGCCCCGCCCCCTCCGCCCCATTGGCTCCCGCTCCTGCCACTCCCACCCCTGCCCCCACCTCCCCACCGGCGCCTTAAAGTGCCCGCCCGCGCCTGCGCCCACGCGTGACTCCCCCGTCCCCGCGCGCGTCCCCCTTGTGTTGCAACACAACTTGTTGCAACAACAACTTGTGTTGCAGTGCTGGGGGACTGCGTGCATGAGGACCTGCTGCTACAGTGGGCCGGCCTCCTCTTCGATGACGGCCCTACAGGGGGGGCACGGGCCTGGCTGCCCCCCAGAGATGGGGGGGCACACAGAGGCTGCCTGGTGTACCCCGGAGGGAAGGCCATGAACCACCTCTGTATCCTTACCCACGGGGTGTCCCCAGGGAGGGAAGTGGGGATTGTGTTGCACTGCCCTTAGCTGGCACCCCAGATTTCCAGGACGTGGTGCTGAAGGAGCTGCCCCGCAACACAAGCAACGACTTGTTGAAGGAGTGCAACACAAGCGCGACTCCCGCTGCCCCTCCGCACCGCACCGACGGGTACCGTGACCCCGCGTGGCGGCGCAGCACCACCCCCCCCACCCCAGTGACGGCCCGGGGCGGGGGACTGGCCAGGCGGCGTTTATTGGTGCTCAGAAGCCCATGCGCGGCCGCTTGCGGCGGGGCTGGGAGGCGGAGGAGAGCTGGCTCTGGGAGGAGAGCTGGCTCTGGGAGGAGGGGATGCACTGCTGGCTGGCCTGGCTGCCGGGGGGCTCCGGCGGCTCGGGGGGCACCTCGGCCCACACCGCCAGGTAGTCCCGCAGCGTCTTGCGCCGCTCCTTCGGGATGCCGCGGCTGCGCAGGCTCTGGGAGGACAGGAGCTCGTCGTCGTGCAGCGGCGATGCCGGGAGGGGGCTGCCACCCGGCGGAGAGCCCTGCTTTGGGGGGCTCCCCTTTGGGGGGGCGCGGGTCGGGGGCCCCATCGCTGGGCTGCGACAATTCGGACTGGTAGGTGAGGGAGGAGGTGAAGCTAGCCGAAAGGCTGCGACGGCCCCGGGATCGCTTCTGCCGCTGCCGCCGCTCCCGCAACGCCTGCTGCCTCTGCGCCATGTTGAAGCTCATCCTCTCCTCCCACGACTGCTCCCAGTCCCGGGACCAGGCCTTCGTCAGGCGGGTGCTCAGGGCGTCCAGACCCTCTGCCGGCTGCAGGAGGGCAGGGGCCTGGGGGCCTGGGGGGTCCCAGCGCCGGATGCACCCCCCTTCCCGCATGGCCTGGCGCAGCTGTTGGCGCACCTGCCTGTGCAGGGCACTGGGGCCAGGTGGCCACTCCAGCTCTTTACGGGTGAAGAGGCGCTTCTGGCTGAAGGTGTCGGGACTAGCCTGCCTGGGGTGCTCCCTGCAGCCCTTGGAAAGGGCCTTCAGCCACCGGCAGTACCGTATGGCCGTAGCTGGGCTGGGCTCCGCCCGGGAGGGCTGGGGGCTAGCACAGGGCTCCTGGGGGAGCTCAGCTTCCTCCAGGGCCGCTGATGTGTCTGCATCCTCTTCCTCCTCCTCCTCATTGAAAATCACCTCCAGGTTGGACAAATAGAAGGTCTGCTCTTCCTCCACCTCGTCTTTGTCCTCTCTGCCCAAGCCTGGTGGGCTGCTGGCTGGAATCTCAAATAGAGGGGAAGAGCCAGGCCCTGCCGTGGCCTCAGTCCTGGAGATGACTGCAGGGGGCTTCACTGCCTCATGGGTCAGCCTCTGGCAGAAGACATCCCCAGCCTCAGAGAGCTGGAAAACCAGCAGGGACTCATGTGGTCCGTCCTTCTGCAGTGCAGCAGCCAGCCCTGCTGGGACAGGAAAGTCATTGACACAGGTGTTCCAGCCCTAGGGCCCCTCCTGGGGCCTGACCAGCAGTGGGGGCTGCCATCACCCTCAGCCTATCACCCCCAGCCCTGGCATGTGCACAATCACTGCTGGCTCCTGTCCCCCATATCCTCTTCTAGGTCACTGATCTCTTGCCCAGGGCTGTTCAGGGCTTTGCTTTTGCTTTTTCAGCCACTACCCCGCAGGGCACAGCAAGGGCTACACTCCCCACTCCAGCCCACTTTCTCTTCTCCAGGACCTGCACACCCAGGCGGCGTGGGACACCCACCAGTAGCTGGGGCACTGAGGCGCTGCTGAAGCAGGTGGTGGCGGTGCGGGAGCTGCGTGGGAAAGTGCTGCAGGCAGCCGGCGATGCTGTGCAGCTTCTGTGGAGGTCCCACCAGCCGGCAGGCCGACTGCCTGCCCCCTGTGGAAGAACACACCAAAAACTAGCCAGTGAGCACCAATGCCAGGATAACAGCTGGTGCCAGCAGTGAGGAGGCTGGGATGCAGGCACAGAGGAGACCCAGCCCCACAGCACCACCGAAACCCCATCTCACCCTGGTATTGCAGCATCAACAGCTCCTGGGTGCGAGATGCACCAAGCAGCACCTTATGGCTCCTCCCGGGGCCTCCTGGCATCAGATGGGCAAAGAGAGGGGGATCCTTCATCATGTGCGTCCACTTCAGCACAGGCACCAGCGGCAACCGCTCATCCAGCACATACACAGAGAACTGGGAGGGCAGGCACAGCTTGGGGGTCTCAACACAACACACCGTGGCAGCCCCCCTCAGCTGGGCAATCCCCCAGCCCCATGGGCACTGGCAGCCAGGGCTGTGCCACAGTGTCCCGTTCCCCCCCCCAGCCCATGGCTGTCCCTCCCAGGTGTGGTGGGACTCACCTGGGAAGCAATGAGGTGCTGGAAGGGGTGAGCCCTGCCCAGGTACATGGGCAGCACCACGCGCTCACCCTGTTGGCAACCATTTGCCTCACCTGCCTTGAACAAGTTGAAGTAGCATCTCTCGGGGGCCTGCAGCAGCAGAGTGGGGCACTGTCAGCACTCGGGGCCAAGGAACACACTCCCCCAGCCAGCACGAGCCCCGTGCCCACCCTCCCGGGCTCACCCGGGTGTCCAGGCACTGCACGCCAGTGCGGTCAGCACAGCTCAGCACCCGCGGGTGGGCTGTGAATTCGCTCCAGCGCCAGGGTGAATGGTCACAAAAAAACATAGTCTGGGGGTCATGTCGGAGCTTCTGCAGCCTGTGGGGAGAAAACAATGCCAGCACAGGGCTGAGCTGCTGCTCTCACTTGAGCCCCTCCATACCACTGAGATCTAGGGGTCTGTACAAGCCCGGTCCAGCCCTGAGTGCCCCATCTCACCCTGTCTCAACGCTCCAGAGGTAGACGGCTCCACTCTGGGTGCAGACAGCCAGTTCCCCAGGTAGGTGAGGGCTGCAGGATGTGGGCATGGCATCAGCACAGAGGTGAGATCACCCACCACAGAGGGGAGGGCTGCAGAAGAAGCAGCCTCCCACTCCTTGCAAAGCTCTGTTCCCCCAGTGCCTACCTGACAGTGAGGCAGGAGGCAGGCACGCTGGTACGGATGACCTGCAGTGGGGTGGGGGTTGCCCCTGTCCTGCCTGGCACCCTCCAAACACCGCAGTGATAGTCTGAGCGGATACCAACAAAATCTGACAAGGGGACAGCAGGCAGCACGTGAGAAGGCATGGTTTTGAGGGTTCCCTGCCACCTCTCCACCCCACACCCTGCCCAGCCCGAGGTACAGATCCTGGGTATGGATCCTGGGGCTGGCTCACCTTCCCTATCCACCCGAGTGGCAGCCACTTGCCGGATGCGCCCATTGAGCTCAAATTGGGCTGGGGAGCCCCGGGTGCGGGGCAGCTCCTTCAGCACCACGTCCTGGAAATCTGGGGTGCCAGCTAAGGGCAGTGCAACACAATCCCCACTTCCCTCCCTGGGGACACCCCGTGGGTAAGGATACAGAGGTGGTTCATGGCCTTCCCTCCGGGGTACACCAGGCAGCCTCTGTGTGCCCCCCCATCTCTGGGGGGCAGCCAGGCCAGTGCCCCCCCTGTAGGGCCGTCATCGAAGAGGAGGCCGGCCCACTGTAGCAGCAGGTCCTCATGCACGCAGTCCCCCAGCAGCCCCAGCGGCACCTCAAAGAGCCAGTCGCGGCTGAGGTGGGAGAACCAACGCAGACGGGAGGTGAGGTACTGCTGGGGGCAGCCTCTGCAAGGGTACAGATGGCGTCAGGCAGGGGGAGAGAGCAGGAGTACCCTCAGGCCTCTCCAGGGCAGGGGCCATGGGGACACTTACCGCCTGGCCTCCAGACGGGCAATTTCCTCCATCAGGGCCGTCATCCGGATAGTACTGCTCCGAGCCCGTCTCTGCAGGGAAGACAAGGAGTCAGAGGTTGAGGCTGGCAGTTGCAAGGGGAGGAGTCCGGGATGGCGCTGTCACACCTGGATGGACACTGACCGTCACCTTGGAGTTGCCCAGGTAGAAGTTCTTGTGCAGCAGCTGTCCAAGGGAGCCAAATGCATCTTCTGGGTGATCCACAAAGAAATGGCCCAGCTGTGTGGGAAGGACAGAGAGGGGCTGGGAAATGCAGAGATTCCATGCCACCTCCCAGGGCCTCGGTGGGACATGGTGCCCCAGATCCTACCTGCTTGGTGAAGTTCAAGGTGGCTCCAGACTTGTCTGTCCGGAGCTTCCTGCGCAGGAAGCCACGGTAGAGAATGTCCTGAGGTGTGAGCGAGGGGATGCAGCAGCCTGCGGGGAGACGGCAGCAGCTGGTTGGTACTGCATAAGCAGCAGGACCCCGTTGCAGCACTGCAGGGCAATGGCTCACCCATCCCCACTCCCTCCTGTGCCAGTATCCCTGGGAGAGCTGCAAAAGCTGCCCATGTGAGTGTGGCAGAACCAGCAGGGACCTTGAGGTGCAGGGCAGCTTGGCAGGTGGGTGCAGAGGTGGCATGGGATGTCTGTCCCGTGTGTCATCATCGTGTCCCCCCCCACCCCGCACCACGCAACATACCCCTTCCCGCCCCCCGCGACCCTCACTCTCGTTGGGAGGCAGAAAAGGCACCGCAGCGGCGTCGGCAGGTTCCCAGCTCTCGCCCGTCTGGCCGCGGTGGGGCACGAACGCCGTCTCGGCCTGCAGGGCGCGGAGGCAAGAGGTGAAAGCTGCTCCTGCCCGCCCCTCGCCGGGCTCCCCCGGCCCGGCCCGAACCCCGGGGCAGGGCGGAGCGGGCTGCGCCGCGGCCTCACCTGGCGGCTGGAACGGCCAGCCCCCAGCACCTGCCCGTGCTCGCCCCAGCCAGCGGCCGGAGCGGGGCCCCCCTCCTCCCGGGGCGGGCCAGCGCCGAAGTAGCAGGGGAAGAGAGCGTCCGGGAACTCCATAGCCCCAGGGGGTGCCGGTGCCGGGCGGGGCGGGGCGAGGCGGGACCGGGCCTGGGCCTGGGCCTGGGCCTGGGCTGGGCCGGAGGGTCCCGGGGTCCGAAACCAGCAGCACTCCGTGCCCGCGCGGGAACGGCGCCGGAAGTGGCGTCACCACAGCGTCGCGCTACTGGCGCCACTCACCAATCAGTGCCCCCTGGCGGCAGGAGGAGCAAACGCCTCTCCGCCGCCGGTACTGGCACAAGGCGCGGGGACCGGGACCGGCACCGAGCGGGGGGAAGCGGGGGCAACCCGGCCGGACCAGGCCGGCACTGGGAGAGCCCATCGGGACCGGAACAAACCGGGAGACGGGCCGGGGGCGGGCACAGTCCTCCCCTGCTAGCCCCCAGGCGGCAGCGGGGAGCCCCCGGCGGTCCTGCCGCGGGCGCGCCGCGTCCTTCGTGGCCGGCCTGGCCCCGGTGCTGCGTTGCAACACCGAACACCCTGGGGACGAGGGGCTAAAGGGCACCTCCTGGAGGGATGGGGGGGGTGTAGGGCTGCTGCAGCCCACCCTGCCCTTCCCCTGCCACCCGCCGGCTGCCTGGCTCCGGGAACCCCGCTCCCGCCCCGGCTCCGGTGCTCTCCCCTCGCCCAGGGCGGCGGCGGGCTCCCCATGGAGGACCCGCCTGGCTCAGCACCCCCACGGGTACCCACGCCCACCGGTGCTGCTCACCGCGGACGGGTCTGTCCTGTGGAGCTCTGGCGGGACCCGGGGGCCTTTGGGGAGTATCTGGGACAGGGACACGCACACACCAGACTCCCCCGTCCCCTTCCCAAGGAGAGAGGGTCCAGGCTGCTCCCGGAGGGACCGCGGGCCTCGTTCATCCCTCTTGTGCCAGGGGCCACCGGCCTGGAGCCGTGCCCCGGGGGGTCTGAGCCGGGAGGCGGCGCTCAGTCATGCCTGGAGGGGGGCTGCGCTTGGCGGGGGGGGCCGCTGGGCAGCCAGGCCGGACCACCGGGGGGCGGCTGCTCCCCCCGCAGCTCCACGGTGCTCCGTTATGGGGGAATGGGGTGGGAGCGGGGCTGGCACAGGGCAGAGCGCTCCCAGGAGCAGAGCTGTGGCCACGGATACCCCCCACCCCCGCCTTCACCGCGGTCAGGGAGGATGGTGATGTCAGGGGAGTTTGGGGATGATGTCAGGGGAGTTTGGGGAAGCATGGTGAGATCATTTCCAGTCGGGATGCCCTCATCCCCTCAGGCAGTGCCCAGACCCTCTGTCACAGACACCTCCTCTATGTAAGATAAATAATTTATTACAACAAGACGGTGGCTGCTGTTAGCAAAATACCTGATCCCCATCAGACAGCCCCGATAGGTAGCCCCCCCCAGCCCTCATAAGTAGCCCTTGCTATTTCACATCCCCCCTCCACAGGATCCCTGTTTGCCCCTGGCATTGTAGCCCCCTTGTCCTCCTACACCACATCCCCACAGCCCATTTCACCTAAGTCCTGTGTCCCTCTTGTAGCTTAGCCCCATGGCCACCTGCATCCCAGCTTCATGTCCCCTGTCTCCCAGCCCCGTGTCCCTAACCCCAGCTTATGCCCCTGTGCCCCAAACCTTATCCCTGTCCCCAGACTGCATCTTTGCCCTCAGCCTTAGGTCCCTGTCCCCAGCTTATATGCTTGTGACCAGCCCCAGTGCCAGCCCCAAGCCCCATGTTCCTCTCCTTCAGCCCCATATCTCTGTCCCCCGGCCATATCCCTGTCCCGAGCCCCAAGCCCCTGTCCCCAGCCTGTGTCCCTGTCCCCCCAGCCCCGTATCACTGTCCCCAGCCATTGTCTCTGTCCCCAGCCTATGTCCCCGACCTCAGCCCCATGACCCTGTCCCCAGCCTGTGTTCCTGTTCCAACCCCTGTGTCTCCATTCCCGGCCCGTGTCTCTGTTGCCAGCCCCATGGTTCTGCCCCTAGGCCATATTCCTGACCCCAGCCCCGTGTCCCTGTCCCCAGCCCCGTCTCCCCGTTCCCACCCATCTCGGTGCCCCGAGCAGCGGCGGGACCACCCCGGGGGAATCGAGTCGCTCAGGGGGGCGGGGGGCTGCCGCCGGCGAGTGACACGCGTGGGGGCCAATGGTCGCGCGGGGGCGGCCCTGGGGGGCGGGGCGGGTGACGTCATGGGCGCCGGTGCGCGGCGGGGCTGCTGGCGGCGCGCGCCCCACGGCAGCCGGCGCGGCGGGATGGGCCGGCGGGGCGGCGGGGGCGGCGGGCAGCGGCGGCCACTCGCCCCCCGCCTCGGCCTCCCGCTGCTGCTCCTGCCGCTCCTCCTCCCGCCGCCGCCCGCCGGTGAGTGCCGCGGGGCCGGGGGCGCGGGCCGGGGGGGGGGGCGTGCGACGCGTGTGGGGCACAAGCGCGACGGGGCACAGGGACGAGCCCACGGGATGGGGCGCAGGGTGCGCACATGCGTGGAGGGCGCGTGCCGTGGGACGGGGGGATGCACAAGCACGGGGGCGCGTGGAGCCGTGAATGGGGTGCATACGCCATGGGGCGCGGAGTGCGCGTGCCGTGAGGCGGGTGTGTGCAGTGGGTGGGAGGTCTGCGCGCTGTGGGGCGAGGGGCTGCGTGTGCGGTGGGGGGAAGGGTGGCCGCGTTGTGGGGCAGGGGGACGAGCTTGCGACAGGTATGAGGTACATGAGCTATGGGATGTGGGGCGTGCACGCAGTGGGGCGGGGGTGGGTGAGGATGGGGCACAGGGGTGCAAGCAGCGGCGCGCAGCATCCGCTTGCTGTGAGATGCAGGATACACGTGCAGTGGGACAGGTGAGTCTGTGCAAGGCGGGGCGGGGGGCACACGCAGTGGGATTTGGGGCACGTGTGCAACAGGGCACGGAGGTAGGCCCGGCTGGGTTCGGGGTGTGCGGGCAATGGGGCAGGAGGTGCTCCTGCAACAGGGCACGAGGTGGGTGCGACGGGACAGAGGATGCGTGTGCCGTGGGGTGTTTGCGTAACGGGGCACGGGGCTGCACGTGCAGAGGGTGCCAGATGCCTGTGCAATGGGGCGCCAGGATGTGCGTGCGGTGGGGCATGACGATAAGCCCGCCGTGGGGCGCGGGGTACCCGTGCGGTGGGCCACGGAGATCAATGTGCAGTGGGTCACGGAGGTGTGGGTGCCAGGGGGACGCAGGCGGTGCAAGTGCAGTGGAACCCCCTGGTGGGGGGGGCGGTGGCATGTGCACGGGCCGCGGGCCTGGGGGGCTACCGATGCAGGGCAGAGGGCTGTGCGCGTGCAGCGGGGCAGCGGGGTTGGACAGCCCGCGGGGAGAGGGGGATGTGCGCGCAGGAGGCGTCGGGATGCGACGGGGGGGGACATCGGCGGGACTGTGAGAGGCGATGAGTGTGCCATGGGGCACAGGGAGCGGGCTTGGTGACGGGGGTGCGGAAGGGGACCCAGGGACTTGGAGGGGGCACCCCTAAGGGAGCGGGGCAGCTGGCCGGGGGCTGCCTGTCCCGCGGGGCCGGGCCGCGGCGCGAGGGTCGCCGTGGGGCAGCGGTGGGGCTGTGGCGGGAGCTGTCCGCGGTGCTGAGCGACGGCGGGAGCTGTCCGCGGTGCTGACGGCCGGCCGCGGCGTGGGGCTGTGGTCCGGGGGTGGAAGATCCTGCGGCGCCGGCCGCTGGCCTGAGGCAAAGGGGCACTTGCTTTCCTCCTTCTCCACCCACCTTCCATGGGTTGGAAATCTCGTTCCGTCCTCCAGCAGCTCTCCCGTGCTCTGGCCACACCGACACGGGGCTTTCAGACTGACCCTCTGCCTGCAGTCGGCTCCTCCTGCCTTGCCCTGGGCGAGTGGGTATGGGGAGAAGCGTGCTGGGACTGGGAAGCTCTGAGTGCTTCTGCCATGCCACTTCCTAGAGCTGCATTCGACATCCCCTCCTTTCTGGGGTCTCCTGCCAGGTCACTATCCCCGGCTGGGGAGGGGAGCTCTAGAGTGGCTTGGTGGTTCATGGTGGGGAGATTGGGATCAGGTGCTCTTGCATTGAGACAGGTATTTAATGTCTGGCTTGTTTCGCCTGGAAGTGAAGGGGAGGGGGAGCTGCCTTTGTTCCAGGCAAGGGAGCAGAAGCGTGTCAGTGTACAGCTGGCTGGGGCTGCACATAGGCAGCACAAACACAGGTGCACACAAGCACATGCACGCACTTCCAGCCAGGTGCATGCTGTGCAAAGCAGCCCTTCTTCTCAGCTATCCCACTCGCCAGTGGATGAGTCCTCCTGGACACAGCCCTGCTCCCAGCCCATTCTCTGCTGGTGTCCCACTTGCTGGCAGCTTGTCAGGAGGTGCATCTCATCCTTGGTGCATCTCTGGGGAGTAATGGATGGGTCTGCCGGGCTGGCACTGGAGAATTGTGGCAATGGTAGGGTGAAGTTAAAGCCGCTGTGTGGAGACCAGGTCTCCTTTGTCTCTACTGTGCTGAGGAAGTGGCTGACCCTCTGGTACTGCGGCTCCTAGAAATCCCTGGAAATCAAACTGTCAGACAGTTGGGCAAGGGGAAGTGGCCCCAGTGTGTGCTGCGGACTTGAAGGGGGTATCTTGCAGACATGGGGGTGTGCACAGCATGCACACCCATCCATGTGGGTGTGCACACCTCCACTTTGTTGTGCATGCAGACAGCACCCACGTGTGCATATGTGCACACATATGTGCACCATTCCTCCTCCGCAAACCATGGGAGAGCTGGGAGGCTGTCCAGGCAGTGCACTGCTTGCTGCTTCTCCTGGCTCTAGGGTGGGACTCTGTGGTTTATGATGGGCTCTGTGCTGAGCCTCCTTGGCAGGCAGAGAAGGGGACATCTATGTCCCTGTGGGAGCTGACCTGTTGGGGCAGGGCTGGAGCCATAAGGAATGGCCCTTTATTAGAGGTAAATGCAGGGAGCGGGTCCTCACTGAAGAGGATGATGAGTTGAAAGAGGTGAGCTGGCTCCAGAGGGTGAGTGCCCACAGCTTGGGGAACTGGGCTTGAGGCAATGCTGAACCAGGCATGATGCAGACTGTGCCAGGGCTGGGAGGCACAGCTGAGCACAGCTGACATCAGCCCTAGGGACTCACTGAAATGGCACAGTACCAGCCCTTCCTGCCTCCAGGCTGCTGATTTTGGGACATGTTCAGAGCCTGGATGGGTCGGCCTGGTCTGGGAGGGGTGCTGCAACCCACCTAGTCCTTCACCCTGCTGAGAGCCCCTTGGGTGTCCTCTACAGATGGACTCTTTGTGACTGACTACTTCACCCGCACACCACGCAAGCTCAGCCCCTTCCGCTCCTTTGCCAGCATTGAGCTCTTCCACTTCCACATCCCTGAGGACACAGTCATCGCTGTCTGGAACCTCATCACCTTCAAGGAGCAGGGTGGCACTTTCGGGGACCAATGCCCAGATCGTAGCATCACCGTGTAAGTAAGCAGCCTGCCCTGTCTGTTTCCTTCTTGCCTGCCCCTGCTGCTCCCTGCCTGAACTTGCCCTGGAGCCTGGCTGCTCCTGTCTGCTTCTTGCTTGCACGTGCACATGTACGTACACGTATGCACATGCACACATACAGAGGAGCGCTCATGCACACACATGCATATGCAGGTATGCACTTGTGCACAGATGCACACAGATGCACACACATACACATGCATGCTCGCTCCCCATGATTCATCTTCCCCAGGACCATTGCAGGCTCTGATCTTTTGTGCTTTTCATACATGAACGGTTTTGCTTGAACACCCACCCTGGGAGGCTCACAGTCTCCAGCAAGGTCCCAGCTTACAAATGGCTTCCCATAAAGTCTTTGAGCTTCCTAATAGCATGGAGGACAGAATCCCATGTGTAGGGCATGCTGGCCCTGCTATGATACCTAGCCTGCATCCTGTTAATTGCTGTGTTGCCTGCAGGTATTTCCGCTCAGGGGCTCCCTCCGTCATTAACCCGTTGCACACGCACTTCCCCAGGGACACAGCTGTCCCTGGCTCCTTCGCACTGACCCTCACCTGGACCCTGCCCAACCGCACCACAGGAGTGTTCAATGTCACCAGCCCACTGCCTGGGGACTGGTTCCTGGCTGCCCACCTACCCAAAGATGAAGGCAAGATCTCCGTCAAGGTGAAGGGCTTGTGGGGACTGTGGGGTGGCCGGGCTCACTGCACTGCTCTCCTGGGGTGTGACTGTTCTGGGCTGGCAGTGCCTGGGGCTGGTGTCCCAAGTGGGGATAGTGCCCTGTGCCCCCTGCCCTGAGCTGACTGTTCTGCTGGTGCAGGGGCTCTACGAGGAGTGCCAGTATCTCTTCCAGCCACAGCTTATTGTGCAGCGCCTGGTGAACATTGCTGTGCTGTACCCTGGCTTCATCACTGAGCAGAGCATGGCCCCCCACAACCGCTCCTACCTTTACAAGTGAGTGTGAGAGGGTCTTCTAAGGAGGAGGCATCCCCAGGGTGAGGAGCTGAGGGTGCTCCATCCCTCTGGCTTGCCTCCCCAGCCTCGTTGGTCCATGCTGAGAGGCAGGACATGACACCGCTGTCCTGCAGGGTGTTTGTGCCCAGCTACACATCGCGGGTGCTGGTGGAGGTGCTGCGATGCCGCGGGGTTGAGGGCTGCCCGCTCTGGCTGCGTGTGAGGGCCAAGGCTCCCCCCCTGCACAACTCCACGGCTCTGGACTGCCGGGAACATGCTCCCTGCCAGCTGACACTGGACCTGCCCTTCTGGCAGCACTGGTACTATGTGCTGGTGGAGAAACACCCTGGGGTGCCAGGCACTGTCTCCTTTCAGGTCAACGTGCAGCTCACAGGTGAGGGTGCACAGGGAGGTATGGGGGGGCAGGGGCGAGGGGGCCATGGTCTTGCCTCTGCTTGGGTGACTGCTGGGTGATAAAGGATGCCCCCAGGATCTGGCCTCAGCTGGGCACAGGGTTCTACCCAGCTCTGCTGGGATGGGGACACTGGGAGGTGTTGGGCATGGGTTGCAGATGGAGGTAAGCAGTGGGCAAGAAAGGGATGCGGGAACTAAGAGGGGGCTGAGAAATCTGTGTGTGCCCTTGCTGATGGCTCTGTCCCCCAGACTGCTCCCGACCCAGCCTGGCCCGGCCACCCTTCCTGCCCTCCAGTGCCTCCATGAACATGCCCCACTCCTTTGGCTCTGCGGGTGGGCTGGCGCTGGGGGACAGCCCTCCACCGACCAGCCCCAACAGCACAAAGCACCCGGTCCCCATCCCCATCACCTCGCCTGCTGGTGAACGGTGCTGGCCGGTCCGCCCCACGCTGCGCAATGAGCTGGACACCTTCTCCGTCCACTTCTACATCTTCTTTGGGCCCAATGTGTCAGTACCACCCGACCGCCCTGCTGTCTTCGTCATCAACCTGCTACCAGTGCTGGACAGTGGTGGGGTGCTCAACCTGGAGCTGCGGCTCAACGTGGTGAGATGGCGACATTGCATCCTGGACGGGGCAGGGCAGCCCAGGGGAAATGGGCTGGGAGATGGGTCATGTCAAAGCTGCAACAGGGGAAGGGACAGGATTTGGGGGACTCTTGGGTCATGGGCCATAGTTTGGAAGCTCAAGGGTAATGGAGCACAGATTAGGGTGCTCCAAGGGCAGGATGATGGCCTGGATTTGGGGTTGTTCTTGGGTGATGGGCAGTGGGTTAGGGCACTGCTAGGTAGTGTGATGTGATCTGGGTGCTGTCAGAGCAGGGGACATCCTTAGCTTAGGGCCATCTCCTCCTCTGCTGTCAGAGCTCTCTGTGTGGTGAGAACGTGACGGTGTTTGGGTGTCTGAACCATGAAGTCCCGCTGACGTCTGGTGACAACTCCTCGGTCACCTGTGAGACAGGTAGGCTGGGCTGTGCATGTCCAGCTTGCCATGGCTGTGGGAGTCACACCCCTGCATGTGTCTGGCAAGAGGCTGGGTAGGAGATGGCAGAGACCGTGGGGGCATCTGGCCCTGGAACCTGGCATGGGGTGCTCTGTCCCTGTCCCAGCTCTGCCCAGGGGAAGCAGTGGCCTCCTCCCCTGCTCACCTGGACTTGTCCCGGCCCGCAGAGTCCCTGGCAGGCTTCCTGCTCTCCGTCAACGCCACAGCCAGCCTCAGCCGCCTGCGGATCCCCTACCCCCAGACGGGCAGCTGGTACCTGAGCCTGCGCTCGCTCTGTGCCACAGAGCACGGGTAAGAGACTCTGTCTGGCCCCTCCCTGCGTGCCCAGAAGGGATGTCCCCACCATGGCCTGCATCCATGTGCACTGTGGGTCCGTGGGTGTGCCTGGCCCCTGAGCTGCATGTCAGTGCTCACGTGTGTGCACGTGGCTTCACGAGCTGTGTCTCACCGCGTGAGTGCCTGCGTGGGCATGGATGGTTCTATCCTGTGCCTGCCTGACCATCTGTGGGTCCCTGCGGCTTTTCCCTCTGTCTTGTGTTTAGGAAGTGCCTGTCAGCTTGTGAACGCCATGCATCTGTTGGTGCCTGCCCATCTCCGCAGCAGTGTCCATCTGTACCCATGCCTGGGAGGGAGCTGGGCTGTCACTGCGAGGACAGGGCTTGGCTCTCTGGTCAGGCTGCTGTGCCCTTGCTCTGCTCAGCCTCTCTAGGGACTGGTCATGTGTCTGTGGCTCTGCTCCTGGCCTGTGTGTCTGCCTGAGAGCCCCGTGGAGAAGAGGGACTGTGGTGTATGTGTGTGTGTGTGTGTCTGTAGATGTGAGTGCATGTGGGGCTCTGTGCTGAGGAGATGGTGCTGTGTGCATGTTCAGTGCATGTATGTAGGCAGCACTCGGTGTTTGGTGAATGTATGCAGACAGCACTGCATGCATGTTTGGGTGCACACATGTAGATGGCTCTGTGTGCATGTTTGCGTTTGTGCAAGCAGACAGGGTTGTGTGTGTTCTGTGTGCACATGTGCAGATTTGACTGTGTCAGTACACATAGGGACAGAAGATGTGCAGACGTGCGCTGTGCATGTGTGCAGACAGCACTGTGTGCAAGTTCACGCACGTCAGGGTGCCTGTGTTTGCACAGGCAGCAGTAGGTGCATGCTGTTGGGGCATGGGCTCATCTGTGCTCCTGCGTGCTGGAGCTGCTGAGGTGCTGGGTGTGCCCAGAGCTGTGTACATTGGAGGTGCAGGGCAGCCGGGATGCTGTGCCTGCTCTGACTTCACTGTGTTTCTAGTTCACACTGTGTTGCCAGTTGCAGTCAGTCCTTCCATGACACAGTCACATGAAGGCATTGCAGGGCATGGTGTTAGCACAGCAAAATCCAAACGAAATAAGAGCCAGCTGATTGAGTTGCAAAAGGCAAAGAGGGTCTAAGCGCAGCCACATTCCTCCTGCCTGCCCAGCCTGGCCCAGACAATTGCAGCACACAAGATCCTGGGGGACTAGCTCTCAGCTGCCATATGTAGCACCGAAGCAGCCTATTTCTGCGTTCACCCAGTCTTCCATCACCTGCCAAGTGTGGGTGTGACAGGTGCCTCTGGTGGAGGCAGGAGATGCTCAAGGGGCACAAGGCAGGGGCTGATCCCCTTCTCCTGTACCACAGGTTCGAGCCCTGCACCAATGTGACGGCCGAGGTGTACCTGCGTGCCTATCTCTCACCCTGCATCAATGACTGTGGCATCTATGGCCAGTGCAAGCTGCTGCGCACCAACAACTACCTGTATGCCGCCTGCGAGTGCAAAGCTGGTGAGAGCTGCCCCAGGCACCCATGGTGTCCTCTGCACCCAGGACCCCCACTGGCGTCCTCCCTGGGGATTGCGCACCCTATCAGTCCCCCCGCTATAAGTCTCCATAGGGCACTGGAAAGGGGCTTCCCTGCTCCCTCCGCAGCCCCTGTGAGTGCTGCAGGGGTGATGGTGGCTCTCCCTGACCACAGGCTGGAATGGCTGGGGCTGCACGGACAATGCCGAAGCTTTCTCCTATGGCTTCCAGCTCCTCTCCACACTGCTGCTGTGCCTCAGCAATGTCATGTTCGTGCCTCCCGTGGCCATTGCTGTCCGCAGCCACTACCTCCTGGAAGCTGCTGTCTACATCTTCACCATGTTCTTCTCCACTGTGAGCATGGCGTGGGGGTGGCTGTCAGGGGGAGGCGAGGGGCCAGGGCTGTGCAGGGCTGGTCTCACACCCTTTCCCTGTTACCCCAGTTTTACCATGCTTGTGACCAGCCAGGCATCGTGGTGTTCTGCATCATGGAGTATGATGTGCTGCAGTTCTGTGACTTCCTGGGCTCCCTCATGTCTGTTTGGGTCACCGTCATCGCCATGGCCCGGCTCCAGCCCATTGTCAAGCAGGCAAGTGTGGGAACATGGCACGAGGGGGGGGCACAGAGAGGACCTATCCTGATGAGTGCCCTGCTGCCCCACAGGTGCTGTACCTGCTGGGGGCAATGCTGCTCTCCATGGCTCTGCAGATGGACCGCCATGGGCTCTGGAACCTGCTGGGGCCCAGCCTATTCGCCTTAGGGATCATGGCCATCGCTTGGGTAAGGAGATATTGTCCCTGTTCTCTTAGGTCCCCATCCTGGCTGCACTCAGCATCCTGCCCAGCTGTCTAGCACCACTGTCCCACCAACATCTCCCCTCTGCTACCCCCACCTTTCCCCATGAATGCCCCTCTCTGGCTCCTGGAGATGCGGCATTGTGGCACAGGGGCTGTGCCTGTCCCTGCTGGGGCTGCCTCTTCCAGCCCTCCTTTTACCTACTGCAGACGGCTCGCACCATCCGGCGCCGCCACTGCTACCCACCAACCTGGAAGCGCTGGGCTTTCTACCTGTGCCCGGGAGCACTGATTGCTGCGGCTGCCGTGCTGCTCTACGCCTTCGTGGAGACGGAGGAGAACTACTTCTACATCCACAGCATCTGGCACCTGCTCATCGCTGGCAGCGTCGGCTTCCTGCTGCCACCCCGCGCCAAGTCCAGCAGGCGCATGGGGCCGCTGCCCCGGCGCAAGGGCTGCGGGTACCAGCTCTGCGTCAATGAACAGGAGGAGCTGGGGCTTGTTGACCCAGCTGTGGCCTCCATCAACAGCATTTGTACCAGCTGATGCCAACGGCAGCCCGGACTCCTCTGGCACGGACAGCAACCCCGTGGGGCCTGGCATCTGCTCTCTCTGCCAGCCACCCATCGCCAGGAGCGCCAGGACTCCTCTGGGTGGGCTCACAGCCACCCGTGCCACCTTGTTCTTGCAATTACAGCCTGGCTGAACTTGTCTCCGGGAGTTGCTGTGACTCGGTATGGTGCAGAGCTGGGGGGGCTCAAGGCTGAGCTGGGGCCGTGCTCCTTTCTTTGCTGGGCCGTGCAGGTGCCTGGGGGACATAGCCAGTCTAAAGGGGTGAATGGCAATGGTCTCTCGCTCTTGCTCAGGGGTCCATAGCAAGAGATGCCACTCTGCAGTGGGCTGCTCTGGGGCTGACCCAGGTCCGGCATCAAGCAAGAGGTGGGGGGCCAGGGACTGCAGTCTTTTGGCTCGCTGCAGGGCAGGCTGTGGAGCTGGAATAACTTTGTAATGGCATTGTGCTCCACAGGACAGCTGTATTACCTGACCCATGGGTAGCTATGCTGCGCCAGGGCAGCCAGGGTCCACCCCAAGCTGGCAGGACTGTGGGGAGCCCATAACCCTGGGGGTAGTTGCCACTGGGGATTGGTGGTGATGCTGCCTGCCGTGGTGATGCATCGGTCTGAGAGTGCACTGCCTGCAAGGGCCACATCCACAGAAGCACACAGCCCTGTGGTGTCACCTGCTGCCCAGAGCAACCTCCCTCAGTGCTTCACATGTGGGTGCATCACCCAGGAGCAGTGATGCTGTGTCCCTGTTATTGCCACCAACCATGACCAACTGTCCTGTCTGCAGGACAGGGCATCAGTGGGAGGGGCCATTGCATCTGGGGATATACACTGGGGACTGTACCCACCCCATCTGGTACCTGGGAGAAAGGGTTAGGACAACCCTTTCTCAGCCCCTGTTCCTCATCCTGCCCTGTGGTCAGACCCATGGGCTCAGCACCCACTGGACCCAGTCATGACTAGTGGTAAGGTGGCAAACATCTGGGCTTTGTGTTTGTGGCTCATGGACAGGGCATTTCTACCCTGCTTCTGCATCTCACAGGGGGCAGGATGGACCAGAGGAGAGGGCAAACCCTCTCTGGGGACTGCTCCAACCCCCTGGGCTCTTCCCAGCATTGCAGGGGTTGTCAGGGGTGAGTCCCCAGGAAAAGCTCTGCACCCCAGTGGTCACATCCTGGCTCTGCAGAACCCTCCTGCCAGCAGCCCCCTCCTTGTACCCTGGGGACAGAGCCCAGCTACAGGGAGATTTACTGGATGCCTAACAGGATTAGCAACTGCGGGTGGGCAGGCAGCTATGTAATAGGATTGCAATCTAATTAAAACTGCTGCCTGGGAGCTGAGCCCCAGCTGGCCTGAGTGGGTGGGCATGGGTGGGGGTGCTGCGGGGGCTGCTGGAGAGGATAGCAGGGATGAGGTGGGCAGAGCAGAAGGAAGGGTGAGCTGGTGGGGGCCACGGTGGCATTTGTGGATTCAGGGCTTTCCTGCTTGCACCTCAGGCCTTGCCAGGGGTGATGGCTGTGGGGAGCCAGCCTGGGGTGGAGGTGTGTTGGGCAGCCCAGGGTGGCTGGGCAGGAGCCCTGGTTACTGTGCAAGGGGGCCGGGGGATCTGTACCGGCTGCCCTACTTCCCCTGAGAGCTCACTCTCCAGCCTTTTCTCTGTCACACAAAATGCCTTGTCTGGTCCAGCCAGGCGGCTGATTAAGGATTAATTTTTTAATTTAAAACATTACTCACTTCACCAAGTCCAATCACATCCCCCTGGCAGTAGCAGCCCCCAGAGAATGAGGAGCTCAGCTTTAGCTTTCACATCAGCAACACACTGGAGTATGGTGCACACTGAGCACACCACGCCAGCAGGTGCACAAGCCTGGTGGGTGGTCCTGCACAAATGCACCCCAATGTCATGGAGATATCCATGCAGTGTCCTTAGGGCTCCCTCATCCCCTGCCTCACTGCTGTAGGGCTGAAGTGAAAACCTGCTGCTTGCCAAGCCTGATGAGCGTGTGGTAGCATGCACATTCCCCTTGCAAGCAGCTGCACAGCCCCTGGCCTGTCCCACAGCAGACACTGTGGGGGTGGGAGGTGCAGGTCTGGACCCCTGAGTGGTCCTGGCAGTGGCAGGCAGGGGTTTTAGCCAGCAGAGCTACCCAGGGAAGCCTGGAGGAGCCATGCACTGGCTCTGCTGGACTGCGCTTCTCCAGGCTTCTGGGACAGCTCAGCACTCCCTCTCGTTTTAATTAAACCTGCGATGGCATTTTTCATCTCAAGGACAGGCCAAGTGGCTGACCGTACTGTCAGGGAGGGAGCTTAGCCAAGCAGTGCTGGAGGGGATCCTGATACTCTGCCAGCCCAGCTCATCCCCCGGGGATCATAGGCTGCCCACTGAGAGGTGGTAAACTCCTCCCCACTTCATCCCCCAGCCCCAGTGGGGCAGGAACATATCCCCCTGCCCAGGAGGCTGGCACAGCTCAGGGAGCATTGTGGTGCCGTGCAAGTACAGGACATACAGTCTTACAGGACTGAAAGGTTTTTGCACAGTGCTCCTGGCATGAAACATGGTGAAGACACTCTTTCCCTGGGACATCCAGTACAGGGTGTGCGGCACTGTCTTTCCCACCAAGCCTGGCTGGGAGCTTGCTGGGACACTCCATGGGAGTCTCCGCATCCCCTCAGCCTCCCCGCCACTGCAGGGCTGGGACCACTGGCCTGTCAGTCCCTACTGGATTAGATGAGCTTTACCAGTACGCTCTCCATGGTGTTCAGCCTCCACTCCATTAGGATGTGCTTGGTGTGAAGGCTGGACCCTGCCTTTCCACCCCTGCTCAGAGAGTTGGGGTCTCTGTGACTGCTGTCACCACCCCCAGTGTAAACAGCCTTCCTGATGCTCCATCCTTGCCTCTGCCAGGCACAGTAACCACATAACCATGGCAACAGTGTCCCTATAACAACCAGGTACATCTGACATCCCCATGGCAACCGACTCCCTGAACAGCTGGTGAAGAGCTTTGCTTCCTCAGTGCTGGAGAGGGATGGAGGGGTTCGAGCTCCACCAAGGCAAGTGGCTGCCAGGATGTGGGGACAGACACAGCTAGGAAGGGCTTTGGCCTGGTGCCTGGGCTAGCACAAACCTTTGTGGCCTTTATCCTGCCAGGGAGGCTGCGGGGGACACAGGTGATGCAGGAAAAGGGGGTGGCCCTGGGGACAGCATCACCTCTGCTCAGATTCCTGCATTGCAGCCCTGTCCTGCCTGCTGGCTGTCAGTGCCATCACAGTAGCATTCCCTGCTCTGACACACACTCCTTGGAAATGTGTATCCCAAAGGCCGGGACCATGCTTCCTCCCATAACCTCCTCCTGCCCCTAACTCCCACAGCAGGGATGCTCTGCCTATTGCCCACAGACTGCCCTTCCCACAGGGCTGCTGGGCCCTCCCGCCACTGTCTGCCCATGCCTGCTGGGCCAGACTCACCAGACAGCAGACCTGACGCAGTCTGTCATTGCAGACAGCAATTGCACGCCATGCAACTTTAATGTGTCAGGCCTGAGTTACTGAGCCCTGCAGCGGGCTGCTTGCGTGCAGGCAGGACCCATCATCCCTCCTCCTCTCCCTGCCTGAGCATGCCCGAGCAGGCAGCAGCGTGTGGGGGCTGGTGAGAGGTCCCAGGTTTTAGGGTCTCTCCAGGTGCAGGGGGGTGCCATGCCCCTTGCTAGCCCCAGGAGCTGTGAGGTGCAAGTGGCAGGGTGGCTGCTGGTGCCACCAGCTTGGTCTCCTTGGGGTTGGTTTTCCCCAAACATGGCATTATCTCCACAGGGTGCAGGAACAGGTGTGTAGGGAGGGATGTGCAACCCTGCTCTGTCTCCACCTCAGCATTTACTCCCTGCATCTTCATGAAACCCCACGGCCAGAGGCAGCAGAACCTCCACTGCTGCCCTGGGAGGTCCTCGCCCCTCCTGCTCACTGTGCTGCCAGACCAGAGCAAGATGAAGCCTTTCCACCACAGTCAACGTGAATTCCACTGTCCATGCCACCAGAGCTTGCTCCCTGGCCAGGCATGGCTGTCACAATGCTGCTCTGGGGATGATGAAAGTCTGGGAGAATGGTCCGACTGCTCTCTTCTTAGCAATTTGCCCGGTGCACCCTGCAGCCACTCGACGATTTTCTCTTCAGAGTAGCAAGCTTCGACTGCCCTCCCTGTGCAGACCCATCCATCACCCAAGGTTGGCACCACCATGCAGATCACAGACACTGGAGCCACCTGCTGTGCTTTGTCCCTGGCCATCACTCAGTCCAGCAGACAGTGGCCGCACCATGGCCAGCCCAAGGGGAGCAGCTCTGGGCATGCAAAGGGACCCCATTTCCCCTGGAGCAACCCACAGAGAGCCTGCTTGCTAACCCCTCTTTCTTCCCCATCCCCTAGCGCTGTGTCTCACCTTCCTCACTGCCATCCCCAGCCCCCATGGCATGTCAGGGACCCCTCAAAGCTTCAGCCCCAGCCTGCAGCATGTGGGGTGAGGGCCAGCTGGGAGCCAGGCACCCACAAATGGGAGATACAGCTACAGGTGGAAGCAAGCCCAGCTCCAGTGCATGATGCTGCATTGCTCCTGCCGTGGGGCATCTCTCCAGGTCCCTGCCCCAGGGCAGCACCACAACGTATGGGATAGAGCTGAGCATGAGAAAGCCAGCCCAGAGCAGGGGCAAGGTGCTCAGAGTTGGACCTGGGGCATTGGAAACCAGCATTACGGCAGCAGCACCCTCTGCCATGACACCTGGGGGGGTGAGAAAGCAGCAGCATAGGAGGGCATGCCAGGTTTTGCATGAGGGTATGGGTGCAGGGGCCATGGAAGGAAGGAACAAATGGCTTAGGTGTACCCACGGGGACTGGAGCATCTCATGGGGACTCTGCCAAAGGACAAACAGCAGTTGCCACAGTCGCATGGCTGGAGAGGAGCTGTAGTCAGGGAAGGGGGACAATGTGACATGGGAGCCCAGGCAAATGTGGCGGTGATGCATTGTGATTTTCAGTCACTGCTAATTAAGTTTCTTGGAGAGGCTGTTGGGGGAACCTGGTGGGGGGTGTGGGGGGTGTGGGGCTGGGCTCAGAGCTTTATCCCTTGCAATTTAATAAAGGGCAGATGAAGAGCTGCTCTGCCAAGCAGAAAAGCCACTTGTGTCGTCCTTAACTTCATCAAGGGAACTGCATAGGAATCAGGAAGCTTGCTGAAAGAAATTAACAGAGCAGCCAGGAGGGCAGAGCGCCGGCAGACAGCATGAGAATTGCTCAGAGCAGCATGCTGGAGACTTAAGTAAATGAACAGGTCCTTCAACGAGATTTGCAGGGCCAGTGTGGCTGAGGAGCAGAGTGGGTAAACGAGTGAGAAAGGTTATCCCTTTAAGGAGGGGAGCTGTGTCAAAATGGGAAGCCTGCGAAAGGGGATGAAGTTACCTGAAAAAACGGGGAAAAAAAGACCCCCCAAAAAGGCTTTGAGGAAGATCTTGGCAACGGTATAAAATTGCAAATAATTTTGCAATGCGAACTTCAAGGTGTAGCTGTAGCAATGAGACTTTGGAGATGTCCAGGGGTGCCCCAGAGTGCTGCAACCCCGACCTACCTCCTTCGGATGAATCTTGGGGTAGGACTTGTGTGTCCTGCAAGGCTTTTGTATTAGGACAAGAAAGTCAAGTGTTTCTAGCCCCAGAGCAGACATCCAGGGCCCATATATCAACAGAGAGGGATGCTGCTGAAAAAGCAGCCTTGTTGCATCACAGCCGGTGAGTAAGGGAAGGGTCTCCTGCAGGCTGTGACTACACAAGAGCAAAGTCTACAAGTGTGAAGTGCAGCTGTGCTCACTGTCAACTTGTAGGAAATTAAGGCAGTTACTCTCATGAGAAATCAGCCCCACACCAACAGAAATCAAACTGTTACAGCAATACAATCCTGGATAAATTTATCTTAAGAAGCAAGCCTGCAGAGGAAGATAAAACCATGTTAGCAGAGGCTGAGAACATTTTCCATGGGATGCAAAGCCACTGTTCCCTTTATGCCTTGCAGATTAAAGTTTTCTCATAAAATCCATTTCCCCCCACTCAAGTACCACCACTAAAATTTCCCTTGAGAGAACCAAGTGCTAAGTATTATGTTGTTATGTATGAACGGTGCTCTCAGCAGAAGCTATATTAAAGAAATCACATTGAATTTCCCTGTTGAAGTGTGAGTGGTGCCTACACCAAGGGGAATATTACAGTTGCTTCTTACTTTATATAAAGACGCTTCACTACCTCCAGGGCTAAACCCACGGGCTGCGCATTTTGAGGAGGAGTATTTTGGCTAAAATTAAATAGACTTGGAACAAGTGCAATCCAGAGGCTCCTGGCTCAGCAGGAGGGGAGGTAAGTCCCAGTGGGCTCCGGGCTCCACATCCTCCCAAAGAGCTTTGCCCCAGGGCTGGCCTGCAGTCAGCAAATCTCCTGCCAGCATAGCTATAAATCCCAGACAAGCTCATGAGGGTTGTTGTTCTAATCAACTAATGAAGACGTCTCCTGCAGGGAAGATGGATAATCTGAGCTGGAGGCTTCTTCCCTGTTTGGGGGGGCAGACGTGGAGCAACACCCAGCTCCTCATGAGGGACCCCATAAACATTAGTACACCTTGAGGATCAGGGTGCAGTCCCTGCTGCAGAGAGGTGCCAAGTGCTCCCAGGCACTGAGCGTCTCCCTGCACCCTGCCTTCAACTGAAATTCATTCTCAGACCCTGAGTGCGCTGTGGTTCCGGGCTGCCTTCAAAAACCCACTTGACCCCATCCTCCGCCTGCTGGGTCTGCAAGCAGCTTGCCTGCTCTCATCCCTGAGTCTTCACTTCTGTCTAACCCTGTCTGCTGCAACACAGACTGTTTTTCACGCAAATCACATGAGAAAAATCAAGGTCTGATGAGAGTGAAGTCTGTGCAGGATCTCCCTGAGCCACAGCTAGGCACAGTGCAAGGAGGATCCACTTCAAAGCAGGGAGCCGCTTCATTAAAAAAGTGAACTAGGGCTTTTGACATCGAGATAAACATCCTGATACACTTCAAAGAAGCTTCCTCTCCTTGTCCTTAGACACCCTCTGCCGCTTCACTCAGTTCTGGATTTTGGAGTTAACGCTTCTGCCTAATCCATCCTGCGCCATACCCTAGCAGTGGTTGTGTGGCAGGGGAGATGCTGGATGCTGCTTTGCTGCATGAGACCTTCAGGGCATGACCACACATCCAAATACTCCGTCATTGCCTTCTGACCCACCTATGAATAGATAAGAGTTGCTGGTGAAAGTGGTGCCATTTTCGTTGAAAAACATCATGGTTCTAAAAGAAAGTACAATAGGGAAGTGCCTGAGGGCCGACAGGGGTGACTTCATGCCCGGAGAGGTCCAACCCTCTGGACACCCCACTGGCAGAGGCTGCAGACCTATCTTTGGCAGCAGGTCAGGCATTCAGCAGCCTGGGAGGTGTTAATGCTGACCATTTGTGCAGAGAGAAGTGTGAGCAGGTAGGAGCAGTGTGTGCACAGGGTGCCTGCCGTAGTCATGCTGCACCGTGATTTACCCCATGGTAAACTTCTCCATCAGCATTTGGAGCTGATGAGCAGGATTCTGCAAGGCTTGAGAGCCAGGGGACTGTTCCTAATGCCATCACCCAGTGCTTTTGCTGTGGCCAGGGGCTTTAGCAGGGTGGCCATGGGTAAGCCATGGCCAGGAGGTCTGTGTGTGACCTCACCAAGTCATCCCAGGACTTGGGGCACCCTTTGGTTCAGGAAAGGGAAGAGGAGGAGCTGGTGTAGTGGAGAACCCTCAGGGCTGAGTGCTACGAACAGGCAACCACAGGGCACAACCCAAAGCTGCTCTCAGGGCAGTTATTTGGGTCACTGTATCTGTGCTTCTGATTTGTGGGCTGGGGCCAGGCTCCAGCAGGCACACAGCATTGCCTCCAGGGCACGGCATGCCAGCGGTGGCTGGGAGTGGCATACGGGACAAAGGGGTTGCTGCCTGCTCCACTGGGAGGTAGAAACATTTTATTATTTCAGTTCCTCTAGACTATATACAGACTCTGGGCTGGGGCAGACCGGGCAGGATGGAGACAATCAGGAGAGTGGTGCAGCTTTGACTTGTTCCAGAGTGGGATAAACCCAGGGATAAATTGTCCCCCAGGCCTCCACTACCCCAGGGATCTGCCGTAGCTGCCTTGGGGGGGATCACATGGCTGTTGGGGTCTAGAGGGCTGCTTGGTGTGCTGCAGCTTCCTTGTTGCCAGCTGTTGTCTGGGATGGAGCAGGAAGGAGCTGTATGTCCTGGCTGCCCAGAGCAGGACCCTCACAGACCCTGGGCCACCAGAGAGTGGCTTTGAAACCCTGCTGAGATCTGCTGCTAATTTCACCTCTGTTTCCAGCCTGGAGAAGGCCTTGCCTGCCCCAAAAGGACACTTCCTCTCCCCAGGCTTTCTCCGTCTTCTCCCAGCTGTGCCCTGCAAGCACGAGGCCATTGCCTGTGTCTGGAGCAGGATGGAGCTCAGCAGGAACAGGGCTTGTCTCAAATGGACACCCCCAGGAACCAGCGATAGTCTGCCAGTCTCAGAGCCTTCCCCACCTGCAGCCCCTCTGTGCCAGCCCGGGTTCCCCTTGCTGAAACCGCCCGGTGCCTGCCTCCCAGGGCTGGGGGCTCGCTGGAATGGGGCTGGGGTCCAGCCCTGCTCCACTGCCCCTCTAACCGCGCCCCGTGCCCAGGCTGTGGGTGCCGGGGCAAGGGGCACCCCACGCTGCGCTGTAAGGGGTGCTGGGAGCAGAGGGTACCGCAGGACACCCCCTGCCCGGCTGCCCCAGGTGGGTGGCGATGCCCCCGCCCGGGACCAGGCGGGACCAGGCTGGGTACCAGCCCCCCAGCAGGAGCCCCGGGGGCTGCCCCGCCCCGCTGGGGGATCCCCCTCCCGTGACGTCGCGGGGGAGCCCGCACGCCCTCGCCCCGCCCTTCCCCGCTGCATGATTGGCTGCGCCGCCCGTGCTCCGCCACAGCCTCTGCGATTGGGTAGAGTGCTCCTCGGCCCCGCCCCTGATGGTCAGGCGGGCCTTGGACTGACCCCGCCCCAACCTCCCCTCCCTGATCTCCTATTGGCTGCCGAGATGTCACTCCAGCCCGGCCGTGCTCGCACGGGCAGCGTACGGCGCTGCGGGCTGGTGCCGCGGTGCCCGGGCTGTGCGCTACTGCACCCCACTGCCGCCCCTGTACCCTCTCGGCAGCCCCACCGCCGCCCTACTGCACCCCAGTGCACCCCCACTGCACCCCACTGCCGCCCCTGTATGCCCACCACTGCCCTACTGCACCCCAGTGCACCCCCACTGCTCTCTACTGCACCCCACTGCCGCCCCTGCACCCTGCTGCCTGCTCAGTCTAACCCTCCCAGTTCCTGGCACTGCACGCTGCTGCCACCCCACACTCCCCCAAATCTGCAACCCTCAGAGCACCCCACTGCAGGCCCTGATTCAATCCCATCCCCTCTGCAGCCAGCCCCCTACTACACCCCATCCCAGGTCACCCCTCATTGCACCACCTCCTGCCAGTGGCCTGCCCCCTCTGTGTGGGGAAGCGTCCTGCCCCACTGCCCCAGCACCCCCAGGGTTCAGTAAGAGGGTGCCATGGTGTCTCAGGCCTGGAGAGAGGAGGCTGCAGCCTCTGGTGGGAAGCGTGGCAGGATGGCAGGGAGCAAGGCAGGGTGGTGGGGAGTGTAGTACAATGATAAGGGATCACAGCAGGGTGGCGGGGAGCTCAGAGGGATGACAGGTAGCACAGCAGGATAGTGGGGAGCACAGCAGGGTTAGTGGGGTGCATCAGCAACCACAACCCAAAGGTGCCCTCCCATTGCAGCCTCACTGGTTTCAAGCAGCAGGGCTCAGGGAGATCCCACCCTTCTCCTGCCTTCACCCACCCTGATCAGCTCCCAAGGGGGAAAAGCCAGGTCAGAGCTGTGTGCAAGCCCCACTGCTATGAGACCTGGGGCCAGAGCTGCTGGTCAGCAGCCAGCTGCTTTCTGCTCTCTGCTTGGGAGCGTAGAGCAAGGTTTGTACACGGTCATGGGACCATCGTCCCCACCGGCCCTGCTCCTAGCAGCACCTGCAGGCCCTGACTCCCTGCCCACTGAGTCATGGGGACAGTGGGTCTCCACAGCATGGCCAGAGGCACAACCCAGGGTGCGTAGCTGGTGTGGGATGAGGGACAGTGCTGCAACAGGTAATGGGCTTTCCCAGCACTGCTCACCCACGCTTCCCCCCTGCCAGATGCTGTCTGTCTGGGTTGCGATGTTGCTGCTCACTGGTGTCATAGCACCTGCCTGTCTCCTGGCTATCTCACTAGTGGCCCCTGTTGGCCATATCCCTGGCCCCTCTCCATGACCTGGCCACACATGAGGTGCTCCAGCTGGCTGGCATGTGCATCTGAAGGACATGGCATGCCCTGGCAAGCCCCTGGCAGGCAATGTTTCTGGTGGGGCAGGCACCTGAGGCAGCAGTAGGCTGGGGCATTCTGCAGAGAGGGCAGGAGTTCAGAGACATCTTGCTGGAGATCTACAGGGACATGTACTGCAACTTCACCCTGAAGGTCATGCACAGCATCTGAGTAGTGCCAGCCCTGCTACATCCTCAAGATGGATGACAACTGCTTCAACATGGACCACTTGCCCACCTTCCCGGCTAGGCTTGACCTGGCACAGACCAGCCTCTAGGTGGCGTCTCTCTTCTGGGAGAAGCGGCCGGTCACCTGCACATCACCCACCAGCACTCCAGCAATCGCAGTGGCATGGCAGGGCTACTGTCCTGATGTCTAACCACCCTATGCCAGCAGCATTGGCTACATCCTCTCCCTGGATGTGGCCAAGAAGATTCTGAAGGCAGCTGGCATGTCCACCCCATCCCCATGTGGGATCCATGCATCCTGGCGGAGGTGGTGGTTGTCTGAGCAAGAGCCAATGACCACTTTACCAAGCACAATGTGCCATGGCACGTCCGCAACTTATGCTACCTGACAGTGATCCACGTCCTGAGCCCTGGCAGCAGGAGGGGGCTCACCGCAGCATGCTGCAAGTCCATAGCACTGCTTGTGACAGCCCCAGCTCACCTGCTGGAAGTGACCCGCCAAAGACTTGGTGACCAAGGGACCATGGCTGCAGCATGTGCTGTCCCCTCAGCTGCAGAGCTGCCCAGGATGCAGTTTGTGCCTCCTCCCTGCCCTTCCCAGCCCCAGCAGCAGCCTTTCTCCCCTCCCCAGCCCATAAGGCCATTCTCCAGGCTGGGGTCCTGCCCACTCCAGCCAGAGCTGGAAGCTGTCAGGGAGCAGGTAGGGGCACAGAAGGTGTTATCTGCCCCGCAGTGTGCAGCCTGGATGCTTCTTGGAGGCTGTAAATAGCTGAGTTCCCCTTCTGCTCATTTCGGAAGTGAGAAAAGGAACGTCCCTCAGAGAGGTGGAAAGAATCAGTCAATTTTCATCGCTGGTAAAAAAGCTATTTTTAATTTTATTAAAATGTCTCTCTTCTATAAACTTTCGAAAATATCTGGCACCTCTGCTATAAAGACTTGTGCCGCGGCTGTGTAGCGATGTCATTGCCCCTGGGATGGGGGATAGTGGTACTCTCCACTCATGGAGGGGTGCAGCCAGCAGCAGGGGATGCCCGAGGCTCCTCTTTGTGATCTGAGGAGGTGTGGGGAGTGCTGGCAGAGCAAGGCTCCCCAGGGCCACCCTCGAAAAGGGGCACATGAGGGACGTAGTGGCCAAGGGGGCTGGGGTGGGTCTGTGGACGGAGCAGGAGCTGGTGCAAGGTCTCACCCACCTGCACCAGGCTGTGGGAGAGGAGATGGAGATGGGAGACGGTGTCGCTGGCCAGGCTCTCCAGCAGCGCCTGCTGCTGACGTGACGTCTGCAGGATCTGCACCAGCAGCTGCTGGACACTCTGGAGCAAGCCTGCCACGTTGGAACCTGCAGTGAGAGGGGAGTCAGTGGCAGCAAACCCTCACCACAGCTCCGAGAGCCCCCTGTGAGGCTGTCAGGATGCTGCAGGGAGGACCCACCGTGCAGGCTCGTGTCCGATGCCTCCTCACCCTCTGCCAGCTGCTCGCTTATGGCAGCCATCCTGGGGGTGCCCAGGGCAGTGGCAGCCACTGTCAGCACTTGGTTTCCTCTTCCCATACCCAGGGACATCTCACCAGGAAACCCTGCCACAATGGTTTGGCATGGAGGGAGCAACCAGAGTGCTGGAGCCACCCAAGCCCCATGCTCAGCCTGATCCTGCTGCAGAGCTCTGGGACAGCACTGCCTGCAGGAGCCCCTGCCCTCTGTTCCCACAGGCAGGACAGAACAGAGTTGCCCCCTGAAGCAGGAGGACTTGCTCTAAGCCACAGACACTTACCAGGCTTTTGCTCAGCTCCTTCCTGCTTCAGGGCAGTGTGACAGCCTGGAAGGAGAGCAGACAGAGCCTGTGAGCTGCAGCTGCCTCTTGCCCTGGGGCCCACAAACACGGTGGCCTGGGCATGGTACTCACCCAGGAGGGGAAGCAGAGGGAAACAGTGACTGGCATCTGCAATGAGAACCATATTAGACCCTGCTTGCAGGACTGAGGGAGTTTACTGGGCTGAGCGGGGCAAGGAAAGCCTTACGTGGCATGGCAGGGGGAGCAGGCGGCATTCCAGCGATGTGGTCCCCACTGGCTGCTGGGAGAGAGCAGAGGGGAATGATGCACCGTCTGACAGGACCTGTCAGGGGATCACCACCAGCCCCAGGTCTGCCCAGCTTGCCCCGGCCAGCCCCGCAGCCCGACATGCCCTAGCCACAGCTCCACAGCGCCCTGCAGGGCCCCAAAGTGTTTTATGAGCTAGATACAAAAGCAGGAGTCACTCACCCACCACTGCAATGCAGCCACCTCTGGGCTGGAAGGCAGCAGCGGCGTAGCAGCACGCAGCAACGCTACACAACAGATTAGGACTGGAAGTGAAGGAGAATCCCACATCCACTTGAAACTGCAGGGGGAATTTAGGGAGACAGAAGGTAACTACCCAGTGTGGGATGCTGGCCAGGGCGCCCATGCAAACCAGACGCAGGGACATATCCCGCATCACCTCAGTGCCAAAACCCCAGGAAGTGTGCACAGTGAGGGGGTACAGGATCTGCCCTGGGTGGGCTGCAGGGCAGCGGAGCTGCAGGCATCTCTGGCCCTCACACCCAGTCCTAACTCATCCGAAGCTTTATGGTGTTACTAGGGAAGGGGGGAGCCAGGACCTGCCAAAGTAAGGGGAGTCATGCCCTGCAGTGCTGCACAGCTGAGGAGCTCCCTGGGTTGGATTGGGGCCACCGTCCCTTAAAGACCTGGAGCCCCGCAACCTGCCATGGGGCAGCCAGCAGCCTTGCCATGTCCTCACAGAGCTGGGGAGCCCCTCCTGCCCTGTCTCAGCCATCCCCATCCCCTCCATGCTCTGGGGCTGATTTGGAGCCAAAGCCTTGAGAAGGAAGTCCCAACACCCCCATTCAAGAGCATCTTTCCTGAGGCACTTGTGATGGACCCCCGAATCCCCTAAGATCATGCTGGCATGGGCTTGGGCTGGAGCCGTGGCCGTGCAGCCTGGTGCAGCGGGGCAGCCTGGTACTTACCGTTCTCTGTCTTGGCCTTCACACACTGCAGCAGCGGGGACAGCAGTATGCCCGCAGCATCCTCGCCAACATCTTGCTCTGCAGAAGGAGAGTGAGGGGATGCAGAAAAAAGTTTCAATAACTAGGAGACAAGGGATGCCTGCCACCCCACAGCTGGGACAAGCCCCACTCTGGCTGCCTGAGCCCATGGATACCTGGTGATTTGGGTGAGGATGGAGAGCAGGTAGCATGGGCTGACCTGTGCTTCCTGGGGGGCAGCTTCACCAGGTCTAGAGGAAAAGAAAGAGATCAACAGACCCTGGGTGGCCGCCCAGCACGTTTTCCCCCAGTATCCCACATGCCACTGCCCTGCCAAGCCCATCTGCCCATCCCCAGCACTCACCTGGCATCCTCCGCTCCCCGAAGACGGGCTGCCCGGCTGCCTTCCAGATGCTCTTCATGGCTCGGTAGTGTGGGGGCAGACGGGGCGAGTGGTGTCCTGCCCTCCGGCGCTTCTCCCGCTCGGAGTGGAAAGCCTGCTTGAGTGCCTTCCACTTGGACCGGCACTGGGCCACGCTGCGCCTGTATCCGGCTGCCGTCAGCTCCCGGGAGATCTCCCGCCACAGAGCCTCGTTGGGTCGCGACGTGGAGGCCATGAGCAGGGCGGCCTCCCCCGAGCCCCCCACCAGCGCCAGGAGGCTGCTGACCTCCGCCTGCGTCCAGGCTCGCCCGCGGGGCATGCTGCCGGGGCCGAGGCGGGGAGCTCGGGGGAAGCCCGGCCCTGCGCGGGTGGCGAGGCTGGGATGGGCAGGGCTCGGCCGTACGCTCCCGAGGACGCACCGGACCGGGAGTCAGCCGCGCCGGGAGCCGCACCGGCAGCTGCACAGGGAGCCGCCGGGAGATGCACCGGGAGCTACACTGGAAGCCGCGGGCCGTAAGGGGAGCCGCGGCGGGGACCGCCGGGAGCCGCACCGGCGGTCGCACCGTCAACCGCACGGAGTGTTTCTACGCTGCGCCGGGCGCCGCGCCCGGAGCTGCCGGGAGTCGCCGGGAGCAGCAACGAGCATGTGCAGGCCAAGGAGGCGCCGCTGGGAAACGTAGTCCTGGCCGCGCCACCCGCCACGGTCCCGATCACCCGCCGGACCACCCTCAGGCATCGCCGCCCCTGCCCGCCCAGCCCCGCCGCAGCGGTGCGGTACGCGGTGCGGCGGGGAGCCCGGGCCAGGGCTACCCCGGGGGTGCTGGGCACTCACCCACCACTGCCCAGGGCACGGCAGGGGTGGCTGTCCTGGCAGCCCCCACGGCTCGAGGAGGGGAAGAAGCAGCCCAGCCCCCTCGCGCCCACGGCGCTTTCCAGGGCTGAGATGCAGCTGCAGCCCCATGCAAAAAAGGCAGCAGAAACCACACCGGGGCAAGCCCCCACACGGTGCCCTGTGCCCTGCTCCCCCAGGATGCCCGGGTCCCCCCCACAGTCCCTAGGGCAGCTCTGCTGAGCACCGAGGGGTCGGGGCAGCCTCGACGTTGCAGAGGGGGTTGGACTAGATGACTTCTGAAGGTCCTTTCCAGCCCAAACCATTCTGTGACTGTGACACGGCCACCCGGGCCAGCCCTGGCCTCACTGCTCGCTGCCCCGAAGCCGGGGGCAGGGGGCTCCCTCGTGCCAGGAATGCCTGGGCGGCAGCCTCACCGGGGCTCCCCCTTGCCCCACCACTGCTGTGAGTGCTGTGACGCCCCCAGGGTTCTGGCCCAGGTGGTGCCTCTGGGGACCCTACCGGGAAGTGACACTTTCCATTTCGTATCATACCCGGCTGCCTAAGGGAGCTAGGAGGGTGTTGCTGCTTCCCTGTGGGACGAAGAGCGAGACACTGAGGAGGGGATGGAAGAGAGGGTCATGTACGCTGATCTGCGCTTGCCCCCCCCACCAGGTAATTATACGCTGCTCCCTGCCCCTGGCACCCCAGCACTCCTGGCCCCTGGCACCCCATCTCTCCCAGCTGGTTTCCTGCGCTCCTGCAGCCCCTTGCCCTCCACAGGGCCATGGCCCCAGCCCTGCTCCCCACCTCCCTTCTTTTGGGTATCCTCTCCCAGACAGGTCCTCTCCACTCCTGTTGCAGACTGCCTGCTCTCAGGGTGTGGGGCAGTAGGGGCTCAAGGGCAGGGGATGCTCACTGCACCCCAGTGCCACAGTGCGCACAGGGACCCCCTGCTCTGCTTCCCCCACCTGGTGCTAAGCACAGTTTGCAGGAAGACAACTTCTAGGAGGGTCAGGGTGCTGCAAAGAGGCTCTCCCTGAGTTTTCCTGGGCTCCCCCTCTGTCTTCTGGGATCCTTCCTGGGGCTCACAGACCTTTCTTGGCTGGGGAGTCCCCACTGCTCCACCAAGCCCCCAGGGCCCGTGTTAACTCCCTCTCTCAGCTCCTCAGCAGCCGGTGCGGCTGCCCTGGTGCTGGGCAGCCCTCAGCCTGGCTCTCCTCTCGCTGCTGCTCCTGCTGGCACAAGTCATTGTCACCAGTCTGAGCTTCCACAGTGAGTACCTGCTTATGCCTGGACCTCTCCGGCTGGGGTCTTGGCGTCAGGGTTGGCATGATGGGGCCTGTGTACCAACAGAGCTGCAGCTTGCCTGTGGAGCTGGGCCCTCCTTCCTGGGGCTGAGGGCATTGCGGGTTCTGGGGCAAGCAGGAAAACTAGTGAGGCAAGACCTCATCTGGCTGGCTGGGAGAGGAAGCGTGGGTTTGGAGACAGTGCTGGGGCATCCCACTCCATCACATGGCAATGAAATGAAGACAGGTGGGAGAGCACTGACACTGAAATCAAAACTGAAAGGCAGAAACACTTTCCCCGGCAGCTTGTTGTATGATGGGCTCCCAAGCACAACAAAAGCCACAAGGACCTTGGTGGGCTTGGCTGGCAGGTCACCTAAAGGGGAGGATGCCCTCAGCTGCAGGGGCCCAGGGTTAGCAGGGACACTCCTGTGCTCCTCTTTGTAGATTTACAGCAGGCAAGCTGCACCCATGGTCCCTGGAGCATGGACAAGAGTCCCAGCTACGGGCAACAGACGCTGCAAGGTAGGAGGCTTCTGGATGAGTTTGGAGACAGGATGTCTGCTCCTTTCAAGAGGCAGGATCTGTCCCTGCTCTAGAATGTGCCCCCCTTCAAGTCTTCCTTCACCCTTGCTGCCTGTCCTCTGGCCCACAGCATGGAGAGCTGCCCCAGTGCTGCTGAACAGCTACACCCTGGTGTGGTTCAGCATCACCTGGGCATGGCACCAGCACCAGGCTTATGGCTGCCATGAGCATCCGTGTGCCAGAAGGCATCAGGCACTCTCTTTTGAACAGTCTCTGGTGAAGTTGAAATTTTAACTGCATTCCCACTGTTTTGCAAATGGTGTTTGTATCACGTCCCCAAACATGGATGGTTGACTCACCTGCCAGATGCCAGCACCTTCATGTAACCAGCCCATCTCCCCTGGGGCTCCTGCTGGGGAGCTGGGGCTGGGATGTGGGAGCTGGGCTCCAGAGAAAAGGCAAGCGGAGGGCCCTTTCCGCAGTAACCATAGGAGTACACTGGGTTGGTTGGTACCCTGGCTGCCCCTTGTCACCCTCCTGTCCCTTGGGCTGAGGGCTGGTGGCAGCCCCTGCTGGCTGCCCCATCCTGGCTGCTCTTGCAGACTGTGTTTCTGATGTGCAGGGCGATGCCAGTTCTGCCCAGCTGGCTGGCTCTGGGATGCAGGGCAGTGCTACTACTTCTCCTCTGCCAAAAAGAGCTGGGAGCAGAGCAGAGAGGAATGCTGCTCCAGAGGGGCACAGCTGGTCATCATCCGAGCCAACACCACCCTGGTGAGTGCACCCAGCTTGGCCTGTCCAGCTCCCTGCAGGCATTGGGCTCTGCTGGTGACCACTTCAAGGTCCTTGAGCAGTTATTCAGCCATCGCCAGCCCCATCTCAGCTCCCTGACTCTGAGCCATGTGTCCAAAGACCAGCCAAGCCTCCAGGCAGGGAGCTGGCGATGCTGTGCCCATACTGTGCAGACCCCATCATGTAGTTGCAGACGGACATCCCCCCAAAGGAGCTCATCAATGTCCTCTCCTCTGCTAGGCTTTCCTGATGCGCACAGCCAACATGGAGGTCTTCCACGTGGGGCTGAAACGGGATGGCCCCAGGTCTGACTGGAAGTGGCTGGATGGCACCCCACTGAAAGGGTGAGGCTGTCAACTTCTCCCCAGCCAGGGATGCTGAGGGTCCAGCATCAGGGCTCGGGGAGATGACAGGGGAACAGGCAGCCCACTGGCATGCAGGGATGTGCTCCACGTTTTGCCCACGTCTCATTTTTCCAGGGCTGCACTGGGGCATTTTAGGGAAGGGGAGAGAAGACTGCAGGGGCCTGACCCTGGTGCCCACACCCTGCCTGGGTGAGGTGCTGGGGTGGTCCCCCAAAAGCAGGTTTGCAGAAAGGGACTTTGCTTGGTGCAGCTGGAGCTGACCCCTGCTAGGAGGGACCTGGGGGTGCTGTGTGCGTGATGAGGCTGGGGGCTGCATGTCAAACAGGCAGGGGTAGGGTGGGGGGCAATTAGAGCATATATCCTAATTAGGAGGGGGGTGGCAGGGAACAGTGGTCCATGGAGAGGGTGAACTTTGCCCTCACAGCATCTCTGCGCAGCCTCTGGTCCCTGGCTGGAGGAGCTGCTGATGTGATGACTCCAGCCTTTCCTGCCCAGCTCACTCTCTCCCTTCAGGCTCTTCCCAATCCGGCGTTCCACCAGCTCCTTCCTGGCCTGCGGGAGAGTGTCAGGCTTGGGGCTGTCGGGTGGTCTGTGTGGGGAAGCCCTCGGCTGGGTCTGTGCGAGGAGTGCAGCCACCCTGCAGTGGCTCCGGTCCTCGCCCCCTGCCTTCTTCTGGGGAAACACCACCTACATCTGTGCAGGGCTCTGATGACCGTGAGGACCTCCAGTGTGTCCCTCCACCCTGTTTCCTGCCTAGCCTCAGTGCATGGGCATCCCTGGGCACCACTGCTTCCTCAGTCAGACCTCTTTATCCCACTGGATCTATGCCAATAAACTCTGGCGCCTGGATGCTGTGATTGGTTTTGGGGGATGAGGGTGGTGGGATGGAGGTGCATCTTCCCGCTCACTGGGGGGGTCATGTTGCTGCCTAGTGGGAAACTGCAGCTGCTGCGGCACTGAAGGAAGTGGCCAGAAGCCAGCATCTACCCAAGCGACCTCACGGCCTCATGGCAGTGTGGAGCAGCTCCTGTGTAGGCTGGAGCAGGTCCCCCACAAAGCTCTGGGTTTTCTGATCATGGCGGATGCCTGGGGTTTATGCTTCTCAGGAAAGGCAGCTGAGAGGTGATCCTTTATCTCCCTGGTCCCACAGAGGGCTTGGGCTAGGTGACAGCTTTTGTCCTGGTGCCTGCCGAGTCTGAGGAAGTCACCAAAAGTGCCCTCATTTTGTTTTGAGGCTGGGTGATTTGCCAGAGCCTAAAAGGCCTGCTCAGGCTTGGCTTGGGAGGGTTTGGTTCTGGGGGCTGTTACGGTTTCATTATAGACCACCTGGGTCGTGCCAGCAGCAGGCAGCTCTGCATGGATGAACCTGGAAGTCCTTCCTGGCATGAGTGGAGGACCAAGCACCTACCGTGACAGCATCCTGTCTCCCGAGCAGGGGATGGGATGGGGAAGGTGATGCATGGGGCAGCATGGCCCTGCTGTGGGCGGTACATGGGGTTTCTTGGGGCTCATTGCAGCCTGGGGAGGTGGGTGCGGAGTGTGCTGCCCAGGATGGAGTTCATTCACCCACCACCCCCACAAAGCACAGTGGCCTCAGAAATAAACCCACGTTTTACAAATAAAGCAACTACTTCTGCTTTTCTGCATGCAAAGGAGTGGCTCCACCCCATGGAGTCTTGGCCACAGCCTGCGCCATCAGACTACTGCTGCTGCCTGGGGCAGCACCCACCCGCATGGCCCAGAGCGTGGTCTACGCCGACCTGAAGTTTGCCATGGCCCCCCCACTCACCTCCCCCACCTGCCACGCAGCCCCCGATGAGGATGACAGCCCCTATGAGAACGTGCCGCCGGCACCGGTGCCCGTGGCACCCAGCCCAGGTGAGGCCCCGGCCGCGGCCACCACTGCGGGGGTGCCCTGGTGCAGAGTGGGCACCGGGTGGCGGCTGTGGCACCGTGCGGTGATGCCCATGGGCACGCATCTCTTGCAGGGCGCCGGCCCCGGCATTGGCGTGTCGCTGTGAGGCTGCTGGCAGCCAGCCTGCTGCTGCTGGTGGCCACCGTGGTGGCCCTGGGGACTTGCTGTGAGTCAGGGTGAGGGCCGCGGGGTGGGGGGGTGGCCAGGGAGGGGGGCACTGGGAGTGGGTTGGGCAAGGGCCAGGCTGCTGGGGGGTTGTCTAGCCTGGGGGTGCTGGAGCTGGTGGTCGAGGGGCAGCACCGCTGCTTGCTTGGCTGCCCGGAGCTGCCCTCCAATTGCCTGCACTGCTTCCCACTGCTTCCCACTGCTTCCCACTGCTTCCCACTACCTCCCACTGCCTCCCACTGCTTCCCACTGCCCCCACTACCCCCCACTGCTTCCCACTACCCCCCACTGCTTCCCACTGCTTCCCACTGCTTCCCACTGCTTCCCACTACCTCCCACTGCTTCCCACTGGCTCCCACTGCTTTCCACTGCTTCCCACTGCTTCCCATTGCCTTCCCACTGCCTCCCATTCCTTCCCACTGCTTCCCACTGCCTCCCACTGCCTCCCACTGCTTCCCACTGCTTCCCACTGCTTCCCACTGCCTCACATTCCTTCCCACTGCTTCCCACTGCCTCCCACTGCTTCCCACTGTGTCCCATTGCCCCCCACTGCTTCCCATTGCTTCCCACTGCCTCCCATTGCTTCCCACTGCCTCCCACTGCTTCCCACTGCCTCACATTTCCTCCCTTCCTGTTGCCACCGCTGGGACTACCTTTCCCATCCCACTGGCACCCCCAGGACAGTCTCTGCCCACAGGCTGAACACTCTTATCCCACTCTCCCTTGCAAGGGCCATGCCTTGAGCAGGGTCAGCCCACGTGGCCCTGCCCGGGCTGTCCCATCGCTGTGCCCCAGCTCACCCCCGCTGTCCCCAGACTGGCAGGTCACCCACAGCCTGCAGGACGCCTCCCGGAAGCACGCGGCCGAGCGGGGCCGCCTCTCGCAGGAGGTGAGGGCACGGGAGCAGAGCCTGGAGCAGATGCGGCTGGAGCTGGCGTGGGCCATGGCAGAGCTGCAGCGAGCGTGGCGGGAGGGCAACAGCAGCCGGCAGGAGCTGGGCAACCTGAACGTCAAGCTGGGGCACACCAGGCAGGAGCTGGCTGTGCTGCAGGAGGAGATGCAGGAGGTGCAGGGGGAGCTCAGGGCCAGCAAGAGTACTGTGAGCAGCCTGCGTGCCTGCGTGAATACAGGTAGGGCCATGGTGGGGTTGGGGGGACAGGCAGTGATGCTGCCGGGGGGATGTGGGGGCTGGTCACAGCCAGGCTGGCCTCCTGAGCACCCGTGGGAGGGCGAGTGCCTGAGCTGTGCCCCTGCCCCCAGATTGCTGCCCCTCAGGCTGGGTGCTCTACAGGGGCAAGTGCCTCTTCATCTCGATGAGCAGGAAGACGTGGTGGGAAAGCCGTCATGACTGCAGAATGAAATCTGCTCAGCTGCTGGTCCAAGGCAACTGGCCAACCTGGACACTGCCGGTACAGAGCCGGGGGGCTGCAGCACCCCAGGGGGCTGTGGGCAATGGTGGGGCTGGGCAGAACCCCGTGGCGCCAGTGGCATGGCAGCTGTGGACATGCTGAGGTGGCAGCGCAAGCCCTGGGTGCCCGTCCCAGCAGCCTGCGGGGAGGGCATAGCTGGCCCCGTGGCTCCTGGGAACCAGGTGGGCACTGGCCATGGGGCAGGTGCTTGACAGCTTCTCTTGTCCCCAGCAATTTTTGGTGATGAGTGATGACACATACTGGATTGCAGAGAGAGATCAAAATCCTCATAATAAACATGAGGGGTGGGATACAGATCTGTATAAAGGGTAAGTTGTTCCATCTTGGCCACCTGCACCTCTCCCACCTTCACCAGCCAGGCATAGCGGTGCTGGGCAGAGTGCGACTCTCTGTCCCAGATATGGGGCTGATGCTTGGTCATGGGCAGTGCTCTGGCCTTCCTGCCCAGGCTAAGGGGCCCTGGGACTACAGCTATGTGGCAGATACCACAGGCTGGCATCATGCTGGGAGCATAGTGGTGGCATGTCTCACATGCTCCTTCCCTTCTAGGAGAAGTTGGCCCAAGACTTGTGCAAGAATATTGTTTAACAGGATGAGCTACTCCAACTGCTTAAACAATTTTTCATGGATCTGTGAAAAGCCCCCAGATCTGAGCAGCCCATTGGAGACCCTCTAGCCTATCCCAGCCAAGCGGATAACTGAGACCCCCTTTCCACTGCAGAACTGAAGAACAGGAGCTGGGGGTGCACAGCAAAGTCACCCTTTCCTTCCTACACAGCTGCTTACGTGTGCACCATTGCCTCAACCGCATTGCAGAGCTCTGGGGATACAGGTTGTGAAATAAGGTGCCTGCCTTTCAAAACAAGAATTATTGAAAAAAGACTGTGTTTCTGTGTTCCACATTCATGCCCATGCTTACATCCCCATCCCCTGCCCTCCAGCCCCAGCTCCCATAACCCAAGAAGGGGACACCAGTACCCAACCCTGATTACCTCTGCTGCCTTCCACTGAGGCTGGTTTGGGAGGTGTCTTTTGCGTGCTGTGAAGCTGGGTATGATAGTACCACTAGTGTCCCCCTCAGGGAGTCCTTTGTTTTTACTGGCTGTCCCTTGCCTCTGTCACTGGCTGCTGCTGGCCTCTGTCCTTCCCTTTTTTTCCTCCCTCCATGACCTGCCAGCGGCCACAGCCTGTCCCAGAGCTGAGCTTTGTTCTTCCAGACAAAGAAGAACCTTGATCCCAGGAAGAAGCAGCAGCATGTCGTCCTTAGCATGTGATGGTCCAGGCTTGGGAAGGACATGCTGGTTGTCATGAATGAGTGGTTTAGCTTGCTTAAAGAATCACCATCCAAGGTGTTAGCAAACATAGTTTTAACATGAATTTGTAGGAGTGCAACTTCACAAAGTTTGATGTCAAGGTTCACTCTATTACTCATTACATGGATGAAACAGACAATGGAAAATTGAGTTAGAATCAAGCTAGAATGATTTACACGGAGACAGGAGACACGAAAGAATAAAGGAGACCCTGCCACTGCATCTTGCTTTCTAAACTCCCGACAGAGTTTAGGTGTGGCTAGGTCTAATCTTAATCTCAGGCTTGGTCAACAGGTTGTGTCTAATGGAAGAAATATGAAGAGTAAGAAAATCTTTCTAGAGTCATGAGGTTCAGTGAGGAGCCCCTTGTTTTCTAAACTCCTGACAGAGTTTAGGTGTGGGTAGGTCTAGTCTTCGTCTCAGACTTGGACAATGGTTTATATCTAAAGGATGTCTAAGGTTTTATCACAGTTTTGTGGTGGATCATAAGATTTTTAGCAGCACTTAATCATCAACTGATTTAACATATACAAAGTGAGATCAGTAATATTTACTTCAATATACAACAGTGACTTAATTATGGATCCGTGACGGTAATATTTATATTATATTTGCTATGAGGTATCTGAATCAATTCACACACAAAGACACAAAGGAATAGATGTATAGGTTTATATATGTAAATGTACAAAGGTATACCTGTTAAGAGTTCCCCCGGAGTTCAGCGATACACGTTGAAACTTGGCGTTTCTCAGTGGGCAAAGGGCTGAGCCTCAAGGAGCGGGGCTTTCAGCTCAGGCCCTGCCACCAGCTTTCGACAGCGGTGCTCCAAATTTCACAGACTTGGGAGTTTGCGAGCTCCGAGAGGCGTCCCACTCGGAGGGGGATGCTGGTCACAGCCCACTGCAGTGCAGGAGAGTTCAAAGGGCCTTACTTAGCACCACTGTTTATAGCGTCGCAAGACGATTGGCTTTAGTCATCTGTAAATTTCCATTCTGGCCACCACCAGGCTGGTAATTTTTCAAAATTCCAGTAACAATGGTACCATTCCGCTCAGCCTACAATTCAGGTAAGGACAGTTCCAAGGCCATTAGGGGATGATCGATTACCCCTGCTCTTGTTTCCCACCTTGGCCAGACAACAGGAGTTCCTGATAGTCAGGGCCACTCCCCATCTCAGCCATGCAAGAATTGCTGATACCATCATGGGATGCTCAACTGCCTGACTCATTACACAAAGGCCAAGGCATAATGGGGGTTCCTGAGAGCAGCCCAGGGGAGTGAGAGGAAATGCATCGCCACATAGTGCATGAGGAAAGCCAGACAGGATTTACCAAGGGCAAATGATGCCTGTCTGACCTGCCTGCTGCTGTGGGAACACTGGGCTATGGATGAGGGGAGAGTAATGGGGGCTGTTTATCATGGGCCTTTGAGGTCTGGGATATGGCTTCCCATGGTCTCCTTGCTGGCAGAGCAGGGACATGTGCCCAGGAGAAGAGGAGAAGAAGGTGGGTGGAAACCTGGGTAGTGGGAGGGCTGCAGGAGGGTGTCAGTGACATCCTTGTCCAGCTGGTAACATCCCAGCAGGGTTGATCCTGGGGCTGATGCTTCTTGGATCCTTCACCAGCGCCCTGGATGATGGGATGGGGATGGCCTCAGTCAGCTGCTGGGCATACAAAACTGGGCAGTAGTGGGTATACTGGAGGGATTGTCTGGTGTCCAGAGAGGCCTGGAGATACTGGGTGACGGAAGCCTGCTGATATTGGATGAAGGAAAGGACGATTCCTGCAGCTGGGAAGGAAGAAGGAACCCGATGTGTCAAGATGGGCAAGCAAGCAGCTGTGCTGAAGAGGCCTGGGGAACCCAGAAAACAGAGGCTGGGCAGGAATTAGCAGTGTCCTTGTGGTGGCAGAGCCCAATGACACAGTGGGCAGTGGTGGCTGGAGCTCAGGGTTCCAGAGACAGGGAGCCTACTTCTCTGCAGGCACCAGGGAGACCATGTCTGGGGTCCCCAGGACCAGCCAAATGTAGCAAATTCTTATTTCACATGGTATCTGAGCTTACAGGGGACCTCCTGCGATTCTGTCCCAGCCTTGCCATGCCATGGGCTGACCCCACCACCCTCCTTATGACCTTCTCTCCCAGAAGCTGCCCACATCCAGCTTAGCAAAGTAGTCCCCACTTCATCCCCCTCTCTGCAGAAACACTGAAATGCTGCCCCTGGACCTCCCCCGCCCCCAGAGAGGTCGGGGACAGGGCCCTCTCCTTGCTCACCTGGCATTTCGGGTCCCACCACGGTCTTAGCGATCAGGGGTCTCGGCTTTTGTTTGTGTTCCTAAGCCTCCGCAGTGCTCACCCCTCTCTCCCACTGTCTTAAGGCTCATCACTGAACCCCCATTTCCAACTGTGGCCTAAGGGCTCCCTCATTTGACTTCTATGATCTCAGGGATCTTCATTGCACCCCCATTTCCCCCACTGGGGGAATAAGGTCTCCCTTATTCACCCCCAATGGTCTCAGGGTTCTTCATTGCACCCCCTTTCCCTCATGGCCTAAGGGGTCCCTCATTCACCCCTGTGATGGGTTGACTGTGGCTGGATGTCATTTGCCCACCAAGCTGCTCTATCACTCGCCTCCTCAGCAGAATGGCGTGAGGGAGAAAATAAGGTGAAAAAAACCCAAATTGTGGGTCAAGGTAAAGGCAGTTTAATGAAAGCAAAAGCAAAAGTTATGCAAGATCCTGCCCACCCCCAGCCTGCTGGTGAGGGGGGAATGTTGGAGGGACAGCCCAGATGCTGTGTGAGTGCTGCTCAGCAGTAGCCCAAACACCGGTGTGTTGTCACCACCTTTCTCACTACCAACACAAGCACAGCACTATGAGGGCTGCTGGGGGGCTCAGTCAGACTCAGTACAATCTCCACCCCTTATTCCATACCGTTTGTGTCATGCTTAGGTCTCACATAACTTAGTACATATATGTATGTATCTTTTAATCATTCCATTGTATTTAATTCTCATTACTGCAACTCCTTACCAACAGTTACAACTTAAACTACATACCTAAACTATCTTTATACCCAACATACAGATTTATACATTCTCACTACTATCCCTTGTCCTTTAACAGATAGATATTACCCTTCTGTTCCATGATCTTCCCCTACTCCTTCAGGTGTGCACAAGAGGCTATGGCTTGAGCCCCATCTGTCAAGGTGGGCACTCAGGACAGCAGAAGCAGTATGTTTGATTGCTGGGCACCAGTACCAGCTTGGTTTGGGTCATTATTGCACTCGTCTGGTTCCTTGTGAATCTCAGTCTTTGTTGGTTCAGGTCATTCCTGCTACATTACTTGCTATAACATGCAGCTCACACCACAGATTATTTCCCCTCCCCCCCCCAAGGTTAAATCTCCTTGAAGCACACAACAGGTCTGCCAATCCTTCCTCATTACCCACCAAGCACACCCAGGTCCTTGAGTGAAGACAATCCCATAAATGGGTTTGCCTTTTCCCATGGGAGAAGCAGCTCACACGACCTTCCCCAGCCACTTCCCTGTGTGCACTACGGGGACCTTATCACCTCCCATGGTATGTAGGGGTTTTGCCTGGGCAGGACAGTTAGCAAATCCTCTGGTGCTAATCAGCCAAGCGGCTTCAGCTAAATTTATATCCCAGTGCTTCCATGCCGCATTGTCCAATGCTCTCAGCATAGTCTTCAGCAGTCCATTACATCTCTCAGACTTTCCAGAGGCTTGTGGGTGACAGGGAAGTGACACACCTGCTCAATGCCATGTTTCTTTGACCATGAGTTTATATGGTTATTTTGTAAATGAGTCCCATTATCTGTTACAACTTTTTCTGGGCTACCATGTTGCCACAAAATTTGTCTTTCAGGGCCTAAGATGGTGTTTCAGGCAGTGGCATGGTTACAGGGCATGTTTGTAGTGACCCAGTAGTTGCTTCCACCATGGTGACTATGCAGTGGTTGCCTTGGTGTGTCCGTGGCAGTACCCTATCCTAAGGCAGCCTGTGCCAAGGATGCAAGGGCCCTCTGGGCCGGTCACAGCGGAGCGCTTTTCCCTCTTGTCCCCTGTCATGCTCTCCTCAGCCTCCAATGAAGGCAATACTTGGCACCCCCGTCACTCTAGAGATCCAGATGGGTTTTGTGCACCAGCATACACTGCGCACCAGTGGCTACCAAAGCCTTATACTTCTGTGGCTCTGATGTGCCAGGCCATCGAATCCACATGGCCCAGTATACCCGGTCACCCCTTTCCTCCACCTGCCTGAAGGCAGGGACCCTCCATTCCTGTTCCTGCTCAGAGTACTCACTGTCTGACCCTTGCAGTGCCGGACCAGAAGTCCCCTCACCAGGATCAGGAGAGCTGACCTCAGTTCTTCTGTGTCTGGCAGACCGTTGATTGCCTTCTTGTGTCTCTGCAGCCACTGTGCCGACAGCTCTCGTGGGTGACCCCTTCTTAACAGCTGTCTTCCCTCTCGGTTCATTAACACAGGCTTCCCGCTTAAAGGTGGGTTCACCATCCCACCTCCTCATGTCCTCTCCTGCTCACGCAGGCAGAACCACAGTGCACCGTGCGGCACGTGCCTGGGGCTCCCTTTCCCTCTGGTTGGGGCAGCAGAGCACGCGTTTCTTGGGGCGCCCCTGACAGCCAAGGTGCTGGCCTGTAGGGATGAGGGAGCGCAGAGATGTTCTTCCAAGTTTTGGAGCCAAGAAGACAGTTTCTCCACAGCTGGTGTACCCATATCCAGGCAATACATTGCTGCCAAGCTGTTAGAATGTGATATCGGGGCACTTTGAATCACCTTCCTCACATGGCCCGTGTGCACAGGACATCCTCTGGATCTTTGGAGACCTCCTCATCGTCTAGATCGTTGTAGATGGCTGCTAGTACTGCTAGTTCCCTCAGGTACTGGATGCCTTCATGTGCAGTAGTCCACTTTCCTGGGGAGTTCGTGAGAGCTTCCTTGAATGGATCTCTCGCCCTCACACCTGAAAGGAGCTGTCTCCAGAGACTGCAGATTGCTGCCTCTTTTCCAATGCTTCTCCCGGATCCTCAGGTTCTAGCAAGGGATCCCAGCTGTTGGGCTTCTTTGCCTCACAGTTGCTGATCACTGGCCCCATTAGCCCAGCACCGGAGCCTTATCCCAGCCCCCTGCCCGTCTCTGGACACGCTGCAGCCCCTCTGCATCCCCCTGGCAGTGAGAGGCCCAACCTGAACACAGGAGTCGAGGGGCGGCCTCGCCAGTGCCCAGTGCAGGGGGACAGCACTGCCCTGGCCCTGCTGGCCACGCCGTTCCCGGCACCAGCCAGGATGCTGCTGGCCTCCTTGGCCACCTGGGCACACGGGGGGCTCATGCCCAGCCGGCTGCCGACCAGCCCCCCCAGGCCCTTTCCCCCCAGGCAGTTCCCAGCCCCCTGCCCCCAGCCCGCAGCGCTGCGGGGGCTGGTGTGACCCACGGGCAGGACCCGGCACTGAGCCTGGTTGACCCTCACACAGCTGGCCTGGGCCCATCGCTCCAGCCTGCCCAGACCCCCCTGCAGAGCCTCCTGCCCTCCCGCAGATCAACGCTCCCCCCAGCTGGGGGTCACCTGTGAACTTGGTGAGGGTGTGCTAGATCCCCTCGTCCAGATCACTGATAAAGATACGGAACAGGACTGGCCCCAGCACCGAGCCCTGGAGAACACCACCTGTGACTGGCCACCAGCTGGATGTAGCTCCATTCCCCACCACTCTCTGGGCTCAGCCACCCAGCCAGCTGGTTACCCAGCACAGAGTGCATCCATCAGGTGCAAAGCCCCTGGCTATGGGAAGTGATGCCCATCCTAGGAATCTGCCTAAATCCTTCCACACACATTGCCACCCCGGGACCGCCGTCTCAGGGCACATTTCTGTATTGCCTCACACAGAAGTTGTCTCCTCTTACACCGGGGTGAGACCAAAGTCCACAAAACCCATAATATGCCAACAGTATTTAGTAACAGTATTGAACAGCTCACATAAGGGTGAGCCAGGACCTCAGGACCCCGCATAACAAAACCATCCACATCAGTCCTGGGCACGGAAAGGCAGGTGTATTCCCTCATCTTCTCCACAAGATAGCTACCCTAGGACAGCAAAGGCATCAATGCCAGGGCAAAGCACATTGTCATTGTTTGTGCTAGCTCAGCCCCAAGTTCCTTCACCCCCCCCACAAAATCACTCCCACAGCGCAGAAAGGCCATCTATGTCAGGGCAAAGCACACAGCCGTTGTTTCCCTTGACTCGTTCCCAAACTTCGCAAAATAGAGATAAGCCGTCCACCTAGCAGACTCCATGACCCACACAGGAGCTTGCACTTGATCCATTTGATAACTACCACAGCTATGGCTCACTTTGTATACAACTGCTGCTGTCTCAAGCTTGACATTGGGTGCCAGAAAGGACCTTGGCTGGATGCCATCTGCCCACCAAGCAGCTCTATCTCTACCCTGCTCAGCAGAAAATAAGAAAATAATATGAAGAAACCTTGTGGGTCAAGATAAAGGCAGTTTAATGAAAGCAAAAGCAAAAGTCACGCACATGGAAGCAAAGCAAAACAAAAGATTTTCTTTTTTAATTCCCATCGGCAGGCGAAGTTCAGCCACTCTCCGGAAAGCTGGGCTTCAGTACGTGTAGCAGTCGCTCTAGACAGCAATACTGTAAGTAACAAATTCCCCTCCTTCCTCCTCCTTTCTCTGGCTTTTATATCTGAGCAGATTTCATATGGTATGGAATATCCCTTCGGTCAGTTTGGGCCAGCTGTCCTGGCCATGTCCCCTCCCCAGATCCTGCCCACCCCCAGCCTACTGGTGAGGGGGGAATGTTGGAGGGACAGCCCAGATGCTGTGTGAGTGCTGCTCAGCAGTAGCTGAAACACCGGTGTGTTATCACCGCCTTTCTTGCTATCAGCACAAAGCACAGCACTATGAGGGCTGCTGGGGGGCTCAGCCAGACCCAACACAGCACCCCCTGGTCAGGGTTCCCCAGTGCTCCCCCATCTCCCACTCGGTTTCAGGGCTTTCCAGAAGTTTTGCGTCTGGTGGCACCACTCTTGCACCCTTCCCAGGTTGGGGCCAGCCCAAAGCCCTGGGCAGATTATGGAGGCAGGAGAAATGGCAGGATGGGAGCTGTCAGTGCTGTGGGAAGGGACAGGTTGGGGATGCCAATGGCACTGTTACCCCCCAGCCCTGAAAAGATGCAGATGGCACATTCTGCAGCAGTGCTAGTGCAGCACCATCAGCCCTGGGGGGGCACAGCTGGGGGGGGCTGGACTCCACACTGGGGTTTTGGGTCACTGTGAGCTGTACTGGCTAATGCAGGCACACAGGGATACGCAGAAGGCTGGTGCAAGGTGATACAAGTGTATGCATGAGTGTGAAAGAGGGGAGTAAAATCTGCTTTCCGTGAGCCTTGCTTTATAATACAGACACTGTCCCCCAGTGCTTTGTTGTGGTTGAGACATCGTGTGCACAGCGGAGAGGGTCTTGGGGTGTACCCCCAGCTCCTGCCCCTGAGTCCTGTGACAGAGGTGGGTGGCAGCACAGTCAGTCCTTGTCCAGGAAAGAAAGGGAGGTCTTGGATGGGCTGCTCAGCATCGGGGGCTGCTCGCAGATCCACTGGTACTTTCTCACACATTTTGAACTTTCTATATTCCCGTCAGCTGACATGCCACACTCTGTAGAATGGTTGGGCCTAGGAGACAGAGCATGTTTCAGAGGGGCAGTGACAGCACCCTCACTGTGGACATCCCCTCTCACAGGCCCCACTGCTGCTGTGGCAGGTGGGACACCTGGCACTAGGACAAGTCCGAGGAAGGGCCACATTCCTCCCCCCAGCCTCCTGCTCTGCCAGTTGGGGATCTGGCAGTGAACCCTGCAGCTGGGCTCTGCCCAGGACCCCTTCCTCAGGATGCTGATCATTTGAGCATCACCCCCTTGGCCAGGGGGGACTCACAGGATGGAAACAGCATGTCCTTGGCATGGCTAAAGGGCTGGTGCTTTGTGTCAAGGACCACTGCACTTACGGGTAGAACTGCTTGCTGTCCTGCCATACAACAGTCCTCTTAGAGTCAGAAGAAAATTGTGCTCCAATCCAGTACGCTTCATCACTCATCACCAAAAATTGCTGGGGACAAGAGAAGCTGTCAAGCACCTGCCCCATGGCCAGTGCCCACCTGGTTCCCAGGAGCCACGGGGCCAGCTATGCCCTCCCCGCAGGCTGCTGGGACGGGCACCCAGGGCTTGCGCTGCCACCTCAGCATGTCCACAGCTGCCATGCCACTGGCGCCACGGGGTTCTGCCCAGCCCCACCATTGCCCACAGCCCCCTGGGGTGCTGCAGCCCCCCGGCTCTGTACCGGCAGTGTCCAGGTTGGCCAGTTGCCTTGGACCAGCAGCTGAGCAGATTTCATTCTGCAGTCATGACGGCTTTCCCACCACGTCTTCCTGCTCATCGAGATGAAGAGGCACTTGCCCCTGTAGAGCACCCAGCCTGAGGGGCAGCAATCTGGGGGCAGGGGCACAGCTCAGGCACTCGCCCTCCCACGGGTGCTCAGGAGGCCAGCCTGGCTGTGACCAGCCCCCACATCCCCCCGGCAGCATCACTGCCTGTCCCCCCAACCCCACCATGGCCCTACCTGTATTCACGCAGGCACGCAGGCTGCTCACAGTACTCTTGCTGGCCCTGAGCTCCCCCTGCACCTCCTGCATCTCCTCCTGCAGCACAGCCAGCTCCTGCCTGGTGTGCCCCAGCTTGACGTTCAGGTTGCCCAGCTCCTGCCGGCTGCTGTTGCCCTCCCGCCACGCTCGCTGCAGCTCTGCCATGGCCCACGCCAGCTCCAGCCGCATCTGCTCCAGGCTCTGCTCCCGTGCCCTCACCTCCTGCGAGAGGCGGCCCCGCTCGGCCGCGTGCTCCCGGGAGGCGTCCTGCAGGCTGTGGGTGACCTGCCAGTCTGGGGACAGCGGGGGTGAGCTGGGGCACAGCGATGGAACAGCCCGAGCAGGGCCACGAGGGCTGACCCTGCTCAAGGCATGGCCCTTGCAAGGGAGAGTGGGATAAGAGTGTTCAGCCTGTGGGCAGAGACTGTCCTGGGGGTGCCAGTGGGATGGGAAAGGAAGTCCCAGCGGTGGCAACAGGAAGGGAGGAAATGTGAGGCAGTGGGAAGCAGTGGGAAGCAATGGGAAGCAGTGGGAGGCAGTGGGATGCAGTGGGATGCAGTGGGAAGCAGTGGGATGCAGTGAGAGGAAGTGGGAGGCAGTGGGTGGCAGTGGAAAGCAGTGGGAAGCAGTGGGAAGCAGTGGGAGGAAGTGGGAAGCAGTGGGAGGCAGCGGGAAGCAGTGGGAAGCAGTGGGGGGCAGTGGGAAGCAGTGGGAGGCAGTGGGAAGCACTGGGGGGCAGTGGGTAGCAGTGGGAGGCACTGGGAACTAGTGGAAGGACGTGGGAAGCAGTGGAAAGCAGTGGGAGGCAGTGGGAAGCAGTGGGAGGCAGTGGAAAGCAATGGGAAGCAGTGGGAAGCAGTAGGAGGCAGTGGGAAGCAGTGGGAGGCAGTGGGAAGCAGTGGGAGGCAGTGGGATGCGGTGGGAAGCAATGGGAAGCAGTGGGAGGCAGTGGGAAGCACTGGGAAGCAGTGGGAGGCAGTGGGAACAGTGGGAGTCAGTGGGAGGCAGGGGAAGCAGTGGGAGGCAGTGGATTGCGGTGGGAAGCAATGGGAGGCAGTGGGAAGCAGTGGGCAGAAGTGAGAAACACTGGGAGCCAGTGGGAGGCAGTGGGATGCAGTGCGAGGCAGTGGGAAGCAATGGGAAGCAGTGGGAAGCAGTGGGAAGCATTGGTAGGCAGTGGGAAGCACTGGGAGGCAGTGGGTAGCAGTGGTAGGCACTGGGGAGCAGTGGAAGGAGGTGGGAAGCAGTGGGAAGTAGTGGGAAACAGTAGGGGGCATTGGGATGCAGTGGAAAGCAGTGGGAGGCAATGGGAAGCAGTGGGTGGAAGTGGAAAGCAGTGGGCAGCAGTGGGAAGCAGTGGGAGGCAGTGGGGAGCAGTGGGAGGAAGTGGGAAGCACTGGGAGGCACTGGGAAGCAATGGGAAGGAATGGGAAGTAATGGGATGCAGTGGGAAGCAGGAAGTGGTAGTGGGAAGCAGTGCGAGGCAGTGGGAAGCAGTGGGAAGCAGTGGGAGGCAGTGGGAAGCAATGGGAAGCAGTGGGAGGCAATGGGAAGCAGTGCGAGGCAGTGGGAAGCAGTGGGAAGCAGTGGGAGGCAGTGGGAAGCAATGGGAAGCAGTGGGAGGCAGTGGGAAGCAATGGGAGGCACTGGGAAGCAGTGGGTGGCAGTGAGAAGCAGTGGGAGGAAGCAGTGGGAGCAGTGGGAGGTAGTGGGAAGCAATGGGAAGCAGTGGGTATCAGTGGGATGCAGTGGGAAGCACTGGGAGGTAGTGGAAAGCTGTGGGTGATAGTGGGAGGCAGTGGGATCTGTGGGAGGCAGTGGGAAGCAGTGGGAAGCAGTTGGAGGCAGTGGGAGGCAGTGGGAAGGAATGGGAAGTAGTGGGAAGCTGTCAGAAGGAAGTGGGAAGCAGTGGGTGGAAGTGGGAAGGAATGGGAGGAAGTGGGAAGCAGTGGCAGGCAGTGGGAGGCAGTGGGATGCAGTGGAAAGCAGTGGGAGGCAGTGGGAGGCAGTGGGAAGCAATGGGAAGCAGTGGGAGGTAATGGGACACAGTGGGAAGCAGTGGGAGGCAGTGGGAGGCAGTGGGAGTCAGTGGGAATCATTGGGAAGCAGTGGGAAGCAGTTGGAGGCAGACGGTACCATGGGAAGCAGTGGGAAGCAGTGGGAAGGAATGGGATACAGTGGGAAGCAGTGGGAGGCAGTGGGAAGCAGTGGGAAGCAGTGGCAAGCAGAGGGAGGCAGTGGGAAGTAGTGGGAAGCAATGGGAGGCAGAGGGAGGCAGTGGGAAGTAGTGGGAAGCAGTGGGAAGGAATGGGATGCAGTGGGAAGCACAGGGAGGCACTGGGAAGCAGTGGGAAGCAGTGGGAGACAGTGGGAAGCAGTGGGAAGTAGTGGGAGGCAGTGGGAAGCAGTGGGAAGCAGTGGGAAGCAGTGGGAAGCAATGGGAAACAGTGGGAAGCAATGGGAAGCTGTCAGAAGGAAGTGGGAAGCAGTGAGTGGAAGTGGGAGGCAATGGGAGGAAGTGGGAAGCAGTCGGAGGCAATGGGAGGCAGTGGGAAGCAGTGGGAAGCAGTGGGAGGCAGTGGGAGGCAGTGGGAGGCAGTGGGAAGCAGTGGGAAGCAGTGGGATGGAATGGGAAGTTACGGGATGCAGTGGGAAGCAGTGGGATTGCAATGGGAGGCAGTGGGAAGCAGTGGGAAGCAATGGGAGGCAGTTGGAGGCAATGGGAAGCAGTGGGAGGCAGTGGGAGACAGTGGGAAGCAGTGGGAACGAAGTCGGTAGCAGTGGGAGGCAGTGGGAAGCAGTGGGAGGCAGTGGGAGGCAGTGGGAGGCAGTGGGAAGCAGTGGAGGGCAGTGAGAAGCAATGGGAAGCAGTGGGATGCAGTGGGAAGCAGTGGGAAGCAGTGCGGGGCAGTGGGAAGCAGTGGGAGGCAGTGGGAAGCACTGGGGGGCAGTGGGTAGCAGTGGGAGGCACTGGGAACTAGTGGAAGGCAGTGGGAAGCAGTGGAAAGCAGTGGGAGGCAGTGGGAAGCAGTGGGAGTCAGTGGAAAGCAATGGGAAGCAGTGGGAAGCAGTAGGAGGCAGTGGGAAGCAGTGGGAGGCAGTGGGAAGCACCGGGAGGCAGTGGGATGCGGTGGGAAGCAATGGGAAGCAGTGGGAGGCAGTGGGAAGCACTGGGAAGCAGTGGGAAGCAGTGGGTGGCAGTGGGAAGAAGTGGGAAGCAGTGGGATGCAGTGGGAAGCAGAGGGTGACAGTACGAAAGAGTGGGAAGCAGTGGGAAGCAGTGGGAAGCAGTGGGAGGCAGTGGGAAGCAGTGAGAAGCAGTGGGATGCAGTGAGAAGCAATGGGAGGCAGTGGGAAGCAGTGGGTGGTATTGGGAGGCAGTGGGAAGCAGTGGGAGGCAGTGGGAGGCAGTGGGAACAGTGGGAGTCAGTGGGAGGCAGGGGAAGCAGTGGGAAGCAGTGGGAGGCAGTGGGAACGCAGTGGGAAGCAGTGGGATGCAGTGGGATGGCAATGGGAGGCAGTGGGAAGCAGCAGGAAGGAATGGGATGCAGTGGGAAGCACAGGGAGGCACTGGGAAGCAGTGGGAGGCAGTGGGAAGCAGTGGGAGGCAGTGGGAAGCATGGGAAGCAGTGGGAGGCAGTGGGAAGCAGTGGGAAGCAGAGGGAGGCAGTGAGAAGCAGTGAGAAGCAGTGGGATGCAGTGAGAAGCAATGGGAGGCAATGGGAAGCAGTGGGTGGTATTGGGAGGCAATGGGAAGCAGTGGGAAGCAGTGGGAGGCAGTGGGAACAGTGGGAGTCAGTGGGAGGCAGGGGAAGCAGTGGGAAGCAGTGGGAGGCAGTGGGAAGCAGTGGGAAGCAGTGGGATGCAGTGGGATGGCAATGGGAGGCAGTGGGAAGCAGCTGGAAGCAGTGGGAGGCAGTGGGAAGCAGTGGGAGGCAGTGGGAAGCAGTGGGAGGCAGTGGAAAGCAATGGGAAGCAGTGGGAAGCAGTAGGAGGCAGTGGGAAGCAGTGGGAGGCAGTGGGAAGCACCGGGAGGCAGTGGGATGCGGTGGGAAGCAATGGGAAGCAGTGGGAGGCAGTGGGAAGCAATGGGAAGCAGTGGGAGGCAGTGGGAACAGTGGGAGTCAGTGGGAGGCAGGGGAAGCAGTGGGAGGCAGTGGATTGCGGTGGGAAGCAATGGGAGGCAGTGGGAAGTAGTGGGCAGAAGTGAGAAACACTGGGAGCCAGAGGGAGGCAGTGGGATGCAGTGCGAGGCAGTGGGAAGCAATGGGAAGCAGTGGGAAGCAGTGGGAAGCATTGATAGGCAGTGGGAAGCACTGGGAGGCAGTGGGTAGCAGTTGTAGGCACTGGGGAGCAGTGGAAGGACGTGGGAAGCAGTGGGAAGTAGTGGGAAACAGTAGGGGGCATTGGGATGCAGTGGAAAGCAGTGGGAGGCAATGGGAAGCAGTGGGTGGAAGTGGAAAGCAGTGGGCAGCAGTGGGAAGCAGTGGGAGGCACTGGGAATGCAGTGGGAGGAAGTGGGAAGCAATGGGAGGCACTGGGAAGCAATGGGAAGGAATGGGAAGTAATGGGATGCAGTGGGAAGCAGGAAGTGGTAGTGGGAAGCAGTGCGAGGCAGTGGGAAGCAGTGGGAAGCAGTGGGAGGCAGTGGGAAGCAATGGGAAGCAGTGGGAGGCAATGGGAAGCAGTGCGAGGCAGTGGGAAGCAGTGGGAAGCAGTGGGAGGCAGTGGGAAGCAATGGGAAGCAGTGGGAGGCAGTGGGAAGCAATGGGAGGCACTGGGAAGCAGTGGGTGGCAGTGAGAAGCAGTGGGAGGAAGCAGGAAGCAGTGAGAGGTAGTGGGAAGCAATGGGAAGCAGTGGGTATCAGTGGGATGCAGTGGGAAGCACTGGGAGGTAGTGGAAAGCTGTGGGTGATAGTGGGAGGCAGTGGGATCTGTGGGAGGCAGTGGGAAGCAGTGGGAAGCAGTTGGAGGCAGTGGGAGGCAGTGGGAAGGAATGGGAAGTAGTGGGAAGCTGTCAGAAGGAAGTGGGAAGCAGTGGGTGGAAGTGGGAAGGAATGGGAGGAAGTGGGAAGCAGTGGCAGGCAGTGGGAGGCAGTGGGATGCAGTGGAAAGCAGTGGGAGGCAGTGGGAGGCAGTGGGAAGCAATGGGAAGCAGTGGGAGGTAATGGGACACAGTGGGAAGCAGTGGGAGGCAGTGGGAGGCAGTGGGAAGCAGTCGGAGGCAATGGGAGGCAGTGGGAAGCAGTGGGAAGCAGTGGGAGGCAGTGGGAGGCAGTGGGAGGCAGTGGGAAGCAGTGGGAAGCAGTGGGATGGAATGGGAAGTTACGGGATGCAGTGGGAAGCAGTGGGATTGCAATGGGAGGCAGTGGGAAGCAGTGGGAAGCAATGGGAGGCAGAGGGAGGCAGTGGGAAGTAGTGGGAAGCAGTGGGAAGGAATGGGATGCAGTGGGAAGCACAGGGAGGCACTGGGAAGCAGTGGGAAGCAGTGGGAGACAGTGGGAAGCAGTGGGAAGTAGTGGGAGGCAGTGGGAAGCAGTGGGAAGCAGTGGGAAGCAGTGGGAAGCAATGGGAAACAGTGGGAAGCAATGGGAAGCTGTCAGAAGGAAGTGGGAAGCAGTGAGTGGAAGTGGGAGGCAATGGGAGGAAGTGGGAAGCAGTCGGAGGCAATGGGAGGCAGTGGGAAGCAGTGGGAAGCAGTGGGAGGCAGTGGGAGGCAGTGGGAGGCAGTGGGAAGCAGTGGGAAGCAGTGGGATGGAATGGGAAGTTACGGGATGCAGTGGGAAGCAGTGGGATTGCAATGGGAGGCAGTGGGAAGCAGTGGGGGGCAGTGGAAGGCAGTTGGAGGCAATGGGAAGCAGTGGGAGTCAGTGGGAGACAGTGGGAAGCAGTGGGAACGAAGTCGGTAGCAGTGGGAAGAAGTGGGAAGCAGTGGGAGGCAGTGGGAGGCAGTGGGAAGCAATGGGAAGCAGTCGGAGGCAATGGGAGGCAGTGGGAAGCAGTGGGAAGCAGTGGGAGGCAGTGGGAGGCAGTGGGAGGCAGTGGGAAGCAGTGGGAAGCAGTGGGATGGAATGGGAAGTTACGGGATGCAGTGGGAAGCAGTGGGATTGCAATGGGAGGCAGTGGGAAGCAGTGGGAAGCAATGGGAGGCAGAGGGAGGCAGTGGGAAGTAGTGGGAAGCAGTGGGAAGGAATGGGATGCAGTGGGAAGCACAGGGAGGCACTGGGAAGCAGTGGGAAGCAGTGGGAGACAGTGGGAAGCAGTGGGAAGTAGTGGGAGGCAGTGGGAAGCAGTGGGAAGCAGTGGGAAGCAGTGGGAAGCAATGGGAAACAGTGGGAAGCAATGGGAAGCTGTCAGAAGGAAGTGGGAAGCAGTGAGTGGAAGTGGGAGGCAATGGGAGGAAGTGGGAAGCAGTGGGAGGCAATGGGAGGCAGTGGGAAGCAGTGGGAAGCAGTGGGAGGCAGTGGGAGGCAGTGGGAGGCAGTGGGAAGCAGTGGGAAGCAGTGGGATGGAATGGGAAGTTACGGGATGCAGTGGGAAGCAGTGGGATTGCAATGGGAGGCAGTGGGAAGCAGTGGGGGGCAGTGGCAGGCAGTTGGAGGCAATGGGAAGCAGTGGGAGTCAGTGGGAGACAGTGGGAAGCAGTGGGAACGAAGTCGGTAGCAGTGGGAAGAAGTGGGAAGCAGTGGGAGGCAGTGGGAGGCAGTGGGAGGCAGTGGGAAGCAGTGGGAGGCAGTGGGAAGCAATGGGAAGCAGTGGGATGCAGTGGGAAGCAGTGGGAGGCAGTGGGAAGTACTGGGAGGCAGTGGGAAGCAATGGGAAGCAGTTGGATGCAGTGGGAAGCAATGGGAAGCAGTGGGAGGTAATGGGACACAGTGGGAAGCAGTGGGAGGCAGTGGGAGTCAGTGGGAATCATCGGGAAGCAGTGGGAAGCAGTTGGAGGCAGTGGGTGGTAGTGGGAAGCAGTGGGAAGGAATGGGAGGCACTGGGAAGGCAATGGGAAGCAGTGGGAGGCAGTGGGAACAGTGGGAAGCAGTGGGAACGAAGTCGGTAGCAGTGGGAAGAAGTGGGAAGCAGTGGGAGGCAGTGGGAGGCAGTGGGAGGCAGTGGGAAGCAATGGGAAGCAGTGGGAGGTAATGGGACACAGTGGGAAGCAGTGGGAGGCAGTGGGAGGCAGTGGGAGTCAGTGGGAATCATTGGGAAGCAGTGGGAAGCAGTTGGAGGCAGTGGGTGGTAGTGGGAAGCAGTGGGAAGGAATGGGAGGCAGTGGGAAGCAGTGGGAAGCAATGGGAGGCAGAGGGAGGCAGTGGGAAGTAGTGGGAAGCAGTGGGAAGGAATGGGATGCAGTGGGAAGCACAGGGAGGCACTGGGAAGCAGTGGGAAGCAGTGGGAGACAGTGGGAAGCAGTGGGAAGTAGTGGGAGGCAGTGGGAAGCAGTGGGAAGCAGTGGGAAGCAGTGGGAAGCAATGGGAAACAGTGGGAAGCAATGGGAAGCTGTCAGAAGGAAGTGGGAAGCAGTGAGTGGAAGTGGGAGGCAATGGGAGGAAGTGGGAAGCAGTGGGAGGCAATGGGAGGCAGTGGGAAGCAGTGGGAAGCAGTGGGAGGCAGTGGGAGGCAGTGGGAGGCAGTGGGAAGCAGTGGGAAGCAGTGGGATGGAATGGGAAGTTACGGGATGCAGTGGGAAGCAGTGGGATTGCAATGGGAGGCAGTGGGAAGCAGTGGGGGGCAGTGGCAGGCAGTTGGAGGCAATGGGAAGCAGTGGGAGTCAGTGGGAGACAGTGGGAAGCAGTGGGAACGAAGTCGGTAGCAGTGGGAAGAAGTGGGAAGCAGTGGGAGGCAGTGGGAGGCAGTGGGAGGCAGTGGGAAGCAGTGGGAGGCAGTGGGAAGCAATGGGAAGCAGTGGGATGCAGTGGGAAGCAGTGGGAGGCAGTGGGAAGTACTGGGAGGCAGTGGGAAGCAATGGGAAGCAGTTGGATGCAGTGGGAAGCAATGGGAAGCAGTGGGAGGTAATGGGACACAGTGGGAAGCAGTGGGAGGCAGTGGGAGTCAGTGGGAATCATCGGGAAGCAGTGGGAAGCAGTTGGAGGCAGTGGGTGGTAGTGGGAAGCAGTGGGAAGGAATGGGAGGCACTGGGAAGGCAATGGGAAGCAGTGGGAGGCAGTGGGAACAGTGGGAAGCAGTGGGAACGAAGTCGGTAGCAGTGGGAAGAAGTGGGAAGCAGTGGGAGGCAGTGGGAGGCAGTGGGAGGCAGTGGGAAGCAATGGGAAGCAGTGGGAGGTAATGGGACACAGTGGGAAGCAGTGGGAGGCAGTGGGAGGCAGTGGGAGTCAGTGGGAATCATTGGGAAGCAGTGGGAAGCAGTTGGAGGCAGTGGGTGGTAGTGGGAAGCAGTGGGAAGGAATGGGAGGCAGTGGGAAGGCAATGGGAAGCAGTGGGAGGCAGTGGGAACAGTGGGAGACAGTGGGAGGTAGGGGAAGCAGTGGGAAGCAGTGGGAGGCAGTGGGAAGGCAATGGGAGGCAGTGGGATGCAGTGGGTAGTATTGGAAGACAGTGGGATGAAGTGGGAGGCAGTGGGAGGCAGTGGGAAGCAATGACAAGCAGTGGGAGGCAATGGGATACAGTGGGAAGCAGTGGGAGGCAGTGGGAAGCAGTGGGAAGCAGTGGGAGGCAGTGGGAAGCAGTGAGAAGCAGTGGCAAGCAGAGGGAGGCAGTGGGAACCAGTGGGAAGCAGTGGGAGGCAGAGGGAGGCACTGGGAAGCAGTGGGAAGCAGTGGGAAGCAGTGGGAAGGAAGTGGGAAGCACTGGGAGGCAGTGGGAGGCAGTGGGAAGCAGTGGGAAGCAGTGGGAAGTAGTGGGAGGCAGTGGGAAGCAGTGGGAAGCAGTGGGAAGCAATGGGAAACAGTGGGAAGCAATGGGAAGCTGTCAGAAGGAAGTGGGAAGCAGTGAGTGGAAGTGGGAAGCAATGGGAGGAAGTGGGAAGCAGTCAGACGCAATGGGAGGCAGTGGGAAGCAGTGGGAAGCAGTGGGAAGCAATGGGAAGCTGTCAGAAGGAAGTGGGAAGCAGTGAGTGGAAGTGGGAAGCAATGGGAGGAAGTGGGAAGCAGTCAGAGGCAATGGGAGGCAGTGGGAAGCAGTGGGAAGCAGTGGGAAGCAGTGGGATGGAATGGGAAGTTACGGGATACAGTGGGAAGCAGCGAGTGGTAGTGGGAAGCAGTGCGAGGCAGTGGGAAGCAGTGCATGGCAGTGGGAAGCAATGGGAAGCAGTGGAAGGCAGTGGGAAGCAATGGGAGGCACTGGAAAGCAGTGGATGGCAGTGGGAAGCAGTGGGAGGAAGCAGGAAGCAATGGGAGGTAGTAGGAAGAATGGGAAGCAGTGGGTATCAGTGGGATGCAGTGGGAAGCACTGGGAGGTAGTGGAAAGCTGTGGGTGGTAGTGGGAGGCAGTGGGATCAGTGGGAGGCAGTGGGAAGCAGTGGGAGGCAGTGGGAGGCAGTGGGAAGCAGTGGAAAGCAGTGTGAGGAAGTGGAAAGCACTGGGAGGTAATGGAAGGCAGTGGGAGGCAGTGGGAAGCAGTGGGAAGCAGTGGGAAGCAGTGGGAGGCAGTGAGAAGCAGTGGGAAGCAGTGTAAAGCAGTGGGAAGCAGTGGGAAGAACTGGGAAGCAATGGGAGGCTGTGGGAAGGGAATGGGAAGCAGTGGGAAGTAGTGAGAAGCAGTGGGAGGCAGTGGGAGGAAGTGGGAAGCAGTGGGAAGTAGTGGGAGGCAGTGAGAGGCAGCGGGAGGCACTGGGAGGCAGTGGGAAGCAGTGGGAGGTAGTGGGAGGCAATGGGAAGCACTGGGAGGAAGTGGGAGGCGGTGGGTGGCATTGGGTGGTAGTGGAAAGCAGTGGGAAGCAGTGGGAGGCTTTCAGACAAAGTGAGAGGCTTTCGGATGCAGTGGGAAGGAAATGGGAAGCAGTGGGTAGTAGTGGGAAGCAATAGGAGGCAGTGGGAAGCAGTGGGAGGCAGAGGCAAGCAGTGGGAGGCAGTGGCAAGCAGTGGGAAGCAGTGGGATGCAGTGAGAGGCAGTGGGAGGCAGTGGCAGGCAGTGGGAACCAGTGGAAAGCAGTGGGTGGTAGTGGGAGGCAGTGGGAAGCAGTGGGAGGCAGTGGGAAGCACTGGAAGGCAGTTGGAGGCAATGGGAAGCAGTGGGAGGCAGTGGGAGACAGTGGGAAGCAGTGGGAATGAAGTCGGAAGCAGTGGGTGGAAGTGGGAAGGAATGGGAGGAAGTGGGAAGCAGTGGGAGGCAGTGGGCAGCAGTGGAAGGACGTGGGAAGCACTGGGAAGCAGTGGGAAGGAATGGGAAGTAATGGGATGCAGTGGGAAGCAGCGAGTGGTAGTGGGAAGCAATGGGAGGCAGTGGAAAGCAGTGGGAGGCAGTGGGAGGTAGTAGGAAGCAGTGGGAAGCAGTGGGAAGCAGTGGGAGGCAGTGGGAAGCAGAGGGAAGCGGTGGAAGGCAGTGGGAAGCAATGGGAAGCACTGGCAAGAAATGGGAAGCAATGGGAGGCACTGGGAAGCAGTGGGAAGCAGTGGGAAGCAGTGGGAAGCAGTGGGAAGCAATGGGAGGCAGTGGGATGCAGTGCGAGGCAGTGGGAAGCAATGGGAAGCAGTAGGAAGCAGAGGGAAGCCGTGGTAGGCAGTGGGAAGCACTGGGAGGCAGTGGGTAGCAGTGGCAGGCCCTGGGAAGCAGTGGAAGGACGTGGGAAGCAGTGGGAAGTAGTGGGAAGCAGTGGGAGGCAGTGGGATGCAGTGGGAGGCAGTGGGGGGCAATGGGAAGTAGTGGGTGGAAGTGGAAAGCACTGGGAGGCAGTGGGAGGCAGCCGAGGCAGTGGGAAAGAAGTGGAAAGCAATGGGATGCATTGAGGAGCAGTGGGAGGCAGTGGGAAGCAGAGGGTGGCAGTGGGAAGAAGTGGGAAGCAGTGGGATGCAGTGGGAAGCAGTGGGTGACAGTACGAAGGAGTGGGAAGCAGTGGGAAGCAGTGGGAAGCAGTGGGAGGCAGTGGGAAGCAGTGAGAAGCAGTGGGATGCAGTGAGAAGCAATGGGAGGCAGTGGGAAGCAGTGGGTGGTATTGGGAGGCAGTGGGAAGCAGTGGGAGGCAGTGGGAGGCAGTGGGAGGAAGTGGGAAGCAGTAAGAGCAGAGGGAGGAAGTGGGAGGTAGTGGGAAGCAGTGGGAGGCAGTGGGAGGCAGTGGGAGGCAGTGGGAGGCAGTGGAAAGCAGTGTGAGGACGTGGAAAGCACTGGGAGGTAATGGAAGGCTGTGGGAAGGGAATGGGGAGCAGTGGGAAGTAGTGGGAAGCAGTGGGAGGCAGTGGGAGGCAGTGGGAGGCAGTGGGAAGCAGTGGGAAGCAGTGGGATGCAGTGGGAGGCAGTGGGAGGCACTGGGAGGCAGTGGGAAGCAGTGGGAGGTAGTGGGAAGCACTGGGAAGCACTGGGAGGAAGTGGGAGGCAGTGGGAGGCAGTGGGAGGCAGTGGGAAGCAGTGGGAAGCAGTGGGATGGAATGGGAAGTTACGGGATGCAGTGGGAAGCAGCGAGTGGTAGTGGGAAGCAGTGCGAGGCAGTGGGAAGCAGTGCGAGGCAGTGGGAAGCAATGGGAAGCAGTGGGAGGCAGTGGGAAGCAATGGGAGGCACTGGAAAGCAGTGGATGGCAGTGGGAAGCAGTGGGAGGAAGCAGGAAGCAATGGGAGGTAGTGGGAAGAATGGGAAGCAGTGGGTAGCAGTGGGATGCAGTTGGAAGCACTGGGAGGTAGTGGAAAGCTGTGGGTGGTAGTGGGAGGCAGTGGGATCAGTGGGAGGCAGTGGGAAGCAGTGGGAGGCAGTGGGAGGCAGTGGGAGGCAGTGGGATGCAGTGGAGAGCAGTGGGAGGCACCGGGAAGCTGTAAGAGCAGAGGGAGGAAGTGGGAGGTAGTGGGAAGCAGTGGGAGGCAGTGGGAGGCAGTGGGAGGCAGTGGAAAGCAGTGTGAGGAAGTGGAAAGTACTGGGAGGTAATGGAAGGCAGTGGGAGGCAGTGGGAAGCAGTGGGAAGCAGTGGGAAGCAGTGGGAGGCAGTGAGAAGCAGTGGGAAGCAGTGTAAAGCAGTGGGAAGCAGTGGGAGGCAGTGGGAAGCAATGGGAGGCACTGGGAAGGGAATGGGAAGCAGTGGGAAGTAGTGGGAAGCAGTGGGAGGCAGTGGGAAGCAGTGGGAAGCAGTGGGATGCAGTGAGAGGCAGTGGATGGCACTGGGAGGCAGTGGGAAGCAGTGGGAGGTAGTGGGAGGCAATGGGAAGCACTGGGAGGAAGTGGGAGGCGGTGGGTGGTAGTGGAAAGCAATGGGAAGCAGTGGGAGGCTTTCGGACGAAGTGAGAGTCTTTCGGATGCAGTGGGAAGGAAATGGGAAGCAGTGGGTAGTAGTGGGAAGCAGTAGGAGGCAGTGGGAAGCAGTGGGAGGCAGTGGGAAGCAGTGGGAGGCAGTGGCAAGCAGTGGGAAGCAGTGGGATGCAGTGAGAGGCAGTGGGAGGCAGTGGCAGGCAGTGGGAACCAGTGGGAACCAGTGGGTGGTAGTGGGAGGCAGTGGGATGCAGTGGGAAGCAGTGGGAAGCACTGGAAGGCAGTTGGAGGCAATGGGAAGCAGTGGGAGGCAGTGGGAGACAGTGGGAAGCAGTGGGAACGAAGTGGGAAGCAGTGGGTGGAAGTGGGAAGCAATGGGAGGAAGTGGGAAGCAGTTGGAGGCAGTGGGCAGCAGTGGAAGGACGTGGGAAGCACTGGGAAGCAGTGGGAAGGAATGGGAAGTAATGGGATGCAGTGGGAAGCAGCGAGTGGTAGTGGGAAGCAGTGGGAGGCAGTGGGAGGCAGTGGGAGGCAGTGGGAAGCAGTGGGAAGCAGTGGGATGCAGTGGGAGGCAGTGGGAGGCACTGGGAGGCAGTGGGAAGCAGTGGGAGGTAGTGGGAAGCACTGGGAAGCATTGGGAGGAAGTGGGAGGCAGTGGGAGGCAGTGGGAGGCAGTGGGAAGCAGTGGGAAGCAGTGGGATGGAATGGGAAGTTACGGGATGCAGTGGGAAGCAGCGAGTGGTAGTGGGAAGCAGTGCGAGGCAGTGGGAAGCAGTGCGAGGCAGTGGGAAGCAATGGGAAGCAGTGGGAGGCAGTGGGAAGCAATGGGAGGCACTGGAAAGCAGTGGATGGCAGTGGGAAGCAGTGGGAGGAAGCAGGAAGCAATGGGAGGTAGTGGGAAGAATGGGAAGCAGTGGGTAGCAGTGGGATGCAGTTGGAAGCACTGGGAGGTAGTGGAAAGCTGTGGGTGGTAGTGGGAGGCAGTGGGATCAGTGGGAGGCAGTGGGAAGCAGTGGGAGGCAGTGGGAGGCAGTGGGAGGCAGTGGGATGCAGTGGAGAGCAGTGGGAGGCACCGGGAAGCTGTAAGAGCAGAGGGAGGAAGTGGGAGGTAGTGGGAAGCAGTGGGAGGCAGTGGGAGGCAGTGGGAGGCAGTGGAAAGCAGTGTGAGGAAGTGGAAAGTACTGGGAGGTAATGGAAGGCAGTGGGAGGCAGTGGGAAGCAGTGGGAAGCAGTGGGAAGCAGTGGGAGGCAGTGAGAAGCAGTGGGAAGCAGTGTAAAGCAGTGGGAAGCAGTGGGAGGCAGTGGGAAGCAATGGGAGGCACTGGGAAGGGAATGGGAAGCAGTGGGAAGTAGTGGGAAGCAGTGGGAGGCAGTGGGAAGCAGTGGGAAGCAGTGGGATGCAGTGAGAGGCAGTGGATGGCACTGGGAGGCAGTGGGAAGCAGTGGGAGGTAGTGGGAGGCAATGGGAAGCACTGGGAGGAAGTGGGAGGCGGTGGGTGGTAGTGGAAAGCAATGGGAAGCAGTGGGAGGCTTTCGGACGAAGTGAGAGTCTTTCGGATGCAGTGGGAAGGAAATGGGAAGCAGTGGGTAGTAGTGGGAAGCAGTAGGAGGCAGTGGGAAGCAGTGGGAGGCAGTGGGAAGCAGTGGGAGGCAGTGGCAAGCAGTGGGAAGCAGTGGGATGCAGTGAGAGGCAGTGGGAGGCAGTGGCAGGCAGTGGGAACCAGTGGGAACCAGTGGGTGGTAGTGGGAGGCAGTGGGATGCAGTGGGAAGCAGTGGGAAGCACTGGAAGGCAGTTGGAGGCAATGGGAAGCAGTGGGAGGCAGTGGGAGACAGTGGGAAGCAGTGGGAACGAAGTGGGAAGCAGTGGGTGGAAGTGGGAAGCAATGGGAGGAAGTGGGAAGCAGTTGGAGGCAGTGGGCAGCAGTGGAAGGACGTGGGAAGCACTGGGAAGCAGTGGGAAGGAATGGGAAGTAATGGGATGCAGTGGGAAGCAGCGAGTGGTAGTGGGAAGCAATGGGAGGCAGTGGTAAGCAGTGGGAGGCAGTGGGAGGTAGTAGGAAGCAGTGGGAAGCAGTGGGAAGCAGTGGGAGGCAGTGGGTGGCAGTGGGAGGCAGTGGGAAGCAGTGGGAAGCAGTGGGAGGCAGTGGGAGAGTGGGAGGCAGTGGGAAGCAGAGGGAAGCGGTGGAAGGCAGTGAGAAGCAATGGGAGGCACTGGGAAGCAGTGGGAAGCAGTGGGAAGCAGGGGGAGGCAGTGGGAGGCAGTGGGAAGCAGTGCGAGGCAGTGGGAAGCAATGGGAAGCAGTGGGAAGCAGAGGGAAGCAGTGGTAGGCAGTGGGAAGCACTGGGAGGCAGTGGGTAGCAGTGGCAGGCCCTGGGAAGCAGTGGAAGGACGTGGGAAGCAGTGGGAAGTAGTGGGAAGCAGTGGGAGGCAGTGGGATGCAGTGGAAAGCAGTGGGGGGCAATGGGAAGTAGTGGGTGGAAGTGGAAAGCACTGGGAGGCAGTGGGAGGCAGCCGAGGCAGTGGGAAAGAAGTGGAAAGCAATGGGATGCATTGAGGAGCAGTGGGAGGCAGTGAGAAGCAGAGGGTGGTAGTGGGAAGCAGTGGGAAGCAGTGAGAAGCATTGGGAGGCAGTGGGAAGCACTGGGAAGCAGTGGGAAGCAGTGGGTGGCAGTGGGAAGAAGTGGGAAGCAGTGGGATGCAGTGGGAAGCAGAGGGTGACAGTACGAAAGAGTGGGAAGCAGTGGGAAGCAGTGGGAAGCAGTGGGAGGCAGTGGGAAGCAGTGAGAAGCAGTGGGATGCAGTGAGAAGCAATGGGATGCAGTGGGAAGTAGCGAGTGGTAGTGGGAAGCAGTGGGAGGCAGTGGGAAGCAGTGGGAGGCAGTGGGAAGCAGTGGGAAGCAGTGGGAAGCAGTGGGAGGCAGTGGGAGAGTGCGAGGCAGTGGGAAGCAGAGGGAAGCGGTGGACGGCAGTGGGAAGCAATGGGAAGCACTGGCAGGAAGTGGGAAGCAATGGGAGGCACTGGGAAAGAAGTGGAAAGCAGTGGGAAGCAGGGGGAGGAAGTGGGAGGCAGTGGGAAGCAGTGGGAGGTAGTGGGAAGCAATGGGAAGCAGTGGGAAGCAGAGGGAAGCAGTGGTAGGCAGTGGGAAGCACTGGGAGGCAGTGGGTAGCAGTGGCAGGCCCTGGGAAGCAGTGGAAGGACGTGGGAAGCAGTGGGAAGTAGTGGGAAGCAGTGGGAGGCAGTGGGATGCAGTGGAAAGCAGTGGGGGGCAATGGGAAGTAGTGGGTGGAAGTGGAAAGCACTGGGAGGCAGTGGGAGGCAGCCGAGGCAGTGGGAAAGAAGTGGAAAGCAATGGGATGCATTGAGGAGCAGTGGGAGGCAGTGGGAAGCAGAGGGTGGTAGCGGGAAGCAGTGGGAAGCAGTGAGAAGCATTGGGAGGCAGTGGGAAGCACTGGGAAGCAGTGGGAAGCAGTAGGTGGCAGTGGGAAGAAGTGGGAAGCAGTGGGATGCAGTGGGAAGCAGAGGGTGACAGTACGAAGGAGTGAGAAGCAGTGGGAAGCAGTGGGAAGCAGTGGGAGGCAGTGGGAAGCAGTGAGAAGCAGTGGGATGCAGTGAGAAGCAATGGGAGGCAGTGGGAAGCAGTGGGTGGTATTGGGAGGCAGTGGGAAGCAGTGGGAGGCAGTGGGAGGCAGTGGGAACAGTGGGAGTCAGTGGGAGGCAGGGGAAGCAGTGGGAAGCAGTGGGAGGCAGTGGGAACGCAGTGGGAAGGAATGGGATGCAGTGGGAAGCACAGGGAGGCACTGGGAAGCAGTGGGAGGCAGTGGGAAGCAGTGGGAGGCAGTGGGAAGCATGGGAAGCAGTGGGAAGCAGTGGGAGGCAGTGGGAAGCAGTGGGAAGCAGAGGGAGGCAGTGAGAAGCAGTGGGAAGCAGTGGGATGCAGTGAGAAGCAATGGGAGGCAATGGGAAGAAGTGGGTGGTATTGGGAGGCAATGGGAAGCAGTGGGAAGCAGTGGGAGGCAGTGGGAACAGTGGGAGTCAGTGGGAGGCAGGGGAAGCAGTGGGAAGCAGTGGGAGGCAGTGGGAAGGCAGTGGGAAGCAGTGGGATGCAGTGGGAAGCAGTGGGAGGCAGTGGGAAGCAGTGGGAAGTAGCGGGAAGCAGTGGGAGGCAGTGGGAAGCAGTGAGATGCAGTGGGAAGCAGTGGGAGGCAGTGGGAAGCAGTGGGAGGCAGTGGGATGCGGTGGGAAGCAGTGGGATGCAGTGGGAAGCAGTGGGTGACAGTACGAAGGAGTGGGAAGCAGTGGGATGCAGTGGGAAGCAGTGGGAGGCAGTGGGAAGCAGTGGGATGCAGTGGGAAGCAGTGGGTGACAGTACGAAGGAGTGGGAAGCAGTGGGATGCAGTGGGAAGCAGTGGGAGGCAGTGGGAAGCAGTGGGATGCAGTTGGAGGCAGTGGGATGCAATGGGAAGAAGTGGGATTCAGTGGGAAGCATTGGGAGGCAGTGGGAGGCAGTGAGAAAGGAGTGGGAAGCAGTGGGATGTATTGGGAAGTAATGGGAGGCAGTGGGAAATATTGGGAAGCAGTGGGAGGCAGTTGGAAGCACTGGGAGGCAGTGCGTACGCAGTGGGAGGCAGTGGGATGCAGTGGGAAGGCAATGGGAGGCAGTGGGAAGCAGTGGGTGGAATTGAGAGGCAATGGGAAGTAGTGGGAGTTAGTGGGAGGCCGTGGGAAGCAGTGGGTGGCAGTGGGAGGCAGTGGGAAGCAGTAGGAGGCAGTGGGAAGCAGTGGCAAGCAGTGGCAAGCAGTGGCAATCAGTTGTAGGCAGTGGGAAGCAGTGGGATGCAGTAGGTGGCAGTGGGATGCAGTGGGAGGCAGTGTGAAGTAGTGGGAGGCAGTGGGTGGTAGTGGGAAGCAGTGAGAAGCAGTGGGAGGCAGTGGGAGCTAGTGGGAGTCTGTGGGAAGCAGTGGGAAGCAGTGGGAGACAGCGGGCATCAATGGGAGGCAGTGGGAAGCAGCGAGTGGTAGTGGGAAGCAGGGCGAGTCAGTGGGAAGCAGTGGGAAGCAGTGGCAGGCAGTGGGAGGCATTGGGAGGCAGTGGGAAGCAATGGAAAGCAGTGGAAGGTAATGGGACACAGTGGGAAGCAGTGGGAGGCAGTGGGAGTCGGTGGGAATCATTGGGAAGCAGTGGGAAGCAGTTGGATGCAGTGGGAAGCAGTGGGGGGAAGTGGGAAGCAGTGGGAAGCAGTGGGAGGCAGTGGGAATGCAGTGGGAAGCAGTGGGAAGTAGTGGGTGGTATTGGGAGACAGTGGGAAGCAGTGGGAGGCAGTGGGAGGCAGTGGGTAGCAGTGGGAGGCAGTGGGAGGCAGTGGGTAGCAGTGGGAGGCAGTGGGAAGCAGTGTGAGGCAGTGGGAGGCAGTGGGAAGCAGTGAGAGGCAGTGGGGGGCAGTGGGAGGCAGTGGGAAGCAGTGGGAGGCAGTGGGAAGCAATGGGAGGCAGTGGGAAGCAGTGGGAGGCAGTGGGAAGCAGTGGGAAGGAATGGGAGGCAGTGGGAAGGCAATGGGAAGCAGTGGGAAGCAGTGGAAAGCAGTGGGAGCCAGTGGGAAGCAGTGGGAGCCAGTGGGAAGCAGTGGGGGGCAGTGGGAAGCAGTGGGAGTCAGTGGGAGCCAGTGGGAAGCAGTGGGAAGCAGTGGGAGGTAGTGGGAAGCAGTGGGAAGCAGTGGGAAGCAGTGGGAAGCAGTGGGGGGTAGTGGGAAGCAGTGGGGGGTAGTGGGGGCAGTGGGAAGCAATGGGAGGCAGTGGGAGGCAGTGGGAAGCAGTGGGAAGGAATGTGAGGCAGTGGGAAGCAGTGGGAAGCAGTGGGAAGCAGTGGGAGGCAGTGGGAGGCAGTGGGAAGCAGTGGGAAGGAATGGGAGGCAGTGGGAAGGCAATGGGAAGCAGTGGGAAGCAGTGGAAAGCAGTGGGAGCCAGTGGGAAGCAGTGGGAGCCAGTGGGAAGCAGTGGGGGGCAGTGGGAAGCAGTGGGAAGCAGTGGGAGCCATTGGGAAGCAGTGGGAAGCAGTGGGAAGCAGTGGGAAGCAGTGGGAAGCAGTGGGAGGTAGTGGGAAGCAGTGGGAAGCAGTGGGAGGCAGTGGGAATCAGTGGGAGCCATTGGGAAGCAGTGGGAAGCAGTGGGAAGCAGTGGGAAGCAGTGGGAGGCAGTGGGAGGCAGTGGGAAGCAGTGGGAAGCAGTGGGAAGCAGTGGGAAGCAGTGCAGGCAATTGGAGGGCAGCTCCGGGCAGCCAAGCAAGCAGCGGTGCTGCCCCTCGACCACCAGCTCCAGCACCCCCAGGCTAGACAACCCCCCAGCAGCCTGGCCCTTGCCCAACCCACTCCCAGTGCCCCCCTCCCTGGCCACCCCCCCACCCCGCGGCCCTCACCCTGACTCACAGCAAGTCCCCAGGGCCACCACGGTGGCCACCAGCAGCAGCAGGCTGGCTGCCAGCAGCCTCACAGCGACACGCCAATGCCGGGGCCGGCGCCCTGCAAGAGATGCGTGCCCATGGGCATCACCGCACGGTGCCACAGCCGCCACCCGGTGCCCACTCTGCACCAGGGCACCCCCGCAGTGGTGGCCGCGGCCGGGGCCTCACCTGGGCTGGGTGCCACGGGCACCGGTGCCGGCGGCATGTTCTCATAGGGGCTGTCATCCTCATCGGGGGCTGCGTGGCAGGTGGGGGAGGTGAGTGGGGGGGCCATGGCAAACTTCAGGTCGGCGTAGACCACGCTCTGGGCCATACTCTGAACTGCTCTGGTGGTCCTGACAGCTGCTGTGCTGCTGCAGTCACTGCCTCTCTGAGAACTGCAAAGGAGAAGTGCAGCTAGTTTCTGGAGAAGTAGAGGTTTGCTGTCAGGTGCTGTAGGTGGGAGGAGGACAGCACAGCCGCTGGGACTGGTGCCCTGCTATTGGCTCTGGTGCAGTCACCATGGCCCCTTCTATGCCCCGAAACTGCTCAGGGTCCTCTGGGGTGGCAGTGGGGTGCAGGAGCAAAAATCATGGACTCAACGACATATCAGTATGATCCTAGTTGAAGCCACTTTACTGAAGTTTCTGCAAGGTTATATACGATTTTAATATTCATACACACATCACACCTTAATTCTGTGCGTTACATACACTGTTCACACGCTGCTATACAGATACTAATGTGTTAAAAGCATGCAGGTGGTTAGTCCCATCATTAAGATTGTTGACATTCTTGCACTCATTAGATCCCAGCTCAGCTCCTGTTTTTCTGCCTGCTTAACTGCCAACGATCCCATTTTCTTTGTTCCAGGTGTCTTTCTCACACAACATTGCAGCCTTGCTGAGCAGATAAAGCCTTTATTTAACCATATCAAGCTGCTAAAGCAAGAGTGACATTTGATAGGCCAGGTGTCCCTTTTCCTCCAAATACATTGCCACAGTGGGACAGTGCAGCTTGGTATTGGGGTGCTGGACAGGTCTACAGGGCTCAGACTACCAAGAATTGACCCAGCTCTCTGAGGCAGGGGAGAGGAGGGCTGGCTTTCATGTAGGAACAGGTGTCTCTGGTGCTGCCTCCATCCAGGATGGAGGGTCCCCCTCTTAGTACTCTGCTTTGGGTTTTGACCATCATTGCTGTGCAATGCAGCCCCTAGTGCCTGGAAGGGGTTTCCACATTGCAGTGTGAGCTCTTGCTCTTCTCCCCTTCTCCCGGCCACATCTCCCCATTCTGCCAGCAAGGACACCACAGGCTACTATGGCCCAGACCTCGAAGGGTCATGATAAATGGGCCCCATTGCTCTCCTCTGGTCGCCAGCCCATCGCTCCCACAGCAGCAGGTGGGCAGGTCAGGCAGGTGCCACTTGCACTTGGTAAATCCCACTGGGCTCCCCCCAGCCACCACCATATCCTCCCTGTACCTGGACCACCACATGCCCAGGAGGATGTGCTCCACCTTCTTCCCGGGGACTGGCTGGAAGCTGCTCAGCCTTTAGCTTTCCAAACATCTTTACTGTCCCCTTTGGAGCTGGCCATGATTTTTGCCTTTATCCAGTGGAAAAGAACTTCCACTGCTCTTGAAGAGGTGGTGGAGAGTGGCCTTGCAATGCTGTGCTCCACTGGCACCCCTGGATGACTCCAGTCCTGTCCCAGGAACTGGCTTTGTCCAGATGTGCCCAGCTGGTCCCTAAACTCAGTGCCCTTTCTGAAACCTGCGTCTCTGTATGCAGTTCAGTAGAGATCTCTGAGACGCTGAGGGGCTGAAGGTTGGGACAGAGGGAGGAGATGCTGTGAGTCCTGGAGTTGTGGTCTGGGGAAGGGAAGGCAAAGCAGGTGTCACTGCCCTATGTAACCCTCTGGGGAGCTTTGGACTGATGCCGAAGCCAGGGGTCTTCTAGGAGGGTATCAGGGAGAGGATGAAAGGGAGCAGCACAAGCTACATCATGGGGAAATACCCATTCCCAGAGGCCAGGAGGGGAAATCTGCATCCGTGAAGACTTCCAGCCACCCTCAGGGCTGTCCCCAGGGTGATGTGCTCCTGTATCCAGGCTGGTCCTACTCTCCCCCAGCTCTCCCCTGACCCAGGGATTTGGGTCCATCCCTGCTCTGCCACTGCCCTGACCTCAGGCAGTGCTGCCCTGGACCTGCCATGTGCTCGTGGGAACTGTGAGCACTTTTGGGGTGTGGGAGGGGACAGGGCAGTGATGCAAGGACCAATGAGAAGGTGCTGGTTCCTGCAGCTGTGCCTCGTTGGTCCCATCTGCCACAGCTCAGAGCAAACTTCTGCTTCTGAAGACGCTGACTCCACTTCTTCCCTGCACCCCCAGGAGACGGCGCAATTACCAGGGAACAGGACCATCCCAGAAAGGCATCCCAAGGGTAGGGTGGGAGCCAGAAGGGCTCAGGGCTTGCCTAGTGCTTGCCCACATGGCCCAGAGCATGGTTTATGCTGACCTGAGGTTTGCCAAGGTGATGGGGGGCCGGAGCATGGCCAGCCAGGCATTGGAGGCAGGTGAGAGCCCTTGGGACCCCCTACACTTTCCCCACCATGCCTTACCTTGTGGACTCATCTGCCCTCCTCTCCCTTCCTCCAACAGCCCTTGGCATGGATGATGCGGAGAGCCCCTACGAGAACATGCAGCCGCTGTCGGTGGGGCAGGATGGGGACAGGGCCCAGCCCAGTCGAGGTGAGTGCCTAGCTGGAGCCCAGGGAACCTGGGGAGGTCTTGGCTTGGGTAGTGGGTCATGTTTCAGGGTACCCCCTTCCCATTCTTGAAGAGAAGAAGTGCCCAAACCATGCCACCTGTGCTATCATGCTGCCACTCTGCTGCCTGAAGGTAAGAGGTCTAGGGGCTGTCAGGGGTTTCCTGACTCACTGTGTGATGCCTGTGGTTGGTTGTGTCTTGCAGGGCGCTGGTCCTGGTGGCAGTACCTCCCTGCGGGACTGATAGTAGCTTGCCTGTTGCTGCTGGTGGCCACTGTGGCCCTGGGAACTTGCTGTGAGTTGGGGGGGCTGGGCACTTCTGAGGTGGGGGGGTGGTTGGGCAGCGTGGTGAGAGGGAGGCAGATGGGCTAGGGTGAGTTCCTGGGTGAGTGGTGGGGGTGAATGGAGTATTGCCCATGCCCACTCTTTGTAGCTGGATCCCTCTGCCCTGTCTGGTACACGCTGGCTTGTACCCCTTGCACATCATGGGTGTCTCCCTGCCCTGCCCAGGCTTGCCCAGCCTTGTGTTGCTGCACCCTTCCTGCCACTACCCTGCTCTGTCTGCTCCTACATCCATCCTGTCCTGCCTTGCCCTGCTCCCCCCTGCCACCGCCTGTTCCTGACAGCACAATTCCCTGCTGTGTCTTTCCCATCCAGCATGGATGGATGCTGCCTTGCAAGGGTCATCCTACCCCCCTAGCAGGGTCAGCCCACGTGGCCCTGCCCGGGCTGTCCCATCGCTGTGCCCCAGCTCACCCCCGCTGTCCCCAGACTGGCAGGTCACCCACAGCCTGCAGGACGCCTCCCGGAGCACGCGGCCGAGCGGGGCCGCCTCTCGCAGGAGGTGAGGGCACGGGAGCAGAGCCTGGAGCAGATGCGGCTGGAGCTGGCGTGGGCCATGGCAGAGCTGCAGCAAGCGTGGCGGGAGGGCAACAGCAGCCGGCAGGAGCTGGGCAACCTGAATGCCGAGATCGTGCGACTCACGGGGGTCCTGGG